>NC_142355.1:29522661-30122661 GCF_059441175.1 Urocampus carinirostris
GCGTGCCCGGAGGAAACCCACCCAAGCATAGGGAGAACATGCAAACTCCACACAGGAAGGTTTGATCGCACAACCTCAGACCTGTTCCGCCCATGTGCTAACCACTCCAAAGTGGCATCTTATTTATTACAATTGTGTATACATTAGAACCTGAATTAGATGAACCCTGAGCCAATGGATGTTTACATTGTACTATTAGATATTTCAAAACATTTTGACTCAGAAAAAGAACATTACAGTACAATTTCCCCCCCAAAAAAGGTTATTATTTGCAAAGTTTTATATTTCGCTTGTCAAGAACAACCTTACTGGAAAACAATATATGTTTAGGGGAAACCTTAAATTGCCAAGAATAAGAATATGTCTAGAATCATGTTATGACTTCCAAATTATGCTTTTCAAAGTTGTTTTTCTTTCATTTTCCTTTTTTTTTTAAACCATTCCTGAAAAGTGGAATAAAAATGCTTTTAAAAACGTGTTTACCACTCTATATCCAGTAATATAAAAAAAAACTAAGAATACTTTGTTTAAATATATTTTAGATATAATGATCTTTAATCGTAATTTTTGATTAATTGATTAATATTGAATTCAAAACTCATTTAATTCAGTAATGTTATTTTTCAAGGATGAATCCCGCAGGTTAGATTCAAGTTAGTAGTAGTTGCCTTGCATGGCCGACGCTGCGATCCGTGTGTGTGTATGAATGAGTAACGTGCTTTGGGAGGTCTTCAATGACTTGAAAAGCGCTAAATAAATAAATGTAAAAATGAAAAGTTGTTGAATTTGAAAAATATTTCTAAGTCAAATAAACAGTGTCTGTCCAGAACAGGATTAGGACCCAAATGCGTGACGTTTTTCACACAAGCCTTTTATTTTACGGGAAATGGGGCGTAATGCACATTAGGCTGCAGTCTGGCGTGGAATGACAGGAAGCCAGAGACCGACGAGATCGATGCCAATTGCCCGAGCAGATATCGGACAGATGGGGTTGATACCGGACAGGACAGGATAGACAGGATTGATATCAAAACAGGATTTTGAAATTAACCAGGACAAACTAGACGGGAACAAAAACTGGAGAGAATAAGCAGGACAAAAATAGACGGGAACTATAGCAGACAGGAAACGCAGGCAAAACCCACGTCTTGCAGGGCAGAGGTTCGTTGACAGACTGACAAAGGGAGAGTGAGAGCACTGAGCTGAAATAGGGAAGCCAATCTCTCAACAAGCCGCAGCTGGC
This sequence comes from Urocampus carinirostris, assembly GCF_059441175.1. NCBI lineage: Eukaryota > Metazoa > Chordata > Actinopteri > Syngnathiformes > Syngnathidae > Urocampus > Urocampus carinirostris. Next base: position 29,523,905 of record NC_142355.1, read on the forward strand.
GCCACACGGGCGCAGCCAATTGGCCGCCTTGGCAACTGTGGCAGTGTCATATTTCTTATAAAAAGGAGGTAAAATGATCTCTAAACAAAAATAATCAGTTTTCATATATTATTTAAAAGTGAAATATTCTGAAAATCTTTAATTAAAACATGTACAGTATTTACAATGCTAAAGCTAGAAAGGTTAAACGGAAACAAAATGGTTTTATTTAAATATTTTTTAAGTATATTGACAAGCAATAAAAACTTTTGATTGATTAAATTCAATTATAATGTTAATATTACTTTTCCATTTTTGGGATTAAATATTTTTTGTCATGCATTTGAAAAACAATTTCTACATCAAATACAATTCCAGTAAAAAGGAAAAACGTTTTAATAGGATTTTCAGTATTTTGTCAAAATGTACAATTAAAAAAAAACCTTGAAATAAACATTAAACCCTCCAAATTACCATAAAATCAAATCATATTGTACTTAAGACTGACTTTTTAAAAATATTGATTCAGCCCCTTTACTTTTAGTGCAGCAAACTTTGTCCAGAAGTTCAGTGTTCCTCGTTCTTCATGATGCTCTCTGCGCTTTGAACAGACCTCTGAGACTATTACAGTGCAGGTGCATTCATTTAGAGACTTCATTCCACACAGGTGGATTCCATTTATCATCGTTAGTCATTTAGATCAACATCGAATCCTCACTGAACTTCTGGACAGAGTTTGTTGCACTGAAAATAAAGGGGCTGAATCATTTTGCAACCCCACTTTCATTTTTTATTTGTTAAAAAAGTTTAAAATATCCAATAAAGTGTGTTCCAATTCACGATTGTGTCCCACTTATTGTTGATTCTGCACAAGAAATTTCAGTTTTAGATCTTGATGTTTGAAGTCTGAAATGTGGTAAAAAGGTCCCGAAGTTCAAGGGGGACAAATAGTTTTGCAAGCCACTGTATATGGACGATTTGCTCTCTTTGAAAAAGAACCATGAATGTTTAAAGAGATATATCATATTTGAGTTTTTGAAATTTTCCCAAGATGTAAATAACATTTGAATATTACATCGATACTAACCACAGTATTTATTTAAGTCCCCCCCCCCCACCTTTTTTTTTTTGATGACTTGCATGCATGAATTTTTGTTATTTGTAATTCTTTTCACAAGAATTTCCAATATTATGTGCTACTGGAATTTGTTGTAGTGCCTTTTTTTAATTTTTCTTGTTATTTAAAAGGAAAGCTTTTTACGCGATGCATGCAATAAAGACAAGCAGTTCTGGATTCTTTCATCTTGTCTATTAAAATGAAGCAATATTCTGCATCCGACTTGCACTTTTTCCACCCTCCGGCGAACATAAATAAAACAAGCGTTTGGGTGGCCAGTGCAGCTATTGCCATGCGTGTGTGCAGATTAATTGCCCCCCCGGGGAATGGGGACGGTGGCAATATGGGGCAAAGTGGCACTTTTTATAAGAGGTTAAGCAATATGAGGGGCACCGAATCTAAGTGGATTTTTCCTGATTTTGCATCCAATTCATTTGTATACATTTCAAATCCGATTCTGTAATTAATATTTGAGGTATTTTGTATTCCTAGTATCTTAAAATTTGTAATAATTTATTTCAAGTTTGGTAAGCAATTTCTTTTTTAGGGGGAATGTTGTCATCTAGCCTGTTTGCATGTATTTCAAATATTGATGTGTCTCAAAACAATTAAGGCTCTAATTTGTTTGGCCTTCAGTGGAGCTGTTTAAATCTAAGCTAAAAACACACTAACATGTTCTAGCTTATGAATGACCTATATTTCATGTTGAGAATACCTGTGTATTATTTGTTCATGTTACATCCATGGCAACCTGCTCATCCTGGAAGGAGGGATTACCTCATGTGTGGTCCCTTCTCAAGGCTTCTTCATTTTTCTCATGCTGAGGTTTCGAGTTTTTCCTTTCCCTCTTGCAGGTTTTAGATCAGGGGACCAGCTCAGTAGCCTAGATGGTAGTGTGCCCGCTTTGAGACTGGGAGGTCGCTGGTTCGCGCCTCGACCAAGACATACCTAATTGGTATAATGGCGGCGCCCTCTGGCTGCGGCTGCATCGACTCGCTACAACGGGTCAGGTGTATCGACATTTCGTTCTGTGTACATTGTTACAAAGAATGACAATACAAAGGAAATTATTATTATTATTATTAATATATATATATATATATATATATATGAACTTTCTAAGTAATTTGTTTTAATACATTAAAATAAAGTTGTTTTTATAAAGTAGTTCAGGTAACTTCATTTAATTCCAAATGTGTTTTATATGTTTGTTTTAATTCCTTTTTTAGGAGAAATGTTGCCATCCAAATTATTCGAGAATATTTGTAAATATTAATTTTAAAATGATTGAATGATTCGGGGCTATTATTTAATTATTTATATATGTAGGGATCAGAATTTTCCGCGGATCCGCGGATTTCCGCTGTTTTTGAACCCCAAAGGTCATTCCCGTAAATCGTCTAAATTCGATGAGAAAATATTTTGGGGGGGTGAGGTATGATACGTGACTGTTTCATCACCCCAAGTTAGCAGTTAGAGATCGCGAGAAAAATCGGCAAAAAGAAGCGCAGCGCATTAGATCTATAACACACAACAAATAGATCGACTCCTACCATTGGTTCGCTGATAACCAATCAGCGGAGCTTTTGTTCAGAGCATTTGCTTTCTCAAACATGGCGCTCCTTCCGGTCTTTTCAAACGGTGAAATGAGTGTTTGAAAAAGTTAATATGAAAATACTAAGAAAAGAAGACGAGGCTTTTGTCTCCGAGATTAATAAAGGAATCAAGAATAAATTTAAGTGGTCAGGGCTGGAGAAGACTGTCACAGACTGACATGTATTTTCTTTAAGCATGTTCAGTTTGTGCATTCTATTTTCAAATTAATGATGAATGGTTATTAATGTATATATTTTCATATATATTGTTGATTAGTAGCTAAATACAAGGTCCATCTTCATCATCAAAACACAACAACAATGGTGATGGTTGTAACATTGTAATCCCCCAATTGTTTTAAACATCTTAAAACTGAAAAAAATACATGGTTTCTGTTTTGTTGGATTTAATTCATTCTAGTGCAATTTTCACATAGCAAATAAGATAAATGCCGTTGGCTTCGGGTGGGTTTGCCCCCCTGAGCCCCCCACCGGGCTCCGCCCTGGACCTGGCCGGGGCCTGCGGCCCCTGGACCCTGGCTATTTCAGCTGAAAATGAAAATCTCCATTCTGATCCCTGTATATGCAGGACACATATATATATATATATATATATATATATATATATATATATATATATATATATATATATATCCATCCATCCATTATATGCACCGCTTATCCTCAGTACGGTCGCGGGGGTGCTGGAGTCCATCCCAGCTATCTACGGGCAGTGGGCAGGTGACACCCCGAACTGGTTGCCAGCCAGTCACAGGGCATACAAAGACGGACCACCCACTCGCTCATTCACACCTAGGGACAATTTGGACCGGCCAATTAACATGACATGTAGGTTTTTGGAATGTGGGAGGAAACCACACAGGCACAGGGAGAACATGCAAACTCCCTACAGGAAGGTTTTATTTCATGACCTCAGAACTGTGCCGCATACCCATTAACCACTGCGCCGCCGTGATGCCCATATATACATATATATATATATATATATATATATATATATATCTTTTTAAATCTGATATTTCTTATTCATATTTTTTTTTTAAATAGAAGAATTTGTTTTGATAAATTTCGCACTTTTTCCAATTATGTTTTGTTTTGTCATTTTCATGTTATTTGCTTTTTCATAATGCTCTCACCTGATTTTTCTAAACTTTTCAATTGTATTGTATTTTAATTTTTATATTAAAAAATGGTTTTCATATTTTCTATATTCATTTTTTTATAAACCAATACAAAAGTTTCATTTAGTGTAAAGTTTTGGGTTAATATATTAAATTTTAAAATGTAAAATTAATTTTAGCATTTTAAAAAATTATAAACATATATTAGAAATTATATATACAGGATTGACTCAGAAACGTATTGATATTCGAACAAAGATCTTTCTTTTCCGTAAAGTAATTAAAAAAAATACTTATCACTCATTCTGGACTCAAGTGAAATATTTCTATCTATGTTAGTTGATTTAATCCATCCTCTCCATATATTTCTAAGCCTATCAAAAAAAACAATGGAGTCTCGGTGATTATCATCAAAAGTTATATGTTTTTTCAGTAAATGCAGACAAAATTTACTCTCTGCTAGAGGGCAGTGTTGAGTTTTTATTGCGTGGTGAGCAGGTTAAGGTGTAAAACTGCATTCACTCAACTGTTAAAATAAACCAGTCAACACATTCAACTCGTTTGTAAATAATTGTGTTGTGTTTAGAATATGTCCCTTGTCATTTTTTTATTATAATATGTATTTATATTTAGAGTTCTGTCCATTTCCCTCATATCTTTGCTTTCTATTTTCTGCTCTCTATTATTTAGACTTGAATTTTCCACTTTTCTTTTTATGACTATCACATTAAGTTTTGAACTGGCCACCCAAACAGAATTGGGAGTTTTGCCGTGCACAACTTGTCCTTTTGTGGCGAGGAAAACAAAACAACAGCAACATTTCCGCCACTAGCCTTGTTCCCCTCGGAGACATCTTCTTCATCTCTGTCTTCTTCTTCTCCACTTTGTCTTTTTGCCCCCCAGGCCACATGCTCTCACAATGTGTGCACGCTCTTTGTGTTCAAAAATGTCTTTTGTACCCGAATGTATCGGCGGCGCACCACTAAACAGGTTCTTTTCTTTTTTTTCTTCTTCTTTTCATTCCTCTGCTTTTGACCGTGACCATGGGAGCAAGTTGATCAAAAGCATTTTTTTCTCTTTCTCGCTCATCTCACCAACCTTGGGCTTCTTGGCGCTCGGCCGCCGTCTCCATTGTCGCCGGAACACACGCGCAAAAAATAAGTTGAATCCGATTCAATAAAAATTCCAGCGAACTGGTGGAGAGAAGGCCTCCTACAGTTTTTGTTTTGTGTACTTTGACACTATGCTAATACATGAGTACTTAGCGCAAATTAGCATTCTCTGCGCAACCCTTAAGACCCATTTGCAATGACGACTTGGTTTGAGTTTGCTCTTCAAGGTCTTGTCGTTATTTGATATATTGGTGGGAATGTTTGTATTTGTTGCATGGACTTGTTTTACATGCATCACATTTTTGATGACAAAAGTAAAGTCAAGCGGCCGGGATGAGGATCAGAAACCTCGAAGTCCGAAACCACGGTACTCAGCTGGACAAGGGTGATGTGCTCCCTCCGGGTTGGGGATGAGATCTTGTCCCGAGTGGAAGTGAAGTATCTTGGGGTCTTGTTCACGAGTGAGGGTAGGATGGAACGACAGATCGTCAGACGGGTCGGCGCAGCGTCATTGGACCCTGTCCTGGTGAAAAGGGAGCTGAGCCGAAAAGCAATGCTATCGATCTACCGGTCGGTCTAGGTTCTTACCCTCACCTATGGTCATGAACTTTGGTTTATGACCGAAAGAACACGATCCCGGGTACAAGTGGCCGAAATGAGTTTCCTCCGCAGGGTGCCTGGGTTTTCCCTTACAGATAAGGTGAGAAGATCAGTGATCCAGGAGGGACTCTATGTAGAGCCACTGCTCCTCCGCATTGAAAGGAGCCAGTTGAGTTGGCCCGGGCATGTCCCACTTGCAGGAGGCCCTGGGGACGACCCAGGACATGCTGGAGAGACTATGCCTCTAGGCTGGCCTGGGAACACCTCGGGATCCTGCCGGGTGAGCTGAATGAAGTGGCTGGGGATCGAGAGGTCTTGGCTTCCCTGTTAAGGCTGCTGCCCCCGCAACCTGACCGAGGATAACCTGAAGATGATGGATAGACATTTTTTAGGACAAATGAGCAACTCCCAAACGCCCAACTCCGTTAAAAGATTTTAACGGAAGATCCAAAATTTGTACGGAACATTAGGATTAGAATTGTGAAGTAAAAAAGAAGAGTAAGTTATCAAAGACACATTCTCCATGCTGACATCAAAACTTTGTTCCCAGCTTTAAGGAAACCAATTTTGGGACAGCATTCTGCTTAACGTTGGGGCATGGGTGTTGAACTCAATTGCACATAGAGTGAAAACTCAAACCATACTTTTGGTTGCAGGCAGGACAGGATACATATTTATTGAATGAACCAAAACTTGGTGGGGTTTTTTTTAAACATAAATTTGAATTTAAAAATAGACCGGAATATTATTCCAGAATAAACTAATTTAAACATTACATAATTTTTTTAAAAATGCGTCCATAAAAATATCTCCTGTCAAAACTATACAAATTCAGAATATGAAAAAAAGGAAATATAAATCAAATTTGTGCTTTTCTGTGTCTAGGTTTTTGATCTTATCCTTATTTTATCGTCTCGTAGTGCCATTTCACATTATATTCCTTAATTATGGCCACATTAGCACAAAAGTTCACCAGCAATGTGAGTTAAACATATATTCAGCCTCCCGTCAGTTTTAATAGGCTCTGTTTTCAGAATCAACCTTTCTCCTGGCCGTTGTGAGGGTTTAGCATCTGCTTAATCCACAGCAACTGAAACGTCACCCTGCTTTTCTCCGTTTAGCCTTCCGTTATAAGGTGATCGGTTGAAGCTTGTCCTTGGGCGTTCCATCTCCGCTTCCTGACACTAAAGAATCACTATTTATGCACTTGTCGATCATGTTTTTCAACTGGCCAATGTGTTGTTTGTCCGTAGATAGTTTTAAAAGTGGCTGCGCTCATCAGGCTACAGCTAACTCGATTAATGCGAGAATGTCTTGCAGTCTTGCAGAGGCAAGGCAGCAAAAGCGCTGTATTATGGGACCTGTAGTTTGAGTGTTATATGCCATGCCATTACAGTAAATATATATGAAATTATTTCACGGGCCGGTTATGATTATACGCCGGGCCGTATGTGGCCCGGGGCGTATGAGTTTGACACCTATCCATAACGGGAGAGTTCTCACGGACATAAACTGCCCCTGCTCCACCCAGCTGGACTTACAGGAATCAATCTAATTGTGTTTGCCCACCAGAAAACTTAGCATTTAAATATTACCTGTATGAAATTAAAAATAATATTCATGAAATGATTTCAAAACACATGCATCGAATTCCACGATTGCTCTATTTTATTTATTCAAAGTGATTCAATTGTATTGTTCGCAGGTGGGTGTAAAGCCGGGTTCGATGTCATTTCTCATTTGTGAAACAAAGGACATTCAGGGATTGACCTTGCAACCCTTTTCAGGGAAGCTGGCAAGAGCGTGTGAGACCGACCACTCCACACCCCGCTTTTCAGTTGTGTTTGAGCTAACAAACAAGAAATTCCTGCTTAGCCCAGGACGAATGTTCTGATCCAGCCCTGTGAGCAAGGACCAAAAATGTCTTGCTAAGCAAAAAACTAACAATAGAGATTCGTCAAACGAGCGACCGAGTCCTGTTCCACAAGTCTCCCTCCAACCTGTGATTTTGGTCCTGACAGGACCTCCAGACTTGAGGACTGCAGCTCCACCGCCTGGGACCTCTGAACCAGCTTTCACCATCATCACATTATCAAACTGAAACCAAAGTTCAAACCAATGGTTACAGGTATCGATTGGCTTGATTAAAAGATAATGAAATCAAACTACCATAACGCCGGCGACACTGCGGATGAGTGGTTAGCACCCATGGTGCAGACGTTCAGGGTTCAAGTCCAGCTACCGCAACTGTCACGACTGGAACAAGCAGTGGACCCAAATGCGTAACGTTTCACTCAATGCTTTACTAAGGGATCGGGGAAGTCAGGGCGAGAGGAAAAGACAGCGGTCTGATGCTCGCTGGGCAGGAGGCGCAAGAAGCCCTCAAGGCCGTTGACAGGTGGTAAGTGGTAAGGTGGGTAGCTGGGACAGGAGAACGGACCGTGATCGGGGATCGGAAGCAAGTTGGGTATCCGGAGGTGAACGGGAAGCCAGGGACAGGGGATCGATACAGGAAAGAGGGGACGGAATCAGGTCAGAGGTCAGAATCAAAATCGGAAGTCAAAAAGTGCTTGCCTTGCATGTTCCAAAGTTCGCTGACGGACTGACAAAGAGTGACCAAGAATGTGCTTCAACAGGGAGAGGGATAATTAGGGATAATTAGGAAACGAGTGGCAGCTGGGCCTGAAAGCGTGAGCGCAGGTGAGGGCAATTAGCGGGCAAGTGACAGAATCGTGACAGCAACCTCTCCGTGTGGAGTTTGCAGGTTCTCTCAGTCCCTGATCACAGCTTCTTTCTGTCTTTTTCTTGTCCTTATTTTTCTTTTGTGTTCTATTCAAGTTTTTGATGATTCATCCATCCAACCATCCATTATCTTCCGCTTATCCGAAAACCACAAACCGATAAGCGATTTTTGATGATATTAAATGAAACTCTTTAAATCCATAAGAGTGTGTGTCTTAATTAAAGTATGTTGGAATTCTGAAAATGGTTAAAGAGAATTCCCTTTAAATTGTTGAGTAGCCATCCTTGCCTAAAAGGATTTTCCTCCGTTTTCCTGATAACATTTTTATAGATATATAGATTTTTTAGTAAATCTGTCATGAACCAGAACCGGATCAGGACCCAAACGCGTGACGTACTCACACAAGCCTTTTATTTTCCAGGAAATGGGGAGTCATGCACGTTTGGCAGCAGTCTGGCGTGAAATGATAGGAAGCCAGAGGCTGACGAGCTTGATACCAACTGATATCGGACAGATGGGGTCGATACCGGAGAGGACGGGACAGACGGGATGGATATTGAAACAGGATAACAGGATACAAAATCATATACTTGCAATGAATATTATAAGTAGATTTATAATAAATTTAAGTATTGTTCCGTTATATATTCTGATCATCAATCTTTAATACTTTGCAACAAACTAGATGGGAACGAAAACTGGAAAGAATTATAAACAGCACAAAAGTAGACGAGAACGAAACTGGAAACATATTTTACACAGGACAAAAAATAAACGGGAACAATACCGGACAGGGAATGCCTACAGGGAGCTGGCGCCACACGGGCGGGGCCAATTGGGTGCCATGGCAACCGTGACCGAATTAGTAAAACGAGCAAAAGCATCCAATATTTCATATAGTTTGCTTGTTTTAAGGATTAAGTATTTGGGGTACAAACATATCCTGGATATTACTGCGTCTCGGGTGTTTACAAGTTGTGTTCGTACGTGGCCTGCCAGAAGGATGGACTTACACTATTGATGGCTACAACTGTGGCATCCAGTATATTGGATGAAAACAGCAATGTCCCCGAGAATTTTGTACTATATCCCTATTCCCTCCGTGAAAATGTAATAAATGGTTAAAAGTCTTGGTAGTGGTAAATTTCTGTGACAGACAAACCCCCACCCGCCCCCCTAGTTCTAAGAAGAAGGTTTTTGCGTGGACAAAGTACACCAAAAAAGAAAAGTAGCTATGAGTTGAGTGGTGCCTTCAATGTCCTCAAACAAACAAAAAATTATCTCCGTGGACTTGCAACCAGCTGCCTCGCAGCCTGAATGCGCCACGATGCGTTCAAGCGCGCGGGGGTCAGCGGGACGCGGAGCATGCATCCTTTTTTTCGATTTGTTTGTTTTTCATCTGATAACGTCCTTGAGCCGAAACCCTTTTACAAGCTTGCGTCGGTTCGCTTTTATTTAATTATTTGCCTTAAATGGGGGAGGGAAAAAAAAAGAAATGAGATAAAGAAGAAAACATTTTGAGCACGAAAGATACTCGCGTTCGGAGCGAGCGTGTTTGTGGAAAAAGGAATGAATTAATAAAATGCGGTGATTAAAATTTGAGCTACCGCAATCTTGCCACGTTCAAAAGCTCCTTTTATTAAGTTCACTTTTTGTTTTTAAGTATGACGCTTCATCGTGTAGGGACGTGATGAATTCCGTTCTTTCAACTCGTTTTTGGATCCACCTGTGTGTATTACCTTCACATTATTTACAAACACGTATTCATTTTTGATCAAAACGTCTCCATATGGACAGAATTTGATGAGGAAATTCACTCGAAAAGGGACACTTGGTAATATTTGACCCCTAGATGTCGCTGTAATGTGCCCACATCGAGAACACGGACTCTATATTTATAACCTCAAAGTCTGTTTAATGTGTTTATTAATCAATATTGATTGGCATGATGAGAACAAATAAGTGATCGTTATCTCTATATTCTGTTTAAATCCAGTCTTTAAACACACTTATTATATATATTCTACAGTATACCAGTGTTTTTCAACCCTGTCACGGTTGCCATGGAGCCCAATTGGCGTGTGGCGCTAGCTGCAGCTCATTGAAAGATTGGCTTTCCGTCTATTTAAGCTCAGTGCTCTCATTTTACCTTTGTCAGTCCGTCAACGAACCTCTGCCCCGCAAGATGTGGGTTTTGACTTGGTCCTGTTTCCTATTGGGATTCCCTGTCCTGTATTGTTCCCGTTTATTTTTGTTCTGTTTAATATCAGTTTCCAGTTTCGTTCCCGTCTACTTTTGTCCTGTTTATTTTAGATAACTTGATTCATTATCTATCCTGTCTGTCCCGTCCTGTCTGGTATCGACCCCATCTGTCCAATATCAACTCGGGCAATTGGTATTGATCTCGTCGGCCTCTGGCTTCCTCTCATTCCATGCCAGACTGCTGCCTAACGTGCACGACTCCCCATTTCCCGTAAAATAAAAGGCTTGTGTGAGTAACGTCACGCGTTTGGGTCCTGATCCTGTTCTGGTTCATGACAAATCCTTTTTGAACCAAGGTACACTTTTATTTATAAAAAAGTTCCGAGGCGCACCGTCCGTCGAAAATGAAGTTATGTCAAATATTTCACTGTACTACCTCATAAGCAGATAATTAGTATATAAAAGAAGAAAATAATACTTAAAATAAAAAGAATGATATGCTTTATTTATGTTTTTATTTTTTGATATTGCAATCTTAAACCGTTAAACAAATTACCGTAAGTTATTAAATGTACTGTGCTACCTCATGAGCAGATAAGAAGTATGTTAAAATCTACTGCCACCTACTGATATGGATGACTATTACAGTTCCTAGTCTGAAGATAGCAAAAAATACTGAAAAATGGCCTGATTTTTGGGGAAAGATCAAATTGGGCAAAATACAGCGGCACACTAGACAAGGTCTCACAGCACAATAGTGTGCACACTGGTTAAAAAACACTGTCCTTTAGATTATGAATGACCCATATTTCACGTTGACATTATCTGTGTATTATTTGTTATTGCAACATCCATTGAAGCCTCGTCATCCTGGAAGGGGGGTTACCTTATATGCGGTCCCTTCTCAAGGTTTCTTCATTCACTTCATGTTGAGGTTTTGAGTTTTCCGTTGCCCTCATGTAGGTTGTAGATCAGGGAATGGTGTAATAATCGTCCGTGATTTGCAATAATCTGTGGTCTGTGCAGTCCTTTGAAACTCCTTGTGATTGAGGGCGTCACAATTAAACATGACTTGACTTGACCATTTACATACCGCAATGAATGATGGCACAGTCTTCATCTGAGCTGTCGTTGTCGATGTGTCGAGTCGCATGAATTGCAAAACGATCCTCCGCCCAATCCTGAAGACACAATAGTTTTACGATATTTATTTGAATGGCCAACACAGACCATTACTTAAAAACTGTTCCTATGTCTCCTCATCACTGCTCATCATCTAGGCTCCTGAAGAAAATAGGAATAGTGAATGTTATTTACATATCAATACAAGAATCATCAATAGGTTACAAACTTTAAATCACAAACTAACCTCTTCAATTATTTTTTACTTACCAAGAAGAGCAAAGACCGGCGTGATTGCTATGTTCAAAATGTTGGCAGCGGACAGCATGAACCCAAAGAAATTGAGCTGTGACTTCAAGACAATACAACCCACGTTTAGCAGACGCTTGAGTTTTTCAGTGAAAATATGCAGAAAGGCATAGATTTCGTTACCAACAATATCAAAAAATGACTTTGTCCCCACCAATATTTTGTGATCACTAAAAAAAAGATCCATCTTAGGGGGCACGAGAGTATTTCTTCTTCCAAGGGTGGCATGACAAACAATAATTGAGAAGCACTGCTTTAATGCTACCAGATTTTAAAAGTTTTCCCTCCACTTGCTCTTTCCTTTTTTCAAACCATCATATTAAAAGAAAGGCAGTCATTTAAGCAACATTTCTTTAACTTTAACGTGACACACACACCCAAAAGCTTCCCCTTTTTTCCGGTCTTTGGGGGCCTGCTAACCATTAACACGCCTTCTCCATTTAGGGCCTCGTCTGCACAAAACATTGAGGATCCCTGATGAATTGCGGGGACGTTTTTTTTTTTTTGTGGGATGGCTTGCGCTTGTTAGCTTGAAAAGGGACAAATTGTCAGACTTGATTGCGTTTTTTACCTTGAATGTAAAGACACATGGTGAATGGAAAGTGTCAAAATCTATGAGAGGTCGTCTGAGAACATCCATCCATCCATTATCTGCACCACCTATTTTCAGTAGGGTCGCGGGGGTGCTGGAGCCCATCCCAGCTATCTTCAGGAAGTGGGCAGGGAACACCAGGGACTGGTTGCCAGCCAGTCACAGGCCACAGAGACAGACAACTCACCTGCTCATTTATACCTAGAGACAATTTCGTCCGGCCAATTTCCATGACCTACATGTTTTTGGAATGTGCCCGGAAGAAAACCCAAGCACAGGGAGAACATGTAAACTCTGCACAGGAAAACTGTTGGATGGATTTGATCCCTGACCTCAGAACTGTGCCGCAGACGCGCTTACCACTTACCCGCCATGCTGTCCCCGTTTAAGAAAATGTTATTTGAATTTTTACAATGATAAAATTTCATCATGGTTAACGGTTCACGGATCACTTAACCGCCTGCGTCGTTGGAGGATCATTGAGGATGCAACTCTGAACAGCTTTCTCCATTGTTGACGGTCCCTGGCCTGTTCTTGGGTCGTGGCAAAGTTGGCACCAGTCCATTCCTTTTTGGTGTTGGCCCAGATCTTAGTACGGTCCAATGTTCCCTCTGATAGTGTTTCGCACCATTTCGTTTGTCACATGGGCTAAGTAACTGATGCCTAGAAGTTTCCTGTAGCATCGCATCTCTATGGCCCGAATTTTCTTCTCCAGGTTTGCTGTGAGAGTCCACGTCTCAAAAAAAATAGGGAAAGATGGAAGTAACCAGAACCGGATCAGGACCCAAACGCGTGTCCCCCAATACTGACTGAGCTTCAGACATCTCCAGGAAGAGAAAATACCTGAGAGATAATACAGCCTTGTCTCACACCAACTGTGGTGCAAGACCACGCTCCAATGATACCATTGATAAGTACAGCACTGTTGGCATTGGCATACAGTTGTTCAGTGATCTAAACTAGTTTCTGCCCCATGTTGAACTTCCGCATGGTGGCCCAAAGGCGGCTTGCCACACTCTGTCAAACACCTTTTTGAAAGCAGAAGGTTGGCATCTTCTGGTCATCCATCATTCTCAACAAACACTTCCAACAAGACAACTTTGAGGTTTCCCTTGAGATAAACTAAGATTTCAAAATTGACTGTTTTGGTGTTTCGGACATGCTATGAAAATAATTCCTGATCATTTAAATGGGTTGGGTGTTTTAACACCGTTTATGAATCAATGATTTCATTTTTGCTTAAAGCTAAAATTAAAATATTGCTTCCTTCACGATAAATGCAAGAGCCAATATGAGGCTATGTCGAATTCATTCAGGTGGGAAACCGGTAGCACTACCTGCTGGCCAAATCGGTAACCACCGAATTAGATTCTGAATTAAATAAATAGAATTTTTAACAATTCACTCTACACGGGAAAACTTGCACAATTGGTAGTTGACCTATTTGCCCCACTGTATATGTATACTGTATGCTTCCTAACGTGCATAACTCCCCATTTGATGGCAAATGGGGAGTTATGCAATATGCACGTTAGGAAGCCGTTCTGGCGTGGAAGGACAGGACGCCAGAGACTGACGAGATCGATAACGAATCAGGGTGACGAAAATAAACAGGAGCAACTAGAAGGGAACCAAAACTGGAGAAACTAACCAACAGGACAAGAATAGACGGAAAACAAAACTGGAACCCGAAATTAAACAGTACAAAAATAAACGCGAACAATACCAGACTGCAGATAACACAGGAAAACAGGACAGAACCCACATCTTGTGGGGCAGAAGTTCGTTGACAGGAAAACAGGACAGAACCCACGTCTTGTGGGGCAGAAGTTTGTTGACTGGCTGACATGGAGGCAAGAGAGCGCTGAGCTATACATAAACAGAAAGTCAATCTCTCAACGAGCCGCAGCTGCGCCACACGGGCGGGGCCAATTGGGCACCATGGCAACCGTGACACCCAGGCGCAGCCAATTGAGCGCCATGGCAACCATGACAACAATTGTATGAGAAACTGATGTCTTGTGTTCGCATAAATAACAATGATTAAAATATGACTTGGTGCCAAGCTCTTTCACAAGCTCTTTTGACTCTGGCTCCCGTCTGTCCCGTCCTGTCCCTTTTCCTGCCTGTCCGTCCCTGGCTTCCGATCGTCTCCGGTTTCCTGACTTGTCCCGATCTCGGACGACGCTCCGTTCTTCTGTCCCGGCTGTCCGACTTCCTTCTGTCCTCCGACCATGTTCCCTTCTTGAGGGCTCCCTGCTCCTCCTGCCCAGCGAGCACCAGATCGCTGTTGTTTGTTTCCCGCGCCTGACTTCCTCAATTCCCCAATAAAGCTTTGTGTGAAACGTTAAGCGTTTGGGTCTACTGGCTGTTCTGGTCCTGACACTGTGATATTTTTTTTCGACTGATCTTTGCTGAAAACCTTGTATAAAACCTTGTGTCGAGCATGCACCCAAACTTTGAGCGCGTTATACACGAATGAATACAGACGCTGCCCTACTTACGAACGAGGTTACGGACAATCGTTCATAAGTAGAATTTGTTCGTAAGTTGCTTCAGTGCTATATTTTGTATGTTTAAGGTTTATATAAGTATGTTTAAGGCTTGTATAAGTAACCTGTATTGTTTTGTACTAAAAAACAAACATTTCATAAAAGAAAATGACAAGTCGTGTTTGTTTGTATAGCCCTTAATCACAAAGAGTCTCAAAGGGCTGCTCTATAAAGATAAGTTCAACTTACTTTTGGAAGATGCGTTTCAAGAGATAGGCGACTTCCTCCTCCGTGGTAAAAAGTGGGCGAAGAAAAGCCTTCCGACCATTTTCTCAACCGCATCAAGCTTTCTTATTAAGGTTTCATTTCAAAAGAAAGGGCGCGCCTCTTCTTTACACTTTACTTCAAGCATATTGAATGGTTCTGTTCACAATTTTCGTGCTTGCTTACCTACCAATATGGTATCGCTTCTTTTAATAAAATCTCCTTTTGATCCCAGATCTAATGTGATATTCAAGTCAGATCTCATAACTCGACTGTGAAATTGAGACACTTAGCAAGCATATAAATGAAGAATAAAGTTTTTTTATGGATACCGTTAAAAGACCCTTGAAGTGTGTGCGATTGCCGGGTGACCCGAGTTTTTTGCGCATTTACATGTGTGTGCACAATGAAGTTGTCAGCAATACCAGCAAGAATTCAATAATTGTATCCTTTTTGTGTTGAAAAGAGGAATAAGAGCAGTAAGCTGTGAGCGCAAGTAGATACTGAGCGCACAAGGCACTTGACGGATGTGTTTTTTTCATTTTTATGTTAAAGTGTGAATATGTAATTAAGAGTCTGTAACTGCTAACAGTCTGGATTTCTTGTTTTTAATTCAACTTGAAATGAGGCCTGTGCCAAGGTCGCAGACCCATTGATACATATTTAATGAGTATAAATACTTCATTAAGGCAGATTTTGGCCAACTATGACCATATTTAAAGGTATAGTGTGTAATATTTGACCACAAAGTGGTGCAACTGATAAATGAGAGCTAAAAAGCACATGGAATAACACAAACTACAGACTCAACGTGATTATTGTTAAGATGAGGCCCCCAGCCAGAGTCTCCCTACAGAGCAGTCCTTACAGTGACTGAACTCCCCAATAGATGGGTTGGCCTATGGTCTACCAATCATTTTGAAGTCACACTCCCACCTATAAAACCAACATGCGAGCTCCAAACGGTGTCTCCTCACTGGCTCAACACAAGCTTTCCAGCCAAGGCCCATGGGAGGTGTTGTTTTGGGTGCACGGCCTTGTCTTTGATCTCCAGAAGGCCGACGTCATGCGGCCCAAAACTCCAAGCAGAAGGTTCAGCGTCTTCTGGTCAACCATTCTCAACTAACTCTTTCAACCCTAGGTTTCTGTGAGGTAAACCAGGAAAAGGAAAAAACAAACAACTGTTTTTGGTGCAGGGGTAAATTATATTTCTTATTTTATGTGATATGAAAGAATTCCCTCTAAATAAGCTGATTGTTTTAACACTGTAAGGTCTTTATTAGTCTGTGTACCTCTACTATTTTCCTTTAGACTGATCAATCGACAATTTCCATGGACTGCAAAATCGCTAATTTAATATAATTTGGAGTAATCGCCTTACATATTATAGGTACCAGCCATTTCATTGTGTTCTCTTTGTTGTGTTCAAGTTTATCCTGTATATAAGTAAAAAGAAAACTCCACAAGTCCAAGAGTGTGTATCCCTTGATAAAGGTACTGTATATCGAACTATCAAAAAAACAGTAAAAGGAATTCACTTCAAATTACTATGAAGCCGATCCTTTAAATTATGAGACTGAAAAGGATTTTCATTCGGTTTTCCAGATATAGTTATCTACAAACTTGGACCACGACAAGTGCTCAAGATACTGATGCCTCAATTTTCTGTCTCACCTGTGTACCGAACCCTGACCGAATACACGTCCCATTGTTTCTGTCATACTTGCTTCTGCTTCCTTGACAGTAAGAGCTCAGACTGCATCAGATCAAATATATCAACATTCAAATAATTTAGAACATAATTAAAAGTTATGACAATCATTCCACCACTAAAATTGATTATCGTAGTTTTCTCCATAAAGCTGACCATCCTCATTATAATACGGTGTGCCTTATGTATGAATCAATATTGAGTGGCATCAGGTCAAGAAGAAAATTTCGATGGATTCTAGATGAATAACTGAGAAAGTGAGCTTTACGTGTGTCTTTTGTGTGTTTACAGCTTCCAGTTTATGGTTGTTATGCTAGTCAAGTCATGTTTATTTGTATAGCCCTTATTCACAAGGAGTCTCAAAGGGCTTTACAGACTATT
This sequence comes from Urocampus carinirostris, assembly GCF_059441175.1. Taxonomy (NCBI): domain Eukaryota; kingdom Metazoa; phylum Chordata; class Actinopteri; order Syngnathiformes; family Syngnathidae; genus Urocampus; species Urocampus carinirostris. Next base: position 29,541,266 of record NC_142355.1, read on the forward strand.
GCAAACCACAGACTATTATGACACCATTCCCTGATCTAAAACCTACATCAGGGCTAGGAAAAACTCAAAAACTTCAACATGAGGAAAATGAAGAAACAATGCTACTGCTTTTGAGTTATTATTGTTACCAACGTTTAATTTAACGTAACAGTATCAGACTATTTTTACGTTCTTTGTTTCAAAGTTCATTGTTATACCTTGCTGCTGTTAAAAGATAGTTAATGTCATGATGACTGATTACACTCACCTGTGCTCGGTCGGTTGGCGCCAGCTCCTGATTGGTTCCCCATCCTACGTAAACTCAGTCCTTTCACTCGCTTGTTGTCAGTCCGTCTACAATGCAAGCATTTTGACTCTGTCAGCAAACTTCTGTTTCTACAATGCAAGCATTTTGACTCTGTCAGCGAACTTCTGTTTCTACAATGCAAGCATTTTGACTCTGACTCCCGTCAGTCCCGCTTTTTCACCTGTTTTCCACCCGTCTATTTCTGATTTCCCCGTTTGTTTCTGGCCACGACCTGTTTTTTGCCCACAACCACGTTTTGATCTCTCGTCCCGGCTATCCACCTGTTTTTTCCGTCTACGACACTACGATTTCCCGCTCCGGAAGATCCACCTTCGCATTCGTAACATGTTCTGATTCTGTGAGCAGCTTGCTTCCCGCATCCAGCGAGCACGGGATCGCGGGCGCTGCCTTTCCTCTATATCTCAATAAACTTGTGGTTAACGTTACACATCTGGGTCCTAATTCCGTTCTGGTCGTGAAAGTTAAAGGATGTTAAATATGTGTCATGAAAATACAATTGCTTTACCTCAGGGAAAATAATAAAACAGCTGTTTATTCATTTTGGGAGTGAATGGAGTTGTCAGAAAGCTGTTTTGTAATCTATTAATGAAGTTTAATCCGACTGTTTTGTTGACGTTGCCTGTAGCGCAGCACCACCTAATGAATTGTCAAGAAAGGGCAAACACAGCGTCCACTGTAGCGCTTTATAGTCCGGTGCGCCTTATGTGTGAAAAATATATGACAAAAGGCTATTTTTTTGGGGGGTGCGCCTTATAATCTGGTGTGCTTTATAGTGCAGAGAATACGACAATCCATTCATAAATTCTTACTTTGTTTAACTCCAAAATATTATTTCCTTCGCCAGCTAGACAGCTAGTGAACAATGTCCCGGATAATCAGACTCTTTTCCCTGGTTGCTCTTTCTTCTGGAAAATAGGCCTCAACAGTTGCTGTAATATTTAAAACAAGGTAAAACAAAAGTCCTATTACCTTGCTAATTATACATATACCTTCTAAATTGAGCTAAGATAAGCTGATAACAATTCAAACGAGAGTAGGTGCAAAAGTCGGAAGTCGCCGTCTGACCTGCCATTAAAATTCAGCGATTCTCTTTTGTCACTTTTTAAAAATGACCATGTCAACCACGAAAGGTCACTCAGAAACCACTCTATATGTTACCATATAGAGTATCATTTAAGTATAACTGTGCATTTCCAATTTTAATACACGGGTATATAAGGCGCTGTCAGAACCAGAACAGGAGGAGGACCCAGATGCGTAACGTTTTCACACAAGCTTTATTTCACGGGAGTGGGGCAGTCATGCGCGTGAACACAAACGCCAGTAATTCGGCGATCGTTTGGCTGTAGAAGCAAGACGGACATCCGGCGTGGAAAAACAGGAAGCGAGAGGCCGCAGGATCGATACCAGTTACACGAGCAGATACTGGACAGAAGGGATTGATACCAGACAGGATGGAACAGACAGGATCGATAAGAGAAACTGGAGACTGGAGTTAGATATCAGACAGGATAAGACAGACGGGATTAATACCGGATACTGGAGACTGGCGCAAGATATCGGATAGGGTGAAAAAGGCGGACTCGATACCGGATACTGGAGAATGTAGCAAGATATCAGACAGGACGAGACAGACGGGGTCGATACCAGACACTGGAGACTGGAGTCAGATATCAAACAGGACGAGATAGACAGGATCGATACAAGATACTTGAGACTAGAGTCAGTTATCAGACAGGACGAGACAGACGGGATTGATACCGGATAATGGAGACTGGCGCAAGATATCAGACAGGATGAAACAGGCGGACTCGATACCGGATGCTGGAGAAATCTGTTTTTTTTTCCATTTTTTGTGAAAAAACGTGCTGTGATTAGAAAAATTATTATTCGTGATTAGAATTTGTAGGGTTGGCTACAAATGTACGCTAAATGAAAAAGCATAATACTGAAAAACAGAGCTAAATATTTGGTGTTTTTTAATGATCCAGTCCGCCAGGATCCGGCCAGGGGTTAACACTTCACTTCACTCTGCCTGTTTGAGTACCGCTCCAGGTATGTCATCCCTGCTGTTTTAGCTAGCACTTGGTACTTTTAGCTCTCGTATTTTGTGTGTCTCGTGTGTGCGATTGTCCACACACCCAACAATCAAATTGTCAACTAAACGCAATGGCGAGCCAGGCCACGGTGGCGAAACCTCCCAGCCCCGGATGGCTCCGCCCCGCTAATGGCCCCTTATTGTTGGCGCGCTATTCTTCCGAGGCGGCGTGATTGAAAAGAAAATTGAATCCCCTTCTGATGTGCTAAATTTCTCCATTAGCGCGTTTGCACACAAAGTGTTGGTGGGAATGACAGTGAGGATTGCAGGGGGGGCCCACAGGGGGGTGCAGGGGGCGTGCATATTTCATTTTGGATTGTATTTGCACCTTACAATGCCAATAAAGGCTTTCTAGTCCATTCTACGTTTGATTGGAGGGGGAATATAAATATACTGTACGGATGTCTGAAATGCCTTTTTTTCTCCTCTTGAAAAAATGAGAGTCCTTGATCGTTCGGCTAGCGCAAGACTCAATCAAAAAAAGGGGAAAACTTGCCATTAAAGGAGACCTGCGACAACTGTTTCGCACGCCATTTAAAGCAATGTTCTGGTCTCAAAAAAGTCTGAAGTCCATCAAAAAAATCCACCCAATCAATGTTCCCTCTAATTTTCCAGGGGTCTGAGCGTTCACACAAAGTCGGTGAGCAACGCTTGAAAGAATAGTGAGCAACAGCAATCCCAAGTGTGGCAACTAAGTCATTATCAAACCAAAACTTGACATTAAGTTACATTTTGAGTTTCCGGCAATGCAAAAAAAAGTTCACTTTTGAATGAAATGACCAATGTATTATTGCAAAGGTTGTATGGCCTACAAACGTCATTTGTTTTTACAACAATTCTTTCACAAGATTTCCATTTCTTTTTTTTCTTGGTATCTTTTGTCGCATAATACTAACATTTTAATAATAATAATAATAATAATTTCCTTTGTATTGTCATTCTTTGTAACAATGTACACAGAACGAAATGTCGATACACCTGACCCGTTGTAGCGAGCCGATGCAGCCGCAGCCAACAGAGGGCGCCGCCATTTTACCAATTAGGTATGGGGGGCTTATTTAGTCGGTTTCATGATACAGAACTGTATTTAATCACATTTTTTAGTGGAAGTACAATGTTGGCAACAAGATTGACTTGGTATAATTGGAAATTATTTGAATGCAACACAAACCTTTTCTTCTTTTCCCCTGTTTTTTTCATTTTTTTTTCAATTCCTTTAAAAAGATCTCACTGTGTTTATTTTTCCAAGCTGTTACTTGTGTCTTTTTGTTCTCTATTTACTTTTTTCCTTTGTTTCTTTCTTTTCTTTTTTTTCTGGCTTTTTTTCAGAATTTTTCCTTCTTTTTTCTCTTCCTTTGTTTTCTTTTATTCTCAGCTTTTCACTACTTTTTCATTTTGGTATATTTTTTTCTTTTTTGTTCTATTTGTCCCTTTTCCTTCGAGTCATTTTGTGCACAATTTTACATGATATTTGGCCGTGTAGGGATTAAAGAAGCAAAAACAACCTGAAGAGCCGCTACCCATAAAAAGGATTTTATTCGAGCATCCAAGAAATGCACATACTTGCAAGCGCGTCATGAAAGAGCTGACTGAGGCTGCAATGATGACACAAGCCAGGAGATGGCAGCACAGAGTAACCAAGTTCCAAATTCTGTGCAGCTCCTTTAAAGATAATATTTAAATCAGTGAAAACGACCTTATCTTCTGCCTACCCTTGACAAATTCCCTGGTTTTGCCCCCCCAAATAATGCAAAAAAATGCAAAATAATACCTTGATCTTCAACCATTCCAAAATGTTGTTCCAACGCTGAATTTTTGTAGTACCGAAACGCTTTTTCCCCATGCAAGTTTGTTTTGATGTAAAAATAAAAATATAAACTAGATATAGACAATGAGAGTAAAGATAATTAATAATATCCTGGTTTCTCATAAGCCAGGTACCAATAACTAATCCTATATACTGGACTTCTATAGTACCTGCTTTTTAAAACCATTTTTGGGGAATATTCTTTACAGTGGAACCTCGGTTCTCGACCATAATCCGTTCCAGAACCCTGTTCGAAAATCGATTTGTTCAATCACCGAAATCGTTTTTCCCATTAATAGTAATGTAAAATCGTTTTAATCCGTTCCATTACCCTGAATGTTTACCATGAACGTAAACATGAAGCTAACCCAGGCTAATCGTACGTTCGCGTTAGCGTAATCTTCCGTACGAAAGATTACGTTAACATGAACGTGTAAAAATAAAAAAAAGGATTATGAAAAGGATTTCTTACCTTTGTGGTGGACGGGGGGAGAGAAAAATCATCAAAGGTTTTTCAACCTCTTCCAAAACTTGCGGCAGTTGCTTGCTTATAGCGCTAACTTCCTTTGCCGCATCATTCAATTTCACAGCTTTGATTTTTGCAACTCGGAGATGGCATAGGAGCTTGCTCTGTCCACTCCATGCATTGGCCCGGTATTGCAGTACCTCCGGGAACGGTGCATTCGCAATGATCGCAGCAAGGCTTTAGGGCTAGGACCTTAGCTTGGCCTTTTGGCTGAGAGTAAGTGTCCTGGCTCCTGGGCTTTGTAGCGTATTATGAACTGAACGATAACGGATAATGGATAATGATTTATGAACAAGCTAAATAACCTTTAAAACCCCTTAAACCCCCCCCGTTAGCAAGGCTTTAGGGCTAGGACCTTAGCTTGGCCTTTTGGCTGAGAGTAAGTGTCCCGGCTCCTAGGCTTTGTAGCGTATTATGAACTGACCGATAACGGATAATGGATAATGGTTTATGAACAAGCTAAATAACCCTTAAAACCCCTAAACCCCCCTAACCCCCACTGATGCGCACACTAAACTCGACTCTTATGAGATCCTGGATATGTTGGCATGTGATGGCTTGGCCTTAGATACTAGGTCCTTAGCTTGGCCTTTTGATTTTTGCATTCCGGAGATGGAATAAGAGCTTGCTCTGTCCACTCCACGCATCGGCCCGGTATTGCAGTACCTCCGGGAACGGTGCATTCGCAATGATCGCAACAAGGCTTTAGGGCTAGGACCTTAGCTCAGCCTTTTGGCTGAGAGTAAGTGTCCCGGCTCCTAGGCTTTGTAGCATATAATGAACTGACCGATAACGGATAATGGATAATGAATAACGAAGATAGATCAATAACCCTTAAAAACCCCAAAACCCCCACTGATAGTAGATTTAGCCATGCTGTATTCACTAGCAAGATCGGAAATTCGTACACCTCTTTCATATTTAGCTATTATGTCTTTCTTAAAGGCAATAGTTTTACGAACAAATTGTCTTTTTTCACCTGTCCTGCTTGCACCGACCCTCTTCGGAGGCATAATTAGGGGCTAAAACACTCGTACGCCGCTCAGCATCGCACCCTAGCGTACCGGCGTTCGAACTCCGATTTTTTGACCGAACAGCGAAGCAAGAATTTCTCAAAATTTTTGGTCAAACACCGATATGTCCGAACTGAGAGGCGTTCGAAAACCGAGGTTCCACTATATTTGAATTTCAAGTATGAAGTATGAAATATAAGATGCTTTATTTCTCATTTTATGTAATCAATTTTTGAAAAACGAGAAAAATCATATTCAATCATCCCAGCTGTTTTTGGGCAGTGGGTAGGGGACACCCTGAACTGGTTGCCAGCCTGAAAAAAATTAAGTTACATTATTACTTTAAGTTCTTTGAGTTCTGATATGAATTACTAATCCCAAGAAAATTGGTCCAATCAATCAGGTCAAAAGAAATAACACACACAATTTATTAACACGGATAATTAAAGATAGGTAAAGAATGAGGGGAAGGTGCCGGAGATTATGGGAGTTTTTGACTCCTGAAAGTTACTAGTTCAAAAAAAAGTTTCCCGCTATAATGCTAGTCAATTTGGAAAGTTTCCCTTGAACAAAAAAAAGAACCAGCAAACATGGTGGTAAATCTTAAACCGTCCTCTTACTTGTTGTTGCGGAGAGATTTGGTCTTGTGCTCCGGATGGTCGTGATGTCTGGCCCATGTGCTCTCATGTGAACTCAAGGCTGCAGAGCAGGCCCCGTATGGCCATGCGATGAGTCATTCAGGTAAGTGAAAAAGAGACCAGCTATTGCTCAGCCAAATCTTTTTATATGGGCTAGTGATGCTCGACCAGATCATGCCTCTATGGGTGTGGTCTTAGATAGTTAATACTCGCAGTATCGGGTGACGGTGTTTAAAATTGCTAATGTTGTTAGAAAGCCAAAGAAGTGTCGAATTTGCGTAATGTTCTGTACTTGAGAATGTCCCTCCAATCGACATAATTCCGTATGAACATTAATTTATTAAGACATTGCCTTGGATGTTATAATTACATTCAAAACTTGTTATCAGATTGCATTATGGTACATGGTAAATTGGTACGTTTGGGAATTGTCCAAAAGAGGACGCCGTTGTTCCACCCATTCCAAAGCAAGCCACCCAAAACAAAGTAGGTGGAAGTCATTTATTTGCTGGGCATATTTGTTCTACAAGCCCCTAATCACAAGGGCTGCACATATCACCAATACAACATCCCCTGATCTGAAACCTACCTTTCAAACCCAAATTTTGCCAGATATTTATACAAGGTGCACACGACTATAGGGCGCTTGAAATTTAAACCACAGGAAGAGTTGCATCAAAAACAAAGGAACAATTATTTCATAGATCATATGATTTAGGGACCAATTTTATTTACTGAATATATGGTCTACAAGAGGCACATAATTTTGATTAATTTCAGGCAAATTTGGGGTTAATATTCTGGAAAATACGTTTTTTTGTAACGATTGAAGTTTTTAATTATTTTTTTACCACTATGAGGGAATAAATGTTACACACTGTCCCTTTAAAGTCATGTAGAAAACTGTTGGACGTGTACTTACTTTGATGACGTCAATCCAGTTCCAACCTCCCGGCTGTTCTCTTTTGTTATCTGTCCGATTGAAAAAAAAATCACATGTCTATGATTTTTGGGAATGGCATTTTATCTTAAGCCATTAAAAACAGCGTTGTTTTTTGCTTTCTAACTTTTTTACTCTTTTTCATCAATGCAAGAAATTTATTTCATTCAAAAACACCTCCCTCACCCTCACTCGTTTAAATTCCGACATATCCCTGCACAAATGCACACATCCAAGCATTTTTTCTAAAAAAAAAAAAAACTGGCCAACACTCACTCCAGTTATCTCTTTTTTGTTGCGCTCATCGATTCCGTTGTCAATGATTCATTTTCAAGGATCACAGACCTTGAAAAGTTCACTTTTCTATCAGCGTAATCGTTTGTTGGCCAACAGTAAGTGACTTTCAAAATATACATTAACGAAAACTAGATGAAACTGTATATCTGGTATCTCTTTGATCCCGAAAACGCTCTTTGAGGGCGATCTGGCGTTTAAAAGCATGTTGACCATTGGAAGCAATTTGTGTTGAGCTTGAAAAACTGAACATCACTGTTCGATTATTTAAAACACCCCCCACCCCCAACACCTGTGTGAAAATCACTTTGTTTACAGTCATCAGGCTCACATAAATGATGATATCAGTGGTGGGCCATCAGGGTCTACAAGGCCTATTCTACTGTCCTAAAAAAATATCGTGTCATGTAATTATATATTTACTTTTTAAGTAATTCCAAATTGTCTGTCAGCTTCTTTCATTGCTCTCCCCCTGGTTGCTTCCATATGTGTACTTTTCATCTTTAAGTAATAAGTTGTATTACCCCCAATGCTTGTTGCCAGGGTCATAAATCTTCCTGGAGGACTTCACAAGGACCTTGTAGTTGATAATGCTGTTGGTTAAGCCGATGAGATTCGAAATGGCGACATAAAGGCCTTCTTGCAGGCAAAAGGAAATGTCATTTAGGGGTCAATAATGCACCAAAGCCTAAAATGTGTTATTCTACTAAATTATAATAGCATTTGCTTTTCACTCTACATTGAATGTTTAACTCATTTAAACTTAGAACCTTTTTATAGTACGCAACTAAATCAGAGTTTATTAAAAACACACAAAAGAATTTCATTAAAAATATTGACATTTCCATGCAACAACAAATAAGCTTTGAAATACATTGCTGAGGTTCTAACAATCTATCGACCTACCCACCTACCAACCAACTGACCAACTGACCGACCTACCACTCTACCGACCGGCTACTTGACAAACCTTCCGACCAATGACCACCTGACTGACGAACTCTCTGACAGACCGACCGACTAACCAACAGACCGACTGACCAAATAACCAACGGACTACCTGACATACGGACTACCCAACTAACCAACAGACCGTCCGACTAACCATTCGACTAACTACCCAACCAACCTGACTACCTGACCAGCGGACAACCTGACCGACCAACGACCCGACAGACAGAACAACCAACTGACCGACCAACTGACCGACCAACTGACCGACCAACTGACCGACCAACTGACCGACCAACTGACCGACCAACTGACCAACTCACCGACGACTACTGGACTAAACGACGACCTGACAGACCAACTGACCGAAAAGACTAGACGACCGACAGACTTCCTGACACATCAACAAAGCAACTAATCAAATGACACCTGCGGATCACTCGACTGACCGACTACCCAACAGACTACCCAAGTCTGTCTATCTATCGATCTCTTCATTAGCTAGCTTAATACACATAGATTAATTTAAATGCTGCTCCGCTTCTCCTTCCTATCAATGCTGTGGCGTATACCGTTTGTTAATCAGTAAGCCATCTATTATGTCAAGATATCTGCGTGAGCGTTGGCCTCCGGTCTACAAGTTCTCCACCACGCTGACTCCAACATTCAGAAAGAAATGACCCAGCGTGACGGACTTCCTCACTTCGACATTCACGTAGATGAACGGGAACCCCGCACCCCAGTCCTGGACCTCCTCGGAATGCTAAGACCGGACTGGAGGCCGGAGGACGTCCACATGAAGGCCAGTCGGCATTCGTATTGGCTAATAATAAAATAATATATAATTGTCTTGATTGATTACAATGTTGTGTTCATTGTTTTTAAGATAATACATAGAACTCCTGGATAAACATGTAATAAAGACTTTAAATGTCCTCCTGGCTGGGCAAAAACAGCCAGTGATTTTTCTACCTGTGTTGATGACTCAGTAGATTGACATGTAGGCTGATTATGTCAATGTATATGTTGTATTAAATTATTTGGTAGCAATGTCTGTCATAGAAAACGACAGAGATAAAAACTGAAGGACAAAGATAAGGTCTGGAGGTTGGAAGTGTGTCAATGAAGCTTCAGGAAACTCATTGTGCGACTATATTGGCTCAATCAGACCCCGGAATAGAGTTTATGTTTGTTAGGTGATATCGCATGGGCCGGGTGAGCCCTCCATTCGATCAGGTCTACTAAAGCACACATCCTTGGCGTATTGTGCTTTTGTTTTTTTTGGCGGAGGGCGTTGATGGCGCAGGAGCAACACCTGCTCTGGGAATGAAGCTGAGAATGAAAAATTGCGAGCTCTGTGTACATTGTGTCATGTGTCATGTCAGCAGACATTTTAGGAAGCGGCTTTGATTGTCAGAGCGAGAACCTTATTCATTTTCAATGATGTCAGACCGGGACGGAGTAATAGTACATGTCAGCTGGTTTGTAGGTGTATTTGCCTTAACCCTGTAAACCTTCACTTGTTTGTGTATTGTTGGCTATGTACTGTTTCGTAAATTAACTTGAAAATTGAAGCTGATAGCTGTTTCTTTGTTACTGATTAGCGCAAATGGCTATCAGTTTGTTATGAATTTCTCAAAAAGGAACTTACTATGGTATTGTCTTGTTAATATGCTATTTTTATCTAATTAATGGGATGTAATTATCAGAGGTAGGGTTGAAATAGGCTCAGTCAACCACTACAACATCATGCCATGCAAGCAAACCATGACAAATGTCATTGAATAGCTCACGATTAGCATCAAAATATATTTAGGTTACAAATGTAATTTGTTGTGAAGAATCAACAATAAGTGGGACACAGTCATCAAGAGGAACACACTTTATTGGATATTTTAAACTTTTTTATCAAATAAAAATCAAAAAAGTGGGTGTGCAAAATATTCAGCCCCTTTACTTTCAGTGCAGCAAACTCTGTCCAGAAGTTCAGAGAGGATCTCCGAATGATTCAATGTTGATCTAAATGACTAACGGAGATAAATGGAATCCACCTGTTAGTAATCAAGTCTCTGTATAAATGTACCTGCACTGTGATAGTCTCAGAAGTCTGTTTAAAGTGCAGAGAGCATCATGGAGAACGAGGAACACACCAGGCAGGTCGGAGATACTGTTCTGCAGAAGTTTAAAGCTGGATTTGGATACATAAAGATTTCCCAAGCTTTAAACATATATACTGTGTACTGTGCAAACAATAATATTTAAATGGAAAGAGTATCAGACCACTGTAAATCTACCAAGATCGGACCGTCCCCTTAAACTTTCAGCTCACACGAGTAGAAAACTAATCAGAGATGCAGCCAAGAGGCGCATGATCACTCTGGATAAACTGCAGAGGTATACAGCTGAGGTGGGAGAATCTGTCCATAAGACAACAATCAGTCGTATACTGCACAAATCTGGCCTTTATGGAAGAGTGGAAAGAAGGAAGCCATTTCTTATAGATATCCATAAAATGTGGCAAAAGGTCACAAAGTTCAAGGCGGCCAAATAATTTCACAAGCCACTGTAGTAATACTCACAGAGATTGTGATTTTTCTCTGAAAAGAATGTCTAGTGTTACCAAAGAATAAAGCCCAACTCAAGCCATGTGTTGTTAACTATGACCATTGAATCTTAAAAAAATCTGCAAAAAGAGTTTATTGTAATTTTTAGATTATAGGTACAGTCTCGTAATCAGTAGCATGATCTTAATTTATCCACTTCCATGTGCAAATGAAAAAGAGAGGATACCAAATATTGCTGCTGACAAATCAAAAAATTGTCATGTCCTTCACGGTCGTCATGGCACCCAGCTGGTCCCGCCCCTTGACACCGGCTGAGACAGATTGACTTGATTGCATGTGGGATACTTAAGCGCTCCTTTTGGGACTGCCCGTTGCCAGACCATCACTTAACCTGAGGAAAAACCTGTTCATGCCCATTTGTTCTGAGTAAATGCCTAGTTTGTGATTTTGATTGCCTTTAAGCCTGTTTTGTGAGTATTACCTAGTTTGAATTTTTGATTGCCTTTAAGCCTGTTTTGTTTTGTCTTTGGTCCCTGCGTGTTGGACAACTTTTATTTTCTAAATTAAAGTAACAGATCGTACACGCAAATGAGTTCACACTTCCTGCCTCTTGGTCCGTTCCTTGACAAAAATAAATTGAGCTTCTAAATTTCAGTCATGTTTTTGTTTCTCTCATGTGTTTATGTAAGTGCTAATTTAACCAATATTGAGTGCTTCACTAGTTGACTGTAATTGACTAATGTGGAGCCCGCAAACTAATGTCTTAACTGCAGCACAATGTGTCACTTGTCTGTACTAGACAATTCCCCGCTGATTCTGCCAAGATCACAACCTTATTCCATAAAAACAGTGGGAATCTTTAATCCATTCATGCGCGTCATTAATTAGATGACGAGGCTTTTGGCTACGACTAATACTTTTAAGTACTCCCGCCGCTTACCCGCACTCCATTGAATTTCTTCACCTTGACATTCAGAGCACTGAGCAGAAATTATATCGCGTCATCACCCACCTCAGGCCTTTGCTATGCTTTATTAAAAAAATAGGATTTTCCTGGTCCGCACCAGTCCTAAGCCAACTGCTAGGCGCCTGCCCAGGCGACCCGAGATCCGCGGACAGGGCCCGGTGTGTGTTTGAAATACTTGCCGACGCCATATTTCTCGCAAACAAAAGAATAAGGCGCATCGTATAGTAAGCTGCACCGTTTAAAAAGTCACAGAAAAGTAACTGCTTATAGTATGGAATTTACGGTACTCACTTCAACGAATCTATGCCTTATTGGCAACATTTCAAAAGTCAAATATTTCCTCCGGTGACAGATGTTCACGGAGGGCATCACCAACCAACTCCTGGGCTGCTCTGTAGACGGGTCCGATTGTGTTCTGGTTCGAGTCTATGGCCAAGGGACCGAGCTCTTTGTGGACCGACAGCGGGAGCTGGAAATGTTCCAGCTACTCCGCGCTCACGGATGTGGTCCGCAGATCTACTGCAGCTTCCGCAACGGAATCTGCTACCAGTTTGTACCTGGAGACGTGCTGGAGGACAGACTGCTCCGACAGCCCGCCATATATAGGTTCCTTTCACTTTTTATGTTTCAAATTTCACTGATTTTTTTTTTTCTTATGTTGTACTCTGTGCGTGAAAAATCTGGCCCCTGCGCGCAGCAGTTGTCAACTAGGGATAATTGATTTAGACTGCACAAGTACGTTTCATTTTAGGCGGGGAGAGCGGAAAAATGCGCACCCACGTGACACAAATTTGGTCCCCACTCTCCACCTCTCCCACTCTCTGCAATAGTCCAGAGAGGAATAATGGATCAAGGCAAAAACAGTGCAGTTCATTTTCGGCGGGCTAAAATGGCAAGCTTCAGTTGCCTGAACTGAAAATAAAAATGTGCTCTGCCGGGTCCCTGCTTTAAGCAATAGTCAATAATGGATCGTGGCTACAACTCCGGATTTAATTTTAGATAGGCCAGGATGGCACGTCTTCTGCAAGTCCGCGCCCACAGACTGGCAACAGTATGGGATTGAAGATAATGGATCACAGCAATTGATATTAGGGAGGAAATTTAGTGAAGGAATTAAAAGAGCTTCCAGGCACAAAAAACTGTGCCCTTACTGTCCCTCCTTGAAGCAGTTTGCGATCGGGGATAAGGGACTATGGACTTACGAGGGCAGTTCACTTTTTGTTGGACAGAACTGCAAAAAAAAAAAAACTGAAAGGTCTGACAAATGGTGCTATGCTGGCCCACTCTTGCAGCAATATGTGAATAGGTATATTGGATCACAGCCGCATGAGGACAGTTAATTCTAGGAGGAATTACAGTAACTGATAAAATAGAGTTTAGGGTGTCCCCTGCCCACTGCCCGATGATTGCTCGGATGGGCTCCAGCACCCCTGCGACCCTACTCAGGATAAGCGGTGTAGCTGATGAGATGAGATGAGATGAGATAAAATAGAGCTATGGCCTGACAAAAGTGTGCTCTGACAGTCTGCACAGGTGAACAGGAATAATGGACCGTGGCCTTGAGAGTGGATTTTGATTTTTGGTGGACAGATCGGCAAAACAACGGAAGTTCTGCCAGACAATGCTCTGCCAGCTCCCATTTACAGCAATAAGAAATGATGGATAAAGTATCGCGGAATATTTTTTGCACTTAGGCTGCGAAGTACAAAGTATAAAGTAGAGAGGGATTACAGTATTATATAGTGACTCCTAGTGGTGTAAAATTACTTTATTTTGATCCAAGTCAAGTATTTGTATTTGAATAGCCCTCATTCACAAGGCTACAGACTATCAAATACACCATCCCCTGATCTCAAACCTACATATATCATCAAAATGAAAATTTAGGTAATAAACATAATGTCCTGTTGACAGCTTCCCAAAGTCAACATCATTCATTGGCTATTGAATAGAAGTGTGTTTTAAGCCTGGATTTAAAAAGTTCCACTGAGGTTGCAGATCGAATATCAGAGGCCAGAGTATTCCACAGCACCGTGGCCCGAATGGAGAATGCTCTTTCACCTGCGTATTTCTTCTTGGCTCTTGGGATCACTAGTAGACCAGTGCTTTTCGAGCGCAGGCTCCTAAAAGGGACCTAGGAGGAACCTAAATCAGAAATATATGAGTGGGCAAGTGCATGCTAAATTTCGTATGATAGTAACAAAACTTCAAAATCACATTTTAACCTGACAGGTCAGCAAAAATCGGGAAAAAGTGATCAAACACTTTTGATTCAAATCGTAAGCAAAAATACATGATCATACACATCATTTAGGTTTAGAAATTTGTAATTAACTTTTAGAGAACGTTTCGTGTCAGGTATAACACGTTTGACATTGAACAGAAAACATCACTCTGAGATGAAGGTAAAAAAAGTGAATGTGCGTTCTATCCCGCAGATTGATTGCGGCGGAGATGGCGAGGCTCCACTCCATCCATCCACCTGCCGCTCACCCCCCCAAACTGTGGACAAAGATGTCTCGTCTTCTCACGCTCTTAGAAGACGGCGGAAAATTGGGCGAGAAAAGGTTACAAACACTGCACGATTGTTTTCATTGTAAAAATGATTACATGCTTTTTGATACAATTGAAAATACAATTATTACCCAGAATATTATTGCTGCAATGTCAAGTTAAGTCACGTTTGTCTGTAAATGTCTCAAAGGACTGCAGAGGATTACAATGACACTATCCCCTGATTTTAAACCAACATGAGGGCAAAGAAAAATTCAAAAACCTCAACATGAGGAAATTGAGAAACCTTGAGAAGTAGCCCTAAGGAGTGGTAACCCCCCTTCCAGAATGACCAGGGTGCATTAGATTCTGCATTGAGTAACAATACACAAAACATAGTGAACTTCAAGAAGAAAAACATAGGTAAGATCTAAAAATTGGTCCATAAAATACTTATTTTTCATGATCATGTCAGGACCAGAATGGAAACAGGACCCAATTGCGTTACTTTTCTCACAAGTTTTATTATAGAGAGAAAGGGCTCTGCGCTTGAAGCAAGTCGCTCTCATACCCGGATTGTGCTCCAAACGAAAGTGGGTCTTCTGTAGCGAGCGATGGCGGTGTCATCGATAGAAAAAAATGGGTCGGTAGCCAGGACTGAGAGAGCAAGGCGTGGTCGAGGTCGGAAGCGAGTCGTAAACCAGCACGAGAGATTAGACGTAGTCAGGGACAAAAACAGGACGTAAGCCGGATGGGAGAACAGACGTGGTCGGGAGCAAAACCGGATAGGTGGGAGTCAGGGTCGAAAAAGGCTTGCCTAGTATTCACTGAGATTTGCAGACGGACTGACAACAGGGGATTGACAGGACTGGGTTCAAATACTGACCGGGAGCCAATCAGAACCTGCGGCAGTTGGCGCCAAAGGAGTGGGCACAGCTGAGTCACATCAGTAATCATGACAGTTTTAGGTCATTCATGGGGTTTGAAACTAAGGTTTTATCTTCGAATTGATTGTTTTTCAATTCTCTTTTTAGGGTTTTGAATTAAGGTTTCTAACTATGGTTTTGGCTCCAAATTATCGTTTTCAAGCATTCCAAGCTTCAAATTATGTATTATATATATATATATATATATATATATATATATATATATATATATATATATATATATATATATATATATATATACATATATATATGTATATATATATATTCTTTTAATTATTTTATTCTATTATTATTATTTTTTAGACCTACAAAGCTCTGAACCCGCGAACATGGAACCACGAAGTAGCGACGCCCCTTCAAAAATGCTTAAAAAATAAATAAATAAATAAATAAATAAATTATTATTTCATTTTATTATTATTATTTTTTAGGCCCGCGAAGCTCTGAATCCGTGAACGTTGAAGCGCGAAGTAGCGAGGTCCCACTGTATAGAGTATTTAAATAGTGCGACATAAAATACACACTACTATAAAAAAGGGTAATATGCAATGTGGGGGTGTGGTTTAATGTGGGCTTTCATTCCCCCCGGGTGGAGTTAAAGAGCCTCATGGCATGAGGAAGAAATGATGTCCTCAGACTGTCCGTGGAACAAGACTGTGACAGCAGTCTGTCGCTGAAGCTGCTCTTCTGTTTGGAGGTGATGCTGTGTAGTGGATACGATGGATTGTCCATGATTGACCGCAGCTTTTTCAGTGCCCGTCCCTCAGCTAAGTTGTCAGGTTGTCCAGCTCTGTGCTCACAACAGAGCCCGCTTTCCTCACCAGTTTATTAAGACAAGAGGCATCCTTCTTCTTGGCGCTGCCTCCCCAACAGGCTGTCGCATAGAAGAGGGCGCTTGCCACAACAGTCTCATAGAACATTTGTAGGGAGCCTTTTCCAGATGTTGAAGGACGCCAGCCTTCTGAGGAAGTACAGTCGGCTTTGACCTTTCCTGCATAGAGCTACTGTGTTGGCAGTCCAGTCCAGTCCAGTTTATTGACCAGCTGCACACCCAGGTATTTGTAGGTCTGGACAAATTCAACACATCCTCCTTTGATAGTTACAGGAACCGGGTGAGTTGTAGTTCTCCTGAAGTCCACCACCATCTCCCTGGTCTTGGTGGTGTTCAGGTGCAGGTGGTTAGCATCGCTCCATTGTCCTGAATCAATTTCCTGTACTCCTTCTCCTGCCCACTTCTGATACATGTCACGATAGCAGCGTCGTCAGAATGAAGGTTTTCAACTAGAGAATTTGTAGATATGTTTTTTTCACATTAAAGCGACTACACATTGGGAAAGAATTTAAAAAATCCCCTGCTACATATCGTCCAAATATTTCACTTTTATATAAAAAAACCTAACGCAAACACATCCCAGATTTGAGATGTTTTCAACATTGAAGTAACAATATAGTTAATAAAACAAGCTATACTCTATATCCCCCAAATTTTCATTGATTAAAAACAAATGATTGCAATTTTCATCATCAATAGCTCCCACGTTAGCTTGCATGAATTAGCATGTGCGCGCTAAACGGTACGATTTCCTCCTGTTTATCTGAAGTTAAAAGGTCATGATGACCGTGACGCCGTCCAGCCACATTCTCTTATGTTGTTATCTTCTCTTCACGCCTTCCTGGCGAGGAAAATTATTTAAATGGCTAATGCATGGAAATAATCACTTACCCTTATCTTCGACACCAACATTGGAATGAAGAACAGAGGACATTTTGTG
Organism: Urocampus carinirostris; assembly: GCF_059441175.1. Classification (NCBI taxonomy): domain Eukaryota; kingdom Metazoa; phylum Chordata; class Actinopteri; order Syngnathiformes; family Syngnathidae; genus Urocampus; species Urocampus carinirostris. The sequence continues at coordinate 29,558,583 of NC_142355.1, forward strand.
TGCAACAAAACAGTACATTACTCATTACTGGATGCATTACATACCTGTTAACTTATATGCTATCCCCATTTTTTATCCGTTTTACTAGAAAAAAACAATTATTATTTTTTTTATAAAAATGACGTCTTACTCATTTTGGTTCTAATCCGGATCGTCTTGGTCACTGGTAGCAGACGACGACGTCATTGTAGTTTGCAAATACTATATTGTGGCAGTACGCTAACAGATGCTAACATTTATTTCTGCTGCCTATAGCGCCCTTGTCGATAAAATATGTTATGCACGCGAAGTTTACATTATATCCGTTCCTATATTGTTCAAAGTTACGCGTTTGTGTTATAATCAAAACCCCAACGAGCTATAATCGTGAACATAAGCATGAAAGAACCGACAAGTAAGCAGAGAAGAAGTCAAGGATCAGGTCGACACGAATGGGAATCTCTCAAATGCTTTGGATTGCTTAAACCATTGGTCCCCAAACTGCGGCCCCATTCCGGCTATCTGAATAATACCAGGGAGCATTTTTACACACATTTTTTTAAACCTAAAAAAACGTATACAGACGCTGCCCGACCTACGAACGAGTTAGGTTCCGGACGATCGTTGGTAAGTTGAATTTGTTCATAAGTAGCTTCAGTGCTATATTTTGTATGTTTATGGTTTGAATAAGTAACCTGTATTGGTTCGTACTAAAAAATAATCACTTCATAAAATAATATGCTCTATAAAGATAGATAAAGTTTAACTTACTTTTGGAAGATGGGTTTCAAGAGGTCCTCCCCCGTGGTGAAAAGTGGCAGAAAAAAAGCGAACCAACCATTTTGTCAACCGCATCAAGCTTTCTTATTCCACTTTCGTTTCAAAAGTTTCAATACACTTTACACTCACCATATTGAATGGATGCACGAGATATTGAACAATAAAAACGTTAAAGTTCTTAGCGCGCTAGCGATGCAGTACACGTTGTTGTGATTACACACAAACCAGGAAGTAGAAGCCGTATTTCTTCTTCGGTGTGGTTGCTGGGTGACCTCACAGCGCCACGCGGCGGAATGGAACACTACAGTACTGTCCTCAGAGAAAGGTGCACACAATACAAAATCTAATTTACAGTAATGTTCGGATATTTTTTGACATCCCGGAAAAAAAGATTGTATCTGCCAGAATCCTTAAGTCAAATGTATGTAAGTCGGGAGGCGTCTGTATTCTTGGTCGCCTAAATCTTACCACAAAACCACTAGTGATATACAGTAGATGACATGAAAAAGCATTGGCTTTTACTTCTTTATAACACTATATTTGTTCAATACGAGAGACAAATGTAAATTTCATTGTGCGTTCTGTATGACAGTAAATGTGTCATTTACTATGCTTAGAACAGAAAAATAGTTCTATCAAGAGATGACATCTTATACCTTTTCGCAAGTCATCTATACCACTGGTTGTCCAGTGCTATGTTGAATTTTGACCAGTTAAGTTTATGTTCCATGAACTTTTTTTCTCATTCATTTCACAAATAGTGTTACTATTTATTTTCCGATATTTTTTCTGTGAAAAGTCCAGAAGAAACATTTTATTGTAGCTTTCTCGAAAAACAATGTATGTTTACTTTAAGGCTTTCTTGCAATCGTTACACTTATTCGGTTAAAAACTGACCCCAGCCCCAGAGAAGGGGGAAGTTATCTTGCCCTCACAGGAAAAAAAATGGGGACCCCAGATTCAATTGTCTTCAAAAGGTCTTCATTTTCGGCACGTGAAAGGGATGTGAAGTCGTCTAACTAGTTTACACGTGTTATCGTTTTATTTATTCTACATATTCTGCTTGCTGTGAGTAAATAGGTGCTGCGTTGCGTTTATAAGGTTTATTGTCGCCCTATAAGAGGCTATAAGCATTTGCTTCTGACTACCCCTTTTCGAACATATTATGTAATGGCATTTTGTTGTTGTGTTATTGTTTTTGTTCTGTTTTTATTTTAATGCTCGAATAAAGTTTTCATTCATCCATTGCTATAATTAATAAGGGCAGCAATTGGATGTCGGCAGCTCTTCATTTTTTGCGTGTGAAAGGGATCTGAAGTTGTTTGAATTGTTTACACGGATTATCTTTGTGTTTATTCTGCATAGCCTGTCATGCTGTGAGTAAATAGGTGCTGCGTTGTGTTTGTAGGGTTTACTATCGCTCAAAAAGAGGTATTGAAATCATTTATAAGAGTAATTAGTGGTTAGCAGGTATGACACTACCCAAGAAAAAACAACAGATGGTGCTGTTTCGCGGCCCATTTTCTTACCACCTTACTTTCCGCACCAACACGCACGGGATCGTGCGTAAGCACGCTCGCATTCATTAGTCTTTTCCTCGAAGAGGCATCAGAGACACTTTTGTACCCTCGAGCGTGAATGTGATGTTCAGAGGAAACGTGCAAAGAAAGAAGCAGGAAGATGGTGCACCTGCAGAGGAGGTCTTCAGCCAAGCCGCCACCCGCTGCGCATAGATAGGGAGGCGCGCAGCTGCAGCGCGCACGCCCCCCAAACGCGCGCGCAACTCAGGCCAAGAGTGCAATGCGAGAAAAAGACCTCCCGCTGGGACGCTCGCAAAACGCAAAAGAAAAGGCGACACGGCAGCAGAGTCATATGTAAATAAGTCGGCATTGATAAACGGAGGAAATTCCCGCTAATGAGCAGGAGGCCGCCTATAAAGATGCGCCTAATCGACGCACTCCAAAATGGAAATGGAACCAAGACGGTTTCAAAAGGCGTTAACGCAGGTGATCGACTGCAATTAACAGCACGTTTTGAAGCGGGATCAAAGTCAAACAGGAAGTGGAAAGCTACGAAATGTGTAGGGAGAATAAGTCGAAGCATCTCTGAAATCAACGCTATTCTGTTAGGTAGTGTTGAGCGGTGTTACTGGTAAAAAAGTAACGTATTCATACCTGGCAACCACTATTAATGATTGCAACGTTCAGTTATTCCTCTTTTACCTCTAGAATGTATCTTCTTATTTATTGCTTTCTTGTTCTTCATTTATTTATTTATTTATTTTTTCTTCTATTTTCATAGCGGTTTTACTTCTTTTTTCCCCTTTTTTCCTTATGCTATATTTTTTTCGCTGAATTATATTATGTCGCACTTGTGAGTATATCATTATCCTCAGTAGGGTCGCGGGGAGCTGTCTTTGGGCAGTAGGCAGGGGACACCCTAAACTGGTTGCTAGCCAGTCAGAAAACTCACTTGCTCAATCACACCTTGGGAGGAGTCTGACCCGCTAAATAACCTGACAAGCATCTGTTTGGAATGTGGGAGGAAACCGGGGAGAACATGCAAACTCCACACAGGAAGGCAGGTAGTTGGATTTGAACCCTTGACCTCGGAACTGTGCCACGGATGCGCTAACCTCTTGGCCGCCGTGCCGTCGGGCGTACTATTGTCACGACCAACCTACAGGGTAGACCCAATCGTGTAACGTTTTCTCACAGTTTTATTGAAAGAAAGAGGAATCCGATGCTCGCTGGACGCAGGAAGCAAGTCGCTCTCGCAACCGGATTGTGAACCGAATGCGGAAGTGGCTCTTACGTAGCGAGCGATGGCGGTGTCAGGGACGGAAAAACAGGTCAATAATCGGGACGGGAGAGCAGACGTGGTCGGAATCAAAACAGGTCGTAGCGAGAGACAAAGAGGAGCAAAAACAAGACAGGTGGGAGTCAGGGTCGAAAAAGGCTTGCCTTGTATACACAGAGGTTCGCAGACGGACTGACAACAGGGGACTGACAGGACTGGGTTCAAATAGTGACAGGAAGCCAATCAGAGCCCGTAGCAGTTGGCGCCAAATGAACGGGTACAGGTGAATCACATCGGTAATCATGACAACTATATGTTAATGCTAATTTAATCTATATTGACGGTCCATAAATGATTGTCTAAATCATGGCACAATGGGTTACTTTTCTCTTCTAGGCATTTCCCGCCGATTTTTTGATGATAGCTCCAGTGTGTAATTTTTGAACCATGAGATCGCACTGTATTCTCTGAAATAAACACCAATATTCCACCATGTAAAAGAATTACACATTTCTCGACCAGTGATTTATTTTCTATCTATCTATCTATCTATCTATCTATCTATCTATCTATCTATCTATCTATCTATCTATCTATCTATCTATCTATCTATCTATCTATCTATCTATCTATCTATCTATCTATCTATCTATCTATCTATCTATCTATCTATCTATCTATCTATCTATCTATCTATCTATCTATCTATCTATCTATCTATCTATCTATCTATCTATCTATCTATCTATCTATCTATCTATCTATCTATCTATCTATCTATCTATCTATCTATCTATCTATCTATCTATCTATCTATCTACCTACCTTGGCCATATCCCTCAAGAGGGGTGACCGACAGCAAGACAAAAACATACAATAACAAAGAAAATAAAAAAGGGAAAAAATGGCAAAAAACATACACAAAACACTTGTGGACCATGGCAACCCAAATGCCCAAACACCCAAACAAGTTAAGCACCTCGGTACCCAAGTTGGTCACGCTATCGTCCATCCAGATGAAACGGGACACCAGAAAGTGGCCATGTCACTCGAGTCGGGGTGAAACAACACACTCTTCTGTTTAACAGCAGGGACAGACAGCTTTCACTGGTTTACCCCTGCCGCATCATACAGGTGCCCTGCCAATCCCTTAGAACGCGTACAAACATCCCACTATAATTTTACAGAACCTCTCCACTCATTCCTATCACCATTCCTGTTGTTGTTGTTGATTTATTTTAAACATTGGTATTATGGTTCATGTATTTTGGCCTTAAATCTTACACACTGTCCCTTTAATTGCAAGGAATGGACATCAGGGAGGCTGTTTAAGGCTGCGTCTTAAATCCTGGTGCGTCTCGTGCAAAAAATAACTTCAGTTTCTTCCTTAAATTAAACATCTAGCTTTTGATCACATGTGCTCTGTCGTCCGGAATTTACGAGGTGTTAATGTTAAGGAAGTCAACGACAAATGTAAATTTCCAACCAGTTTTTAGAAAAAAAATGAAAATGTACTGTAATTTTACAACGCTGGGTTTGACTGAGAATTGTGAGTGCTGAATTTTTCATCCATTCTCACCCCACAAAAACCGCCTTTTCAAGTTGTTATGAGGACATCAAACACGCCATGCCGACAACTGATTAAATTAAACATTCTCCCACCCCAGCCGAACATTAGTCCATTTTATCCTAAACTCACAACTACAGCCTAAATCAATTTTTTTTTATTCCTGTGGTTTTGATGTTCCGTGCAGTTCGACTACGGCCCCGCAGCTGCCCAGCTTGCCCAAGTTGTCTATGGAGGCCGAGTGGCTAGAGCGCCACCTGTCGGCGTTGGGCTCTCCCACCGTTTTATGTCACAACGACCTCCTAAGCAAAAACATCATCCATGACCAAAAAGAGGGTGAGGGAATATGCTGTGTTTTTGAGGGGGTTTGGGGTCCGCTTATGAATTATTTTGGCATGTGGTTATGTTGCAGGGCGCCAGCCTTCACTTGCAATTAACCTGCATGAATACTGCTGAGTGTAATAAAAGCCTGTGGTGGATTTCTATGGAAGAACAAAATGTGGTGGAGTAATCTCTCGGCTGCAGTTAGGCTTGGGACCAGAAGTGGCAGTCATGAGTAAAAAGTTAAACCGACTGAAATGTTTGGATTTATCATTTTCTTTCGAGATTTTTAGGCCATATCCCTTGGGTCTTATACAGTTTGGACTTACAACGGAAAAACTATGGCCTCGATTTATTTAGTATTTTTTTGCTGTTTTATTATTTATCTCTAAGTTCTTTAAATTATTACCTGATTATGTATTTGCTAGAGTGTGTGCTAGAGATAGATGTGAATGGCGAAAGGCAGTTAAGAATGACTGATAGTGACGCATATGATGCAGAGGGGGTAAACCAGTGCACGCTGTCGGGTCTCTCTGCTGATGAAGGGTTGCATGGCACAGTGCTGTGGGCTTAATGTTCGATGTCAGGTTGGGAAGAGCGAAAGGGAATGAACGTTTGGTGATCGTGTGTGTGTTCTTGGCTTTAGCTAGATGTTTCTCAAATGAGCTTCATGTTGTGACTGCTAATTCGAACAGAACACCATGTTTGCTATGTTTTCAGTGAGTAATTGGTATTTTAGAATAGCTTTCAATTCTAAATTGTTGATTGTGCACAAAAATTGTATATTATAAGACAATTCCATGCAGATTTAGTCACTCAATATCAGTAAGAACAACCCTGACAGCCATTTTGTCCTATTTTCATGGCAATCCTTTCATTCTCAGGGAGGGTGAGATTTATCGACTACGAGTACGCCGAGTACAACTACCAGGCTTTTGATATTGGCAATCACTTCAACGAATTTGCTGGTAAGTTTTCCTCCCCCGTACTTTACTAGGGTATTTCTTTTTGTGATCCTGCCCTAAAAGAGTTTTAGCAGTATTTTGATTTTTAGGGTTTTTCTTAGCTTCTCCAGCCAGTCGCTAAAGTTAGCCTCTTCACCACGGCTATGGCTGCTATAATTGTTTGCTGAGCTTTGTGAATAGAGCGAACGTCGCTAAATTCCGAGATTCAAAGTACTGCCACTTGATAAGTCCTGTTTGGCTCTTTTTTGTCGCTTCTTCCGTTAGCAGCTAAAGTTAGCCACTTTACTGCTGCCTACATCATCTGTGTTGGCTTCTACCATGGCAGAAATTAGGCTCTAAACTACAAAAGATCCAAAGTTTAAATTGATGTATTTTTGTAATCGGGAAGGCACCCGCGACGTGGACTACAGCCGCTGCCCGAGCCGCCTCCTGCAGAGCGATTGGCTGGAGGCCTACCTGCTCAGTTACAAAAGCTGCACGGGACAAGAAGCTAGCGTCACCCGCGACGAGGTGACGCGACTCTACGTGCAAGTCTGCAAGTTTTCCTTGGTGAGCGGTGGTCCGACTTCTTATCTCAGACATAAATTGCGGGCACGTCTGAAAAGAGATTGGGAAGCTTTTTTTTTTAAAGAAATTGTCCTACTTGAAGGACTATCAGTCTTAAATGCGCTATTGCAGTCCAACAATGACTTGAAAAAGCAAGAAAGGGAGAATTTATGACCAACCAGGATGGAAGGGTATCAACGAAATGCCTTTTTTTTTCTTTACTCCGATTGAGCTTATTTGGACGCCCAGATTTTGTAACCCCACAAAATAATACTTTATTCGAGTCGATTTTCAGGTCCTTGAGACATGTCCTGCGTCCTGTTATGATTATCAATTTTTCCTCCAGGGTGTCTGGTCTTAAATCCTGGAAAAGATCATTCAAGTTAAAAAACTCCTACTTTAGTTGGCGTAGGAAAAAGAAGGTTTAAAAAACAGGGGTGTGTAAACTACGGCCCAGGGTTTTTAACCTGGCTGTCAGGAACCGGAACAGGAGACAGGACCCACTCGCGCAACGTTTCTCCCAGTTTTATTGATAAGAGGGGAAAGGAACGCACACGGAGATCGCTGGTTGCGGGGAGTAGGTTGCTCAGACGCAGAAGTGGGACTTCCGTGGCGAGCGATGGCGGTGTCGGGAACGGAAAAAAAACAGGTCAGTAGCCGGGGTGGAAGAGCAAAAGCGTGATCGGAATCACAAAACAAATCGTTATTCGGGGCGGGAGAACAGACGTGGTCGAGATCAAAACAGCTCGTAATTCGAGGCGGGAGAACAGACGTGGTAGAGATCAAACAGATCGTAGCGGGAGAAAAACAGGAGCAAAAACACAGGACAGGCGAAAAAGGGATTGCCGTGTAAAAACGAAGAATCGCAGACGGACCGACAAAAGGGGACTGACAGGACAGAGTTTAAATACTGACAGGGAGCCATCTGTCAACAAGCTGCAGCTGGCGACACACAGGCGGGGCCGATTGGGCGCCATGGCAACCGTGACACTGGCCCCCTGAAAAAAAAATTCATAAAAGTACTACGAATGGAAAATTATTGTTTTAGTGCCACTCTTGTCTCTAGTGTCGCTTTATGAGCCCCTCTTTTGAAATATCTCATCTCATCTCATCAGCTGCACCGCTTATCCTCAGTAGGGTCGCGGGGATGCTGGAGCCCATCCCAGCAATCATCAGGCAGTGGGCAGGGGACACCCTGGACTGGTTGCCAGCCAATCGCAAGGCACACGGGGACAGACAACTCACTCGCTCAGTCACACCTAGGGACAATTTGGACCGGCCAATTCACCTGAAATGCATGTCTTTGGAATGTGGGAGGAAACCAGAGTGCCCGGAGGAAACCCACGCAAGCACGGGGAGAACATACAAACTCCGCACAGTAAGGCTGGGAGCTGGATTTGAACCCACTTAGGAGGTTCCCACGACCTCAGACCTGTGCCGCACACGTGCTAACCACTGCGCCGCCGTGCTGCCCCCTTTGAAATATATTTTTCGCAAAACTTTGGGAGTGTGTCGTGTACATACAAATACAGCAATGATTATATTCAGGCACTACTTTCTTTAATAATTAATTCGGCAACAAATTAATTCTGGGAATTTTTGAAATATGTGACCTCAGTTTTTTCACCCCCAAGCAGGCTTCAAACTTCTTCTGGGGTTTGTGGGCCATTCTCCAGTCTCACTACTCGTCCATCGATTTTGACTACCAAAGGTTTGTGATTTTTTTTTTTTACTTTTCTAAAGTATACAACTTTTACCGGTGACTTTGCCTTCATTAATAAACTTACTTTGCCATGCTATAACAACGAGGCATTCTAGAGCAGCGTGTCTGAAACCCTCACAATTATTTCTCATTCTAACAGTAAAAATGTCAATATTGAATTTAATAAATATATTTATCATGATATAGAATGTACAATATATATATATATATATATATATATATATATATATATATATATATATATATATATATATATATATATATCAATCATTATAATGTTATAATAATTACATTTAAATGTTTTAATAACTTAACATTTCTCAATTCAATCATTTTTAACATATGAATTGTCAAGACAGACAATGAAACTGTCAGGAACCGGAACAGGATCACCCAAATGGGTGACGTTTCTCACACAAGCCTTTTATTTTACGGGAAATGGTTAGGCGGCAGTCTGGCGTGAAATGATAGGAAGCCAGAGGCCGACGAGATCGATACCAGTTGCCAGAGCACATATCGGACAGATGGGGTTGATAACGGACAGGACGTGACAGGCAGGATAGATATCAAAACCCGATATCAAAAATAAACAGGACAAACTAGACGGGAACGAAACTGGGAACCGATATCAAACAACGGGACAGACAGAATTGATATCAAAACAGGATATTGGTATTAAAGAGGACAAATTAGAGGGGAATGAAACTGGAAACCGATATTAAACAGGACAAAATAAACGGGAAAAATACCGGACAGGTTAAACCAACAGGAAACAGGACTGAGTCAAAACCCACGTCTTGCGGGGCAGAGGTTCGTTGACGGGCTGACAAAGGAAGAATGATTGCACTGAGCTTAAATAGACGGAAAGCCAATCTGTCAACGAGCCGCAGCTGGCGCCACACGGGTGGGGCCATTTGGGCGCCACGGCAACTGTGACAGAAACATAGGTGAAAAATAGAAAAAAAAATACAGAAAAAGAACTGAATAAATAGGGGAGATGAAGCATCAAATAAAATACATTAGACACCCGGAATATGACATAAATCCGTTCTTAAGTGGAGGATCGCCGTATAGTGCTGAGATAGAAACATTTGGCAATCAGCAAATACCGTTCGAATCCATGGTGCCCTAGCTAAACGCATTATAATAATCAGATTATCTATAGAAAGTACTACTCACATGTGTTATACGTGCATACGACATTATAAATAAATATACATGTCAATGAAAATGACTTTTTATTTACTTTTGGTGTGACGTGACTGCAGCTGGTCAATTAGAGTAGCAAGTGGATGCAGGGGCTAAGGTGACGGCGACGGCTGTTTAAAAATGATTTGAGAGCATCCATTTACGAGGATTGTCATGCCCTTATTTTATTGGCTACTTACTTTTAATAATAGCGCTGATCGTCGATCGGTTACAGCCATTCAACTGAGCAAGGGGTAGCAATCCGTGTACCTTCTTCCTATTTCTTTGTAATTGCCAACTTTGTTTCCATGGTTATTCTTTTTTTGTTTCTCCTTTAGCATCACTGCAACTGTAGTACAAAAAATATAATATTGTATCGCTGACTTGCATAGTTTTGACGAAGGACATGATATTCTAAATTGAATGAAGAAAGAGAAAGTAATAGTGGGAGGTTGTTGAACCATTAGCATATTTGTATTTTCATTATGCCGTGACGCAAACCAATAACAGACCACTGTTTTATATGAAGTCCACTGATAGCATAAAAGTATTTGAAAGACGTGACTCGTCATACGCACATATACTGCAAAGAGCATGCAAATACTTTGTTGTTGATGTCGTATAAAGAGGAAAACTCTGTGAAGACGTAAAATACAGTCTTATTTCACACTACAAAGTAAAAAAATCCCAAGGGACACCACATCCCTTGTTTCTACTGTATTTCAGGCCTTGTAACGGGGAAATAAAATCAATCATAAAAGAAAATCCTCCTTTCACACTCAGTTAACAACTTGCAACAAAATCCTCAGTCTTTGCGGGATTTTCACAGTTATCTTCAAACGTAGCATGAACCCTTCCCAATTCATTCAACAGGGTCTTTAAAGGGTTCAGTGTAAAAGACTGAAGTCTTAAACCCCTTTTACACAGTCTTTATTCCGTGCTGAGTTCCGTGTGAAAGACAGCTACATCCTGAGTATTCTCTCTGTCTCAAAAGTCAACGTATCCCCCCCGAACGTCTCACGGTGATCCAAATGAGGATTGACACCCGACAGCCTCTATGCTTTTCGCCCCGTGACCTCCCGTCTTGCTCTATGGCAGCTCCATCGCTTCATTTGGATGGAGAACCCGTGAGGAAATGTGATCCAGAGGGGTACGGAGGCACAGAGGCACTATTGTTGCCCTGTTAAATCTATAGCGCCCCCCGCCCCTCGCACCCGCGTTTGCGTTCGTGTCTCTCCAAACCGCCGCCGCAGTCTGCTCATTCGGGTTAGGTTACCTTCATTTGAGTGTTAACTGTTGCCGAGCGCGACGGGAAATTGATGGGATGGAGAGGCTGCTAACCCCGACGCCTCACCCACTCACAACTCAAAGACGCGTAGAGTGGCACCTCGACAACCTTCATTAGAGGGATATTGAGTTGCTTTATAATGTTATGTGCTCCCATGAAACTGACATATTGTCGCTTCACAAGGTTGTGTGTATTTCCTGAAATGAATGCGTGATCACTCGACATGTTTGGATACATAGATAATTCTGAAATGTGGAGAGGCCACAGTGTTGTATGCTTCCACGACACTGATTTGTGATCGCATCACCATATAATGTGCATCGCTGACTCAAATAAGTGGTCATTCCACAATATTGTGTCCGTTAATCGTGGTCACACACAATGTTCCCTCTAATTTTCCACGGGTCTGAGCGTTCACACAAAGACGGTGAGCAGCCCTTGAAACAACAGTGAGCAACCATAATCCCAAGTGTGGCAAGATAATTAATTATCAAACATGTCCAAAACTTGACATCAAGTTACATTTTGCTGAGTTTCCGGCATTGCAAAATTATTTTTCTCTTTTGAACGAATTGACTCCTGTACTATTGCAAAGGTTGTACGGCCTACAAACGTCGTTTGTTCTTACAATTCTTTCACAAGATATCCATTTCTTTTTATTTCCTGATATATTTTGTCGCATAATATTAACATTTTTGGGGGCTTATTTAGTCGGTTGTAAGATACAGAACTGTACTTAATCACATTTTTTAGTGGAAGTACAATGTTGGCGACAAGATTGACTTGATATAATTGGAAATTATTTGAATGCAACACAAACTTTTTCTTCTTTTTTCCGTGTTTTTTTCTTCTTTTTAAAAAATTCCTTTAAAAAAAAATCTTATTGTGTTTATTTTTTCAGAGCTGTTACTTTTTGTTCTCTATTTACTTTTTTCCTACATTTCTTTCTTTTCTTTTTTTCTGGCTTTTTTCTAAATTCTTCCTTCTTTTTTCTCTTCCTTTTGTTTCTTTTTTTCTCAGCTTTTCACTACTTTTTCATTTTGGTATTTTTTTTCTTTTTTGTTCTATTCCCCCCTTCTTTTAAGTCATTTTGTGCATAATTTTACATAATATTCGGTCATGTTGGGATTAAAGAATCAAAAACAACCCGAAGAGCCGTTTAGGACCCGAAAGAGCCGATTCCTTTTAGTGAGCCGAGCCGAAGAAGCCGGTTATCGACAAACTCTCCTAACTTTACTTTTCAACTTCGTTCGCCATTGACTTCAAAATACCGCATTTAGGAAACAATGTCAGGGGAACCCGTGTATTTTTACGTTTTTGCACTGTAACTTAAGTCGCTTCTTAATTAGTAATTTTGATCCCTCATTTTTGTGCGCTGGCTAGATTTTCTTGTGCGCTGACACTGGTCTCGCAACATTTTTGTGTACATAGTTTTAAAAGGTGACAGGCAGCCAATCAACGTCTTAGGCAATTTGTGCCAAAGGAGGAGACTCAGGTGCCCCGCATTGTCAGGCGGGACGGAAGGAAAACAGATCACTTGCACTCGTTTCTTGTTTTTTTTTGGAAGGAAGGAATGACAAGGCGTGATTCTTCGATCCGTTGTTTGGTCGTGGACAGGCGTAATCGTCGTGTTGTTGGTCGGGGCTGGAGAAGAAGGACGTCGTCGTGTTCAGAAGAGTGATCAGGAGTCAGACGAGCAGGGCAGGTCGTAGGCAAATTCGGAAACAGGTCGGCAACGGAGATCAAGCAGAAGAAAACAGGAGGTAGGCAAAGAGTCGGAGGTACCGGCTTTCTGAGCAGATGGCAACAGGTAGCATAGTACAATCAGACAGCTTGTTTCCGGTAGCTGAGGATTAAAATGGACAGGGTGCGCCAATCAGCTGTCCTGGCTGTTGGCGCCAAATCCTGAGCACAGGTGTTCCCGATCCGGGTGATTGTGACACGCATCAATTATCATGAAAGTTGTATGGATCCTAACTTATGTTAGCATCAAATTCAATGTCACGTGGAGATTTAATATTTATATTTTAATTTTTTTGGTCCCCTTAGGGAAATTCATTTTCACCCATTGCACTGGGCAGTACAGTCAGTGCTGTCACAGCAGAGCGAGCCCCAGATGACCTATTTACGGCACCTGGTATTACCAGGTGGTTTTCTATCCAAGTACTAACCAGGCTGGACCCTGCTTAGCTTCCCGAGATCGGGCATACTCGGCGTGGGATGACCATGCGGGTGCTCCACAATGTGTGCAATAATTCATATTCCGTCCAATTAGCCTTTGATGTTGGGTAGATACTGTGTCTCAAACAACAATTCAAGTTCCAGTAAGTGTTGTAAGACCACTCCACAATGTTGTGAGTCAGTGTGGCACATTTGACACATCATATTATACCGAAGTAGCACCAAGTACTTTCAGAAGATAGCTTAGGGGCGAAGTCAGACTTTAGGAGTTAAAATTAAGTATCCATGAAACCAATCCGGGTAAATGTTGTCTGAAGTCATGGAAACGCGTGCACGTTTGTGTGCGCACGTTCTCGCGTGCCCGTTTCCTGCGCCAAATCTCGGCTGAGTCGCCGACGAGTGACAGGCGTCTGCGCGGCCTCGCGCGGTAATCCGAGCCAGATGTGCGCCGTGACAATAGAAAACGTCTTGAGTTCATATTTACTTAGCTCACCAGTCCGTGCACGTGTGTGGCTTGATGTGCACGCTGGTGTGCGCGCGTACTTGCACGTGTGGTTTAGTTGGCTAGACAGCCCTGTTATTTTGACAAAGACATTATTATGAGGAAATGAACAAGGAGGAGGTCTGCTCGGGTCCACTTTTGCACAAAAGGACATTGTGAAAGGAAATACCTGCTTTTTATTTTTCCTCTTGCGTTTAAAGAAAAAGTGGGGGTGCTTTGCTTTCATCCACCATCTCGATAAACGTTAAGTACGCCACATTCTGAGGTGTCAGCTTGATATGAATGTGCTGGACTGCCAGGTTTTTACTCTTTGATTTCAAAGTAAAATATGTCTTTATAGGTTTTTTTCTCCTACGAGGGGAGCGCGCTTTTCTTTGACAGACAATAAACTTGATTTTACTTGCAGAAAGTTTCGTTTTGGAATGATGCTAAACGAATGATGACCGTTTAATAAAATGAATTATCTCTCTTACTTTTATACGCGAAAAGACCTGGACAAATAATTGTCATTTATAACTAGTTTATGTTTACACCCGTATAATTTTTTAACAAGCTTTTGTGTGTCATGATTACGGATGGGAATCACCTGTGCCCGCTCTCTTGGCGCCAACCACTGCGGGCTTCTGATTGGCTCCCTGACCCTACTTAATCCCAGTCCTGTCAATCCCCTGTTGTCAGTCCGTCTGCGAACCTCAGTGAACACTAGGAAATACTTTTTCAACTCTGACACCCACCTGTCCCGTTTTTTGCTCCCGTCTGTTCCCAGCTTTGACCCGTTTTTGATCCTGATCACGTCTGCTCTCCCGTCCCGGCTTTCGACCTCTCTTTGCCCCTGACTACGCCTTTTCTCCTACAGTATTATGGCTTACGACTCGCTTAAGACCCAGACGATGTTTTTGCTCTCCTGTCCCGGCTACTGACCCGCTTTTTCTGTCCCTGACATCGCGATCGCACGGTTGTGACAGTGTGTGGTTGCTTGAATCCGAGCCTTCCACAGCATTGTGTGGATCCATGGCTTTGGCATGTGTTTCCTGCACAATGTTGTGTGTGACAGTTATTCTACTAAGTGGTCATTTCAGAAAATGATATTGCTTTTTGAGCCTGACATTTATCAGGACCAGAACGGAAACGGGACCCAATCGCGTTACGTTTCTCACAAGTTTAATTGGAGGAAAGAGAAAGGGCTGCGCCCACGATCCGTTGTTCGCTGGACACGGGAAGCAAGTCGCTCTCATGCTCAGATTGTGCTCCGAACGCGGAAGTTGATCTTCCGTAGCGACCGATGGCGGTGTCAGGGGGAGAAAACTGGTTGGTAGCCGGGACTGGGAAAGCAAGACGTGGTCAGGGTCGGAAACGAGTCGTATGCCGGGACGGGAGAGCAGACATGGTCGGGATCAAAAACGGGTCGGGTCATAAGTCAGGACGGGAGAGCAGACATGGTCGGGATCAAAACGGGTCGTAGCCGGAGACAAACAGGAGCACAAACGGGACAGGCGGGAGTCAGGGTCTAAAAAAGGCTTGCCTTGTAAAAACAGAGGTTTGCAGACGGACTGACAAAAGGGGACTGAGAGGACTGGGTTCAAATACTGACAGGGAGCCAATCAGAACCCACGGTAGTTGGCGCCAAATGAGTCACATCAGTAATCATGACAATATTAGGTCACTCCACAATGTTGTGTGAGTCTTTAACAATGTCGAGTGCATCTTTGATAATTGGCCACTCAGCAACATTGTGTGAGGTTATGACGCTGAAATGTGGTCACCCGTTGTATGGCTTTATGATACCGATCACTCCACCATGTCATGCGGGTCAATAAAGCATGCGTACTGCTTAACAATATTGTGTGCATCTGTGACAACTGCTTGCTTCGCAACATTGGATTAGGCCATGATGCTGACATGCGTTGACCCTAAATGTTTTGTGTATCCATTAAAGATGTCATCTATTCACTTTACAATATTGTATTAGTTTATTAGCTTGACATATAGCTGTTCCACAATGTTGTCTGGGTCTATAATGCTTGTTTGTGGGTGTCCTACATCTGTGACAAGCGGTTGCTTCGTAACATTGTGTAAATAATGTGTTTGTTCGTGATGATGTTACATGATCACTCTACAACAATGTATGGCTTGATGAGACTATGATCACTCCACAATGTTGTGTGGGTCTTTAAGACTGGCTTGTAGTTGCTCAATAAGATTGAGTGCATTTGTCAGAATTGGTCACTTTGCACCATTTTCTAGGATCAAATTTGTTTACCCCACAATGTTGTGTGTCCATCAATGCTGATATATTATTTATAGTAGAAATTCAAGTTTAAAAAACATTTACGATCAAATTAATTTTGTTTATTTTTTTTTTCCTTTTTTTCAACAAATTCGTGTGAGATGAAAATGCAAATGTAAAGTTAACAAATAAGTGAAAGGAATACTCTGAAGACTTAATATCCAAGTCATGAGAAATCTCACTTCTGCCTAACTTGTCAGGATCAGAACGGAAACCGGACCCACTTGCGTGATGTTTACCACAAGTTTATTGAAAGAGAGAAGAAGGGCTGCGCCCACTATCTGGTGTTCGCTGGACGCGGGAAGCAAGTCGCTCTCGTACTCGGATTGTGATCCGTACACCGAAGTGGATCTTCCGTAGCGAGCGATGGCGGTGTCAAGGGCGGAAAACTGGTCGGTAGCCGGGATTGGGAGAGCAAGACGTGGTCGGAAACGAGTCGTGAGCCAGAACGGGAGAGTAGACGTCGTTGGGAACAATAGGGGTCGTAAACTGGGACGGGAGAGCAGACAAGGTCAGGATCCAAACAGGTCATAGCTGGAGACAAACGGGAGCAAAAACGGGACAGGCGTGAGTCAGGATCGAAAAAAGGCTTTCCTAGTAAACGCGGAGATTCGCAGACGGACTGACAACAGGGGATAGACAGGACCGGGTTCAAATAGTGACCGGGAGCCAATCAGAACCCGCGGCGGTTGGCGCCAAATGAGCGGGCACAGCTGCGTGACATCAGTAATCATAACATAACGGTTTGCTCCAAGGACTTTAACAAGATAGCTTCTCTATAAACACAAAGAAAAGCTATACAGAAGAAAGTAAACAAAATCAAAGACAAGGTCAAAGAAGCTCAGAGTCTTTGGGGGTAGGGCTTAGAATGTGACACCGGGTGTGGGTGCAGGGCCTGTGGCAGACTTTGTGCTGAGCGTGAACTGGCCTCCCAAAAAGACACAATAACTGATGTCCAGCTTGACCGGTATATACAGTATGCTCATCCGAGCAACATTGGTTTGAGTAATGCCGAGATGGCTCCCGAAGTGAGTGACGCCGAGATCGCCATCTTGGTTCACACCAAATAGACGACACTGGTGAATACCAGGCTTGTGTCGTCTGAGCACCAAAAATGGGTGACTGGGGAGCTCACCTGGTCTGTTCGGACTCTTGTGGTTCACTCTTGGTGCACGTCCAATTTCACTTCAAACCTTTACATTTTCACAAGAAAATACAAGTTTATCACGTGTTTTCCACACTACATTATGTTATAGAAGGAGAATGAACTGTGAAATACTGTATATATCGTGATTCAATAAGGTGGTCATTTTTAAAAACTTTTTAGGTCATTTGTTCATTCTGTAATTTGTTCATTCTGTGAAGTGATGTTTGTTGGAAGATGACTGAAAGAAAAAAAATAAACTAGTTCAAATCCATAACACATTTTACATCTGTCAAGGTCGCCATGGCGCCCAATTGGCCCCGCCCGTGTGGCACCAGCCGCGGTTCATTGACAGATTGGCTTTCCATCTTTTTAAGCTCAGTGCGCTCTCTCTTACTTTGTCAGTCCGTCAACGAACCTCTGCCCCGCAAGACGTAGGTTCTGAGTCATCCTGTTTTCCTGTTGGTATTTCCAGTCCGGTATCGTTCCCGTTTATTTTTGTCCTGTTTTATATAGGTTTCCAGTTTTGTTCCTGTCTATTTTTGTCCTGTTTATTATTCTCTCCAATTTTCCTTTCCGTCTTGTTTGTCCTGTTTATTTTCGATATCCTGTTTCATTATCTATCCTGTCTGTCTGTTCCGTCCTATCCGGTATCGACCCCATCTGTCCGATATCAACTCAGGCAATTGGAATCGATCTCGTCGGTGTCTGGCTTCCTGTCTTTCCACGCCAGACCGCTGTCTAGCATACATGACTCCCGATTTCCCGTAAAATAAAAGGCTTGTGTGAGAACATCACGCATTTGGGTCCTGATCCTGTTCTGGTTCTTGACGAACATCGCATTTCTTTTCTGTTTGAATATAATTCAACAACATAGGTGGATATGATTTATTTTATTATAATGTTTTATTTTCCAATTTGACAAATACACAAAAACACAACTAGTTTGCTATTTTAAAATACATATTTCTATATTACATGCCATGTACAACATCATAACTACAAGTTACTAGAGGTTTTTACAATACCACTGATGGCCAAGAGTAGTGAAAAGGTTTTTATGAAAACAATTATAAAAAAGGTCAAGGGCGTCACATAATGCTGTTCTAGAGCAGCACAAAAGAATTATTTTCTTTTTCAAAATAAAATTCCAACCGCACGCAACGTTGTTGAGACCACAAAACAGTCGGTCCTTGTCCCCCTGACCTGCCACCAATCCCACCAGAACAGAATCTATAGTGTGAATGAAATGTTTTGAGAACCTTTATAAACTAAAAACCTGAGGGCGGATCAATATTATAGGCTTTTGTCAGAGAGGTCTTGGGAATGTTTTTTTTTTCACATTAAGCAACGTGAAGTATAGAAGAGCGATAAATGGATGATAAAAAGATCACTTTGAGTCACATTAAAAGAGGAACTGTAGTTTTTTTGCTTTTAATTCAGAGAAAAACCTATGCACGTTATAAGGAGTACTTTTGATTATTTTTCTTTTCAGTATAAGCTAGTAATTACTTCATTTTAGGAATACAGATGCTCCTTTCTTATGAACGAGATGGACGGTCGTTCGTAAGTTGCATTTGTTCGTAAGTTGCTTCAGTGCTATATTTTGTATGTTTAAGGTCTAAACAAGTATGTTTAGGGCTTGTATAAGTAACCTATATTGTTTTGTACTAAAAAAATAAACATTTCATAAAACAATATGCTCTAGAAAGATAAAGTTGAGTTTCACTTGTTTTTGGAAGATGCGCTTCAAGAGGTCCTCCTCCGTGGTAAAAAGTGGCCGAAAAAAAGCGTCCCGACCATTTTTCAACCGCATCTAGCTTTCTTATTCCACTTTTATTTCAAATGAAACGGCTCGCCTCTTCTTTATACTTTACACCAACCATGTGGAATGGACGCACGAGATATTAAACAATAAAATCGTCAAAGTTCTTGCGTGCTGGAGATACAGTATACTATGTTTGCACACGAACTCGGAAGAGAGGCGGATTTCTTCTTCGGAGTGGATGCTGGGTGACCCCCTAACAGCGCCACCACATGCCGGTAGCACTACAGTCCTGTCCTGTACTCAGGAAAAGGTCCACAATACAAAATCTAACTTACAGCAATATCCGAGTATTTTTCAACATCCTGAAAAAAATGTTCGTATCTATCGTTTCTCGTAAGTCGAACGGTCGTAAGTAGGGGAGCATCCGTATACATTTTCATATACACGTGTGTATTATAATTACCTTAGAATTTTATATGATATTGTCACCGCCAATCTCCAAAAATCATTTCAAACATGAAATTAATGGTAGGTTTGTTTGTGTTAAATTTAGAAAATGATTACTATTACTATTCAATAAACCATTGAAGTATGAATTCAGATAACAAAGAAAAGCTCATTCATGAGATGCAGCAATAGATCATTTATCATTTTTTTATTGGTATTATGTTTCGACTAATTTTACGAAACTTCCACCATTGTCTAACAGTGCAAAATTTAATTAATACATTCTATGATTTTTAAGAAGGATACATTTAGCAAAAATAACAATAAACACAAACTTCTCATTTAAGTTTTTCTTTCACATGACAGCGACTGTATATTCTTTGTATTATTATACATTGTATAGATGTAGAATTTACGACTTATTGTTATGTAACTCTGGAAAATAATGTTTAAATGTATTTGAAATGGTTTCCCTTCGGGCACTCCGGTTCAAATACAGTCATGGGTTCAAATCCAGCTAAAAATATTTATTTATTTATTTATTATTATTTATTTTTTTTAGACCCGCGAAGCTCTGAACCCGCGAACGTGGAACGGCGAAGTAGCGAGGTCCCACTGTATACTATACTATACTATACTATACTATACTATACTATACTATACAGTGCTATGCTATGCTATGCTATGCTATGCTATGCTATGCTATGCTATGCTATGCTATGCTATGCTATGCTACACCACGCTCTACTCTGCTCTGCTGTGCTGTGCTGTGCTACGCTACACTGCGCTATGCTACCCTACCATACACTACACTACACTAGACTACTCTACTCTACTCTACTCTACTCTTGCTATGCATTGCCACACTCCACTCCACGTCACTCCACTATACTATTACTATTACTATATTATACTATTTTCCACCCAAAATTTTTAACCACAATTTAACAAAAAAAAGTTGATTCGTTGAACTAACATACTAATATTTTATGTTTTAAATACTATATAGTATTATAAATTAAATAACTTTTTTACATGTTTTAATTGTAAAATAGTAGTTTGACGTGTATACCCGCACTTAACGCTTGTTTTTGTTGCAGGTATGCAGTGGCGAGACTCAACCGCTATTTTGAGAAGAAAGAAGAATATTTTTCCATGAAATGAATACACAGTTGTTTTGCAAATAACACTTTCAGGTTATAAATTTTAAAAAAGTTCGTTTTTGTACCATAATCGCAATTGATTTCATTGTATTCTATTAATATACTGTAGTAAATTCAGCAGCCTTTCATAAAATAAAAAGAGGCTAACGACAATGTGAGTTTCATAGCTAACTGTCATTTAACGATGTTCAATAACGTCGATTGCGTTGAATCCTTCCGAAAAAACACAAAGAAAGATCTCCAGTTTAACAAGCCTCAATTGGTCTAAACGCATGAAAAGTTTTCCATGATTGCATTGTTTCCAACGCCGCCGTGCCTGCGTTGGCCTTAAACGCGTCACGAAGCTTATAATCACATTTTATTTCACGGTCTCACCACACTGACATCGCAAAAAAAGAGGATACATGAATAAAAAAACAAAAATAAACACCTCTGTAATTCCTTTATATACAGTGTGTGTTAATGATGTCTGATAAAACCTTTTCCAGATCGATACCAAATACCGATACTTAACTCTTGAGAAGGCATCGGTATGGATTAGGGAACAAAAATATTCTAAACAAAAGAAATCCCTAAAGATTCTGGTATCAAATTTTACCTTTAAGATTGCATGAAATGACAACAAGATATTCCATTGTTTCCAAAAACAGCCCATAGGGGGCAGCCATGAGTCTGCAGTACCGATACCTTAACACAGGCTTTTCCAAAGTTCGAGCCGGGGGACAGTTTCAGGCCATGATCAAATTTTTACCGGCCCGCAGCCGCTGTCATTAAATTGTTATTATAAGGCTTGCTGATAAAAGATGAATTTGTACAAAAATATATATCACGGTTTCACCAGATGATGGCAGTAGCCCACTCATCACCTTGCTCTTTGCTTTCTGTGAGAATTTTAGCCCACCCCATTTCAGACATGGCGACTGTAGATAAAAAAAGAAAAGTTGACTGTGAGGGCTGCCGCTTACAGGACACGTGATATCGGAGTGTTCTTTCTTTGAAAATATGAAAGAACTGCGTCTGTCATATTTGCCAAGAGACTGTGGCTGTTTTCAAAGATTTTCAATATCAAGAGGCACTGCCAGATCAAACATGATGACTACGACAAGGTAACTGAAAACGAGCGCTGTGAAAAGGTGAAGCAACGGGAAGCTGTTTTAATGGTACTGCAGAGTTTTTTCACAAGACCCTAAGAGTCAAATAAAAACGCTACACTGGCGAGCTAAGAGGTTACGACGCTAATCCCCAAACGATGTGAATCTTTCACTGTGGGGGATTTTATTAAAGACTGATCAAACAATGGCAGGCTGAATAGTCGGCCCTCACACATTTTCACCTTACCAGGTCCAGCCCGCTTTCTCAAACTATCATTGCACTGATTTCTGACATGGCAGCACGGCGGCGCGGTGGTTAGCGCGTGTGCGGCACAGTTCTGAGGTCATGGGTTCAAATCCAGCTACCAACCTTCCTGTTTGCATGTTCTCCCCGTGTTTGCGTGTGTTTCCTCTGGGCACTCCGTTTTCCTCCCACATTCCAAAACATGCATTTCAGGTTGATTGGCCGGTCCAAATTGTCCCTAGGTGTGAATGAGCGAACGATTTGTCTGTCTCTGTGAGCCCTGCGACTGGCTGGCAACCAGTTCAGGGTGTCCCCTGGCCACTGCCCGAAGATGGCTGGGATAGGCTCCAGCACTCCCGCAACCCTACTGAGGATAACGGATGGATGACACACATTTCTTGAATTTTAAATAACCCAAACGAGGTAGTCATGAGTATGGAGTACCGATAGGCTAAAAGAAAGCTGGTAACTACACAATACGAGTATACCATGTGTAGATACAAACCTTAGAAATAACACAATATAATTATAGGCTAATGTCTTGCATCTAGTTTGTTTTAGTTAGAGTTAGGGCGTTAGGGGGGTTGGGTTTACGGTAAAGGGATAGTAGATAGGGGTTAGGGTATTTGGTTAAGGGTGAGGATTTAGGTTTAGGCTTAAGGGTTACGTTTAGGTTTAGGGGCAGAGGTTAGGGCTTAGGTGTTTGGGTTAGGTTTAGGGCCAGGAGTTACTTTTCAGGTTAGAGGTTAGGGTTGGTGGTTAGGGTTTATGGTTAAGGGTCCATGGTCATGGTTTCTGGGTAAATATTTGGATTCAAGGTTAGGGTTCAGGTTTAGTTTAAGGGTTGGGGTTGAGGGTAAGGGTTTATTGTTGGTTTTGGGTTTACAGTTATGGTTAAAATAGCCAATAGGGGGAGACAGAACTCCAGAGAACAGATACCCTAAAAATGGACCTTGTAACGGACATACTTTGTATTAATATTCGCCCATCTGTGAGAAAATTGAGTTATTTCCTACAATTATTTTTCATATCAGAAATACATTCCCTATGGTAGACACTAGAACATGAATATTTATTATTGAGAGTGCCAGATTCAATACCAATTTATACTGCAATTGTGAGTATTGATAACTAGAATTATAGTTTGATATTGACCTGTAACCATGTTCCAGTTCTGGTTCATCTCAAATTGTTATGTTATGAATTGTGTTTAGAGGTATTTGATCATGTGCATAGAAACTCTAATGTGTGAGCTGCTGATTAGCCCGCAGACCAGTTCTGATCATTGCGGGCTTGTGGAAAATTTGATTTCTAACTTGAATGCTATTTTAACGGTCTATCAAGCCTAATTTAACCCGACTTCTAATGATTACAACTTTGTAATAACATATTAATCATATAGTAATAACACAGTAATAACTTAAATAATTATTAAACTGATTGCTTTTCGCGGTGAACATTCACAAAAAAAACTTAAATTGTGACAAATTCTCAACTTTTTGGAGTTATCGAAAACATTCTGACTTTTTGCTTTGGATCTGGGCCCGAGTGTTTGCAATGTAGATTTTATTGTGTCCACCTTGTTAAAGATAGCGGCCATAACACATTCTTCGCACAGACCAAGGTTGCATGAAGCTGTGTCTTTGATTCAAACAATCAACTTAATTTTTTTTAAAGTGCCCCACTCCCCACTTTTACGACCGCACCCCCCATCTCATACGCATCATATTTAATTAGTAGACTATCAACTTAAAAGGACCCAAGGACTTTTTTTGAAAGACGAAAGAATCATCCTTTTGTTCATGGTTATTTTGCGGGGTGAAAAAAAAATTGCTTTAGATTCGCTCTAATTGCATTAAAAAAAGAAGTATAGGCCTTTATGCTGCTTTTCAAAGCATCCTTGAGCTTTCAAATGATTTTTTTTTTAATATTTAATAAAACATTCTTTCATGCCGGCATTGCATTTAGATGTGTGTTATTGTCAAAGGCTCGCCAAGGCTGCTGACCCCTGCTGTTGTGCCAAAGCGCCCCCCCTACCCCTTCAATATCTACAGTACACTTTTCATGGAACGCTAATGTACACGCCGACTTGTTTTTCGTGTTTTGCTTCCGAGTCCTTGGTTCTTTTGTCTCCTGCGGCGGTATTTCAATTAATGGCTTGTTTTAGGCCATTTTTTTTCTTTTAAGTGTCGGCAACTTTTCTTCCCCCGTCCAAACACACAGAGAAAGGGGTTTTGATACGATAATGGATGGAAAAGTACCGATTAAAGTGATTCTTTATAGTTTAACGCCAACAATGTCAATGCAGAAGAAGGCATTATTAAAATGTTCTACTGAATGCGGGAAAATATTAAAATAGTTCCTTATCCTGGCTATCTATCTATCTATCTATCTATCTATCTAGATATCGATGAAATGAAATGAAATGAAATGATCTGCATTTATATAGCGCTTTTCAAGTCAATGACTTCCCAAAGCGCTTTACATTTACATTGTGCTTCACATTTCCCAATAGCGGCCGTGATCTGTGCAACCATGTAAGGCGCTAACCTGCTTATTGGGGGTATTGGGGTTTCAGTGTCTTACCCAAGGACACTTCGGCATGTAACACGGACAAGCCGGGATTCGAACTGGGATCCCTTAATCCTAAAACGATCGCTCTACCTCCTGAGCTACTGCCGCCCCGATCTATCTATCTATCTATCTATCTATCTATCTATCTATCTATCTATCTATCTATCTATCTATCTATCTATCTATCTATCTATCTATCTATCTATCTATCTATCTATCTATCTATCTATCTATCTATCTATCTATCTATCTATCTATCTATCTATCTATCTATCTATCTATCTATCTATCTATCTATCTATCTATCTATCTATCTATCTATCTATCTATCTATCTATCTATCTATCTATCTATCTATCTATCTATCTATCTATCTATCTATCACCTTTCCTACCAACCAAAAGACCTATTCAACCTTCCTACCTACCGCCCTACCTTACAAAAATACGACCTACCTACCTACCTATTCAACTTTCCTACCGGCTGACCAACCTACCTATTCACCATTCCAATTGACCAACTTACCTATTCACCCTCCATACTGACCGACCTACTTACCTACCGATTCAACCTTCCTACCGACTGACCTACCTACCCATTCATTGTTACTACCCACTGATCAACCTACTTACCTACCTACCTACCTACCTACCTACCTACCTACCTACCGACCGACCTACCTACCTACCTACCTATCTAGGTAAAGCACTCGTCTTGAGATCAAGAGGTCGCAGGTTCGATTCCTGGCTCCTCCGATTACATGTTGAAGCGTCCTTGGGCAAGACGCTGAATCCCTAATTCCCCCAATAAGCAAGTTAGGCGCCTTGCATGGCTGACTCCCTATTGGTGTGTGAGTGTGTGTGTGAATGGGTAAGTGTCCCGACGGATCACCACCTTATCGTGGTGGGGCACTTTGCGCGTCTCCATGACCCCTAGAGCTATGTCGGCGGGAGTCTCGTACTCCTGGTAGGGTTACCCAAGCCGATCAGGTCGAAGGGTAGAGTCCAGACTAAGAGTGATCCCAAAAGCTGGTGGCGGCACGCTTTGAGGCGGTTTCCTACAGACCTGGATCCCGTTAGCCCCCTGCAGTTGTAGAAAGATGTCGGTCGTCTAGGGTCTCCCTTGCCACTGGAACCATCTTCTTTACAATCAAGATAGTGGCGTTGGGGAAAGTGCACCCCTTACGCCACTTTAAAAACCGTCATTGCGCAGGTATCCTCTTTTACCTGAGTCTCCGACCACAATCCAGGATCGGACTGTTCAAACATCAGCAGACTCACAAATAAAAGAAGATGGTCATCATCGAATCGATGGACAACCCCAACAACAACAACGGGTAAGTGAAGTCATTGTAAAGTGCTTTGGGAGGTTTTCATTGACTTGAAAAGCGCTATGTAAATGCAGAACATTTATATTTACCTACAGTACCTACCTACCCACCTACCTCCCTACCTACTTATTCACCCTTCCTACAGACCCACCAACCAACCTACCTACCTCTCTTTTTTTACACTTACTAATTGTATTTGGCATGCAAAAACTGTTAGTTATACCTAAACCTAGTGCTTTATGTTACTTTTCAAAACATGTTTCAAAACCAACTTTAATAAACTGCCTATTAACAAAAATATAACAGAAAATTTAACCCGTGCATAGACGTTTGCATGTATACATTTTCATATATACAATTGATGCGTTGCCAAGGTATTGGAAGGAGACTCTATCAGCATATACAAAAAAAAATATCAAATCAATCTTTAACCCAATGCAAGGCAAAAAGTTTGACTATCCCTGTTTTACAATGTAGGACCTTCTTAAAATGTCCAACTAAATACGCAATATTGTATCAAATCCAACTTGATTTAATGGCTCCAGTCAGGCGTTATGATTATGATGTCGCCGGTAAAACCTTCACATAAACAACATCAAAATCAACATCAAAACATAAACAGACACTTTAGTCCAATGCGCAGCAGGATTTTTGGATGACAAAAAAGGCAAATCCTACGCACAGGGCGGCATTCAAGTCATTTCGGGGATTACAATCAGGATTTACGACGTGGTGCCGGAGGTGATGGGGTGATGGACATTTGTATACACAATGGAACAATACGCCACTTTTACTGTAACCAGCCACCAAAATATAATGATGTGAAGGGGAAAAAAACTTTGGAAAATTGAATCCATGTGCTGGAAATACTTACAAGCGTGAAAAGACATGATTGAGTCACGGAGGCGAAAGTTCTGGCATTGGCCCCTACGAACAAAATTACGAGAAGCTGGATTTGAGGAGTTTAAAAATGTCTTTACTTAAAATCTAGTAGACGCTGCCCTACTTACGAACGAGATCTAGACGATCGTTCGGAAGTTGAATTTGTTCGTAAGTTGCTTCAGTGCTATATTTTGTATGTAAGAATTATATTAGTATGTTTAAGGCTTGTATAAGTAACCTGTATTGTTTTGTACTCAAAAATAAACATTTCATAAAATAATGTGCTTTATAAGAAAAATAAAATTGAGTTAAACTTACTTTTGGAAGATGGGCTTCAAGAGGTTCTCTGCCATGGTGGAGCGTGGACGAAAAAAAGGGATCCAACCATTTTCTCAACCGCATCAAGCTTTCTTATTCCACTTTTGTTTCAAAAGAAACGGCTCTCCTCTTATTTACACTTCACACCAACCATATTGAATGGATACACCATGTATTAAACAATAAAAATGTCAAAGTTCTTAGCGCGCTGGAGATACAGTGTAGAATGTTTACAAAAGAACTAGGGAGAGGAAGTCGGATTTCTCCTTCGGGTTGGTTGCTGGGTGACCTCTCACAGCGCCACCACTCGCCAGTAGCGGCGGAAAGAAGCACTACAGTAATGTCCTCTACTCGGAAAAAGGTGCACACAATACAAAATCTAACTTACACCAAGGTCAGGATATTTTTCGACATCCCGAAAAAAATATAAGTATGTACCGTTTTTCGGAAGTCGAACGATCGTAAGTAGGGGAGCGTCTGTATGTATTTATTCATTTGTTTATTTTTAATAAAAAATAATAATTTTAATTATCACTGTTGGTTTTATACAGTACATTGTCGCTATCATGACAATAAGACCTATCTCTATTTTATTATTTTCAAGAAGATGGAAAAATACACAATTTTTCTAGATGTCTATTTTTCAATATAAAAACAAAAGCCGATTTAATAATAACAGATTGGAAAAAACACTCCTTAATTAACTCTTTAATTAATTTAGTCACTTTGAAAGTCTGAAACCCCCCAAAACGTTTTTCTAAAACATCTGCAAAAACCAGTTCAATTAACTTTTTTTAATTGTTTCAAAACATAGTCTTTTAGATTTTTGTCTTTCGGAGATTCGTGTCTCAGAGCTGTTATCACTTCTCACAGTATCATTGCCCACTTCTTATTTGTATTTATTTTTAATTGAAATATAATTTTGTATGCTTTTTGTGAACCCCACTTGTCATGAACCGGAACAGGAGGAGAACCCAAAATTTTCACACAAGCTTTTATTTTACGGGATATGGGGCAGTCATTCACGTTAACACAAACGCCAGTGATTCGGCGATCGTTGGGCGAAGACGTAAGGCAGCAGTCTGGTGTGGAACGACAGGAAGCCAGAGGCCGACGAGATCGATACCAATTGCACGAGCAGATATCGGACAGATGGGGGTCGACACGGACAGGACGGGACAGACAGGATAGATATCAAACACTGGAGATCGAATTAAACAGGACAAACTAGACGGGAACGAAACTGGGGATCGATATTAAACAGGACAAAATAGACGGGAACAATACCGGACAGGAAACACAAGCAGGAAACTGGACAGAGTCAAAACCCACGTCTTACGGGTGCAGAGGTTCGTTGAGTGACTGACAAAGGGAGATTGAGAGCACTGAGCTTAAATAGAAGGGAAGCCAATCTGTCAATGAGCTGCAGCTGGCGCCACACAAGCGGGGCCAGGGCAACCGTGACACCGCTTGTATAATTTTTTAGGATGTTATCCAAAATGTTTACGACCATAAACAAAACGAATATTGCAGTGTATTCAGAGAATGACCAAGGGGCTGCAGTTATATTTTGTACCAGAGATGGCAGTCACGAGTAAAGTCCTCACTTCCTCCATCATGCACCATCAAACTTTTCAACCATCTCTAAAAGTCAAGTCACATTTATTTGTTACACCCTTAATCACAATGAGTCTAAAAGGGCTGAACAGAGCTCAGTAGGTAGAGCGCTCGTCTTGGGATCAAGGGATCGCAGGTTTGATTCCCGGCTCCTCTGTGTTATATGTCGAAGTGTCCCTGGGCAAGACACTGAATCCCTAATGCCCCCAATAAGCAGGCCAGCGTCTTGCATGGCTGCATGGCCGCTTTTGGGGTGTGAGTGTGTGAATGGGTAAGTGTGAAGCACATTGTAAAGCGCTTTGGAAGGTCTTCATTGACTTAAAAAGCGCTATATACATGCAAACCATTTACCATGATTTCAAACTGCAGACTATTATTACAACAACCCCTGATCTAAATCCTACATGACGGCAAGGAGGAACCCAAACAAACCTTATCATGAGGAGAATGAAGAAACCTTGAGAGGTATAATTTTATACAAAATATCTATTGTCATACACCTATTGAATTCTGTAGTTCCAAAGAATATCTAGATTTTTCCGACTCATTAGTATGCTCGTTGTGAAACTTTATTACCCACACTAATTGAAAAGAAAGAATACAAAGACACTCTCAAATTTCTCATTTATTTCTTTTTTTTCCTTTGATTGTCTTTCTCACCAGTATGACACATACTGACACTTTTTAGAGCCATATCCGGCTAATAAATACAATGAAATGTTTGAACGCACAATTCGAAACACCAAAAATAGTCATCTTAGAATAAAAAAACAACTAATTGTGTGTCTGTGTGTGTGTTGTCTGTAACGACATTAGAAATAGGCCAAATCAAGAAAATAAACAAAAAAACTGGACCAAAACTATGACGTGAGGATAAAAGCATTGCCTCGGTCGGTCATTTGAAGATAAAAAAAGATAAGAAATAAAAAAGTAGGAAGCTGTATCCAGTGCTTAGGATGCGATGCTCAGGCCCAGCTGTTGAAGCTTGACGAAATCATAGAAAAGGAAAGAAAACCGAGGTAACGAGTGTAGAAAGTCAAAAAATCTGTTCCATAAAAAGTGTGAAACATCAAAATTGGGGAAAGAATAGTGTTGAAATATTTGAGTTCCAATCCCACCCATTTCTAAGGCTTGTCAATGTGTTTTACTGAGTAAGATTCATTAAAGTAAATGTCTGTTTTTAGGTGTTATATTGATTAGACATATTTTGTCTTTATTTCTTAACAGGATATTGGTGAAATTAATATCATAACATAGGCGTAGACCAGGGGCCACCAACTTTTTTGTAGATGAGAGCTAATTTTTTGTTATTTATTAGCGCAAATGGCTCCCAATTTGATATTTGATACGAAGATCATATAAAGTATTGTTCATTCTACATTTTCTACATTTCTTTTATTCCGCTTGCAATTAAGAATGATCAAAATGCTAGGGTAGGTCTATTTTTAAGTATCAAAATCTGGCAAGCTATTTTTAATATTAAACACTTGCAACCATTTCCTATAATGCCAGGGTGGTTCTTTTTGTAATAAAGAAACGATTGCAAAAAATAATGCTTATGAGCCAGGGTAGGTCTATTATTAAGTATTAAGAGCTTGCAAATAAGAATGCGCACGTCAGAGTAGATTTTGGTTTTTCTTCCATAAACACTTGTCGAGAAGAATGCTTAGAATGCCAGGGTACGTCGATTTTTATTTACTAAACACTTGCAGAGAGGTTTCCTATAATGCCACGGTGGTTCTATTTCTAATTAAAACCACCTGCAACCATTGCCTATAATTCCAGGGTAGTTCTATTTGTAATAACTAAACAATTACAAGAAAGAATGCTTATAATGCCAGGGTAGTTCGATCTTTGAATATTAAAAGCTTGCAAATAAGAAAGCGCATAATGTCAAAGCACGTCTGAAAAAAAAATACCTCACACTTTTCAAAGAATAATGCTTATGATGCCAGGGTATGTCTATTTTTAATTATGAAACATTTGCAGAGAAGGTTGCTTATAATGCCAGGGTGGTTCTACCTGTATTTTTATTATTAACACTTGCAACCATTACGTATGATGCCAGGGTAGTCCTATAATAAATACATAAATGATTACAAAAAAAGAGCCAGGGTAGGTCTATTTTTAATTCTCAAAAGCTTTCAAATAAGAATGCGCATGTCGGAGTAGTTTTGTTTTCTTTTTAAATCTCTAAACACTTGTCAAAAAGAATGCTTATAATGCCAGGGTAGGTCTATATTTAATTATTGAACACTTGCAGAGAAGGTTCCTTATAATGCCAAGATCGTTCTACTTTTTACTTATAAACACTTGCAACACTTGCTTATAATGCCAGGGTAGTTCTATTTGTAATAATTAAACAATTGCAAAAAAGAATGCCTATGATGCCAGGGTAGTTCTATTTTTGATTGTGAAACACTTGCAAAAAAGGTTGCTCATGATGTCAGGGTAGTACTATTCATAAAACGCTAGCAAAGAAGAATGCTGATACTGCCAGGGTAATTCTATTTTGAATTATTAAACTTGCAAATATCAGTATCATGCAATTACCAGCCTTATTTTAGAGCATTGGTAACCGGGACTCATGGGTGCCCCCTATTGGCTGTCTTTTTAAAGAATGACTGGATATCAGACACTGTGTTGTTGAAAACTACTTGAAATTACTTGGGTGAGTATTGATACATAGTATATAAGTAACAGGGCATTCTATTAAGATATCGATACTCCAGACTCAAGGCCGTCCCCGATTGGCTAAACCTTTAATAGAAACAATGGTACATTTTATTGTCATTCAATGCAATTTTAAAACAACAATATAACGTATTGGTGGGGTTTCCAGTTTTAATTCACGGTATATGTACTTTGGGAGTCATGGCTGCCTTCTATTGGCTTTTATCATTACTACACAAAATCAATGACTAAATTTCAGACACGAACACAATATGTAGTCAATAATTTGATATCATTTTAAAGGAAAAAAATATGCTGCCAAAATCTTTATGTATTTCTTTAGTCTTTTGGATTTTATGTAATCAAGTTGGTGACCCCTGGTGTGGAATTTACAATGAAAACGAGCACATCTTTTCCCTCAATTGTTTACCTTCATAAATTACTTTCAAATATATATAGTAGAAAATAGGACTACATAACAGAAAAAAACCTAAGTACTTTTTTTTTTAAGAACAAAAGTTTGGTGTTATCCACATACGCTTAGCCTGAGACATTCACAAACATCCACTAGCCAAAATACATTTTTTTTCCGCGTCAAAGAAAAATTAAAATAAAATACACAATTAAAAAAATACAGTGACAAGAAACGTTCCCATCCTACAGTAGCGCCATCATGCTAAATGAATCGTAAGAGCTGTAAAAAAACAACTAACCAAAAAATGAAATTTGGCCTCAAGGAATTCTGGGAGATGTGGTTCACACGTGCCGAGTAGCATGAATGCGTAAGACTTTATTTTTTGTTTGTCGTTTTCGCAGAATTTTGCGGAAGTTAAGACTACAAACTTACGGAGTGAGTGTGAATGTAGGTTTTGGCACAGTTTGCGAAAATAATAATAATAAAAATCGGTAGCAGTGATCGGGATTTGCTCCGTGTTTAATTGACAGGACACACTACGTCTCTCTCGTTGTACAAAACCAAAAACACATTCACAAGCTGGCACATCATACCTGAGCTGGGATAAAGATATATTTATATATCGGGAAATATCATAATAATCATGTAAGCGTACTAATACTCAAAGTCATAATAATAATAACAATTAGAAATTTCACGAGTTGTGTTTGTGTGAAACATGAACATAAGACTAGGTTTATAAGCGCTAGGACCTTTTCTTTTTTTTTTTCCATGATAAAACTTCTTAAAGGGACAGTGTGTGTTATTTAGCGCCTGCTAGTGCTAAAAACACGAAATTCATTTAATGTTGTTGTAACATGCAAAATGCAGAACACAATTAACATTCGTCTCTGGTACCGTGACAAAAGATAGTGTGATAAGAAAAAAATCCAGTGCCTTTTTATGTGTTATCCATATCACTAGTGATCCAGTGGTTGGAGTTGGGCACTCTCACTGCTTTGACCTGGGTTTGAATCCTGTTACAACAATTGTTTGGCGATAATATGTTAAAACCTCGTGTATAACGTGCACCAAAATTTTGAGTTCTCTTTCAGGTTATGAATACATTCGGTAGTTTTGCCTTTCCAGAAAATATTGGGTATTTTCATACAACACCATGAAAATTGGGTTAGATTCATCCAAATAACAGATCAGTCCAATTTATTTGACCCAATTTTGGGCAAAACAACCTAAAAATTGGCTACTTTAAAAATATAAAAGTAAAATTATGCGTTGTAGTCACCTTGAGTCTCCGTATTTTGTATTCTTCCTTGTTCTTTTTAGCACTCGTCTTTGGTTGCACGGCACTCGTGGTCAGCAACCACTGGGCTGCGGACTGATACCAGGCCGTGGATTGTGGCCTTATTTTTTTGCTTAAACTGTATATAACAAGCAATTTTTCTACCCTATATTCGCACAACATTGGATGCAACAGAAATCGAACCCGGATCCCAGCGGTGTGAGTGCCGAATCCCAACCACGAAACCACATTAAATGTAGATGACGTCGGAAAAGGCATTAGATATTTTTCTTATCATCACGCAGTTTTTACGGCACCACCCTGTTGAATATGTGGGGCTTAAATAGATTATTGACAACTTTAAGCTCTGAACACAAAATAAAAATGAATGTCCTACAAAGTCCAATTATCCAACACACCGAAGAATTGTTTCCCTCGTTGAGCTTATTTGCATTTATTTGTATCTTTCAGGGCGGATTTCTCTTTTCTCCGATCTCTAATGTTATGATTCTAACTTTGGTCTCTGGTAGTGTAAGTAATAATAATGAGATGAAACCCACTGCCTTTTTCTATGTCATTTACATCCATAGTGATCTGGTAATTACACAATGAATTTAGGCTTATTATTATTATTATTATATTATTATTATTATTGTGAACAAGGATATTGAGGACCACTGCACTTCACATTAGGCGCCATCTGGTGGTCAAATAATACACACTGTGCCTTTAAATTTCAAGTTGTGCCAGTTTCGAATTTTTGTTCAGGCAGCCAGTAAGCCGTCCGGTCATTAAACATTAAGATATATATATTAAAAAAAAAAAAAAAAAAATTAAATATCAAAGAAAGAGCTCACTCCTTTTTAAAACACTTAAGACCGAATAGCTGCTGAAGAGTCTATGCATGCCGGTTAAGAAACAAAAACAGAAGCACGGTCACGCGACGCCGGGATTTTCGTTAGTTCCCTTGTCCAAAAAAAGGTTCCTGTACGTATTTAGCGAGCGCGCTCAGTTAGCGCTGACGTGGTGCCGCGTTTCGTGCTCGCTGCTGTAATCCGATTTCGGCTCGTCTTCGTATTCGTCGTACATGTCCGTGTCGTCGTCGCCGTTGGCGACGGGGACGGGCGCGTCACGGGGGCGTTCGGTCTTGTCACCCCGGGCGACGGGGGCGACGGGTTCGGGGCTAGCAGAGTTGCTGGAGCAGTCCGACGTCAGGATGGGCGGCGGGGTGTTGCCCGTTGCCATGGCGATAGTACCCGGGTATACGCCCGCGCTGTTTCCCAGGGGGAGGGGGCCTTGAGGCCTGTTGGGGAGAATTGAGATTAAGATTAGAAGTAGCCAAGAAGACCGCTAACACGAGTGTCTGTTTTGGGTAGTGCAAAAACTGGCATACCTTATTAGAAGTCACATACATTTTTTAAAGGAAAAACATAACATGAGCTATTTCAAAATAATTAAACAGCATACCTGTACTTTTCTTTCACAAACAGTGCTTGCAGCGATCTATATTTGTATTTAGAACATGGCTCAAAACGCAATTGATATTTGTAGCGCAGAACCCTACTTTCCTTTTATATTCTCATCTCATCTTATCTCATTAGCTGTAACGCTTATCCTCATTAGGGTCGCGGGGGGGCTGGAGCCCATCCCAGCCATCTCCGGGCAGTGGGCAGGGGACACCCTGAACTGGTTGCCAGCCAATCGCAGGGCAAACGGGGACAGACAACTCACTCGCTACGTAAAGCAAGAGTTTTGTGAAACATTAAAACAAAAAACAACAACCTTTTGTATCGAAATTCTCAGGTTTAGCAGTGCTTTTATAAAGAGTTACCACTGTGCTATCCATCCATCCATTATCTGCACCGCTTATCTTCAGTAGGGTCGCGGGGGTGCTGGACCCCATCCCAGCTATCTTCGTGCAGTGGGCAGGGGACACCCTGAACTGGTTGTCAGCCAGTCGCAGAGCACACAGGGACAGACAATTTGCTCGTTCATTCACACCTAGGGATAATTTGGACCGGCCAATTCACCTGAAATGCATGTTTTTGGAATGTGGGAGGAAACCGGAGTGCCCGGAGGAAACCTATGCAAGCACGGGGAGAACATAACAAACTCCGCACAGGAAGTCTGGAGCTGGATTTGAACCCTCGCAGGAGGTTCCCATGACATGAACTGTGCTGCACATGCACTAACCACTGCGCCGCTGTGCTGCCCCCTTTTATATTCTGTTTTTCGTTAATAGATGTTTATACATCTTGCCTGTTGTTGTTTATCTATGTTAATTATGCGCACATATCACCAATTTTTCTTCCTTTCTTTCCGTCTCATTTATGTCCTATTATAAAGTAATTTAAAAGAATGATATCAAATGAAAGTGGCAGTAACACAGCACTAACAGGGCACTAAAACTGCCTCGTTGAAAACGCTTTATTGACATTTGTTTGTGTATTTAGAGCACCCTCTAGTGGTCGATTTTTTCAATGGCATTCCACAATATTAACGACTATAATATTTTCTAATGACCCTTGCGAGTCAATCAATTTTCACCCAAATAATTTAACATGATATATAATGTAGACGCGGGATATGGCATCCTTGCCTTATGGCGTTTTCACTATATGTTAACGAATACAATGATTTTAAAGCACCTTTTTATGGCATTTTCTCAACTATACGACATCAACAACAAATTATTTTGTGAGCCTAAAAACTTAAAAATAAATTCAAACTTTCGGTGATTGATCCTGTCTGCTATTGGTCGACGTCATGTAAAATGCATGTCTGCTTACTTGTTTGCATCATCACATTAAGCATAAGGCCGATATGCTATTGGCTTAACTACATCCCACAATAGCTTTTTCTCTTTTTGTTCAGTTCAGAATCTAGTTGTAAATGCAAATGTTCTGCATTTATACAGCGCTTTTCATGTCAATGAAGACCTCCCAAAGCGCTTTACAATGTGCTTCACACTTTTCCTTTTTACACACACTAACTACCCGATAGCAGCGTCAGCCCTGCCAGGTAACTACCTGCTCATTGGAGCATTAAGCATTCAGTGTCTTGCCGAAGACATATAACTCGGAGGGGGTGGGAATCGAACCTGCGACCTCTTGATCCCAAGACGAGCGCTTTGCCTCCTGAAAAGTTAGTACGGTATAATACTGTATTTTTTGGTACTGTGTTTTTTAATCTATGGCAGCAATACTAAAGGGGAGAGCAAAAACATGATGACCATAGAAATGAAGCTTGACATTTTTAAGAACTGCGATGAAGGCACACAAATTGCTACCCTCACTAAGTTGCATTGCCGAAACCTATTGATGCGATTACTAATGATTTTATTATTCGTATTATTGGTATCCAAATAATGTAAGTGAGAAGAAGCTTTATACAGGCAATAGATTGGTCAAGTTAATAATTAAGCTTATCATTATTGCAACGACAATCATGATTATTATGTTTATTGTTGTTCTTATTATTATCATTATCAACTACAGTATATGTCTATTCTTATTGCTATTGTTGAACATTGTTATTATATAACTGTCACCAGAATATTATGCAAATCCATCAAAATCTGTTTTTTTAGTTATAAACCAAAAATATGAGGTGAATAAATAGGTTGTTGCGGATGCTGAAAAACAAAAAAAAAACTAAAGGAATGTGGATACAATCACATAGATATACATCTTGAAAAGAACACAAAACAGAAATAACCTGCACATCTCATTGTTAGGGCAGACAAGTGGGAGCTTGATTCTGGAGACATCTGGCTCAAGCTCCCGTTACTTGTATTTTTAATGCACAGTTTAGGAAACTCAAGAATAGTGGTCCTGCTGCCTGGGGGAGAACCCCCTAAGGTATCAGGTCCAAAGACGACACACAGCACATAGCAGAGAGAACTATTATTATCATCATACATACTTTAATTATATAATCCTCGTATATTAGTTTTAAAAACAGTTCCCTCCTGAGAACAGACTAATATTGTACCCCGGGGTTCCACAGTATTCCGTTTACTTAATGTCCTCGGGCTTTTTGGACTTTACACAAAGTAGTTTATTTCCATAAATCGGCTAATCATCGTAAAAGGCCCACACTTTAAAACCTAAGAAAGTAGAAGCGTACAATCAAAGCTGCGGATTCCACCCAATTGCCACCGTGGCAACTTCCACGCTTCTTTGTCGGCAATTATCAACGTTAGCGCCGACATTTTTTATGAGAAAGACTTGAAAAACAGCAGCCGTCGTGTTGAAGTGGGCGCTTTGTTGGCGGCTCCAAGTAGCCGTGATTGAAAGCGCAGGCCTTCCATGACTCTCTTTACTTATTGAGCACGCGCTGTCGCAAAAACGCATAAAAAAACGCACAGGCACGCAACTCTATGCAGCATATGTGCTTAAATTTCTCGCTGTTATGCCCCCACGTTTAAATAAACTATTAAAACGGCTCCTGTTCTACAGAATTCATCTATGGAAATCAAATGGCTCCTAAGATTTCTCAACTTTACCTGAATAAAGTGCAATTGCACCTCCACTACACTAGGGCGCAGTGGTGTTTTCGTCAGCAGAGTGTTGTGTTTACATCTAGCCTCTACGCAGTCCATCAAGCATTGAGTATGAAGTGTGGACGCGAAATAGCGCAGACCCTGAAGCGACCGCATCAAAAAATATATTTAATACGGATGCAGAGACAGGCGAAGGGAAACGGGTTTGATGAAGCGTACGTGGCACTTTACTGCAAAAGAGCAGGGTGCTTGCTATGTTTGAAATGTTGGTAGCAGACTGCATGAAACCAAATAAATAAAGCTGTCACTTTAAGACATTGCCACCCTTTCAAGCTCATAAGTTGCTCGGGTCTTTTTTTCTAGCGAAAATGCCAGAAGGCGAAGATTTGGCATGGACGGGGAGACGTGTTTCCACCAATATCGAGCAAAGGTTGTTTGGTCAATATTATGTGACCACCCAAAAGAAAAAATCCATTAAGGACAGAGGATTTCTTCTTCCGAGGGGGAGTGACAGAAAGTAATTGAGAAGCACAATGTTGTGGAGTGACCACCTGTTGATCTACTGGTATATCAATATTTTTTCCCTATAGTGGCAACATAAAAGCAATCTTCATTAATATTAATTTGGAAACCAAAGGGGAACTAAAACTCGAATGACAAACATGGTCCCACAACATTGTGGAGTTACTATCGGTTCATCTAATGGTATATCAATCATTTGTTAAGACACTGGCATAAATGATAATCCATTTTGAAGACTTCGGGGAACTTAAACCTAGAAGACAAACATGGACTCACAACATTGTGGATCTACCACCTATTGATCTATTGGTATATCAAGCAGTTTTAAAGACAGAGGCAACATAATTTTTTTTTTAACAATATAGAAAATTTGATTCAGAAACCTGAGGGGAAGTAAAACCTGGGTGCCAACCACGGTCCCACAGCATTGTGGAGTTCCCATCTGTTGATCTAATGGTATGTCAATCATTTTTAGACAATGGCCGAATGAATGCAATATAAATGGTATGAAATAATATTCCATTTTGAAAACTTAGGGGAACTAAAACGTAGAAGAAAAACATGGACTCACAACATTGTGAAGTGACCAGTTGTTGAACTATTTGTATATCAACATTTTTTAAGACCGTGGAAAGATAAATGCAATCTTCATGAATATTAAATCGGAAACCTAAAGGGGAAGTTAAACCCGAATGACAAACACGGTCCCACAACACTGTGGAGTTACCATCCGTTCATCTAATGGTATATCATTCATTTGTAAAGACACTGGCAGAATTAATGCAATTTATATGATGTGAAATAATATTCCATTGTAAAAACTTAGGAGAACTTAAACCTAGAAGACAAACATGCACTCACAACATTGTGGAGGGCCCACTTGTTGATCTACTAGTATGTCGAGCGCTTTTAAAGACTGTGGCACCATTAAACCAGTATAAACATGATATTAAATAATATTTAATTTTGAAGAAGCAAAATCCAGACAACATTGCGAAGCGACCCGTGTTTTCAGACTCACCCGACAAAGAACTGCCTCATCTCCTGACGTCGCGATCGCATCATCTGCTTGTACTCGCCGATGCGGAGCTTCTTGCCGTCGATGATGCAAGTCCTCTTGGGCCGAGGCTTGTACTTGTAGTTTGGATACTTCTCCAGGTGGATTTTGCTGAGGCGAGCTTGTTCCTCGTAGTAGGGTTGCTTCTCCTGGTTGGTCATTGCCTTCCAGCGAGAACCTGGAAAAGCCAAGAAGACCTCGTTAAATGAACGGCATTCATTTAGGGTTCCTTGCTATGCCACGCTAATGCTAGCAAAAACCATGTCCTGGATGGAACAATCCAAAGAACGGACATTTATGGATGTTTATGGCTAAGTGACCTCACACTTCAACACAGCCGGTGGAAGAAAACCCAACAAAGATAGCCAACAGAGTCCAGCTGTGTTATTATCTCTATTGTATACATGCAAACAACGCCTTCTTCCGCTCTAAACAGATTCCAGAGAATTATTCATCAAGTATGAAAGACACCACTTTTGGAACCACGGACCTGTTTTGCCGTAACGATAAGTAAAATGCTTTAGCTTCACTCTTTATAGCATTTTTGCTAACATAGAATATCACTCAGCGTAATTTGTCATAGTCCGTCTTTCTTAATTTGGTTCAGTTCAACTTAGTGTTCCTATATGTCCTGCAGTGTCTAACTTTCATGTTTTGTCCAGTTAGAGTTGGTGTTGCAACGGTCTCTACGTTTTATCCATTCTTGTTTTGTTCATATCCTGAGTTGTCTTGCTTTCATGTTTTTGTTCGGTTAGATGTTTAGTGTTCCAACATGTGTTGTCTTTCTTACATGTTTTTGATCGGTAAGAGTCAGTCGGTCTTCCAACATATCACGGGTTGTCCCTTCTTGTTTTTGTTCAGTTACCTGGTTAGTGTTCCAATCTATCCAAGTTGCTTTTTCATGTTTTGTTTAGTTAGAGTTAGTGTTTCAACATATCTTGTGCTGTCTTTTCTCATATTTTGTTCAGTTAGTTAGTTGGTTCAAGCATAACCTGCAATGTCTTTCTTTCACGCTTTTTTTCTGGTGCAGCTTTTTGGTGATAGAATATTATGTTCACTGTGTTGGTATGTTTCCTGCCTTCTTTCTTTTGTGTTTAGTTCAGTTTGAATTCCTCCATATCATTTTACTTTTACGGTTTGTTTATTTTGAACTAGTTAGTGTTTCAACATTATCCAGCAGGGATGCGTAGTTAAGCCTGTTAGAGTGGTTGATGTCTTTGAATTCTGAAGATCCTAGTAGAACTCATTGTTCTGTTTCTGTATACCAGGCGATAGTAAATTGTTTTCTAAAATCTTGTTTTGCGTCTCAGATTATGGGATACTTTTCTACGGTCACGCAAGAATCTGACAGGCCGTTTCGCTAGCCCACCGTGTGAACGCTATTATCAGAGTGTCAAAGCCTGTGTTGAAGCAAGACTGTGTGACTAAGTTTTTCTTAGAGATAATGTCGCACCTTTGACAAATCTCCACATGCGCTACGTTTCGTATTATCCGCCTAATCGCCCCAGAACTGTAAAAAATTGTCGATTTTTGAACTGATTCGTGGGAAACAAGAGTAACATAAGAAAGGGAGCATTGTGAAGAGTGTTAGCTTGTAGCTAACAAGAACAGAGATCGACATCATTGGACTGCTTCCTGGTTTCTCAGCAGATTTGATCAGGCTCATGCTAATATACCAATCAATATGAAATTTATATATGGACATTTTCTTTAGTCCATCTTCAAATAGTACATTTAAGATATTTTCATTGCTAGGTTAGGATTGCGAGGTACAGCGTTTTCTCATTACAATATGGAATGCAATGTTTTTTTCTTCCTGCATTTACGCCACCATACTACACCAACAATAAATTATTTTAAAATTTGCAAAATTATTAGCACTGTTGGTGTGAGGTACGTACCTCAAATGTCTCTGAGGTATCATATAAGATGCTGGTCTGCTATTAGTTAGGGTAAAGACATTATGAAGATAAAGATATGCTATAGGCAGAACTCCCTCCCACAATGCATGTCTTATTCGGTACAGAATCTAATGTGCTTTGTATAGACTTCTCGAGTACAATACTGCAATTTTTTGCTGTATTCATAAGCTAAGCGTCCGAAGACCTGCAGTGATGCTAAAGGGGAGGCAAACACATGATAACCATGGAAACCAAGGTTGGGATTAGCAAAAACTACAAAGAAGGCACGCAAATCACCTTATTCGCTACATTGCATGGCCCGAAACATTTAGCAATCAAGACTATTATGAAAAAAAGCAGACGATTATTCGTAAGTGAAAGTTTTAAAATTAGTTTTAATTTTGGTCTGCAGGCTTCTCCCCTCTCTGCATCCACCCACTACTCTACAATACTGGCTTGAGTCATATCTCACCAAAAGTAAATTAAATTTTGGTTTTATCTATAATGTTATTTTATCATATTCACATAGGTAGTACTTCCTGCATACTATTTTAATGTTTATGTATTAATCTTGGGTTACTGACGGTTTATAACGCATTAGCTACGCATTAGCATAGGTTTCTACCCCCCACTATTTAACTTCATGATCCTCACTTATGTCGTATCCCAGTGTCTTTTATTTAAGAACGCTAGTATTTCAGCAATTCCAAGTTAGACCTTATTGACAAAATTCTTACCGAGAATCTTGCTAATGTTGGAGTTGTGCATGTCCGGGAAGGTCTGCAAGATCTTTCTGCGTTCGTCTTTGGCCCAAACCATGAAAGCGTTCATCGGCCTCTTGATGTGCGGCTCGGTGTTGCCTCTGCCTCGGGCCTCCCGGAAAACACGTGCCTCCGCTATGTTGCTACCTGTGAAGAAACGCAGAATTTTGATCGGATTAAGATATCAAGATCCCATGACTAATCTTGGACTTGTTGCCTTATTGACTCAGGACATAAAGTGTCTTGAGACAGAAGGCCCATTGCGGAATTCGTTATGTCCTTTTTAGCTGTCCATAGAAAAATATTTTAAAAATCAATTCTCAAAGCTAATTACTCTCAACAACATGAAGCTTTGACAATCACAAGTAGACCAACAAAAAAGTCTTGTTTACCTCTTGCTACTGCGGGATTAAAAACAAAACGTTCAAGGGGTTTACTTGTTGACATGGAAAGTTTCTGTTGAGTTCTGCTCGCTAAACTGGACAATAAATATTTGCACTGGTTGAATACCTGAATGTGACACAGTGATGCGTTTTGTAATTTAACAACCATAATGAACGCTAACCTTATAAGGCTTGTTGTAAGATTGTAATTGCCACGATTTCTTCATAATCTTTCTATCATAGCTTTTTCATTTCTTATTTATATAGTCGTAATTAATTGCAATCTTAAGGAAAAGTATTGTGTTGGAATATAAAGGTAATTCTTTAAAAACCTGTATTTTTCTCAAAGGAAAAGGGAATTTATTAACTAATTGTCACGGTTGCCATGGCGCCCAACTGGCCCCGCCCGTGTGGTGCCATCTGCGGCTCGATAAGATATTGGCTTCCTGTCTATTTTAAGCTCAGCGCTCTCACACTTCCTTTGTCAGCCCATCAACAAACTTCTGCCCCGCAAGACGTGGGTTTCGACTCGGTCCTGTCCATGTTGGTGTTTCCTGTACGGTATTGTCCCCGTTTATTTTGTCCTGTTTAATATCGGTTTTCAGTTAAGTTTCTGTCTATTTTTGTCCTGTCTATTATTTTCTCCAGTTTTCGTTCCCGTCTAGTTTGCCCTGTTTATTTTCCATATCTTGATTCATAATCTGTCCTGTCCGGTATCGACCCCATCTGTCCGATATCAACTCGGGCAATTGGAAACGATCTTGTCGGTCTTCCTGTCTTTCCACACTAGACCGCTGCCTAACGTGCATGACTTCCTATTTCCCGTAAAATAAAAGGCTTGTGTGAGAACGTCACGTATCAGGATGTGGCTATACCAGCTTCTAATTGCCATTGAACAAGTATTATCAAATTAAAAGAATGGGATACGGCCGTTAAATAAATACGATATCCAGAAAAAAAATGTGATTTTTGCAAAAAGAAGAGGAATTGATGCAGTTAAAGTAACAGTATGTGGTTGACTACTCATGAGTTATTGAACATCGATAAAAGATTTCTAAAAAAAACAGTTTTCCTTGCAAAACTATATTTTTTGTCAAATTAAAAACAAAACATAGAATGGTATGTGTTTTCTCATAAAACGATAAAACTATGACTTTTTACAATAAAATTGGGCCCCTGTATCCCCCATTTTTCCCGTAGGTGGTTTATTTTCCTAAATGACTGAATGAATGGCCTTTATTGTCATAATACAAGTACGGTATAACAAAATTCGAGGGCTTCTCTTCTTATTCAAAAAAACCACAACGTCACCTAATGAGGACAATTAGATTTTGGTGGAAACATATGTTGACCAGAAGAGGGATGGCTGTACTTGCCCAACATACCCCACATGAAATGGTGCCCCAATAATCTTAGTGGTTAAGTGATCCAACCAACCAACCATAGCCGTGATTAGAATGAAGAAGAGTTTACTTTTATTGTCATTCTTTGTAACAATGCACACAGAACGAAATGTCGATACACCTGACCCGTACAGTTAAACTGTAGCGAGCCGATGCAGCCGCAGCCAAACAGGGCGC
Source organism: Urocampus carinirostris (assembly GCF_059441175.1). Lineage (NCBI taxonomy): Eukaryota > Metazoa > Chordata > Actinopteri > Syngnathiformes > Syngnathidae > Urocampus > Urocampus carinirostris. The sequence continues at coordinate 29,602,362 of NC_142355.1, forward strand.
AGCCATTTTAGTCATTAGGTGACCAAACCCCCCCAATTCCAACCCATAATGCCGAGCGCCAAGCAGGGAGGCAATGAGTACCAATGTTGTAAGTCTTAGGTATGACTCGGCCGAGGCTTGAACCAGCGACCTCCCAGTCTCAGAGCGGGCGCCCAACCATCTAGGCTACCGAGCTGGTAATTCATCAATCTATTCATTTATTCAGTCTTCATTATTCAGCATCTCCATTCTTTCAGCTGTATTTCATTTTGTAGTTAGATAAAGACCTCGATCAATAAAAGTTTTAACAACAGGCCGTTGTGCAGTGAAAATTTCAACAATCTAATTTGTTTAGGTTTTATCTTTACCCATGGACCACCCTCCCAGTATAAAAGTAATTATCAGACATTTACGCTTGTGAATTTTACAGCCATTGTTCTATGCCCCATTTGTGGCCGGAATATTCAGTAAGAAGAACCACAACGGAATAGCTCATTTCCATTTCATGTTTTGCCCGGCCCGTCATCTAATAACTCAGATCCAAACAAACATGCTTAGGGAGAAACGCTCATCAGAGTCCACTTTGGCTTATAACGAGTAGAAAACGAGTTATCCTTATCTGTTCAGGAAAACCACTAATGAGAAAAAACGAAACAAAATCAAGAGCTAGTTAGTGTTACCTATTGATTTTATGTTTGCAAAACGTGTTCTATAGTTTTATGGAGCAAAAAAAAAAAAATTATAATAGGATTTCTTTGGGAATGCCTGGTGTTTTTTTTTTTTTTTTTTTAACTTTCCTTATGACAACTTGAACAATGTTTACCTCTGGAATGATGCTTAAAGCCTTAACCTTAGAATGATTGCTTGATACTATTTTAAACTTTTTGATTCATGGGCCGCATTGGGTTAAAAAAAATAGGAGAGCGACCGGGCCAGGAAGAAAAAAATGATGAATTAATTCAAAATCTTGTATCTGTTGATAAAGAGTCCTGATCCGATGCCTTGACAATGCATGAGGAAAATAATGCATGCTATTTATTCATGAATTGATAAAAATGCATTCATATGCAGATGTCATTTTTGTTTATTTGTAGACCAATTGTTTTATGCAATTGGTTTTGCGACACTCTGATTTAAAGTAAAGTCATATATGATGGCCCATTTTTAATCACTAAATTTGATAATTTGCAATAAAAAAACTCGAAATGCAAAACAAAAACAATTTTCTATTAGTCAGTGGATTCTAATTTTCTACGGCTGTCTGGGCTGATAGTTCTTAAAAATTTTCACATTGCGGTAAAGCTTTTAAGTTTTGAATTCGTAAAGCAAAATTCTAAAAAAAGGAGAGGCTACCTAACAAACACCTACTTAAAGGGACATTTTGTACTATTTAGAGACTCTTAGTGGTAAAAAGTACCTCAATTATTCAAAAAACAAAAACAAAACAATTTTCATTTGAATAATAGGCAAAAATGCATGAACTAACATATTAACGTGCATCGTTTGCATGCATTTTACACAGCATAAACTCGAGGCAGCTGACATGATTGTCTACCATCTTTGTGCTAAGGGTACCCCAAAACCCAAAAACGTTTTGAAAGGCTTGGCTATAAAATTGGAAGAAAACTGGTGCTGTTTGGTCTCATTCAGTCTCCTTAGTTCGTATTCTTTCTTGTGCTTTGTAACGCCGGTTTTTGGGTGGCACTACACAATAAACACCCGCTGCCTGACCTACTTACAAACGAGGGTTGGGACGATCGTTCGTAAGTTGAATTGGTTCGTAAGTTGCTTCAGTGCTAAATTTTGTATGTTTAAGGTTTATATAAGTATGTTTAAGGATTGTATAAGTAACCTGTATTGTTTTGTACAAAAAAAATAAACATTTCATTAAATAATATTCTCTATACAGATAAATAAAGTTAAGTGTAACTTACTTTTGGAAGATAAGCTTCAAGAGTTAGGCTACCTTCTCCTCCGTGGTAGAAAGTGGGTGAAAAAAAGGGATCCAACCATTTTCTCAACCGCATCAAGCTTTCTTATTCCACTTTTGTTTCAAAAGAAATGACTCGCCTCTTCTTTACACTTTACACCAACCGTATTGAACGGATGCACGAGATACTAAACAAGAAAACTGTCAAAGTTCTTAGCGCGCTGGGGATACAGTATATTATGTTTACACACGAACGAGGAAGAGGAAGCGAATGCTGGGTGACCTCTCATAGCGCCGTGTGGCGTAAAGTAGAACTACAGTACTGTCCTGTACTTGGAAAAAGGTGCATATAATACAAAATCTAACTTATAGCAACGTCCGGATATTTTTTAACAACCCGAAAAAAATGTTCGTATCTACCGTTTTGATTCGGTTCAATGGTCGTAAGTAGTGGAGTGTCTGGTCAATAATTACATTACCTTTAAAGCCGATTAGCAGTCTGTACTGCTTATTGCTAAACGGTACATGAAGGGCACAAAAACAAACACCAAAAGACGGCTCACCATCCAGATCTTCTGGTCTGGTCAGGTCGATCACTCGATGGACCATCTTGCCAGCGTCCTCCCCAAGCTTGCCCAGGTGGTGACTCAACGTTTCGTAATGCAAACGTTCCTGCGGGGAAGCAAACACATCTAAAATAGTTTTCCTTTGTTTCCTTTTTGCGATTTCGTCGACAAAACAGACCACGGAAACGTCCTTCCCGCTTTGTATTTTTAAACGTACGGATTCTTTTCATTTGACCGCCTTTGATGGTAACGGCGATCAAAGTAATTGCTGGGTTCATCTGGCTCTTTTGCAGAAGCCTCCGTGGTCTCTCCTTGCATCTAATATGACCTTCCCAACATGCACCACGTGAAATTCGCCATCCTCCCATTTCTGGCGACGGAGGCATTCGTTTTGACGCAAGAGATGGTTGCTGGGTGAAGTCATGTTGGCGTGGCGGCTGGAACTTGTGGGCCGCGGCGAATAGAAGCGTGTGTTTAAGTGTTTGGGGGCCAATGTCAGCACCACGACGGGGCTGTAATCAGGGCGGCCGCAGAACATGTGCCCGGGCAGTGCCGCGCTCGCCGCAGAAGAAGACAGCGCCTAACAAAGGCAGCACTTCGAGGAGGAGGAGAAAGTATGGAAAGTGCTTTGACGGAGAAGCAGAAATGAATTTGCAATCGTATGCGTGATAAACCGTACAGCACAATGCCAGTGTACACACAGGGCGGCTAACAACATAAATTTGGATTGGAAGTTTATTTTCCTAATATATTTCACATGCTGCACAGTGCTAAAAAATAAAAACAAGGTAAAGAAAGACGGTCGGTTGGACGGACGGACAGACAGACAGACCAAGCGATAGATAGGTATGTAGATAGATAGATAGATAGATAGATAGATAGATAGATAGATAGATAGATAGATAGATAGATAGATACTGTAGATATAAAGATAAGGCTAGTGTGTAGTAAGAATTCTTTCTACGACAGATTTTTTTTTTGTTTTTCTCATAGCCTGCACTCCTAGTATAAAAGTGACTGACATGCACTCCAACTGCACACTTTTGAATCAGCTTGCTCTGTTCCTGTTTTTTACACAGTATATTCTTATAATAATAAAATAATTAGTAACAATGATAACGCAGTGGTTAGCGCTTGTGCGGCACAGTTCATGTCATGGGAACCTGTCGTGGGTTCAAATCCAGCTCCAGACTTTCTGTGCGGAGTTTGTATGTTCTCCCCGTGCTTGCGTGGGTTTCCTCCGGGCACTCCGGTTTCCTCCCACAGTCCAAAGACATGCATTTCAGGTGAATTGGCCGGTCCAAATTGTCCCTAGGTGTGAATGAGCGAGTGAGTTGTCTGTCCCCGTGTGCCCTGCGATTGGCTGGCAACCACTTCAGGGTGTCCCCTGCCCACTGCCCGATGATTGCTGGGATGGGCTCCAGCACCCCCGCGACCCTAATGAGGATAAGCGGTACGGCTAATGAGATGAGATGAGATGAGATAACAAATATATGTTAGTTATAGAGTTCATATATGAACAAAGTTTTTGAGTTTTATACAATCTGTTGTTGATTTTGATTTTAATGATAACAATAATAAGAGTAATAATAACAATATTAGTTGTTACGTTTCATTGGACATAACCACAAGTTTCGTGAAAAGAAAAATAATCGACTTTCTTATAGCTAACCAATTTATGTAACAATTCCAAGGATGTACCATTGTAATTTCATCATTGAATGCAAATAATAAAAAAGTTTAAAACCCTTAACCATACGGCACCATGCTTTGCTTTTAATTTTACTATCTATCTATCCATACAACCAAGCTACCTCATGGGAGGTGGCTAGAGTCAAGAACACACTCACATTCACCAAACATTCATTTCCCTTTGCTCTTCCCAACCTGACACCGAACATTAAGCCCACAAAACAACAAGGGGTGAGTTGCTGTGCCATGCAACCCTTCATCAGCAGAGAGGCTCTGCAGCATACACTGGTTTACCCCTTCCGCATCATATGGGTCAATATCAGTCTTTATTAACTATCCTTTGCCCTTCACATCTATCCCTTGCAAACACGTTTGCATCCATTATTTACCGACCTCACATCCAGAGCAGGCTTAACCCCAACCATCCAACCATATTCAAGCCTTCCTCTCCTTCTGTTTCCCATAATTTATGCACTACATACTTTTAGTCAAACAGCCTTCATCCATTCTTTCCATAGGTCCAATTTATCACAAAACATTTTCATCAACACTCTCAGCAAGCTCTCACCAAACCAGTTCTTCTCCTTACTTCTTCATTGCTTAACCTATCCAGTCGTCTCACTCCACACATACTACACTAACATCTCATTTCAATGATATTTACCGATTATGCGCATTTACTCTCAAACCCCACGCTTCTGAGCCATACATCACTGTTGGTACCACCACACCATCATTTTACTAATCCTCTTAAATCTTTTAGTCTAAGATTGCTTTGATGCACGTTCCCATATATTAATGAACCCTGAGGGCAGCATTCACAACTGAGACATTATCTCTCATCCAATATGTTCTTCCCCCTCAAAAATTGATTTTCAATATAAAAAAAACTTGTATGGCGTCTAAAGAAACTAAACAACCCCCCTGCAGAGGCGCCGCACACTCTACACTATTTCAAGTCGTTAGAGCAAAAACAAAATGTCCACAAAAAACAAAACAAAAAAAGAGTAGGGCTTGAGCAAGTTGACTAACAAGGCCTCCGTTAATGAAAAGTGATGAAGGACACTTAAGCGAGCGGTAATTAAAAATATGCTCATAAAGACCACCGAGCCTTTTGAAACATTTCATAAACAACACGCTTCGAATATGTTAACTTTCCACTCAAAATGCGGTCAAAACGCTACGTCTTTCCAAAGCCGCACTAGATTGACTTCATGACTAAAGAGTGAAGCCTCCACAATGCTGTGGAACCAAGGGCCAAGGAATTATGCCTCCCGTTGTATTTGTTGAGCGCTGTATTGCTCAAGTGATGTGGAGAGGCTGATCTAGTTTCCAAGTCACTGAGAGGTGTTAGCTCCACGATGTTGGGAATCATTTCTTGTGTTCTCAGTTTCACACACACCAATTCCCTTTACATTCTGAATGACACAAGTGATATTTACCATTGCAGCGGCCACTCCATAATGTCGTGTGTGCCCATGTTTTTGTTTCAGATAACGTCACAACTTAGTAGTCGCATAGAGTTCTCTTCGAAAACTTCAGAGTTTTTAATATATTAAATAACATGAGATTTTTGGCACGTGGTTGCTCCTCAATGTTGTGTGCACTAAATGTTTGTGTTTTGGAAAACAACACAGCTCAATTGTTCCACAGAGTGCTCTTAAGAAATGTATTTGTATACATTTGATATTTGCGGATTTCTAACATGTTCATGTTTGTGTTTAAGTGAACACTTAGTTGTTCTATAATGTTCTCAGAAACACTTTATTTTATTATAAAGAATATATGGGTATTTCTAACATCTGATTGCTCCACAATATTGTGTGTGCCCACGTTTGTATTTTGGAGAAGAATATGAATTGGTTGTTTTTCAAAGTTCGCTTCCGAAAAGCCGCATTTTAGTGTAATACATTTTTAAAGATGTCTAATATGTGGCTGTTCCCCAATGTTGTGTGCACCCACATTTGCGCTTGGGAGAACAACACAACTTAGTTGTTCCAGAGAGTTTTCCTCAGAAACGCAGTATTTTAATAAAATAAATATCTGAGAATTTCCAGCATGTGATGGTTCCTCAATGTTTTCTAGAGAATCACATATAATCTGCTAGACCCAGTCTACAAATCTTAAGCTATTCAGAGATGCTGAATTTTAATGGAGTAATTTCTAACAAATTGTGTTGTCAATGTTCCACAAACATGTGTGGGCCCATGTTTGTGTTTCCGAGAACAACACGACTTAGTTATCCTTAATAAGAAATAATATCTCTGGATTTCTAACATGTAGTTGCTCCACAATGTTGTGTGTGCCCATGTTTATGATTCATAAAGGAACACAAACAATTAGTTTGACCCCTCTTCCAATAACAAGTCATTCAGAGATGGCAAATTTCAATGGAGTAACATCAAATGAATTGTGTTGTGATTGCTCCACAAAATTGTGTTCAAATAATTTACACAGCTCATTTCTTATTGTCAGACTGTCTCAGATCAAAAATTAGGTTAATACAGAATCCATAGAAATGCCTCTTTACTTTAGTGCACTCCTAAATGTTGTGTGAGCACTTGTTTAGCTCCAGGTAGCCAAGCCCCTTGTAGCCTTCAATATACCACCAACTCATTTTATGTTATGTGGAGGTTATATGGCATTCGCTTGCCCCGCAATATTGTGGTATTTATTTTCTGCCAAACTCATTTTTCCTACCAAACCTGCATGTGCTTTTCTATGTAAATCATTATAATGACAGAAAATAAATCCAAAAATGTGGCAAAGTTGCATGGTTTTGGATCAGAAAATTGTAGAAGATAAAGATAAGGCAGTGCACACAATGTATCGGCTCAAAAGCTAAAACTAAATGAGACTTATCTTGCATTTAGTTCAAGTTTGTTCACAGAGGAAAACCTCCTCACAGTTAAAAATAAAAATCAGTAAAATGGCTGTCAATTTATAACTTATTATCATGAGAAATCTTGGCATTATGTTACCTTATTTCCTCTGAGCTACTCTAATCAATTAAGAACCCCCCCCAAAAGATGGATGTCACTCAACTTTTTGCGCCTCAACCCAGAAAAGACTGAAACGTTAATTATTGGTCCATCTAAATACCGTGACTTGTTCTCAAAAACTGCTCTAAACATTGACAAATGTAATATAACCAAGAGTGACATAGTCAAAAATGTAGGTGTCACATTGACCCCAATCTGTCCTTCCAAACACATGTTAAGAATATGACTGGAACATCTTCCATCTTCGTAATATTGCTAAAATTCACCCTACGCTGTCTCAGTCGGATGCGGAGATTATAATTCATGTGTTTGTTATCTCCTGTCTCGGTTACTGTAATGCACTACTCTCCGGTCTCCCTAAGTCCAAAATCAAGAGCCTTCAGCTGGTACAAAATGCTGCAGCGAGGCTTTTAACTAAGATAAGAACGTTTGATCACATTACCCCGATTTTAGCTAACCTCCATTGGTTCCCTGTTAGGTTAAGATGTGATTTTAAGGGGGATTACCTCATGTGCATTCCCTTCTCAAGTTTTCTTCATTTTCCTCATGTTGAGGTTTTTGAGTTTTTCCTTGCCCTCATGTGAGTTTTATCATAATATGTTATAATAGCCTGCGGTTTGCAATAATCTGTGGTCTGTGCAGCTTTTTGAGACTCTTTGTGATTAAGGGTGTCACAAATAAACATGACTTGACTTTAAAAAAAATTGCAAGTGTTTGCTCACTTCGCTACAGTCGACGCTTCAACAACTCGAGAAGAGACGCACTTCTAATCTCCCGTTTCTTGCATTGTTCACAAACTCGCTTTTTGTAATCAGTTCACAAAGTCATTCTTTCCTACATGGGTGGCTGAGTCGCCGCTAACAATAGCGCTAACAATCGAGCGTCGGCTTCCTAAACGGGAGCGCTCGACTCTCAAGTGTGCTCAGCGTGTTTTTTTCCCTCCGTACACGCGCGTTCTGGCTATTTCCATCGTCTTCGGCAGCCGCTAGCCAGCTGGAAGCCGGTTTAGGGTAAGAAAATACCCAACAATGCCACTAACCCGTCTGCGCAGCGGCTAGGATGACATGAGCGTACACACATGCTAGCATACGCTACTCAGATCACTTTCAGCTTTCAGTCAACAAAGTCCACGCGTCAAATTAAAACATTGTGACAGAAGCACACAAACGGAATGTCCAAAAGCTACGCTTTCTAAAACCGCTACTTTTTCTTGTGTTTTCGTTTGCAAAGCAACTTCTGTCCGTTCAATCTGGTACACACTTCTGTAATAGCACCATAAATCTTTTTTTTTCTCTGAAGGATGCTAGAATTTCCTACACTGATGAAAATTAAATTACGTTATTACTTTAGGTTATTTTGAGTTCTGATATGAATTTCTAATCCCAAGAAAATGATTCAATGAAGCAAGCTGATTATATCAGCACACACACAATGTATTAACACAGAGAATTAATGATGAGGAAAAAAAGGGTAGGACAAGGCGCCAGAGATTTTTGGAGCTTTCGACCGCTGAAAGTCTGGTAGTTACTAGCATAAAAAGAGAGTTTCCCGCTCAGTTTTGACGGCGCACAATGTCGGCTCGAACTGCAGATTAAGATACTGGGTAAACTGGATATGCGATCATCCAGACATCAAGCGTTCGGTGCTACGACCACTCGGGAGTGTTTATTAGCCACGGACTGCTATGTCAACAAGACCCAGCGGCCTACAAAGCAGCGAAGCATAGTGGCAAGACAGCGGACGAGGAAGCGAGGTTGCCGGGCCGGGCTAACAGCTAGGCTAAAGGCTAAACCCTGCAAAAAGCCTCTCCCATCCATTTTCCTCTCCAACGTTCGCTCTCTGGACAATAAACTGGACCATTTAACAACTGGAAGTGGCATCAAACCGCGAGATGACGAACTGCTGCGCTAAAATTCTGACGAAGACATGGTTAATCTTATCTATCCCGGCTGACGTTCAAAGAAACTGTGCGGTTCAGATGTATCGACATTTCATTCTGTATACACGTGTACAAGGATGACAATAAAGTAAATCTGAATCTGAATCTGAATCTGAATGATGCTCGTTGATTTGGGGAGATTTCCTTGTACAGAAAAAAACCCTCGTTCCCAAGAATCAGCAAATATGGTGTTTAATCTGAAACCATCTTCTTACTTGTTGCGGAGAGATTTGACTCGTGCTCTGTATGCTCTCAACGTATGGCCCACATGCTGGGTTTAAGGCTGCAGTGCAGACCTGCCCAGTAGCGCCACGCGGCCGCCATGCGAGACAGTAGAAAAAAGAACAAGAGGGCGATCTATCGATCAGCTCCTCCTTATATATGGACCAGGGACGCCTGACCAGGTCAGGCCTTTTTGGGTGGGGTCATAGACATCTGAGACCACCAGAATTCGGATCACGGTGATTGATGTTGCTAAACTTGTTAGATAGCCTAAGAAGTGGGAAATTTGTGTAATGTTCTGTAGTTAAGAACGTCCCTCCAATCGACATAATTACGTGAGAACATTATTTTATCAATACATAGCTTTGGATGTTTTAATTACATTCAAACTTCATGTTATCAGATTTCATTATGGTACATGGTGAATTGGTACGTCCGGGAACTGTCCAAAACGGGACACAGTCGTTCCATCCATTCCAAAGTTCTGAGTTACTTGGAAGACAATTTTGTGCTGGGCTTGTTTGCTCTACACTTCTTTTAAAGTAACATGCCCAAAATTATCATTGGATCTCAATGATGCCACTCACTACTTTTTAAACAAATATTTTTTTCCCCTTTTTGAAATGGAGTCGGAGCTACTGAGTCATGTGCAGACTAAAAATTGTTGTAGAAGACCCGGAAACGAAACGTACTTCTGGATATTTGAGGTTCTGTAGCTAAGAAACCGAACGGCAACAACAAACACGAGTTGGCCGCCGCGGTTGAGAGAAGACCGCGACTTTAATGACAATTAGTGTTCCAGTTGACGCTTACGTGTGGTCGCCTCACAACGTTGTGTGCCCATTTTCTGCTCTCCATGCAACATTAAAGACGATATGAAAGTTACATGGAGAGAAGAAAAAGTGTGGACTGTGTTCAAACACAAATTCGGTTTACGGGCGAAGAATTACTGAGTGCACACTTTCGGGTTTCTTCTCTGGTTTTATCAGCGTAATGGATCTTAAGGAATCAACTTGGGAGTTCATCAAAACAAACAAAATTCGGGATATTTTGGGCTGATTGGGTTCAAAGGCTGTGTCCTTTAAAGTATTCATGAGCATACTAATTCCTAAACCGGGATGTTTCATCAACCTCAGAATAGACCTTCTCTTTGAGTTCGGCCTCTAGTCCTGGTCTACAGTGCCATACCAGTGAACTAGACTTCTATAACCGTCGTTGGCAGTATAGGAGTTTTTTGTTTTGTTTTGAAAACTCATAATTGAGTCAAATGAGATAAAAAAACGTTTTCTATGATCTCCAACTGGAAAATCAAGGAGATGCATTTGTAGCATAAAAAATGTCTCCACAAAAACATGGGGGAAAAAAACAATACAGTTGACCCCAGGATACAGCGTCCCTGTCATGATTGCTGATGCGGAGCACCTGAGTCTGCTCCGTTGGTGCCAACAGCCGCGGCCGTTGATTGGCTGCTTCCTCTTTTTTCAAATCCCGCATTCCTGACAACATTTTTTGGATCGTCTGTGAACCTACGCTACACGCAAGGCAAACTTTTGTGACTCCTGACTCTATCCTGCACTGTTGTTCTGTCTGATTTCCGTTGCAGACCTTTTTTCTGGACCCGTTTATGTTTTTACTCCTCCGTCCCAGCCATCAATCTGTTTTTCCTCGCTCTCGACATTGCCTGCGCTCGACACGGAAGTGCCACTTCCACCTTCCCAGCGATCTGCTACCCGTGACCGACGACCCCCAGATCGTGGGTGCTAGTCCTTTCCCCCTTCTAGATAAAACTGAGTAAAACGAACACAATTGGGTCCCGTCTCCATTCCTGATCCGTGACAGTCCTCACCTTACGATGTTTTCACTTTACAATGTGTAATATAACGTTTTACGGCATTTACCCCTCCATTTGACATCCACGAATTTCATTGATTTGCCCCACACAAAATTCAAACTTTGCAGTGATAGTGCATATGACAAGTTAGGATGTTAAGATGCCTCTCTTCTATTGGTCGACCTCTTGTAAGATGGCAGTCTGCTATTGGTGTGCGTCTTTACGTGATGATGACGTCGATATGTTACTTGCTGAATTGCCTCCCACAATGCTTTTCTTTCTCTTCGATCGGTTCTGAATCTAGTGGAAGAAACTTGAATTTGTTTGGCAGTGGGGTCCGACACAGTGATGCCAAAGGTAGAAGCAAAACGTAATTACCATGGAAATGCTATGATAATGGCAAAGAAGGCCCATGCATATTGCTACAAGGAGGAACCGGCAGAAGTCACTTTTGTCGAAGGGTGTGCTGTTCTAGCCTGATTAAAAAGAAATGCACTGTTGTGACCACTATCCATTATCCCGATTTGTGTTGCTGATGTGTGCCGCCTAATATGAACTGCACTGTTTTTGGATGCAATCCATTACCCCCCAAGTATTGCTGGGAGAGCAAATTGGTGTATTGAGTGGGTCTATGTTTCTGTTCTCTCCAACTAAAATGAACTGAACGGTTGTGGCTGTTATCCATTATTCCTGGTTAAATTTTGCTGCAAGCGGGGGCCGGCAGAGCACATGTTAAAAAGAGGGGTGGGCAGGGTTGACGTTTTGGTCCCCATTAACCCCGATAAACAAAGGATTAAAGTATAATTATGATATTAAATTCTAAAATTATATAAAATTTAATCATTAGCAGATGCATTGTTATCTTTACCATAACCAATCAACTGTCAGGAAAATGATGAAGAATACAAAGGCAATTAAAAAAACATCTTAAATGGGCATGCTAATTTTTGCAGGTGAAATTTTTTTAACTCAATTTTGATTTTATACAGCCATCTCTCCCTCCCTTTGCATCCACCTGTAACTCCACTCGACCAGCCGAATCACGTCACACCCAAAGTGAATACAATTTAATTTTCCATCAAAAGTATATATTTTTACAATATTATTTAATCATATACACACATTACATATAATTAGTACTTACTATATACTATTTGGTTTTTTAAATGTTTCTACCTGGGGAAGCGGGGGAACACTTTAGGTTATTACCATAGGTTTGTAACAGCAATTTCACTTGCAATCCCCACCACAAAAGGGATTTATGTCATATCCAGAGGGTCTACTGACCAAATCTCTCACCTTGTTGCCGTTGTTGAGGCTCATACTGCTCAGTGCAGAGAGTTTGGCCTCCAGACTTTGGTGTCCGGGTGGTGCACCATGATGGTGATGATGATGATGATGATGAGGAGGAGGTGGCTGAGGAGCTGGAGGAGGAGGAGGTCCGTGCTGGTGATGGAGCTGCTCCCTCTGGATCTGCTCCCTCATGCTTCTGGCCTCCTGGATGGCTTTCATCACGGCGTCCTGGTCCCCGAACAGAGCCGTGGAGTTCAAGCTGGACAGGATATCTAAGGTGGAAGACGGATAAGATTGAATAGCGTCCATTATAAAAAATGAAACATTGAATCATTAATTAGGGCTTCTGTGTTACTTGGCCATTAAGGAATGGTGTTGTACAATTTTTCAGATAGGGAAGGAAGTGTCAACAAGTTATCTTAGAAACAAACAATTTCTTAAGATTACACAGAGGAAAAATAAAATTAAAAATCTTTAAGCATTTTCATCAGTTTTTCACCAATTTTAAGCGTTTTACTTGTTGGTTTCGTATAACATGAAAAGGTACTTCTCAAACAATATAAGGTTAATTTAATATACACATAGTTCAACTCTCTAATTCGTTTTTGTATGTCCATTATCTAATTTGTGACTCAATGGTTTATCAAATAATCATTTAAGGTGTAAGTTTTCTTAAACAGTCTATAATAAATGTATCGTTGCTTTTACTAATTGATTTTTTTCAATTTTCCTAAAAAAATCACAATTATAGATACTTTTCGAATAAGAACTTTGACATTTTTATTGTTTAATATATTGTGCATCCATTCAATATGGTTGGTGTAAAGTGTAAAGAAGAGGCGGGCCGTTTCTTTTGAAATGAAAGTGGAATAAGAAAGCTTGATTTGGTTGAGAAAATAGTTGGAACGCTTTTTTTCTGCCATTTTTTACTACTCAGGAGGACCACTTGAAGAGCATCTTCCAAAAGTAAGTTAAACTCAAATTGATTTATGAATAGTTTACCCAGCTTACACAATTAACGATATTTCTTTAAGGCAAACCCTTTGGGAACCACCCCCAAAAAGACACCATTATTGTGTTAACTGAGCCAAATTGTATCTTGTATCTTTAATAGCATCTTTGTCGCCCGACGCGGCCCTGAATTGTTTTCCGGCCCCGTCCTTGTTTACGCCTTTCCCACTCGTGAAGCGGGTTTACATGTGAAGAATAAGGAAGCGGGCAAATAAAAGGACGCCAAAGTTTCCGTCGCCTTTGCCGTTTTAATTAGCGGAGGAGTGAGGAAGCACTAAATGCTTGGGTGGCCGTTAAAATCCCGGGCAGAAAATAGCACGGTCTGGTGAAATTGTTTTTCATGAGAATGGGGGGGCGATGCGTCGTAATGAGAGGCTTCAGATTAGCCTTAATAACAGATAGCAGATAGGTAGGCTCGTAAAGAGGTCTGGGCCCCGGCAGACAATAATGTGAGGAAGCTCTTTAAAAGGGAAAAAAAAGGCAAATAAATGCGAGCTGGATTTCACTGTTTCCGCTGGCAGGCTTTTCATGGAGGCTAAATACAGGGCTGGGCTAGAGCCTCCAGTAAAACACAGCCGAGGTGTCTGCAGTCTCGCTGGCACGTGCCACCCTGACTTCAAGGGGGTGGCAGCAGTCTTTTTCTTATCAAAGTAAATCAAATTTAATTGTCAGGCAATTCTCAGGCAAAATATTTTCCACTCAATAAAAATAGTTAGCATACAACAAGACAGTAAAATCCATCCATCCATGATCTGCACTGCTTATCCTCAATAGGGTCACAGGGGTGCTGGAGCTCATCCCAGGTAACTTCAGGCAGTGGGCAGGGGACACCCTGGTTCCCAGAGACAGACAATTAACTGCCAATTTGAACAAGCAAATTAACCTGACATGCAAGTTTTTTTCGGAATCTGGGAGTGCCCGGAGGAGACCTATGCAAGCACGGGAAGAACATGCAAACTCCACACACGGAGGTAGCGGTAACTGGACTTGAACCCTGAACCAATGCACTGTGGGCGCTAACCACACAGCCGCCGTGCCGCCTGGTTAATATACAATAAGAACACAGTAGCGATAGAGATCAAATATGATTATGGCAAGGCACAGACTAGCCATGTTAGGAAAGGGTCCTCAGAAAGGCTTATCCACACTGATAAGGATGGCAGCCCCTGGATTTTCAGCCATTAAACCACACCCAACCAGTGTGGCACCCCCAAATGAGGACACACTGAAATATAAAAATAGAAATGAAAAATAAAAACAACTGCAGAACAAATATAAAAGTATGGAATACAAGTAAAGTATTTAACAAAGTTTAACACATTCAAAAGCAAAAATTGATCAATTAAAAGCCATATTAAAAAAGTGGGTCTTGAGCCTCCACTTAAAAATAGGAAGGGAAGCTGCGGACCCCATGACCTTGGGTATGACGTGATTCGAGCTGGTTGAGTGGAGTTGAGGGTGGATGCAAAGGGAGGAAAAGGTGGCTGAAAAAAATTAAAATTCAGTTTATTTCACCTGTAAAAGTTTGCATGTCCTTTGAAGATGTTGTTTTAATCGCCTTTTTATTCTTAATAAATTTCCCAACCGTTGATTGGTTATGGTCATATTCCTTAGCGAAGATACTGTAAGACTGTTCCATAGATAAGGACCAAAGTGGCAAACCTACGAGCGGTGTCGGGCAGGTTACTTGAAAAAAATCATTCTTTATAGTGACTCACTACTACTACTAGTATCACTCTATCAGTGTTCATTTTACCTGTGAAAAGTGATGGGTACCGGGGATTCGCAAGCTCAAAAATCTATGGGTCCCAACAGAGATCTATGGGTCCCCAAAATTTAGTGTTATCGAGGTTGAAATTGTAAATCGGCGACAAATATCTAAATAAATCTATACATTTATATATTCATTCAGTTTAATAATCACACTTAATTGGTGATACAAAGCAGTTATCACTTCAGATTTTTCAGTTCACAAAAATACTGTACAGTATACAAAATAATATTGCTTAAATCTATATAGTCTATATATTCATGCAGTTTTTCAGTTCATATTCTTCGTGGATTGCTGTCCCGCCACAATTGTAATGCCTTCTCAAGGTCCAATTGCAGCAACGGAATTTCCATAGCTAATTTGTGGTTTCCATTGTCGTTGTGCCGATCCAATGTGCTTTTTCTGAAAGTTCGGATTGCGAAATGATTTATGCAATCCAGTTTTTTGTCACGCTGGGTGCACGCATCACAGAACATGTAGCGTCCATTATCATCCTCCTCATAGCGTAACCAGGAATATAATTGAGTCCATTTTGGCAGAGAAGTCCTTTTCTTGCTAAGAGTATTCTTTTGTTTATCTTTCGTCGAATCCTTCGCTTCAAAACATGTGTTTTTCTTGCCTTCGCAGTCTTCTGAAGAATTTCTCTGCCGTTTTTTCGTGCCGGAGTTATTGCCGTTGTTACCGCTTTCTGTATTATGTTTCGACTTATTACCGACACTGAAGAAATTACCAATTTTTTATTGATTTGCACCTAATACCACTGTTTTTACGGAGGCATACTTCTCTTTCACTCGACAACCACCAAAACAATGACGTATTCTAGAAGTTTGCCGAGATCTCGTTTACTGAGATCTCGTTTGCCTGACGAAAAGTTTGGAGTGCGGTAAATCTTTATTAAAAAAAAAAAAGTTATCGGGTAATAATGACAATTTGGTGTCAAAAAAGTTGCGTCCCGAGGACGCACGTTGATTTGACACAATGCGTCCCCAGCAAAAATGATGCGTCTAGGACGCAGGGACGCGGGCAAACGAGGACACCGCTCTATAGTAAAAGTGACTTGCACCAAAAAAATAATCGAGATTACACCGGAAGAAGGCGGTAGCCCCTTGGCCACATTCACCCTAGATTTCTGTGAGAATTTTAGCCCACGCTGTTTCCGACATGATGACTGTAAATAAAAAAAGGAAAGTTGACTGTGAAGGCTGACATTTCCAGGACAAGTGGAGATTAGAGTATTTTTTACACCAAAATCGGAAACATCTGCATCTGCCTGATTTGCCAAGATACTGTGGCGGTTGTTTTTCTTTTTTTGCATTTTACTTTATTTTTTTCATTTTTCTTACCAGGATATGAAAAGGTGGATATATTTCCAAGGAAAATATACAAGAATGTATAGCAAAAAACAACCTTTTCTTAAATATTCATTTTTAATTCAATTTAAATTTGTTTTCATCGTTTTTTTCCCCAACTTTTATTTATCTATTCATGTCTACCTATAAATAATGGGATTTTTTTCTATGTAGCTTTTTTTGGACTACTTTTATTTTTCTGATTTTACAAACATATTTCCAAATGATCAGAAAGTGTTTCACTGGAAAGAAATCGAAAATAAAATTGAAAAGATATGTAAAAATATAATTAAAGAAAATTAGAAAAAAATGGCACTACTGAAAAATAAGTGAATAAATTGTGAAAAGTAAGGAAAAAGTACTGACCGTTATCGAAAAGTAGCGATAAATAGTGAAATGTATTAAAAATGTACTGGAAAATAAGTGAAAAATAGTGAGAAGTGATGAAAAAGTACTGACAATTATTGAAAAGTAGTGTTAAATAGTGAAATGTATGCAAAATGTCCTGAAAAATAATTGAAAAATTGCGAAAAGTAAGGAAGAAGTACTGTAAATTATTGAAAAGTCGTGTTAAATAGTAAAAAGTATGGAAAATCGACTGAAAAATAAGTGAAAAAAGTGAACAGTGATGAAAACGTACTGACAATTAAAGTATTGAAAATGTGTTAAATGAATGGAAAATGTACTGGAAAGTAGGTGAAAAATTGTGAAACGTAAGGAAAAAGTACTGAAAACTATTTTATTTTCGATTGCCTCTCAAGATGAAATGTATGTTTTTGGTGTTTGGTCAAATCAATTTCCACACAAAGTGTGACTTATACTCCAGAGCGACTTATAGGCCGGAAAATACTTGCGATGGACGTGCTGACCGAATCTCACGGCGTGAAGTGAGAACAGTCATTAAAGGTGCGATTTGTACTCACCCAGGGATGCGTTGCGGCCCATGGCGGAGACGGGACTCGGGATTCGAACCTTGGTGGCGCCGTTGGGGCTGCTTTTGTTGCTAGACAGCAAGGTTTGGGACGTGGGCGACATTTTGGGGCGAGCCGATAGGTTGAGGGGCTGCGTGGAGCCTTCCTCCAACTGAGGACCAAAAGATGATAACCATTACTCTCTTTTCGTACTGTTATTTTTTTTTATGTATTTCTCTCTAAACCTGTGTTCTATCTATTCCTCTCTCTCTCTCTCTTGATCTATCTCTTTCTTCTTTTATCCCTCTCTCAACCTCTCTTCTCTCACTCCCTCCTTTCTCTCTATCCCTCTCTCTGACTCCCCACCCCTCTCTTTTTCCTCCCACTCTGTCTTCCTTGCTCCCTCTCTTCACTTGTTTTCTTTCGATCTTTCTTTATCTCTTTCCCGGCCTCTCTTCTCTCACTCCCTCTCTTCTTTCTATACCTCTTTCTCACTCTCCTCTGCCCTCTCTCCATCTCTCCTTTTTCTATCTCCCCCTATCTCTTGATGTTTCTCTCCATCACTTGTTTTCTTTCTATCTCTTTTTTCTTTAATCTTTCTCTAAACATCTCTTCTCTCACTCCATGCGTTCTCTCTAACCCCTCTCTCCCTATCTCTCTTTTTCCGCGCTCTCTGTCTTTCTATCTCTCTATCCCCTTCTCTCAATTACTTCCTTTTTTCTATATCTCTTTCTTCTTTTACCTCTCTCTCAACCTCACTCCTCTCACTCACTCACTTCTTTCTATACCTCTCTCTGATTCTCCTTTCCTCTCTCTATTTATCTTTTTTCATCCCTCTCTGTTTTTCTATCTTTCTTTCTCTTTCACTCTATCACTTGTTTTTCTTTCTATCTCTTTCTTCTTTTATCCCTCTCACTGTCTTCTCTCAATCCCTCTTTCTCCCTCTCCTCCTCCTCTTTCTATCCTCTTTTCCCTCCCTCTCTGTCTTTCTCTGTATCTCTCCCTCGGTTAATCCCCCTCATTTATGTCTCAATTGTTTTCTCTTCATCGCTTTCTTCTTTTATTTCTCTCTCAACCGGTTTTGTCTCACTCCTTCTCTCGAGCCCTCTTTCTCACTCTCCTCCCCTCTCTGTCTCTCTTTTTCCCCTCTCTGTCTTGCTCTTTCTTTCTATTACTTGTTTTCTCTCTCCATTCATATATCCCAAACATTCTCGATCTCTCTACTTTTCTCTCGCTTGCTCTCAGCTTCTCTCTTGTCTTTTCTCACATTCTTTATTCCCTCTCGCACTCTATACTTTTCTTTCTCACTCTCTATTGTTTTCTCTCTTTTGGTTTCTTACTTTCTATTTTTATATTATATTTTCTATACTTTTCTTTCTCCTTTTCCCTCTCTTAAGCTCTCTCTTCTCTTTCCCCTCACCCATCCACACTCCTCTCTTTCCCTCTTTCCCCCCTTTCTTTCTTTCTCCTTCTTCTCTCTCTCCCTTAACACCCTCTTCTTTTCTCTCTTTCTTTCTTCTTCTTTTTTCTCTCTCACTTTCTTTATTTTTCTCTCTCTCTCTCTCTCTCTCTCTCTCTCTCTCATATATATATATATATATATATATATATATATATATATATATATATATATATATATATATATATATATATATATACAGTAGGACCTCGCTACTTCGTGGTTCCACGTTTGCGGGTTCAGAGCTTCGCAGGTCTAAAAAATAATAATAATAATAAAATAAAATAATTTAAAAAAAAAGTTTGTATATACAAATATACAGTGAATAAGAATAAGTATTTGAACACCCTCGTTTGTTAAAAAAAATCATGCATTGCGATTTTTGGATTTTTCTTTTTAGTTTAGCTCTCTCACAGTGGACACGCAATGAAAATTTCTAAGTGGGAAAAATCGAAAAATAGCAGGCTGTTAAAATACTTATTTTCTGCACTGTATATAACCCTCTCTCCCATTCTTTTTACTCTCTTTTGTTCTCAGTTGCTCTTTTGTTCTCTCTTTCTCTCTCTCTCTCTCTCTCCTTGTATCTCTCTCTCTCCCACTCTATTCTTTTCTCTCTCACTCTCTATCCACTTGTTCTCTCTCTTTGTTTTTATATGTTAATCAATTCAAACATTTCGTAAACATTTTCTCGATCCATTTCGACGATTTCTATGTGTGTATTTGCGCGGTGGTGCGCGTGCTCGGTGTCTGGCGTGCAGTTCAGAAGGCGCTAGCGTTAGCGTTTGAGTGCGGTTAGCGCTGACGTGCGGCCATTGTGGATGGCAGCTGCTAACACGCGCACGCAGCACGCACGCAAAACTCACAGAAAACTCACACGCCACACATGTGGCTTCCATTATAGCGCCGGACGTCAAATAAAGACGAGGCGTGCGCTCTCTCGGCGGTGAAGAGGTTTGGCCTCCGGCCAAACGGCAGCTAGCGCCAGGCTCACTTTGTCACTGTCTATGTAAGCGCCGGTATGTGTGTATTTGATGCTAATTGAAAAGGAGAGAGGAGCTGATTTACATGAGAGGCCAATTGAGAGCTGAATCATTCTCATACACATCATATTCTCACACATGCACATCTATACTCTCATACAGACGCTATTATACACTACTACACTCTCATGCAGACTATTATACTCCCTCACACACACTACTAAGCTCTCATACTCACACTACTATACTCTCTCACACATACCACTAGACGCCCTCACAAATATAACTATAGTCTCATACATAAACTATTGTACTCCCTCACTCATTTTACTTTATTCTCATGCACACACTAGTATGCTGTCACACACATACGACTACTATACTCTCATACCTACTAAGATCTCTTACACAAACAACTATACTTTGATAAACAGACAACTCTTTCTCACATATTTCCATACCCTCATTCACACACACTACTATGCTGTCACAGACATACTACGACTCTCTCAACCATACTACTATACTCTCATACACACACTAATATGCCTTTACACACATACAACTATACTCTCATACTCACACTACTATATTATCTCACACATATCACAAAACTCTTTCACAAATATTACTATACTCTCATACATAAATTATTGTACTCCCTCACATATATTAATTTATTGTCACACACTACTATGCTATCACACATATACTACTATACTCTATCAAACATGCTACTACTATACTCTCATACCTACTATAAACTCTTACACATACAACTATTCTTTGATACACAGACGACTATACTCTTTCACACATATTGCTATACTCTCATTCACACAAACTACTATGCTTTCACACACATACTACTATACTGTCTATATGACTGAGAGACCGTAGACAAAAGTGAATATGTTTTCATGTCAAGGTGGAGACAAAATGGAGTGAAAAAGTTTTTTTTGTTTTTTATGAGAGTCTGAGAAGTAATACTTGCCCTAAGATATAACAACATACTCTCATACGAGCACAACTATACTGCAGACACAGTCATAACCATGCACTACTATACTCTCATACCTACTGCTATGCTCTCCCACACATAATACTCTAGTCTCACACACACTACTATACTCTCTCACACATGAATGAATGAATAAATGAATAAATGAACGAATAAATGAACGAACGAACGAATGAATGAATGGCCTTTATTTTCATTATACACAAGTTACGAAATTGGAGGGCTTCTTCATTCAGAGCAAGTAAAACAAATTAAACAATGTATATAATGAATAGTGCATACACTATTATACTCTCTCTCTATATGATTTATGTGAGAGAGTTTGAATGAGAGTATAGTGGTGTGTATGAGAGAGCAGTGATTGTGCACGGATGGCTCTGGCTATGTCCGTACAAGAGTAGAGTTTTTCGCAGCTGTGGCAGTAGAATGTTATATGTGAGAGCAGGTATGATTTACTTCTCAGAAGGCCTCTCATGGATTTGGTCACTTACTTTGACTTGCACGAGTGGACTAGACGCCCGCTTCTCGCTTTTGAGGGCGGAGGGCGACAAGGGGCCGGATGCGCTGGGGGCCCCTGGGGGGACAGGGCCCATCTTGGCCCCCGGTGAGATCTGCATACTTGCCAGCTGGGCGGCGTACAGCTGCTGTAAGAAAAGAGAAAGAAAAAGTTGAGGGAAAAAAAAGAATATATACTTTTTTTTTTCTCGCTTTCAATCTCTCTTGTTTTCTTTCTTCATTTCTCTTTTTCCTCTTATCCTTTCTTTCTCTCTTTCTCCTTCTCTTTCCTTCTTTTTCTCTCTATGACTTTTTTATTTCTCCTTCGATAGCTCTATTTGACTTATTTTATGTCTTTCCTTCTCTTCTTTTCAATCTCACACACTCTCTCCTCCCTCCCTTATGTTTTCTAATTTTCTCTCTCTTTTCCCCGCTTTTTCCTGCTCTCTCTCTTTCCTTCACCCCTCTCTCTTCTCTTTCTTCTTTTCGTTCTATTTTCTTGTCTTTTATCTCTCTCAGTCTCTTTTTATCTCCACTTCTGTCTCATTTTTTTCTATCTCACTTTCTCTCTCTTATTTTCCGTCTCTCTTTTCGTTTCTCTTTTGATTTTCTCGCTCTCTTCTCACTACCTCTCTCCATAGGTCTCTTCTTTCATTTTCTCTTGTTTTCTCTCTTTCTCTTCATTTTCTTCTAGAAAATCTGTTAATCCCTCTGTCTCTGCTTCTTACTGTTCTCCCCCCCTCTCCCTCTCCCTTTCTCTCTCTCTCTCTCTCAAGTCAGGTTGCATTTATTTGTATAGCCCTTAATCACAAAGTGTCTCAAAGGACTGCACAGTCCACAATTACACCATCCCCTGGTTTTAAACGAACCATTTATCTCTTTTTGTCTTTCTCTTTCTCTCTGTCCCGCTCTCTCTCTCTCTGCCTCTTGTTAGCTCCCTCACTCTCTTTTTCTTTCTGTCTATTTTTCTTCCCTTTCTCTCTTTCTCCCTTTCTCTAATTTTTCTATCACATTCTCTTTTCTTTACTTTTTCTTTCTCCCTCTCATTCTTTCGGCTCCATCTTCTTCTTGCCTCCTCTCCCCCTCTCTTGTTTTTTTCTCTCTTGCGCTTTTCTTCCTGTTTATCTTTTAGTTCTCTCTCTCTCTCTCTCTCTCTCTCTCTCTCTCTCTCTCTCTCTCTCTCCCTCTCTTTATTCTGAACTCCCTTTCTCTCTTTCTCGTTCTGTCTATTTTTCTTCCCTCTCTCTTTTTCTCCCTCTCTCATTCTTCTATCATATTCTCTCTTCTTTAGTTTTTCTTTCCACCTCTCTCTATTCTTCTCTCCCTCTCATTCTTTCCTCTCCATCTTCTTATTGCCCCCTCTTTCTTCCCCATTTTTTCCCATACTCTTTTCTCCCCGTCTCTCTTTTATTCCTCTCCTTCTCTCTCTTTCTCTTTGTAACTCACTCTCTCTTTCTATCTATTCTCTCATTTTTCTATCACATTCTCCTTTCTTTATTTTCCCCTCCTCACTCTATTCTTTTCTCGATTTATTTCTTTCCTCTCTTCTAAATACCCGCTCTTTCTCTCCTTTTTGTTGTGATACCCTGTCTCTTTTTTTTATCTTACGCTTTTCCCTCTCTCTTTCTCTCTCTCTCTTTCTCTCTCTCTCTTTCTCTCTCTCTCTCTCTCTCTCTCTCTCTCTCTCTCTCTCTAAAATGTGGGTGCGCGAGCGTAAGTCGAATAAAAGTCCAAATGTTAGCATCGGTCAGCGGCTTTTTCCTCCTCCAGTATCTTTCATTCAGCCACACTCACGTACGCAGTCAACAAGTCACTCATGCGGAGTGTCCCGCTAACAATTTGAGGCCATTGTGTCTCTTTAAGTCTGCTCCAAAACACCAAAGTCCCTTTTTGGGAGCGTATCTTTAGATCACCCACGTCGTGGCGCTTGTGCAAAATAAGCTCCGGTTGCCACGGCAGCCGCGAGTAGAAACCGCTCCGATTAAAGTCTTTTCGGTGCCCGATTTTGGACGCCACCGGCACGCTTTGATCCTATAGGCCACACAAAATGGCGGTTTCAAACTAAGATGGCCGCCTTTGGGTTCCATGTTCATTTTCAAAACGTTGGATACAGACACTGCCCGACTTATGAACGAGATTTTGGAGGATCGTTCGTAAGTTGAATTTGTTTGTAAGTTGCTCCAGTTCTATATTTTGTATATTTTTTAAGGTTTATATTAAGTATGTTCAAGGCTTGTATAAGTAACCTGTATTGTTTCGTACTAAAACATAAACATTTCATAAAAGAATGTGCTCTCTAAAGATAAATAAAGTTGAGTTTAACTTACTTTTAGAAGAAGCGCTTCAAGAGGTCCTCCCCCGTGGTAGAAAGTGGCCGAAAATAAACGATCCAACCATTTTCTCAACCGCATCAAGCTTTCTTATTCCATTTTTATTTCAAATGAAACGGCTCGCCTCTTCTTAACACTTTTCACCACCCATATTGAATGGATGTACGAGATATTAAACACTAGAAATGTTCTTAGCGCGCTGGAGATACAGTATAGAATGTTTACACACAAAGAGGAAGAAGAGTTCTTCTTTTGGGTGGAAATGTTCCTATTTTCTCATTTTAAAGATTAATTCATGAATTCATCTCTTTTAGTTTATAGATTTTATTAGATTTTGAATGTATGTATCCACTCAAAAAGACAATTTTTATATTTTGTCATTTTGAAAATTTTCCGATGTAAATTTTGTATTCATTTATTTATCTTTTTTTATTCATTTTTTAGCATTCGTTCACGTATTTAATTATCTACAGTTTTACTTTGTAATGTTATTATTTTCTCAGTTTATTTATTCCAAATATTTTATTTTTATCTATTTATTTGTATATATATTTCAAATTGATAGATGTATTATTATTTGTTATTTTTTTATTTATGTTTATCAACTTAAAAACTAAGAAAATGTATTTTGAAGGGTTGTTATTTTCTCATTAAGAATATTTTAATGTTTTCTCTTATTATTTGATGTATTTGTTTATTTTGTAATCATAGTTGTTTTTTTTACTTTTTTGCGAATTGTCTAATTTATTTTATATTCTTTCAATATTTTCTTTGTTTCCTTGTTTTTTGTTCTTTCTTTGTTTTTTACTTGAGTTTTAGCGGTGTCAATCTTTGTACTAGCAGATGCATGAAACTAGGGGACCGAACCAATTTTAGAGTCAAGTGACACAAAATAAGCAAACAATATGTCTGAAAACCTTTGAAAGTGTTTGAGTAAGCATTGGCCTTTAAAGTTGCAGTTTGTTTTTTTTAGTTTCAGACGCACTAAAAATACAAGAAAACAACAACAACAGCGCAACTGAGAAAAAAAAAATGACTTGCAAGGGATAATACCACACTAGAAGAGGGGGGAAAACAAATATTTTTTTTGCCGACCGACGTACTTAGCAAAAACCACATACCAGCAAACCAAAGTCTGGGCCTATCCAAGTACTACTCAGGGAAGAAAAAAGAGGGGAAGATTGTGGTATTGTTCGACTTTTCGTAAAAAGTGACTGGACTGCTGATGGGTCCCTGAGGAACTCCACTAAGAGTCTGATTTATTGTTAACTTTGATGGGATCTCATGGTGCAAATTTGTGTGTTTTAAATCTCCGTTTTTGACAAAACTATCAAGAGGTATTGTGCTTGTTTGATTTGAATGGGTCTTGGAGAAAAGTGACCCACATTTCCAAACACATTACATACATATTTGGTTGTATAACACTATGTTACACCGTTAGCTTGACTTGTGTATCTAGCCTAATTAAGGATTGCAGTGCAGGAAAAAAAATATTAACATGCTGTAGTATTTTCTGGAAAATATTATTAAGAGATCAAAATGAATTTGTGCTACTTCAACTAGCTACATTAGCTCATTGTAGCTTAGGTAGTTAACCTCAGCTTTAGATAGATAGATAGATAGATAGATAGATAGATAGATAGATAGATAGATAGATAGATAGATAGATACTTTATTCATCCCCGAAGGGAAATTCACTTTTCCAGCAGCATCCCTAAGCTGAGAACAGTCGACTCTGAACAAATTATTCTAATACATTGAAATTCCTGGGACCCTGGTGATGATATTTGAAAGTAAAAAATAAAGAAAATTGAGGAAAGGCTTAAAAGAAAAGCAATTATTTTAGCAGTTCAGTTATGCTATCATTGAATAGTGTGATTGCAGCTACTGTACATTAGCAACTTGACTAGCGTGTGATAAGACTTGAACTTGGATGGCTTTTTGAGAGTATTGGAAATAGTCTTGCACTTCTTGGTGCACTCAAATCATGTCTAACAATTTACGTTTTTCAAAGAGGCTAACTGAAGATGTGATATTAGCGTCTATACAACGTTAGCCTTCTATTCTTCTCCCAAAAAAGGTCCAAGTCAAAATGGTGTGTGTTTTAAACCATAGTTCTTGAAAGTTGACTACAAGGAGTGATAAGGGAAGATGCTACGTTAGCTTTTTTGCTAACTTACTAGCTATCTAATGTTTTCTTATGGAGTACACCATGGATTTTTTTCACTCTTTCCGCACTAGCATCTGTTCCGTTCCACCCCTTCCTCTAATCCTTCTCCCAGTCAAAAAAAGACCCCCATTTTTCCCCAGCAGTATTGCCATATCCTATTTCTCTGTAGTGGAAACTGCGTTTGTGGTTGGGTCCTCTTCTCCAGGATTAAACATAAACAGAAAAATGAGGGCTTGGCCACTGCCTGAAACAAAGCTACTTGTTTTCCTTCGAAGGCGATGGTAGGCCCTTAAAATAATTTCTAAGAATGGGGCGCTAGCAGAATCCAATCCAGGGGCCCTGCTGCTGTCCATCAAGACCACCGCAGAGTTGCTAACCGGGGAAGCGGCTAATCATATTTTTCTGTCTGTCTTTAATCAGATGAATCTAGATAATCAACAGATAAATTAATGTGTTCATATTTGCTAATGGATAAGTGTAGCACTATGATCTATTCCACCCCAGCATTGGATGTTTTTGGCTATTGGATTTTGGGCTAAATCAGGTCTGTTTTCGATATGGCAGCCTTTTTCTTCTAGATTTTACCAAGTCTTTCTCAGAGAAAGACCAAAAGAAGGAAAATATATTTTTCAAAGGAATAAAAAATGGGTAAAAAAAATAAGAAAAATGAACACAAGAATCAAAAGAAAAGTAAGGAAAAATAAGGAATATGAAGAAAAAGAAAGGAAAAAGGAAATAAAGAAAAGAAAGGAATTAAAGACAAAAAAAATCATATTTTTCTCCTTTTTAATTTTTTTTTTTTATATTCTTTTCATTTTTTTCCAGAGTTTTACGTTTTATTCATTATTCATTATTCATTACAAACTTGAACATTTGTCCTATTCATGTTATGTTAGCATTTCACATAAGTCTTCATCAAATACAAGCCAAAGAACAAACACTACACTTAAAGTAGCTTTGTTCTTCTGTTTTTTTCATTTTTGAATAACCGTGCTCTAAAAACCCAACTGGTCTTACTCCGAGAATCAATTTTTGAACGCTAGTTTTGATATGCTACGTAAACAAGCCTGGTTTCAATTGGTTTCCCCTTCCTGAAGGAAATCAAAGCCTCCGGTCTCTTAATTACGAATTGTCTGAACGCAGCAAAGAGTGGACTACTGGAGAAGCTATGCAAACACAAAAGCCTAGTAAATAACAACATGTTCTGTCAAATGTCCTGACTGTAGTCAACTTTATGCTGTATTTGAATAGAGTAGACTCTCAGGAAATGTATAACGTTTACACTTAACGGTGTGAAATTCGATGTAATTTTGGCCCCTCTTTCCAGTATTTTTGTTTCAAACAACCATTCAATCAGATCATCAAATCATCGGAATCCAGCCAACCAACAATAACTTACTCTCTAATTGTAAGCGTCCGTATTTAGTTTGTTTTTAGATGTGGGGCTACAGCTATATACACTGCACATAGAATACAGTAAATCCTAACCCAGCTCACAAGTGCCACTTAATGGTTGTTTGTGTAACGAACCAGGACAGGGAACAGGAAGGAGAACCCAATCGCGTAACGTTACTCACAATTTATTGGGGAGAAGAGGAATGAGAGCACACTCAATCTGGAGATCGTTGGTCGCGGAAGTAGCTTGATCGGAACGAGGAAGTGGTCAAAAATCAAACAGATCGGGTCGAGAACAAAACAGGAGTAAAACACAGGCAAAAACGGAGATTCACAGGGCTTTGGCAAAACAAGAACAAATAACGCAGGCAAAAAGGGGATTCACGGGGCTTTGGCTAAACGAGAGCAACAAACGCAAGCAAAACGGTGATTCACAGGGCTAGCAAAACAAGAGCAAAAACACTGGCAAAAACGGGGATTCACAGGCTTGACACATCTCAACCGAGTTTAGCAGGAGTTTTTCAGACACTCCGACAACAGGCGCCTCACAAGACAGAGTTTAAGTAGTCAGGCAGCAATCTGTCAATGCGTTTCAGCTGGTGTCAGTGGCCAATTGGGCGCTGTGGCAACCGTGACAGAACCTAGCGCCACATGGCGGGGACCAATTGGGCGCCATGGCAACCGTGTCAGTTTGGGTCACTGGTCAAATCTAAATAAAAGGTCTCTGACAAAATAAATGCACCTTTCAGAAACGAGTGGAGGCGATTTAAGCAACGGGTTCAATATAGCCTGATGCAGTGGAGTAAGAGTAAGGTTTATTTTTCACAAATCTACCAAGTCAAAAGTATAGTGATTTCACAAGTACAAAGTCTTCCATTGCGTATTCAAGTAAATGTAATGGGGTAAATGTAACTCGTTACGACCCACCTCTAAACTTGACTTTGCGATCCTCAGCTAAGAACAAGATCATGTCGTATTCTGGGGGTCTAATTTCAAATTTTTTTTCAAAAACTGCAGAATTTCGCTGTATAACACTTCTCTCTAAATGAATTTAAGACTCTAAGCTCCATCCTTTTTGTGTTTTTTGCACAGCAATGAAAAAGTTCCTAAAACAATGCTCGTAATGACTTTTGGCGAGGCAAATATTTTGGCAACAGCGTCCAAACACGCGTGCCTCCCTCGCCACCTCGCAAAAATTCCCTGCTTAATTGCACGCGAGTCAAAAAAACTCCCCCGTTGTGCCCATGATGAGACGTTTCACCTTCATAAAAAAGCAAAACGTGAAGCTGAGCGAAAACAACAAAGGAGGAATTCCAAACATGTTTCCGTCTTCTGCAACCGTACGCTACGATAACCATTAGCGCTAAGCGCTATTCTCCCCGATGCAGGTGTCAGTAAATTGCGTGATGAATTGCCTGTCCAGGTGTTCCGCTTTCGGGAGGTTTCCGAATTCCTGCCGTCGTGATTCATCGCCACTAGGAGCTTTTGTCTGTCGGGCCAACGATAATAGGAGTGGCTGCTCGCGTCTTGTTCTTGTCTCCCCGAGCTTGCTGGCGCTTGCACAAAAGGATGTGCTTTCAGACCAGGCCAGCACCTAAATCACTTTGTTATTGGGGGAGGAGGGACACTTTCGTTCTTATCATTAGGAGAGTTGTAGCTTACAGGTGGGATCTTGGGCCCGGGGAACGAACCAGGCCCGAACCCGGCTCGAATATAGCCGAAAAACTGCCCAAATCTGGCTCGAACCCAGCCTGACACCAGCCCGAACATTGGCCCGAATCCTGCCCGAACCCAGCCTATACTCAGCCTGAATCCGGCTCGAACCTGGCCCAAACCCTGCCTGACCTCGGCCTGAATCCGGCTCGAACCCAGCCCGAGCCCGGCCTGAATCTGTCTCGAACCTGGCCCGAGCCCGGCTCAAACCTGGCCGGAAAGCGGCTCAAACTCGGCTCAAACCCGGCCCGAAAACTGCCTGAACTCAGCCTGAATGCGTCTCAAACCCGTCCCGAGCCCGGCCCACTCAAACCCGTCCCGAGCCCGGCCCATACCCTGCCGAAAACCTGCCCAAATCCGGCTCAAACCCGGCCCTAGCCCAGCCCGAACATTTACCCCAACTCGGCCCGAACGCTGCCCGAACCCTGCGCGAACCCTGCATGACTTAACCGAAATCCGTCTGGAACCTGGCCCAAACCCTGCCTGAACTCGGCCTGAATCCAGCTCATACCCGGCTCGAACCTGGCCGGAAACCGGCTCAAACCCGGCCTGAACCCTGCCTGAACTCGGCCTAAATCCAGCTCAAACCCGGCCCAAACCCAGCCTGCATGACTCAGCCTGAATCCAGGCTCGAACCTGGCCCGAGCCCGGCCCAAATCCGGCCGGAACCAGAACCAGAAAGCAGCCTTTTTCTTCTAGATTTTACCCAGCCTTTCTCAGAGAAAGACCAAAAGAAGGAAAATATATTTTTCAAAGGAATAAAAAAAATAGGTAAAAATAAATAAGAAAAAGGAACACAAGAATAAAAAAAAAGAAAAGTAAAATAAGGAATATGAAGGAAAAGAAAGGAAAAGGGAAATAAAGAAAAGAAATGAATTAAAGACAAAAAAAACCCACATTTTTCTCCTTTTTAATTTTTTTTTAATTTTTCTATTCTTTTCATTTTTTTTCTGGAGTTTTACGTTTTATTCAATATTCATTATTCATTACAAACTTGTCCTACACATGTTATGTTAGCATTTCACATAAGTCTTCATCTAATACAAGCCAAAGAACAAACACTACACTCAAAGTAGATTTGTTCTTCCTTTTATTTGGATTTTTGAATTACCATTCTACAGGAACCTCTTTTTATTTCTTTGTCTTTTCTTTCTTTTTTCTTTATTTCTCTTCTTTTGAAAAGTAATAATGTGCGTCCTGGTCACTTTGAGCATTCTTCCTCAGTGTTTTTAGCACTCGTTCTCGGTGGCGCGACAGAATACAGCGAATACTGTAATGTGTTAAAACAATACACGCTGTCCCTTCGAAGGCGGAGGCTTCAAACTATCATCCTGGAGGGGGCGCAATCGATTTAGGCTTCTAAGGGAGTAGAATCACAGGCAACACTGCCAAGCCATTTTCATCTCCTATTTAGCAAAACAGACCTCAGAGAACTACACAAACAATGGCACAGACAGCCATGACATATTTCCTCGCCCCGTTTTTTGCTTTCAAGGCGCTCGGCCTTGAACCCGACACCCGGCCGAGTGGTTTCATGCGGCGGGTAGACGCTGAATAGATATCGCAGCAGGCAACGGATAGCGTCCCCGGGATGAAAGCTTCCCTTTCCTATATTCTTCACCACTCGACCTCCGGGAGGCGGCGGATGCAGAGTCGGGGTTTTGTTTATCGGGTCAATGTTTCTTCAAAATACGAGACTTGTTTTTTGCGCGCGTAACGGGCGTCTTGAACACATCGTTTTGTTCCGCTCCGAGAGGTTGCTTTTGTACGCGCTTCTTTCAGGAACGGGGAAAACAGAGAAGGTCGCGTGATGGATACATGTAAAGCGGTCTTTATGTGATGCCAAGGTCAGAGTGGTTAAACCGTTTTTTTCTTTAAATTACCGAGCATTGTCGAGGAAAAGAGAAACGAAAAAAACGCGAGCTTAACATCAGAAATGGAATTACATACAAACTAAAGTATCTAAAAGCATTTCAATATTTAATAAAGCCCAATTCGTTTTAAACTATAATGCATTGTATTTATTATATTGTTCTCTAGTTCTGCCATACTTAACATATTGTGCAAAAGTCTGGGGCAATAATTACAAAAGTTCACTCCAGCCCCTTTTTATCCCTCAAAAACGTGCAATTAGAACCATACACACGGTAGGATATCGAGATCATATTAATATTATATTCCTGCAGACCAAATCATTCAAATTAGATGATTTAGTAAAATTGTTCACTGCACAACTGCTATTTAAGGTCAACAAAAACATAGGACTAGAGCAGGGGCCTTCGGGGTGACCCCTGAGGACAGCTGAGGCGCCCGCGGACCTGTCCTGAATGTTAGCTTACTTGGGTCATTGTGATTTATTAATAAAATGTTATAGTTCATTGATAAGTTAAACGGAGTGACCTCCAGACTGAGAGGCTTTCGCATTAGAAATTCAGACTTTCCTGAAGGTAACATCAGCTGCAGCCTGGTCATCCTGGAAGAGGGATGACCTCATGTGCAGTCCCTTTACAAAGTTTCTTCATTTTTCTCATGTTGAGCTTTTTGAGTTTTTCCTTGCCCTCAAGTAGGTTCTAGATCAGGGGATGGTGTCATAATAGTCTGTGGTTTGCAATAATCTGTGGTCTGTGCAGCCCTTTGAGACTCTTTGTGTTTGAGGGCGCCACAAATTAGCAGGACTTGACTTGGCTTTGCGCTAATTAGTAACAAAAAGTAGCTCTCAGGTTGAAAAAGTTTGGTGATTACCGTTTTAGAGTCGATCTCCACTGTTAGTATAATAGGATTCGGAATAATGGCTCACAGCCGCACAAGTGCAGTTCATTTAAGGCGAAAAAACAGTAACAGAATTGAAAAAAAAAACCTGACAGGCCTGACAAAAATGCACTCTGCAGGATCCTCCTCCAAGAAATTGTCGACCCAGGATAATAGATCGCGGTCGCACAGTTGCTGTTCATTTTTAGCAGAAAGAACGAGAAGCCGACAAACATGACACAAATTTGCTCTTTTGGCCCCCACCGTCAGCAATCGTTGACTGGGAACAATGGATCACGGCCAAAACCGGGCATTTTATTTTAGGCAAGTCAGACAAAAGTGACAACTCTATGAGATTGGGATTGCAGCCTCACAAGTTTAGCTCATTTTGAGTAAACGCGTGAAAAAAAGCTGCCAGTGCGACAAAAATGCACTCTGCCGACTACCGCTCGCGGCGATATGAATCGGGGATAATGGATCGCGGACACACGAGCGCAGTTGACTTTTTGGTGGACACGACATCAAAAATGAGATGACCCCGCCCACAAAAATATGCAATCGGGGATAATTGCTCACGGCATATTTTTCTACCCGCGAAGGACTCTCACCTGTAGCTGAAGTGGACTAATCCCGGACGCCGCCGCCGCTGCCATGGTGGAAGGAATGAACTGCATGGGGTAGTTATCACCTGGAGAGAACACACACCAGCTTTATCTTTATATTCATATGCCGCTCACACTTTTCCATTACAATCCGTTCTCCCGAGATTGGACTCTAAAAGGTTTTTCATGTCCAGGCCTTTGTTACAGTCAATAATGGCTTTTAGACAAGCGCCCTTTACCCTTTGAAAACAAAGTCTAATAATAATGTCTCTCGGGACAAGTGGGCTCATGCAGGAGGAAATCTTTCCGATTGGTGGAACACCTAGACCAAAGAATGTGCACGATTTTCCAGCGCTGTCACGACTATTGTTGCATAGTTCGTTCATGCGTGTATTATTAAGCCAGTGTGGACAGGGCTACTGTACTTGATTTGTATTTTAGTTTTACACATTAGAAAATAATCATTGTGTGTTAGAACAACGAAAATGTATTTACAGTTTTATTAGAATCATAGCTACCAAAGTGGTATTAATACTTTCTTTCAATATCAGTGACTGGTAAAATAATTTTTACTGGTATCTGTCACGACCGGTACAAGCAGGGGACCCAAATGCGTTTAACACAATGCTTTATTAAGGGATCGGCAAGTCAGGGCGAGAAGAAAAAGATAGCAATATGGTGCTTGCTGGGCAGGAGGAGCGGGAAGCCCTCGCGAACAAAGCATGGTCGGAGATCGGAAAAAGACGGGCAGCCGGGACGGGAGACAGAGCGTAGTCGGAGATCGAAACAAGTCGGGTAGCCGGGACGAGCGGGAAGCCAGGAATCAGGGATCGATACGGGAAACAGAATCGGGCAGGATACGGGTAGCCGGGACAGGAGAACGGAGCTTGGATTGGGGATCGATACAGGAAACAGGTCGGGATCGAAACGGGAGCTGGAGTCAAAAGTGCTTGCCTTGCATGTGCTGAGGTTCGCAGACAGACTGACCACGAGTGAACGAGAATGACATGTTTAAATAGGAGGAGGACAAATTAGGGAACGAGTGGCAGCTGAGGCTGAACGAGTGAGGGCAGGTGAGGGCAATGTCATGACAGTATCATTCTGAAAAAGTATTGTAACAAACTGCTCTAGGACATTAAAAATAAATAAATATCAGGCCCGCTAAGGGATTGAATCCGGCCCGCAAGACAACGCTCAGAGAAGCGCAAGAGAAAAACGAGCTGCAGGTTGAAATACGTCCACTTGATGTTGCCAAAGCCAGCTGCCTCTCACAAAGACGCTGGACTTCGATTTCTTTCCATATCTATCTCTCTCTCTCTCCCTCTCTCTCGCTTTTCCTTCTCTCTTTCTACTTCTCCTTGGATTTCTTTCTCTCTCTTTCTTTCCCCCTCTCTCACTATTTCTCTTTTTACGTTCTCTCACTCTCTCTTTTCTCTCTCTCTTTCTCCCTTTCTCTCTTTCTTTGTCCCACCCTCTCTCTTTTTCTGTCTCTCTCTTTCTTTTATTTCTTTCCCTCTAATCTACTAGGCCGGCCCCCGAAAGAATGTTTGTTGCATGGTGTGGCCTTCAAGTTAAAGTGAGTTCGACACCCCTGATAACATATCCAGTTCAGACAGCCATGAGGTCACTGAAAGGTTTTGGGGGCTGCTTTGATGCACCCAGCACTGGACGACCTGAATCTTTGCCCCCAGTAACTATTGAGGCAGTTTAAAAGCTATTCTCATACTATCAAATTGTTCTTATGTTTGAAACATGTTACTGCCTACCCGGAAAGCAGATTTTTGGAGCAGCTTTCAACATGTTGTCGAGACAAAAAAAGAAAAAGAAAAGAGATGACATGACATTCCAGGCTGGGCTGAGTCCAATGTATTGTTGAGCGCCTTGTAAATCTCTCCGCTCATTTCCAGAACATTCCTCACCTGACACACCTCATTAACCGGGACCGGGTTCCCAGTCTATGTCTTCTTGGATATGTGTGCATGCGGGACAACGTGGGAGGTGCCGCTGATAAGAGCTGTCTTTGTCAGAGGGGCGGATTGTTTATCCAGAAAACCTTGATTTCCTCCACAACCGTCACTACATTGTTCCTAGAGGGCCAGTGTGTGTGTGTGGGCATACCTGGCTTGTAGGACATGCCCGGTGGGAAGAGGAATCCCTGCTGAGCGGCGGCAGCGGCGGCCGCCAAAGATCTCTGGTCGTGAGGGAACACCGGGATCATGAGGGGTGGCATGTGACCTTGGACCTGTGAGAGAGAGAGAGAGAAAGAGAGAGAGAGAGAGCAAGTGAGAGAGAGAGAGAGTGAAAAAAAAGAGGGAAAAAGTCAGGGAGAAAGTAAGAGAGAGAGAATGAGAGAGAGAAACCAAAGTAGAGGGAAGGGAGGGAGTGAAAAAGAGATCAAAAAAAGAGGGGAAAATAATAGAAGAAGAAGTGAGAAGAGAAAGAGAAGAGAAATAAATGAAGAGAGAAGAGTGGGGGAGAAAGAGAAAGCAGAGAAAAAGACGTAGAGAGAAAGAAAGAAGAGGGAAGAGAGAGAGTGAGATGGAGAGTGTGAGAGAAAGTGTGAGAGAGAGTTAGGCAAAAGGTAAGAAAGTGAGAGGGAGATTGAAAAGAATAAGAAAGAAAAGAGAAGAGAACAGAACAGAGCAGAAGAGAAGAGAACAGAAAAGAACAGAAGACAACAGAAGAGAAGAAATGGAGAGAGGAAACACATGAGAAAGAGGAAAAGAATAAAGAGAAATAGCAAAAGGAAGAGAGACATCGTGAGAAAAAGACAGAGAGAGAGAAAGAGCGTGAGAAAGAAGAAATAAAGGGAGAGAGAAAAAAGAAAAGAGAGAATGAAAATATGGAAATAGAGAGAAAATAGAGGATAGTAGAAAGAAAAAAAGAGAATTATAGTGAGAAATAAAAAAGAAGGAAAACAGAGATGGAGGCAAAGACAAAATAAAAATAAAAAGAAGAGTGAGAGAGGGAGAGAGGGAGGTCGAGAGAAAAAAAAAAAATAGAAAAAGAGGTATCGAGATGGAAAAACAGTGAGAGAGAAAAGAGAAATAAACAGAGAGAAAAGAGAGAGAGAGAGAAAGGAAAAAAGAGAGGGAGAGAAAGAGAGAGGAAGAAAAAGAGAGAGGGAGAGAGCGGGAAAAAAGAGATGTCAGAGAGAGGGAGAAAAAAGAAAAGCGACAGAGAAATTTGAATTAAAAAAACGACATTTACTCAAAAATATGCATTTTACACTACACAAAAATAGGCCACAATGAAATAAAACATTCTACTTTACTTGAGCTATCTCTATAACTGCAAAAGAGTCATACAGCTCCTACATAGTCAAAACTAACCGAACATTTCATTGAAAACAAATAAGTGAACAAAACAAAAGTGTGTTACTCCTATAAGGCCTTTTTTGGCTTGTCGTTAGCGCAGACCCCCCAAAAAAGCTCCCATTCATTGCGCTCCTCTGGGATTGACTAGGAGCACAAAGATCTCTTTTTACCCAGGAGGTGGCGGGGTCCCGGCCCCTCCTTGGCCCCAAAGAAAACACAGGGGCCCCTACCTCACTACACACTCTCATTCCCACTATTAATAGTCATATTGTGCACGGGTGCAATGAGGACAGAGACGTCACCATGGCGACCGGCCAGGCGACAGAACCTAAAGCGTTTTTAAATGTTTAAAACGTGTTCTTATTGCTGTCTTATCATTTTTTAAATAACTTTTAATTATAATACTCAGGTTTTTTTTTACCATAAGAACGCTTCAAAGTTTGAGTGCGCGTCTAGAGTGACACACAAGGTTTTAAGGTGGTATACTACGTATTTGTGCAAAGATTGAAAAATATCGCTGAAACATCGGATGCAATGGGAATAGAACCCGGGTTGCGGTGGTGAGAGTGCCAAACCACTTTAGATGGCGTACGAAAAGATGATGGATTTTATCTCTTTATAACCCTTTTTTTATTCAAGGTACCAGAGACAAATGTTGAAAAACGGAGAAAACAGATAGCCGTCCTGCAAAAAAACATGATAAAGGGAACAAAAATGAAATGATCTGCATTTATACAGGTATAGCGCTTTTCAAGTCAATGACTTCCCAAAGAGCTTTACAATGTGCTCCATATTTCCCAATAGCGGCCTTGCAGCCATGTAAGGCGCTAACCTGCTTATTGGGGGTATTAGGGGTTCAGTGTCTTACCCAAGGACACTTCGACATGTAACACGGACGAGCCGGGATTCGAACTGGGATCCTTTGATCCCAATACGAGCGCTCTACCTCCTGAGCTATTGCCGTCAACAACTGTTGTATATTCTGATGAATTGGACTTTGAAGGAGATTAAATAAATACATTGTAAATTAAAAGTTGATTTTTCTTCGTAGTTTACGTTGTCTATGAATGTCATCATGATAAACAAATAAACGTAAAAGAGCTGAGAAAAAGTGAAACAAAACTTGATACCGATTTTTATTTTTAAAAAAACAGGACGGCCCGGTATACAGTGGTACCTCTACATACGAAATTTTCGGTTTACAAAGTACCTGAACTGGAAAATATTGCTTCTACAAAATCCAAAATACAGTATGCGCTGCTTTTCGCCGCTCCCAGAGTTTCCTGAATGTAAACAAACTAGCTATTGCTTCAAATGCTCCCAGCATGCTCTTCATGTCACCGTCAAAGCTCAGAGTTCATGAGGAGGAGGGGTTCCGGCAAGAAAGCAGGGAGGAGGATGAAGAGATCATTCATTGAGCCCAAATTAAGGACATTCTAATAAAATTCCACGGAGGCTGAGGGGGATGTTCTTTGAGGTCTTAAACTGCATCTATTTCCGGGAAAGGAATCACCCGGGAAAAGTGTTCACAAGTCGGGCTGTAGCTACGTCTAAAGCTGGCAAAAGCAGACGTCATTGGATCAGTTTTTCCTTTTTCCTCTCTCTCTTCTCTCTCTCTCTCTTTGTTTCCCCTACTCTCTTTCTTCCCTTCTCTCTTTCTCCCCTTCTCTTTTATCTCCTCTTTCTATTTCTCTTCGGATTTATTTTGTTTCTCTCTCTTTTCCCCCCTCACTCACTATTTATCTTTTTTGTTTCTCACATTCTCTCTCTATCTCTCTCTCTTTCCTCTATCTCTCGTTTTCCCTTTCTTTTTACCATCCTCTCTCTTTTTCTCTCACTCTCTTTCTCTTATTTATTTTTTTTGCTCTTTTTCTTTCTTTCTAATCTACTAGTCTGGCCCCTGAGAGAATGTTTGTTCTATCGTGTGGCCCCCAAGTTAAAATGAGTTTGACACCCCTGATCTAAATCAGTACTGTATTAGGTATTTTCTTTCTGAATGAAGTTTTAACACTGGGGGGATGGTAAATAATACACACTGTCTCTTCTATTGCCGTTATTGCATCGGGTCGACCTTCAGTTTGTGTGGATTTAAGAGAAGTTCTGATCTTATTATATAAACCAGGGGTGGGCAAACTACAGCCAGCGGGCTATATATGGCCCATGAGGCTTTTTTAACCAAATGAAAATAGTAAAAATATGATGATCATATATGGAATTGTAAAGTACTAGTAATTAAATGTTTTGGTGCCGCTCTTGTCCCCAGTGTCCCCTCCTGAGTACCGTACTCAAGGCTAGCATGCAGATTGCTGGCTACATTTTCTGTACTAGCAATTTTTTTATTATCTATTTATTTTATTATTTTATTATTATTATTTTCTTCCTGGCCTAGCCAAATAGTTTACCCCATTGCGATATATATGCAATATAAATCATACAAACATATTCTACTTTTTGCTGTTTAAATTTAGTCCTTCGAGCCAGAAGTCTGTAAGCATGTCAACCTGGACTTGGCCTCACTCAAAAACGAAATCCACCACTAGATTTTCTCAGTTATCTACCACATATGAGTTCTATCCACCAGACACATGGACGATGTTAAATTGTGTGTCACTTAGCGCTTAAGTCATTGCACGTGGGCGCAACACGGCGTCAAATTTTAACAACTCGCCCCAAAACGCAAAACTCAACTAAGTCATCCCGCGCGTGTGTTGTGGCGGTAAATCACTCTCGTAAATAAAATAAATCTTGGACGGAGAATCGATTGCATCATGCCCTTTCTCTCTTCTTCTTCTTGTTTTAAGTCGTTTTGCACGTGGGAGGACGGTTTTCTCGGTGACTCACTGCAAACAGTAAACCCCAAAGGGATGTTTACAGGTTTCTATAGCGATCCAAAAACACTCAAAATGCGATGCGACCATAATAAAAGAACAATGCATAAACGAAAACCTAAAGAGGGAAGCGGTGGGACGAGCTAGGAAGGGGCGGGGGTGCCTATAAATGACGAACAGAAGGAGGAACGAGGAAAAGGGGAGGAGGAGTGTGGCTTTGCAGTCATTAATTAGTCCCGTTAGCTCGGGCCCCGAGCGCCGCGGTCGGGGCCCGAGCGCCTTTGTGGGTCCTGGAGGGGAAATGAGCCACATCTGAGAGCCATTACGGGGACAGCTTTAACAAAGACGCGCGCCTGTCAGACAACAAACAGGGCTGCGTGCAAGAACTGGAGTCATTATGAGTTGCATGTCTTGCAAATGTTACTGGATTCAAATTTCGAGACACAAAGTACAAAAGAGGCCACTAAGCAAACAAGGCGACGTAAATTATCTTAAGCTGAAGGGACAGTGTGTATTATTTGACCACCAGATGTCGCTGTTTGCGTAGTGCAAAAAGTGAGCAAAATGCACCGTTTTTCTTATCTTTTTCTGCCCAGTCTTTTACCGGGTTTTTTTTCGGTACCCGTAGCTGCAAGAAAATTACTGAATATACTCACATATAAGCTGAGTTTAGAACCTTAAAATAGAATACTGAAACCAGAGGAATGGCTTATGTGTGCATAAAACAAAATGAAAACAAGGAGGGTAAGAAAAGAGCTTAATGGTTGTGTCCCTATGCTGTGTCCCTATGCTTATTCATCGCCCAGTCTCTTCTTCCTGTAAAGGCAAAAGGGGGCGGTTCCAATTGTGTCTGAGAGGGGCTATATTCCATTATAATGTGATTTTGCGTGTTTTATTGCCTTATGGCTTCGAAATATTGGGTTCCAAGAAAGTTAGCGATAAGGGGAAGGAAATCATCGCAAACTACAAAACATTTGCTTAAAACTACTGGAAATGGTTTAAAAAAAATTTCATTTTTATGATAATTCAGTTAATTTATCTTTATTATCGTTGTTTTGGTACACTTTTCATTATTAATGTAGATTCATAATTGTTTTAATATGTAGCTATTTTAAAGCTGTTTAGGGGGCCATCTTATTTGCAGTGTAGGCTTGTATACCAGCATTTATCTCCTTTTAGCTAAGGGTCATGCTATGTAAAAAAAAATGTAATTTTTTTAAACACGTATTTTAAAAAATGCACGTTTATATGATAATTAGATCGATTTTTGCTTATTTTTGCGTATTTAATTCCTGTAAAACGCATATTTCTTCTGAACCTGTAAAATAAATCAAAGTTCTAGTATACGTCATACATGGGGTTTTACGGTATATTACGGTATGGTATTTGCGCAACGGTCGAAATTATCACTGACCGTAATTATAAAACATTGAATGCAACGGGAATCAAACCCAAGTCGCAACGGCAAGAGTACCGAATCCTAACCACTTGACCACGAGTGTCATGAATGTTAGAGAATGGAGGAAACAAAAAACTTATTATGAAAGATATAAATAATACATACGCTCCCCTACCGAAAAACGGTAGATACGAACATTTTTTCGGGATGTCGAAAAATATCCGGACACTGCTGTAACTAGATTTTGTCTTGGGTGCGCCTTTTTCCGAGTACAGGACATTACTGTAGTGCTTCTTTCCGCCGCTACCGGCGTGTGGCGCTGTGAAGGTCACCACCCCCGAAGAAGAAATCCGTCTTCCTCTTCCTAGTTCATTTGTAAACATTCCATACTGTATCTCCAGCGCACTAAGAACTTTTTATTGTTTGATATCTCGTGCATCCATTCAATATGGTTGGTGTCAAGTGTGAAGAAGAGGACTTTGAAGCATAGCTTCCAAAAGTAAGTTTAACTCAACTTAATTTATCTCTATAGAGCATAATATTTTATGAATTTCCTTTAGTACAAAACAATACAGGTTACTTATACAAGCCTTAAACAATCTTATATAAACCTTAAACATACACTCCATACAAAATATAGCTTGATCGTAAGTAGGGCAGCGTCTGTACACACTGTCCCTTTAAGTGTCAGAACCCAACTTGGACTACACCATGGGAAATAATAGCACAATGCAACTAAATATTGCCGCCCCATTCATAAATAATGTGTTTTAATTCTGCAAGTAAGCCTTTTTTCATAAAGAAAGTTTCATGCTAAAAAAAAAATCGACGGCATATTTTTGGGTTCGTAAAAAAAGGAGGAGGATTTACTTATTGAAAAGTTTTATGAAACTAGAGAAACGAAATCAAGGTAAATCACAAGTGTGTTAGAATACAAGGGCATCATTATTGTAAAGGCGAGACTGTGAAAAAAATGGTTATACATTGCTCACCTTTGTCCAGAGTTAACTTTTAACACGGGAATTTCAAGCGTATTCTGCAATTGTGTGGGCGCAGAACGGTTCTATAAGAATAGGGGTCCTTCGGAAGTATTTCTTTAACCGATGGACTCCCCCCACACCACTGGCTCTCCACACCATTTAAAACCACATGACAGGAAACTCGGGTCACTTTGAACTTTGAAGAAGCGAGCACACAAGCACATGCACGTCAACACGATTTTACAGGGGGGGGGGGGACAACGCACCTCTGAACTTTGCAGTTGTTTGCATTTTTTTGCAAGACTTGTTAAGAAGAGGAGGTGAGCGGAGAAGACCGAAATATGCAGGAAGCAATAAGACACCAGATTTTGACAGGCCTGTTAAAATCGACTGCTTTCGGGGTGGGGGCGGACCCAAGCGCAGGGGCTTGTCTCGTTTCAAAGTGATCTGATCTCCCTCTACAAAGTTGCGTACGACCCCCAAAAAAACTGTTTACGGTTGGATTACATTTAATGCTGGCTATGAATACATAAAATAAAAGTATTTTCCTTCATGGATGCAGCACTTCATTGTCAGATAACACACTGACAGAATACCAAATCATCTATGTATCTGCCAGGTAATAGATCATCTTCCTCATCCTCTACATTTGACCACAAAGAAGAGGACAAAGGAGACTGTGATGATGATGATAATGATGGAGGGAAAAGACGGTAAAGAAGAAAAAGATGAAAAAAAAGAAAGCAAAAGTCATAATGGAATAAAAAGAACAATATGATAGAGAAGACGAAAAGAAAGGCGAAAACAAAGTAGAAGCCAATGATGACAAAAATAAAGAGGATAAGAGAGAAGTGGGCGAACAAGAGGAAGAAGATAAAGAAGAAGACAAAAAGGAATGAGAAAGTGAAGAGGACAAAAATCTGGAAGAAAAAGGAGGACAAGAATAAGACATACAGCAAAAAGATGAAGAAAAAAAGAAGAAAGATGAAGATGAAAAGGAAAAAGGAAAAAAGAAGAAGGGTGAGACAAAGAAGCGTGAGTAGAACATGACAAAGTCAAAAGGAAGAAGATGGAGAAAATCTGGCAAAGAAGACAAAACGGGAATGAGGATAAAAAAAAAACAGGCAGACGAACACAAAAGTTAGAACTAAAGAAATTTGAAAAAACAAGAGGATGAAGAAGAACAACAATAAGAGCATGAATATATAAGAACAAACCAAAAACAAAAAATAGAAAGAACAAGAACAAGACCAAAAAGAACAGAAGCACAGCAACAAAGACAAAAAACACAAAAAAACACAAACAAGAAGGACAAGAAGACAAAGAAAAAGTCTATATAGAAGACAAAACAGAAAAGAAAAGAGAACTTGAAAAAAACTATCAAGAAGAAGAAAAAATAAAGTCGAAAAAAAAAGACAAATATAAAGAGGACAAAAATTAGACACAGAACAGAAAAAATAAAATGAAAAAGGCAAACAGGGAGATGAAGAAGAAGACAAACAGAAAGAAACAAAACAGAAAGAAGAAAGAGAAAATAAACTCGACAAATAAAACAAACGGGAAAGAGAAAAAGAAAAAAAGAGAAGAGGAAGAAGAAGAAGACTAAGATAATTAAAAATCAGATGAATAAGACAAACAAGAAGAAGGAAGAAAAACAAGCGGATTGAAACTACAGTAACTTAAAAAAAATAAAAGTGAGGGGAAAAAAGGAAAGAAGAAGAAGAAAATAAGGAGGAAGAATATTTAGAAAAAAAGGAATATTAAAAGGAGGTGAAAGGAAGATTAATAGAAAGCAAAAAATAATACAAACCAAAAAAAGGAAAAAACAAGCAGACCAAAAAGA
Source organism: Urocampus carinirostris (assembly GCF_059441175.1). NCBI lineage: Eukaryota > Metazoa > Chordata > Actinopteri > Syngnathiformes > Syngnathidae > Urocampus > Urocampus carinirostris. Next base: position 29,645,138 of record NC_142355.1, read on the forward strand.
AAATGATGGAGAGGAGAACAAATACAAACAAGACAAACAAGAAGAGCAAAAAACAAGATGAAAAGGAACAAGAAGAAGACCAATAACAAAAAGGAAGAAGACGAAAAAAGAAAGAAAAAGACAAAAGTATAATAACAATGGCCACTAGCTCCCTGTTTGTAGAACGAGGATTTACTGCACTAAAAATGAAGGCATCTACTATAAAACAGCCCCCCTCCCCTCCCATTGATCAAGTTCATACTTGGTCTTGTTCTTTCTGTCAGGAAGTGAAAACAGTAGCGCTGTCATCTCCGCCGGGGAGGAAAATCTGGATTGGATGAGTGGAGGCAGAGCCACTGAATAAACAGGCCATTTCAGTGGCGAAAGTCAGGCCCTCGGAGAATTTCTTTCGGCTCTTTTCGGGAGAAATATGGAGTTAGGGTTGGCAAGCGCCACCGGAAACTAGACGCTCCGGCTCGGAAAGCGCAGATAAATGAGCGTAAGGATTGTTTTATGCGGAGTCATACAAAGCACACTCCTTGTTTTGTATTATTTTACGAGGCGAAGAACACTGAGGTGGATTGTGAAGCCGTTTCGCTAGTTTCGGCTCGTTTATTGGTTGTGCTTCTCTTTGACGAGTGAGCGACATGAGACGGAAAGGTTGCTTACTGGAGAAGTTCCAAAATCCCTTTTCCTCGGAGTGGTCCTCGGTCTCTCTGTCCATCCATTTGTATTTTGGGCGAACTATCCATGAAATATAATTTACTGAATCTGTCCATTCTTGTTTCCCATTCTCTCCTCTCCTCCACTCCTCCTCTCTATCTATCTATCTATCTATCTATCTATCTATCTATCTATCTATCTATCTATCTATCTATCTATCTATCTATCTATCTATCTATCTATCTATCTATCTATCTATCTATCTATCTAACTATATGTGATCATGCTTTCCCTTTATAATTCTCTCCTTCCTCTCTAATTCTTTCTAATTCATTTCTGTCTTTCTTTCTTCTTCATATCACTTTATTTCTCTCTCATTTTGCTTATTTCATTCTGTTTCTTTTTTCCTTATTTCACTCTCTTCTTTCTTTCTTTCTTTCTTTCTTTTTTTCTTTCTTTCTTTCTTTCTTTCTTTCTTTCTTTCTTTCTTTCTTTCTTTCTTTCTTTCTTTCTTTCTTCCTTCCTGCCTCCTTCCTCCCTTCTTTCTTTCCTTCCTTCCTTTCTTCCTTTCTTTCTTTCTTTTACTCTTCCATCCATCCTTTCTTTTTTTCTTTTTTTTCTTTCTTTTTTAGCATCTGTCTGTCTGTCCATCTGTCTGTCTCCCTCCCTACCAACCTCCTTCTGTCCCTTCTTTCTTTCTTTCTTTCTTTCTTTCTTTCTTCATCCTTCCTTCCTTCCTTCCTTCCTTCCTTCCTTCCTTCCTTCCTTCCTTCCTTCCAGCCTCCCTCTGTCCCTCCTTTCCTTCCTTCTTTTATTCCTTCCTTTCTTTCTCATTAATCAGAATGTTATTTGCCGAGATGTAGATAGCGCGCCAGTGCAAACGGACACTGCTGGAATTGACGGTTGAGAAAGGAGCTCCAGCTGTGAAGAAAGACGGCTCCATTTCTGCCCCTTTCTTCCTTCAAAGCGGCGGCCTCTTCGGACAATCCCGACCCGCCGTCAGGTCCGAGGCTGCCGACCCCACCCCCCACCGATCCCCGTCTTCAGATCCTCGCCTCTTCCTTGAGGTGTGAGCTAGTTAACGAGCTCTTGTTTGGCTTATTTTCACCGCGAGATTGCCGCCCCCTCCAAGCTTAATAAAATTCGTATTTGACTTCATTAGGAGCGAGGCACCGCGGGGGGGTCGGGCCGGGGGCAACGCGTCCGATGAGGATTCGTGCTGTGAAGCACTACCGGAAGGACGGCGGTGTGTTGTTATGGCGATCTCGGCTGGACCGCTCGTAAGCCAAACATTAATTTTTTCCAAATCTAATCCTAAAAAAACAGTACAAATGCCATTGAAAATACATCTGATAAAAATGCAATTAATACATTTTAGAGGTTTACAACAAAAAAAACAACTAAACTCCACAGTGAACTTTCAAAATACGTGAAGTAGAAACCTTTAATCAATTTCCATACAATTTAAATACTCAATTCTACATTTAATTGGGGGGAGGGGTGTTGTAGAGGTTTACTGTTCTTTATTCTTTATCAATTATCCATTATCCATTATCAATCATAATATACTACAAAGCCGAGAGGCTGAGACACTTGCTCCCAGCCAAGAGGCTGAGTCAAGGTCCTAGCCACAAGGCCAAGCAGCGATCAGTGCGACTGCACCGTTCCCGGAGGTACTGCAATACCGGGCCGATGCGTGGAATGGACAGAGCAAGCTCTTATTCCATCTCCCGATTGCAAAAATCAACTGAAAGGGGATGCAGATATGGTACACAATTCATCCACCACAATCGGCGTACACAACTCAATAACCACAGCCGGAATTTAATAGGCTTGATACGTTTACATTTGAGTAGACACTGAAAAAAGTAGAGAAGAGAACGTTTTTAAACCTGCAAGGAGAACAGGGAGGAAATCCAACTTGTTCTGAAGGCCCTCACCTGAGTCCATTCTTTTTATGAAATCTCCTAGGTTAAGAGGAGATACGCCCTAAAGGGTGTGAGTATCAAAGAACCGCAACATAATTAGCAAATAGTGACAATGAGGTAAACAGTTTGTAAAAGTCAAAATAACGAACAACAGTGAGGTATGATAGTCCAAATAAAGAACTGTCATCTGATGCAACATGATTGGCCGATAGGGACAATGATGTGAACGGTGCATTATAGACGAAAAAACTACAGTGAGGCATAATAGTCAAAATAAAGAACAGGAGTCTATTCAACACTATTGGCTGAAAGTGTCCATGTAAGTAGTGCATAAAAGTCAAAATAATAACCACGTGTAGGCCAAACGCCAAAAGCCATCTCGTATTGGCAAGGGTCCAGGGTCGTTGGTGGGGACTGCGATGGGCTTATACCTTCACCCGCTTATTGTCATTAACTTTCTATTATTCAGCCCTGCAGTTGGGATTGGCCATGTCTTGAAACTTGAATGTAATTAAGTCAGCATATTAAAGCCGCTAGTCAAGTCAAGTCATGTTAATTTTTTTATAGTCCTTAATCACAAGGAGTCTCAAAGGCCTGTAAAGACTTCAGACTATTATGACACCATCCCCTGATCTAAAACCTATATGAGGGCAAGGAAAAACTCAGAAACCTCAACATGAGAAAAATGAAGCAACTTAAAAAAGGGACTGCACATGAGGTCATCCCTCTTCCAGGATGACCAGGCTGCAACGGATGTTACCTTGAGGAAAGTTTGAATTCACATTTTCCCTTCTAATGCGAAAGCCTCTCAGTCTGTAGGTCACTCCGTTTAACCAATTTATGTACTAAGTCTATCTACATAACGGGTATCCATTTCCATGTTCCTCTACCTTTCATCACAACACCCCTTTTTACCCTACTTACATTCCTTCCTACCTTCCTTCCATTCTTCCTTCCTTCCTTCCTTCCTTCCCACCTTCCTTCCATTCTTCCTTCCTTCCTTCCTTCCCACCTTCCTTCCAAACTTCTTCCATCATTTGCGTTTTTGTTTCTATTGTCCTTTTTTCTCCATCTGTTTTTTCTTTTCATTCTATTCTTTCTTCCCACCTCCCTCGCTTTCTTTGGTTCGTTTTTCTCCCATTCTTCCTTCTATTGCTTCGATCTCTTTCTTCTTTCCACATATCCATCCATCCATACATCCACCCATCCATCTTTTCTTCCTATCTTCCTTCTATCATCTTGCTCGTTCTGTCCTTCCTTCCTTTCATGCTTTTTACTTCCTTCCTTCCTTCTTTACTTCCTTCGTCTCATTCTTTCTGTCCTTCTGTCCTTCCTTCCTTTCGTCCATCCTTCCTTTCCCTCTTTATTTCTCTTATTCTTTCGTTCTTCCTCTTTCCTTAATTCCTTCCTTCCTTTCATTCCCATTCCTTCCTTTGTTTCTTTGTTTCTTTCTCTCTCTCTCTCTCTCTCTGTACTTCCTCCCTTCCTTCCCTTCTTCCTATGTTCTTTCTTTCCTTCCTTCCTTCCTCCCTTCCTTCCATCGTCTTGCTCTTTCTGTCCTTCCTTTCATCCCATTTCCTTCTTTCTCATTATTTCCCTCATTCTTTCTTTCTTTCTTTCTTTCTTTCATTCTTTCCTTTTTCTTTTTTCTTCTTTTTTCTTTCTTTCTTTCCTTTTTCTTTCTTTCCTTCCTCCTTTCTTTCTTTTCTTGCTTTCTTCCTTTCTTGCTTTCCTCCTACCTGCCCTCCCAAATTGTCTCCCTCTATTCCACTCTTTCTCTGCTCCCTTGTCCTCTATTTCATTTTTTCCCTCCAAACTCTTTCTTTACTTTCATTCATCCATCTTGCAATCATTTTTCCAACCATCCATTTATCCTTCCTTTCTTCTTTGCTTCCTATTTCCTATGTTCCTTCTGTCCACTAACCCTTTATTTTCTTACATCTTTTTCTTTATTTAACTGATTTCCATCCATCCATCCATCCATCCATCCATCCATCCAACCATCCATCCATCCATCCATCCATCCATCCATCCATCCATCCATCCATCCATCTGGGTCAAGGCATTTATGAACACCCTGGATTGAGTTTCCCTCTACTAAACAATCGAGTGCTATTACCACTGCTTCAAAAAAAGAAAAGAAAAGGAAAAAAAAATGTGTTTCGAACAAAATCATGTCTCTTTAAAATTCTATTTCTCCATTTATGAGAAAGGAAAAAAAAACCTACAATAAGAGTTTGGCGGAATTAAAAAAACGAAGAGGTGATGTCAAGACGTGAGAAATGAAAGCGCGAGGATGAATAGAGCGGGGACGAGTGGGCGGCCGTCTGGGGGGCATGGATCGGAGTCTGGCCGATCAATGGGAGGGTGAGCGACCTAGCGATAACGCGGCAACTACAGGGTCAGCTAAAGCTTGAAAGCCTCGCACCTCTCTGGGACAAAAGGCGAATGTTTGGAACCTGTCGTGTTATTAACGCCGTCTCACCACAGGCCGATCGATGCCAAAGGACAATGGAGGCGTTTGAAAGAAGGACGGGCGGCCAGGAATTAATGAGCGGTGGCGGCGAAGGGGTCAAAGTGCAGGCGGGAAGTATCCGATGTACACGTGTTTATAAAGCATATGTTTGTCCCTTTTCTGGACAAAAAAGCAGGGACAACCAGATGAATGCTATAAAAGGTTTTAGTAATTGTGAAAAAAAAATTGAACACAGCTCTAGAGGGAATGCTGGTCTACTAGTGATCCCAAGAGTCAAGAAGAAATCCGCAGGGTTGATAGCGTTCTCCATCCGGGTCCCTGTGCTGTGGAATGTCCTGCCTTCTGAGATTCCATCTGCAGAACTTAGATTCCATAGCTTATGAATGATCTATATCTGTGTATTTTTGTTTTTTGCTACATGCATTGCAACTTGGTCATTATTTTGACTTCATATTATACTTTAATTATTTTATACTTTATTTTTAAATTGATTGTTTGTTAATGCAACATCCGTTGCAGCCTGGTCATCCGGAAGAGGGATTACCTCATGTGCAGTCCCTTCTCAAGGTTTTTTCCATTTTCCTCATGTTGAGGTTTTTGAGGTTTTCCTTGCCCTCGTGTAGGTTTTAGATCAGGGGACGTGTAATAATAGTCTGTGGTTTGCAATAGTCTGTGGAGCCCTTGTTTTTGAGTTTTTCCTTGCCCTCATGTAGGTTTTAGATCAGGGGACGTGTAATAATAGTCTGTGGATTTCAATAGTCTGTGGAGCCCTTGTTTTTGAGTTTTTCCTTGCCCTCATATAGGTTTTAGATCAAGGGACGTGTAATAATAGTCTGTGGATTTCAATAGTCTGTGGAGCCCTTGTTTTTGAGTTTTTCCTTGCCCTCATGTAGGTTTTAGATCAGGGGATGGTGTCATAATAGTCTGTGGTTTGCAATAATCTGTGGAGCCCTTTGAGACTCCTTGTGTTTAAGGGTGTCACAAATAAACATGAGCTGTCTCGCAACTTCCATTGTGTTCTGCATTCTGATTGGCCACACAGCCTCGCCGCTCATTATTATTCAGCAGTAGTCATTTGTATAAAAACGTTTATAAAGTACTTTTAATTGTTAAACAAATCTTAAGCCTTGCTAAATGTATTCTTTTTTCATTATTGGCCACCTCCAAAGCAGATTGCATAGGATGCAAATTCTTTATCTTGACTATTATACCTCACTGTTAATTACTTTGACTGTCATGCACATTTACATTATTGTCACGATTTGCCCATTATGTTACATAAGATGCCAGCTATTAGTTTTCACTATTATACCTCACTTGTTATTTTGACTATTATGCATCGTTAACATCATGGTCACGAACGGCCAATCATGGTCCATAGACGTGGGTTCTGACTGTCCTGATTCCCTGTTGATATCTTCAGTTCGGTATTGTTCTTGTTTATTTTTGTCCCGTTTTATTTCAGGTTGCAGTTGCGTTTCAGTCTATTTTGGTCCTGTTTATTATTTTCTCCAGTTTTCGTTCCCGGCTGGTTTCACCTGTTAGTTATCGCTATCCTGATTTGTTGTCAACCCTGTCTGTCACTTCCTGTCCGGTATCGACTCCATCCGTCCGATATCAACTCGGGCTATTGGAATCGGTCTCGTCGGTCTCTGGCTTACTGTCCTTCAGCGCCAGACCGGCTTCCTAATGTGCATGACTCCCCATTTCCCGTAAAATAAAAGGCTTGTGTGAGAACGTCTTGCGATTGGGTCCTGTATCTGTTCTGGTCTCTGACATTGGGTTGTTAATGATGCTGTAGTGAGAAAAATGCAGTGGAAAGAGGCCTCAAAAGATCGTCTTCCAAAAAATACCTTTGAAGCCAAGTATGTAAAGGGCAACCCTGAACATTTTACTGCTTTAAACATTCTCAAAATGTCAAGAGAAAATAGTTTTAAATTGGACCGAATGATTGTTTGAATAGCAAAACTTAGTTTAATGTAGCCTGATGTGGTCTTTTCTCGAGCAAATAAATTGAGTGGATGACAAAACATGACACAGTAAAACAAATATACTGCTTTAACGTCAACACATCGTAACATATATGTTTTCTACGAATTTCCCCCCGCGCATTTTCCAGCCATTTATGGCGAAAATGTCACTTTTTTTGGGCGACAAACGGCCAGTTTTAACCCGACTCTCATCTCCGTGACAGATTAGCCTTTCTAATGGAAGCGCGACATTTCCCGAGCGCAACAACTCACCTGAATTTGCTGTTGGAGTACGTTGATCTTGTGTTGTTGCTGCACCAGCTGTTGCTGTTGTCTGGCAATCTGCAAACGCAAAAGAAATATCCCTGTATTCCAAAGCATGAAGGCAACAGAAGCTAGCATGCTAGTTAGATAACCTCAACAGAGGCCATTGTGACTTGAGATGGTAATATTGATGTGTCAAAAATAAACAAAAACAAATTATTCTTGGGCTAGTTTAGCTGATTATGGTATTGCTTATTATATCTTTACAAACAACATCAACGTTTCTGTTTTTTCTTTAGTCTTGGCAATTTCTTTTAGCCATGCTAATGATACAATTAGCTTTTATCGAGTGAAGGTCATTTAAAAAAACATAATTGTAAAAGGTACTTTGATATCAAACGCAATTCGGTGCCAGAGCTTTGTCGTTGAAAAGATGAAAGTTTTGACTGCTTGGCTGGTCTTTGAATGCACTACAAGTCCAGATCTGTCATTTAATAAACAGTGTCTCTTAATATTGTCACAACAAGAACGGAATCAGGACCCAAATACGTAGCGTTACCCAAAGTTTATTGATAGAAAGAGGAAGGGCAGCGCCCGCAATCCGTTGTTCGCTGGACGCGGGAAGCAAGCCAGTCACACAATCGGATCCACAGAAGTGGAGATGGCGGTGTCAATGACGGATTAAAAAGAACAATAGCAAGGACAGGAGAGCAAAAAACGTGGTCGGGATCAAAAACGGCTCATAAGCCGGGACGTGAAGCAAACGTGGTTAGGGTCAAAAACAGGTCGTAGCGTGAGACAAACGGGGAGATCAGGAATGGACGGGTGGTAAAACAGGTGCAAAAAGCGGGATCGACGCGAGTCAAAGTCAAAATGCTTGCCTTTTAGGAACAGAGGTTCCCTGACGGAATGACAACAGGAGAGTGAAAGGACTGGGCTTAAAAAGGACAGGGAACCAATCAGGTAGGCCGCAGTGGCTGGCGCCAAATGAGCGGGCACAGCTGATCCAAATCAGTCATCATGACAAATATTCTTTATTTTGATTTGTTTTCGATACATAAATTCAACCAAAAGGCTATTCATATCGAAACCAATCTAGCATGATTGAACGTAACACTGTTGGGTGTTAGCTAGCAAGATTTAGCAAGAATCTGTCTTTTTTGGGGGGCAGGTAGGGGCGCTGGCTTACTTTCATTACATACATTAAGCTAAAGATAATTTAACTACAGTGGTACATCTACTTCAAATGTCTCTACAAACGAAAATGTTTAGGCTACCAAGTATCTGAACAGAAAAACATCGCCTCTAGTAACAAAGAGACCAGGAGTAGGAGGCATTCCAGCAGGGAGGAGGAATGCAGCTATCGTTCAGTCAGCCCAAATTAAAGACATTTTAGCAAAATTCCACAAAGTCTCAGAATTTGTGGACAAGAATCACCCAGAAAAAGTGTTTAAAGTTGGGCCGTCGTTAAGTCTGCCTCACGCACTTCCGACAGATTGTCAAAAGCTTACGAAAGCAGACGTCATTGGAACAGTTTTTCAAGAAATGCACTGCAAAAAAAGTGAATGAATATTTTGATTATTTGCTTTATTCTTTGTTTTTTTACTTGATGTGCCTCTCATTTTATGTTCATTTTACAGTAATCTAATTTTAACATTATTTGTTTCATGATCTGATGCTCGTTTACGATTTTATTTAAAACATACTATACTATACTATACGTTTTGTTAGATTGTTAAAATTGGTGACTGTGTATGTTGTCACCATAACATAGGTTTTTCAGCTATATTAAGTTTATTATTTAAGCATCACAGCACTTCAATGACTTACTTCAATGTTAACATTACTCATTTAGTTGTTATAAATGCACTTATGTTCATCCACATATTTCAAGTCAAGTAAAGTCACATTTATTTATATAGCCCATAATCACAAAAATGTCTCAAAGGACTGCACAGGATTACAATGACACAATTACCTAATCTTAAACCAACATGCGGGCAAAGAACAACTCAAAACCTCAGCGTGAGGAAAAAGAGAAACCTTGAGAAGGGACCTCACAAGTGGTAATCCCCCTTTCAGGATGACCAGGGTGAATTACATTTAGCATTACAGTACACAAACATAGTAAAACACTAGGTAACATGTTGAAAATTTGTCCGTAAAGTGCATGACCGCAGCGACGCCCCCAGCCTGTAAACTAGTTCAGAAAGTCTTTGACGGCCACGACGCAGCTTTAAGTTAAGTATTTACTTGCTGTATCCTTTCTTAGCAGTACTTTCCCAGCAATGGTCTTCCCCCCTGTCTTATTATACAACCTTCAAAATACATCTGCAACAAAGGGCTCTTGAATAAGATGTAAGTTCCTTTCTTTGCCTGTTGAAGTTTCATGTACCATTTTGCAAATCCACACCCCTTTCCTATAAAAACTGTGGTCAACCATTTTCGATGACCTTTTGACTGTGAAAAACTGTCTCTTGATCAGACCGTCCCAGAGTACTCTGTTTTACCTTTATCTTTAAACTTTGTAATAAATGTCCTCAACTGCATTGCTTCTCTCCATTTTTTCGAAGTCAGAAATGTCCTTTCGCCTTCAGTTTTCAGGTTAAGAAGCTACAAATTGAATTAAATTATATAATTATATAGCTTATATAAGTAGAGGTACCACTCTATTTTTGTCTCTCCGGTGTCTTTGAATATTAGCGTGTATGTATTTTGGCTAGTTAGCCGTAGCGTGCATCTGTGGACTCCCCCCTCAATTTGTTTTACTTCAAACATTCGAGATCCATCGCCGACGGTAAAGCACCTGAAGAAAGGAGGAGTGAAAAAAAGCAAAAAAGTCTCCAGGACGGGCTCGTTCGTTATATTTATTCCGTGTGGTAATTACAGGCCGGCGAATGGAAGGCGGTAACCCATTTGTGTACATGTCATATTTCATTAAAGGCACGTTTTTGTCTGCAGGGCGTTAGCAGCCTATCATGTCTCAACAGTTAAATGACTGCTAGCTGTGAAAAAAAACAAGATCTTTTATTCTCCTGCCATCTTTCCTTTCTTTTGTCAGCGCAGGAATGTGTTGTGACGGGCAGCTAGCCAAAGGAGCGTTGACCGAGCGCTAACGTGCTAACGAGCGGCGATCTCACCTCTCTGTTTTTAATGGATAGGTACTAATTATTTATTAAGTGTGACGCCTGCAAACACTTTTCACTTAAGGCTGATGTGCTAATGGACCTTCTCAGGTAATAGCTTGTTTGCTCGGAAAGGACTGAAACTTTTCCATTTTAGGATCAGGAAGTTTTGTTTGCTTATTAATTAGCATGAGATAAGAGAGTGAAACTGTGCTAGCAAGTTTAAAAAGGTTTCTCAACCGTTTTTCGTAGTATAAGAAAAATGCTGCTCAAAAACTATTGTTTAAATGAAAGGGGGGGGCTTTAACGTCGGATGCACGCTAATGCTAGCTACGTAAAATGCATCAGAGTTAGTCCTCAGACATACTGAAGTTTTTTTCAGAGTAAAACGTGAAAAATAATACCTAAAATAAGCAAATTTGACAAATTGGAGATAACTATACTAATTCTAAGTACTTTTTATGATAATAAGGTTAAATAATACCCCTTTTTTATTTTAGTTAATATAAATACCTCCAAAAATAAATCCTCAGATGAGCATTATTATGCTATGCAAGATTTTTAATGGAATATGTATAATATCAGATCATTCTTAAGGACTTGTCCTATTTTTGTCATGATTACTGATTTGACTCACCTGTGCTTGCTCCTTTGGCACCAACTGCCTCGGACTCTGATTGGCTCCCTGTCCCTATTCAAACCCACTCCTATCTGTCCCCTGTTGTGAGTCTGTCTGCAAACCTCAGTTTACACTAAGCAAGCTTTTTTTCGACCCTGACTCTAACCTGTTTTTGCTCCCTTCCGTCCCCCGGCTTCGACCCGTTTTAGATCCTGGTAACGTCTACTCTCCCGTCCCGGCTTTTGACCTTTTTTGTCCTCGACCACGTCTACTCTCCTTTCCTGCCTTACGACTCACTTACGACCCAGACCATGTTTTTGCTCTCCTGTCCCAGCTACTGACCCGTTTTTCCGTTCCCGACACCGCCATCGCTCGCCGCGGAAGTCCCACTTCCACATTCAGAGCGACCTGCTTCCCGCGTCCAACAATTGCCGGATCGCGGGCACAAACCCTTCTCTTCCTTCAATAAAACTTGTGAGAAACGTACGCAATTGGGTCCTGTTTCCGTTCTGGTCTTGACAATTTTAGAAAGAATAAAAATGTGAGGTATAGTGAGTTTTTCTTATTTCATAGAACAAAAATGGAAATAAAGTATAGTTAATTAATGATAATCTTGAAATGAGGGACAAAATGTATTTATTTATATATTGTTTGTTTATCTAACTAAATATTTATTTATTTAATCCTTTAACGGGCCTGTAAAATTCGCCTAAAATCCCAATCGAAGACGCACCGATACTAAATTGAATGCTGTTCTTGAACCGTTTGAAGAAAAAAGAATGTTTTGGTCTCTTTTGAAAGGTAAGATTCTGAAATTCTGTCCCAAACTGAACTAATCACTGCAAGTGCTACCAACATTGAGTGATCTGAGTTAGAACACACAGCGATAGAAGGCTTTTATTCTCGCCTGCATGGTTTTTTCTTGCAATTAAATGCCTGCTGATGAGTGTAGCATGGGCCTCTTAGCTGGAAAACAGGTGAAACAATAGCTTTAAGCCTTACTGGGTACCCTGTCAAATTTGATCCCAATCTGAAAAACTAAACGTTTTATTTCACACATTTTTCTAATGGTAGCTCAAAGTTTTCCAAAAGTGGCCATTTGTGGATGACCAGTTACAGCACTAAAAACTGTGCAACTGTGTATTTTGTCCGATTCGTTAGACATTTTGAAAGAGTTTTAAATGTTTGACTTTTCTTTCGAGAAGTCAATCAGGGATTATGCACACCTGCGCGTAAAAATGGCACGTAAAAATGAATCATGAGTGGGTTTACGCACACTAATTCCAGGGTCAAATTTAATTACAATAGAGACATCTTCATATCGAAATATTCAGAATTTCATTGGCTAACCAATGTTTCCATCATCATCTCAATCACTTTTGGATAGTTATTCGGAGGGGAAGATGTTGGGTCCTTTTTAATAAAACAAAGGCTGCAATTGGCCGAAAAAGATGTCAATCGCAAGTTTGGATGCCAACAGCCTATAGAAAATAATTTTATTTAGAAGTTATGGGGCTAAACAGATGGTTAGCAACAAAAAAACGACCAATAATGCGGAGATGTTTTTCAGCGTTTTTTTTGTTTTTTTTTTATCTGTTGGCAGTATGGTGTGTTTTGGAGTAAATATTTTACCCGGTTGGATTCACTAGACCCTCGCGAATGTAAGGAGGCTCTGGTTGCATACTATCATTGAATTTAATGGCCGCATGATGACGTCTTAGGTGAGTTACGACGGCTTTATAGTTTATGGAAATCTTGTGTACGAAGAAGCCTAGCAAGTTGTTCTATTCTTATTCTAAAATAAATGTGTTTTTTTTTTTAAATAGTAGATTTTTCTTATTTTACGAGGAAAAAAAGTTTAGTATATGAATAATAATATTTAAAATGAGGAGCAATATTGTTAACTATGTATTTATTTTTTAATACTTTCATGTATTTATTTTTTTAATGTATGTAATGTATTTAATTTATTTTTCACTGTATGGATAAGAGGCAGCACGGCGGCGCAGTGGTTAGCGCGTGTGCGGTACAGTTCTGAGGTCATGAGATCCAACTTCCTGTTTGCATGTTCTTCCCGTGCTTGCGCGGGTTTCCTCCGGGCACTCTTTTTTCCTCCCACATTCCAAAAACATGCATTTCAAGTTAATTTGCTGGTCCAAATTGTCCCTAGGTGTGAATGAACATGCAAATTGTCTGTCTCTGTGTGCCCTGCGACTGGCTGGCAACCACTTCAGGGTGTCCACTGCCCCAAGATAGTTGGGATGTGCTCCAGCATCCCCACGACCCTACTGAGGATAAGAGGTGCAGATAATGGATGGATGGATGGATAAAACAAGCATATTTGAAGACATACATATTTGAATATATAGTAAGGTATTCTTATTTTACCAGAAAAATACATGGAAAAAGTATAGTAAATTAATAATAATATTTGAAATGAGGGATATTTAATTTAAGTATATGGAGAGGCAGAGCAAGTAGTTGCTTTTGAATCAAAGCTATTTTTTAATTATCATTTTAATTATTTGAATGACATTTTGAAGAGCTTTCAAGCATCCACAATCAAGAATCGCCAGGCAAATCAATTTTAAAAATCCTTTTAGTATTTTTTTTAATAAATAAATACCTCTTTTCATAACATCAAGGTTATTTTAGGGCAAAAATTTAAATAAATGTTTTTGTCTAATTTGGCAAACAAAACTAAACAAACGGGTTCTGGGCTGTTGAAATCAAATTAATCGGGAGAAAAAAAGTGTTTATTGATGCAAAGTACTGTAAAAATGGGAGAATAAGCCACAACGTTTTTCACAAGCTTTTAACCCTGCGGCTTATGTGTCACAGTTGCCATGGCGCCCAATTGGCCCCCGCTGTGTGGCACCAGCCTCTGTCACGATTGCCAATTGGCCCCGCTCATGGACACCAGCAAAAACTCGTTGACAGAGTGCTCCCTGTCACTACTTAAACGCTGTCCTGTGAGTCGCCTTTTGTCGGAGCGTCTGCGAAACTCGCCAAGCCCTGTGAATCTCGTTTTTTTTTCCTGTGTTTTTGCTCCTGTTCTGCTCTTGCCACGATCTGTTTACTTTTGACCACTTCCGCGTTCTGAGCAATCTACTACCCGCGACCAACGATCTCCGGATCGAAACGTGCCCTATATATAGTGCCAAGCACAACTTTCATGTCAGCTTTGGTTTGGCTTTGTGAGTCTTTGAACAGGATTAATAGCTTACGTTTTGGACGAGATGGAGAAAATTTGCATGCAATCAAATTTGTCTCCGAGCCACAGGTACTCATAGAAAGAGCCATATATGGCTCGCGAGCCATAGGTTCCCGACCCCTGCTATAGCCTATGAATAACCTATATTTTTATTATATTATATATTTCTGTGTATTATTTGTTCATGCTTCATCCATTGCAGCCTGGTCATCGTGGAAGGTGGATATCCTCATGTGTGGTCCCTTCTCGAGGTTTCTTCATTTTCCTCATGTTGAGGTTTTTGAGTTTTTCCTTGCCCTCATGTAGGTTTTAGAACAAAGGGATGGTGTAATAATAGTCTGTATTTTGCAATAATCTGTGGTCTGTGCAGCCCTTTGGGACTCCTTGTGATTAAGAGGTATACAAAGAAACATGACTTGACTTGAAACAAACGGATTACAACAAGCAACGCCCAATAAAGCAGAAATGTTTAAGGCAGATTCCTATTTATCTTTTTGCATTATCGTGTTTTTAGAGTAAAAAATTTACACGGTTGGATTCTATGGGTTGTCTTTGATGTAATGAAACCTTTTTCACAGACATTCAAAGAAGGTGAAGACGGCCAGGGGACGTAATCGGCTTTATAATTTTTGGGTATCTTGTTTCAGACAAATCATGATGTTTCTCTGATGGCTTTATTTTGAAATGTTTGAAATGCTTATTTTGAAATAGCTTGAATCCCAAGAGTTTAGGCTTTCCAAATAATATGTAGCATGACGTATTTCAGTGACTGGTGACATCATACAGACGCGTATTTGTTTATCAAAAGTCAGGCGGCCCACCGGCGGGGCGTCAGATCGTTGAGGGGTTAAGGTACCAGATATCAGCAAAACTCTTTCTTTATGAAAATCTCGTGTTTCAATGTGGGCACATGCGGCTTATAGTCAAGTGCAGCTTATGTATGTACAAAATGGGTTTTCCTTTAAAAATGTACTGGGTGCGACTTATAATCAGGTACGCTCTTTAGTCTGAATGTTACGGAAGTTATTTTCCCGGTTATTTCCTCTTCTCTTTCTGTGTAATATTTGATCACTAAATGTCGCCGTAGTGTGGAGAATGACCGAAAACGAGTGCTAAAAAGCACATGGAAGAATACAAATTACAGAGACTCAGACAGCAGTGTTTTTCTTCTCTTATTTTTTCCAGCCTTTTGAAAGATATTTGTTTTTTGGGGAGTAACCATAGTAGCAAGATGTCTCTCTCTCTCTCTCTACATATACATATACATACATAACTATATATTTTTATTGTATGTTTTATTTTTATTTTATAAATTACATTTTTACAACTAGGATGCACTTAAAAATTCATACAATACAACATGTCCCTTTAATTATATTTTACAGACTCTGGAGTACAAGTCACACCAGCCATAAAATGGGTAAGACAGAAGAAAAAACAAATACATCGCACTAGAGTATAAGTCTATTTCTGTGCAATCTTTCTGATAAAAAACAAAACCAAGAACAGCTAAGTCATTATAAATCTAAATGGTGAATTGTTCAAAATAAATAAGGGTCAACAACCAGCTGAATGGTATGCTTACGTTAAATGACTAAATAAAGAAAGTGCGTGTGTATGTTCATATACCATTTTAAGAGTTGTTCCAAAAACTATAGCAGATATAGTCTGTAATCAAATGTCATAATCCCGGCAAAATGTGTTACTTTTCTGTACTAGTCACTCAGAGCAGAAATCACATCCCCACTAGAAGACGCTAAATGATACACACAGGCCTTAATAATTATTGATTTTGATTTAATTTTTATGCGACTTAAATGGAGGGCCCCAAAATGGCAGTGCGTACCTGCTCCTGCTGTTGCCTGGCCAGTTCCATCTGCTGCCGTTGCTTTTCCAGCTGCGAGGCGGCCATCTTTTTCTGTTCGTCGTGGGCGCAGAGGAGTTGCTCCCTCAAGTTAATCAGCTGACCGATCATAGCCGACAACTGCCGTTCTTTCTCCTCCAGAGACTCGGCTGTCCCTGCGTGACAAAATACACAAAAAAATACATGAAAAAATTCGTGACAAAATAAATAACAAACTACACCACAAACTACGCTGCAAACTACAGAACAAAAGGCATGACGACACGCACTAGAAAATACTTGACATATTAAATAAAAAAAATAAATGACTACATGAAAAACTGTGCGACAATAGTCACCAAAAATACTTTATAAAATGCAAGACCAAATATATGAGACACTACAAACTACAAGACAAACTACATGAGATAAGACACGACAAAACACATGGCAAACTACATGTTCTGTAAGATACACGAAAAAATAAATGAAAAACTACACGACAAACTTCACGACAAAATACATGTCAACCTACACGACAAAAGTCACCACACACTATATTAAATATATTAAATGCATGGCAAAATAAATGACTAACTACACGACAAACTACATGACAAACTACACGAAAAACGACACGACAAAAGGCACCAAAAATACTTGATAAAACACATGACAAAACACATGTGCAAAATAAATGACAAAATAAACCACAAAATAAATACTGGAATAAATACAAGACAAAATACACAACGAAATACATGACAAATTACTCGACTGAATACACAAAATAAATAACAATAAACTACGAAAAACAACAACAACATAAAATCCTGAAAAACGACAAAATCTATCTATCTATCTATCTATCTATCTATCTATCTATCTATCTATCTATCTATCTATCTACCCTGGTCATATCCCTCGAGAGGGGTGACCGACAGCAAGACGAACACGTATACAAAAACAAGGAAAAGAAAAAAGGAAAAAGTAGCAAAAAACACAGACAAACATTTTTGGGCGACCATGCCCAACCCAAATGCCCAAACACCCAAACAAGTTAATCACCTCAGCACCTAAGTTGGTCATGCTTTCGTCCCTCCAGATGAAACGGGACACCAGAAAGCGGCCATGTCTCTCGGGTCAGGGGTGACAGAACACACTCTTTTGTTCAACAGCAGGGCCCGACAGCTTTCACTGGTTTACCCCTGCCGCATCATACAGGTGTCCTGCCCATCCCTTAGAATGCATCCAAACATCCTACTATTCTTTCACAACACCTCTCCACATGGCAAAATACTCGCCCAAATACAGTACGTTACAAAATGAATACAAAAAACCCCCCAAAATAAATGAATAAATTTCATTTACGTAATATCTGTAAGTATTTCATTCTTTCTCAATGTATTCATTGATTTATAGGGCATGCATTTGACTGTCTTAATGTACACAAATATTTCTACATGAGTCAGTATGGCTCCTCCACAACGGGGATGGTCTTTGAGGATTTCTTGCAGCTTTTGCAACGGAAAATAACTGCGTCGGATCTAAGGTTAAGATATTACTTGTAGATGTCACAAACGCGTTATCCGCTTCCCACTTCGTTCAAGTGGCTGGCATTCTTCTTTTCAACCTTGCGCCGGAATCCACAAAGGCCGCGCCTCAAATCATTCACTCCTTTTTTTTGTTCCAATTAACGAGAAAATCTGCAGAACGATAAGACTCGTGTAGCTCGGAGTGCTCTTCGCCTTCAACCGGCGACGCTCTTTCAGCCAATGTCAGGGCAGAACTCCTTAACAATGAAAATGACTTCTCCGGGCTTCGAGGAAATATGACCGCTTATTAGTCGAGCCCGCACACGCAGGGTGGGCGTTTTGTCCTGCTTGCCGCAACAATCAAAGACGCTTGCTCTTGCGAGCTTTTGTCGGTTTGATGATTCGCATGCTTGGGAGGGCGGAGGAGGTCACACACGAGTGGATAAGGTGTTATTGAACATCTTTAAGCAAATGCAGTTGTAGTTCTATTTTTCTGGCTATATATCTATCCACAGTGAAGAAAATAATTGTTTGAACACCCTGCTATTTTGCTATATCTCCAACTTAGGGGTCTGAAATTTTCATCGTAGGTGCATGTCCTCCGTGAGAGAGATAAACTGAAAAGAAAGATCCAGAAAAGTATGTATGAGGAGTGAACATTGATTTGGGCTCACGTGAGAGCTTACTCTTTTGTGAGTGGATTTTCAACGTATCAACATTATTTGTAGTCAGTGGTTTTTAGCCTAAAGCCCCTGCACTTCATAACACTCACTGCAAACTTTGCCTCAGCGCCCTGACCGCCACCTTCGATTTCAAACTCCAAAGGTAGAAGACAATATCGTAAATAAAGTTTCCTGCAAGAGTCAGTCGGAAAAACAAACGGGATACGTGTGTCGACGTCTGCGACTTGTAGAGCGTGCACATGTGTGTGTTTGTCTACAAGGTCCTGCCCCGGGGCCATGTAGGGAGACTGAAGGGTGGCCCCGACATTACCTGCATACTAACAAAGTCTCCATTGTAGTCCCCTTTGTGGGGGTGGGGGCCCCCGGCCGAATACGCCCCTCAACACACACGCGCGCGTACAGAGAATTAGCCCTCAGCGCCCCCGTATCAAAGGCAACATTCTCCTCTTCTCGTCTCTTTGTTTTCCATCCTTTCACTTGTTTTTCTTTGGCCGGCAAACAAGCTCACACGGTTCTCTTCGCCTTTCTGGTTGAGCCCCAACAAGTTAGTGTGAGAGCACAGAGGGCCAAACAGACTTCAGTCCGTCCGTCTAGAGAGACAATACCGGCCGAGAAAAAGCACTTTCCCACACGCCGAGTGTCGATGCCTTGAGGAAGACAAGCATGCGGGGACGATTGGACGTGCTCAATGAGCGCAGAAATGAGAGGCCCGCAGAAAAGCGGCCATCGGATTGGGAAGCGACGGAAAAGAGTTCGGATCGCGTTACGAGATGGACAGATGCGTTCTGTATGTGTCTAAGAATAAAACAATTCCAAATAGATAGCTGGATGGACAAAAGAAAAAATGATAAATTACAAAAGAAAGAAAGAGCCAATGGAAGAAGGACAGATAGACAGGCAGGCAGAACGATAGATAGATAGATAGATAGATAGATAGATAGATAGATAGATAGATAGATAGATAGATAGATAGATAGATAGATAGATAGATAGATAGATAGATAGATAGATAGATAGATAGATAGATAGATAGATAGATAGATAGATAGATAGATAGATAGATAGACGGACGGACCGACGGACGGACAGACAAACAGACGGAAAGACAGACAGAAAAAAAGCCAGAAAGCCAGTATGAGCAAAAAGTAGAGAAGGAAAGAGAAAAAATAATATGCAGTGAAAAAGAGAGTGAAAGAGAGTAAGCGAGAGGGAAACAAAGATGGAAAGTGAGAGAAAAAGAGAAGGAGAGAGAAAAAAATGAAAGAAAGAGAATGAGAAATAAAGAGAGAGAGTGAGAAAAGAGGAAAAGAGAAAGAAGGAGATAAAAGAAAGAGAAAAAGAAAGAGAGAATGAGCAAGAGAAAGAGAATGAAAAAAAAATAATGGGAAGAAGAAAGAGAGCGAACAAAAGAAAGAGCAAAATGAATAAAAAAAACAAAAAGAGAATAAAAAATGAGAAAGAGAGAAGGAAAGAGAAAGAAAAAAAAAGATCGATAGAAAGAGAAATAAAGAAAGAGAAAGAAAGGAAGGAAGGAAGGAAGGATGAAAAAGTGGATCTTGACTTATGGGTGAGATCTTGAATAGTTGTATCCAAAATGAATGACTAAAATGGTGTAAAAATGAACAATAAGAATGTGTCACTTATATTGGTATCATGTTGAGATACTAAACATTTTTCTACTTCAAAATAAGTCAATATTGACTCATCTGCATGAACAATCATCTCACAGTGTAATAATTGTCCTGTTCTCAGACTAACTCGTATAAGTAACATTTCCATGCAGTATATTTGTTTTTCTCATGTTTGACGTTTGGGCTTTGTCCATTATTCTGTCGAAACACAAACTTGACACTCCCTCTGTGCATACACTGCGTACTATATAGGACGTACTTGTCATTCGTTATTGTTGCATTATAACAATACGGCATACTGATTATGACTGCAAGGCGTGTGGACCTTGGATATTAACACAGTGTGCAACAAACACAGTAGACCCTTGTGTTAAAGCATCCCCGCCTTAAGACGTTTCCGTTCCTGATAACAGCATCAAAATTCTAACTTTGTTTTAGCATATAAAAAGTTCTTGTCTGCTATTGGATGACGTTATATAAAATCCTAGTCTGCTATCAGTTTTGCGTTGAAAATACAGATACGCTGTTGGCTGAACTCCCTCCCACAATGCCTTTTTCTCTTTTCGTTCAATGTACTTTGTAAACTCTTGGCAATACAATACTGTATCGTCTGTACTTTTTTTAATCACTATCGCCAAGGCTTGCAGTGATGCTAAAGTGAAAAGCGAATACATGACAACCATGGACACTAAATTTGGGTTTATCAAGAAATACAAAGAGGACACACCTTTGTGATGTTGCGTGGCCATAACCAATTGACGATCAAGACTATTATTTAAAATAAACGGATGAATAAAGCATGGAAATCATCCAAGGACATTACCATTACTTGCAAGTGGTGCGTTTAAAATCAGTTAACATTCTAAACCTTGTCGCCTTCTTCTCCCTCCCCCTGCATCCACCCGCTACTCCACTCGACCAGTTAAAGTCACGTCACATGAAAGGTAGGTAAAATTTAAATGGTATCAATTGTTATTATAAGTATTTACATTTTTATTTAATCATATAGATGTATATTACACATAGAGAATTAATTACTGTGTATTATTGTGGTATTTTAACCCTTTTAACTGGGGTACTGGTATTTTGGAAGACATAAGCCGATTTGAATAGGTTTCTTTCCCAAGTATTGCGGCAATTTCACTATGCGAACGCCACCTCAGACCAGATCAATGCCATATTCAGCCGTCTACTGTATTTGAATTTTTTGCTTGTATTGTGTCCTTAGCATGCTAACATGACGCCGCTTTTTTCCCGCATCCGTCAACCGGAAAGGTGTTTACGTCATAATTACATTGTTTACACATTCAAGTCGACTCTAATGCATCCGGGAGCGCATGATGCGGAAGAATTACGGCATGTTTGCACTTTTAATGGCGCTTAGATTTACACGCACTTTTTTGGAAACATTCCAACTGCCTTGTTTTTCCAAGAATGGACGCTATTTTTTGGGACGGCCAGAGCTCCGACCCACCACCCACCTTTGACGTCGCCCAAAAGCTCGGTGGCATCCAGGCGGTCGATGCGTTCCTTCCACTCGCTGGGGAGGAGACTCTCCATGTGCAATGAATCTGAAAAGAAAGAAAAAAAAAACATTATCAACACTGTTAGCTGTTGGCTACAGGAAGAGATAATGTTGGATAATCAATTGAAAAAGATAGAAAATGAATAGAAAATCATTTGAAAGATGTGAAGAATACTGTAATCCTGTGCCCCACCCTATCCCTATTTTTAACTCGAGCTCTGCCATTCCCCAATCGCAGCAATGGTAGAGCGGGGATAATGGATCGCGACCGGGCAAGGGCTGTTCATTTTAGACGGAAAGAACGGAAAAAAAGCCACTACGCATGACACAAATTTGCTCTCTCGACCCCCGCTCTCAGAGATAGTCTCCTGGGGAATGGATCACTGCCACAGTCAAGTCATGTTTATTTGTAAAGCCTGTCAGGACCAGAACGGAAAAAGGACCCTCTCGCTTAACGTTTACCACAAGTTTTATTAAAGGAACGAGGAACGGGTGCGCCCACGCTCCAAAGTTTGCTGGACGCAGGAAGCGAGTCGCTCTCGTATTAGGCTTGTGATCCGAACACAGAAGTGGATCTTCCGTGGCGAGCGATGGTGGTGTCGGGGACGGAAAAAACGCGTCGGTAGCTGGGACAGGAGAGCACAAACATGATCGGGGTCGGAAACATGTCGTAAACCAAGACCGGAGAGCAGACGTGATCGGGATCAAATCGGGTTGTAGCCAGAAACAAACGGGAGCAAAATGGTATTGGCGGGAGTCAGGGTCGAAAAATGCTTGACTTGAACACATGGAGATTCGCAGACGGACTGACCAAAAAGGGACATATAAGAGTGGATTTAAATAGGGACAGAGAGCCAAACAGAGTACGAGGCACTTGGCACCAAAGGAGCGGGCACAGCAGAGTCACATCAGTAATCATGACAAAGCCCTTAATCATAAGAAGTCTCAGAGAGCTGTACAGACCACAGGCTATTATTACAAGATCCTCGTGTTTTAAAACCTATATGACGGCAAGGGAAAATTCAAGACACCAGCATAAGGAAAATTATAAACCTATAAACCACCTTCTAGGATGACCAGGCTGCAATGGATGTTGCAATAACAAATAATACACAGACATCATCAACACGAAGTATAGGTCATTCATAAGCTATAGAATAGAAGTGTGTTTTAAGCCTGGATTCGAACAGTTCCACTGAGGTTGCAGATCGAATCTCAGAGGGAAGAGCATTCCACAGCACCGGAGCCTGAATGGAGAATGCTCTCAAACCTGCTGATTTCTTCTTGGCTCTTGGGGTCACTAGTAGACCAGCATTTTCTGAGAGAAAGTTCCCAGCAGGAACAGCAACATTTTATTCCTTGAAAACAAGTTTAACCAAATTTCACAACATAAAACTATGACAGTATAATATCCCTCAAATTTTTCTGCAGAACCTATTCGAAGAATGTGGGGGTGCTGCAACCCCGATAAACAAGGTATTACAGTATAAACTAAAAATTTGATTTCATTTGCTTGCCCACTTGGGACTATTACCAAAAATTCTGAGGACACAAGTACTCAACCAGTTAATTTTCCTAATTGGGCAGAAGAAGGTGATATACGGAATAAAAACGTGAATTTGTTGCCAGAAAGAGTCGCAGTAGATAGGGAAGAGCCGCGTAACTGTGATTTATAGGTGCACTTAAGCAGGAAAAGACAACTCGTGTGTACAATTTATGAAAGCTCCCATGGCGGTAAACAGCGCGCACCATGTTTCTTACCCTACATGGATCTTTATCTGTCGGGATCAAGTGCTGTTTACAAAGGCCGCCCGTATCAAAATTCCCCGCAACGCTTCATCAAGTGGAGGAAGAGAAAAACGAGTGTCGCCGAGGGTCGAGTGAGAGCCGGGTGGCCGAGGAAAATTCTCTCGGACGGGAAACGCCGAATCCAAACGGGATGCAATTCATGGAGGAGACTAAAACTAAATTGAGAGAATTTAGTCAGCTGAGAGGTAAGCGCATCCGGGGCACAGTTCTGAGGTTATAGGTTCAAATCCAGCTACCAGCACTTCCTGGGCGGAGTTTGCATGTTCTCCCAGTGCTTGTGTGGGTTTCCTCCGGGCACTCCAGTCCCCCCCCCCACATTCCAAAAACATTAATGTCAGGTAAATTGGCTGTCTCCTGCCCACTGCTCGGAGATAGCTGAATGGGCTCCAGCAGCCCCGCGACCCTACTGTGGATAAGCGGTGCAGTAAGGACTGATAGCGACTCGATTATTTGTACTCATTTGAGATTTAGATAATATGGTTTTCTGTTTATTTATGTTTCAAAATGCAAACCAATAACATATGTCTGAAAAACAGTTGTATCTATAGTGGAGGCTTTAACTCTTCAACTGTGAGCTAACTTCGAGTTAAGTTTCAAAGATATTTTTTTAATTCAGGAATATGGAAAATTAAAGTTAAGTTAAAACATCTATTAAGCTTTCAATTGTTGAAGCTCCTTCAGATATTTAACTTTCGGGGTTAGGCTTCAAAGCAGTTTTAAATGCAGAGATCCAGCACATTAAAGCTTTACTCAGAGTTAAGTTAAAGTAACTTGGAAGAAGTTAGGCCTAAAACCTGTTTTGGATAAAGAAATAAAGCACATTAAAGCCTTTACTAAGGAGTTAAGTTGAAACGGCTTTTAAGCTTTCGGTTCAAAACTGTTTCTATGCAGCATTAGAATTATAACTGTGCAGTTTCTCAGAGTTAATCTTTCAAAGTTGTTTTAATCCAGATGTAAATATTATACTAGCTTTAACTCATAGTTAAGTTAAAATGTTGTGAATTTCCCTGCGGGGATGAATAAAGTATCTATCTATCTATCTATCTATCTATCTATCTATCTATCTATCTATCTATCTATCTATCTATCTATCTATCTATCTATCTATCTATCTATCTATCTATCTATCTATCTATCTATCTATCTATCTATCTATCTATCTATCTATCTATCTATCTATCTATCTATCTATCTATCTATCTATCTATCTATCTAAAACAGTTTTGAAAAATTAAGCTTCAAAGCTATTTAATATACGAAGATAAGACACACAAAAAGTCTAATTTAAAAATAAGTAAAATCAACTTTATGTCCAAGTAGATTTTAGCTTCAAGGGCGAGTTAATTCTGAGTTTAGTTGTTTTAAATCCAGCAGTAGAGTACGTTAAAGATTTCACTAAAACAAAAGCTGCTTTAAATCAATTTAAGTTTGAACTTAGAGTTGAGTTGGAACAGCTTTTAAGATATAACTTTAGGGTTAAAACTTTATGTTCAAGCTGTAAAAAAGGTTTAACTGTTAGCTAACGTTGAATTAAGCTTCAAATCAGTTTTAATTTCGGAAGTAAGGTAAATCAAAGGTAATTTAGTTCTAACACTTAATTTATACTAAAACGTTTGAGTTAAAACTTTAAATCTTTACCTTTTGACCTTACTGTCATTGATATGAACGCTGTGAAACATTGTATGCAATGAGATTAGACACGACACTCCAGTGTAAACATGTAATCAAGACTAAAAAAAGACCATAAGGATTAAAGGCAGTAAAAATAACGTGGTGCTTAGAGACTTAAGTTATATAAATAGTGCAATGATTGTGAATGAAAAATAAAATGGAGGATCGAAATAATAGTGGGATGAAAATAAGTAAAATGCCATTTAGCACCCACAAGAAAGCAAAAAAAAAAAAAGAAAAAGTCGCAAAATATGTCTTCACAGGTTTGTGCTCCCGTTTAGGGTTGTGACGCCCCTGGGAAAGACATGCTATCAGTTATCTGTATCGGTCCGGAAAGGCTGGACATTATCGGTTCTTTGTATGGGTAGCAGAAGCTAGTTAGCTGTTAGCTGAAACAAGAAGTGGTTTCGAACGAAATTATTCAATGAAGTAAATCACGAAAAACCGAAAATAAGCAGTAAAAAAGGTTTTAATTGTTAGTTAACATTGAATTAAGCCTCAAATCAGTTTTAATCCCGGAGGTAAAGTAAATCAAAGCTTTAACTCAGACTTAAGTTAAAACATCTCTAAAAAGTTAAGCTGCAAAACTTAGCGGCTTTGAAATTTGTAGTTAGCGCTTCAACTGACAAATTTTAAACTTTAACTTTAGAGTTAATGCCTTAAATATGCTTTAACTCTCGAGGTAGTTTAGTTTTAACACTTAATTAACACTAAATCGTTTGATTTTTAAGCTTAAAACCTTTTCTGTTAATTCTTATTTTTTCTTCAGCTCAGTGTATCTGATCAGAGATCATACATTATGGTATCCTTGCTCCTTGTTTTATGTGCGTATAGAAATGCTCCTAAATATATATTGAGCTCTTCATAATACTCCGGCCATTTCCGCACATGTTTGACTCCTAGCCAGTTAAATCTTTAAAGCAGGGGTAGGGAACCTATGGCTCGGGAGCCATATATGGCTCTTTTCATCAGTACGTATGGCTCAGAAATAAAATGTCACTATTGCACATCTCTCTGTGGCGTTCCAAAGTCAAGTGATTTCATCCCGATTTTGGTCCATATAAAGCCGAAGCAACTTAATGCAGAAGTTTGATAAGAAACCATTTAAACTGATAAATAAAAACGCTGGCAAACGACTTTGATTGGGTGAGCAGTACAGGTGGGCGGATCCCTGCACACAGCGCAAGGCACTTCCTTCCCTCTCTCTCGCTCAGTGCAGTCTACACCGAAAGTGAATATGACGATATGCTTATCGTTAGCAGTCATTTGTGACATTTTTACAAAAGAACTTTGCATGCACATTGTTTTGAACCCGTTATTAAGGACAAATGTCATGGAAAAAATTGCCTCAACACTCTTAACTGAAGGTGGAAGAAAAATTGTAAATGGCATACTTATATTGATTTGGGACACAGGATTTGGCATTATCATCATTTCATACATTTGATTAAATCATCAAATGACACACAGAGAAATAAAATGTGCTGAACAATTAACTTTTGTCTAGAGAGCGTGTTTGGCAGTTTTTTCAATTTTGTCTGAAAATATGTGATGTGGCTCAATTTCTTTCCAAAACATTTTTTGCTTTTATGGCTCTTTGGGTCAAAAAGGTTCCTGACCCCTGCTCTAAAGCTTTAACTTCGACAGCACTAATTAACATATTTGTTCCTTTGTTTTATTCTGGCTAAGCTTAAAGTTATTTTAATTGCTGTTAGTCTTTAGTTTTTATTCTAAAATTATTTTGGACAGTTTTTAGCTGAGTTAACTCAAGATTTTGAGAATCAAACGCTTTTACACTGAATCCAATGGCATAGTGTCAAGACAGTGCTTTAACTGTGATCTGGATAAGACGAAACAATAAAAAAAGAAACAGGAAGTGGGTGACAAGCAGGAAACGAGAGGGGTCGGGATTGGAAGTGGCGCAAAGGAGCAGCTGTCCCACTCCTCACAGCTGTCCGGCACGATTGATGGCTATGTCAAATCAAGCTCAACATATGTCCAAACATCAGGACACACACAGACTCGCACGCACACGATCATAAGTACACGTGCATCGGGGTTGTTAAACCATTAGAACGCCATGCGGTTGGCAAGGTTTCTGTTTCACACGTGCGCTATTTTCGTCCGACAACTGACACCCGCTTGACATACACAAGGCGTACAACCTCGGTTGCAGGGAATCTTGAAGTGCAACAGATAATAACGAATACCATTTTGTTTCAAATCAGAAATAAAATGTGAGTTTTCAAAACACTGTATGATAAGTTTAGAGTTTACTAAACACTCAAAATAAGGAGAGAAGACATCAATGGATTTTAAACTTGCAAGGAGAACAGGGGAGAGCCCAAACCTCAGATAAGAAATTCCAACCTGTTCTAGAAGCCCTCCTAGTGCCCTTCTTTTTAATCAAATCCAAACCTAAAGGGTGTGCATCTCTAAAAACAGCAAACTTGATTGGCCGATCGTGACAATGACGTAAGCGGTGCATAATAGTCAAAACAACGAACGACAAAGCACGATACTAGTCAAAATACAAACTGGCATCCTATGCAATCTCCTTTCCCCCTTGTCCAAAATGAATTGCTCATTATTGCTTGAAAAATATATGGTATATACATTTTTATTGATTCTATGAGAAATGACCATGAATCAGAAACACTAAGTGTTACGGTTGCCATGGCGCCCAATTGGCCCCGCCCATGTGGCGCCAGCTGCGGCTTGTTGACAGATTGGCTTCCCTTCTACTTAAGCTCAGTGTTTAAGCCTCTGCCCCGCAAGACCCGGGTTTTGACTCTGTCCGGTTCCCTGCGTGTGTTTCCTGTCCGGTATTGTTCCCGTCTATTTTTTTCTGTTAAATATCGATCACCAGTTTCTTTGTGTCTAGTTTGTGCTGTTTAATTTCAATATCCAGTTTTGATATCAATCCTGTCTGTCCCTTCCTGTCCGGTATCGCTCCATCTGTCCGATATCTGCTCGAGCAATTGGTATCGATCTCGTCGGCTTCTGGCTTCCTGTCGTTCCACACCAGACTGCTGCCTTACGTCTTCCGCCCAACGATCGCCGAATCACTGGCGTTTGGGTTAACGTGCATGACTGCCCCATTACCCGTAAGATAAATGGTTGTGCGAGAAATGTCACGCATTTGGGTTCTCCTCCTGTTCCCGTTCTTGACACTAAGTTCCCCCCAAAATAAATAAATATATAAACTACAAAAATAAAATACTATTTTTTTTTTAATATTAGGGGGAAAATGAATTTCAAAAATGACAGTAAAGAAATAGAGATTTTTTTCTGCATGTTTTTGGAAAAAAAAAAATCGTATTTATCTACTTATCACTTGTACAGTCTAAAAACATATCTCCATATTTCAATAACAGTGTTTTTTTTCATTCTTCTGAAAAAAAGAAGAAACAACCACAGAACAGAATCACTGGGGTCAAAAGACAAAAACTAAAATAATTAAATTTATTAATTAAAAAAGGGAAAAAAATTGGGAAAATAATAAATACATAAATTAATTCAATATAAATCAATTATTTAATTAAACAGTTTTAGAGAGCTTCTTGACACTAAGTTCCCCCCCAAAATAAATAAATAAATAAATAAATAAACTACAAAAATAAAATACTAATATATATATATATATATATATATATATATATTATATATATATATATATATATATACACAACTTTCCACTGTCACAAAAAAATCCTCCATATGGTGAACAACAGTTATTTTCAACCGATTTTGGACAATACATCATTTGAGGTGCCATTGTTTCCATTTGGTTTTTAGGATGAGAGCGTCTGACATTGTCAGGGTGGGGGGTGCACAAGTGTTCCTTTGTGGTAGGCACGCTCCCCAAAACCGCAACTGTTCCAGACTTGGGCTTCTGGTTCCACTTTAGCCCTGATATGTGAAACCGCACGCATGCACACGCAAAATCACACACGTGTGCTTCAGACACAATACAAGCATTGTTTTGGGCCCCGGGTCCCGCTGGGAGTACCTCTGATTTGGGTCACACAGGAGTGATATTGTGTGCATGCAGGAGGGGGTGTATTTGTACAGCACCCCCACCCCCCACCCTAACCTGCCATTTCAATAGACGCAGGCAACAAAGTCAAAAAGCGTTTTGAAATGATCCCAATATCAATTGCTGAATTTTAAGGCCAACAGATGGCGTTATTTTGTTCCATTGATAGCATGCGGCGGTTTGGACAATATTAAAAACATACATTTGCGTAGTTACCATATTTATTCCGGTATAACGCACTTTAATTAACGCACAGTTGCCATGGCGCCCAATTACTGTCAATCCCCTTTGGTCAGTCCGTCTGCAAATCTCCGTGTGTTCAAGACAAGCCTTTTTCAACCCTGACCCCCCCTGTCCCGTTTTGCTCTCGTTTGTCTTCCGCTACTATCTGTTTTGATCCCGATCTTGTCTGCTCTCCCGTCTTGGCTTACGACTCGCTTCGGATCCCGACCACGTTTTTGCTCTCCTGTCCTGGCTACTGTCCCATTTTTCTGTTCCCGACAACGCCATCGCTCGCCCCACTTCCGCGTTCAGAGCGACCTGCTTCCTGCGCCCAGCGATCATTGGGTCGTGGGTGCAACCCTTTCCTTTTTTCCAATAAAACTGAGAAAAACAAGTGGGTCCCTGTCTATGTTCTGGTCCTGACAATATATGCATATAACCATATTTATGAAATGATTGATCAGTTGGCATTGTGTTCATAGTTTATGTTGTCATTAAGTGATTTTAATTTGGTCTGCATGTATTCATCATTGTTTGTTATTGACAATGTTCAGTTTTAGCTGGGAAGCGAAAAAAAAAATTCATTCTTATTTTTGATCAAAAATTAGCGATGTGCGTTATACATGAGAGCGCTTTATCTATCTAATTTAAGCTACTTTAAATGGTAAATGGTCTGCATTCATGGAGCCCATGGAACCTCCCAAAGTGCTTTACAATATGCTTCACACTTACCTATGCTCACATAAACTCACACACTGATTGCACCTACGTCCTGAACTACTGTGTGCATATGTGACTCATAGGCTCTAAAACGAGTGATCCGATTTTTATGAAAATTTACCCAGATGTACTTTCGGCCTCCGCGAGTGTGTGTAGCTAGGTATTGTGTCAATACACCCACAATAGATACCAAGAAAATCGATAAACACATGCTTCCGTGAGGCCTGCGATGCCCTCTGGCGGCCAAACTGGGTACAGCTCCTGACCACCGACCACACCAAGCAGCCAAATCCCATCTTCCGCCCGGCAACACCGGGACCATAATGTTTGCGTAACATGTGTAATATGTCAGCTACTGTTAATCTCAACCCACACACACGCGGCCCACCGCGTCAATCCGGTCGAGTCAATGCAAAGAGTGTGCCCCCCGATCCAAGACCTCGTTAATTAGCCAATGAGATTAGCTCTCGGACCCAGCCCAACTGGGCTGTTAAGCTGTCATCACAACGTCTTACACCTTCCTTCTCGGATCTATAAGCCCCCTACGCGTGAGCCCGGGTCAACATGGCCACATCCTAGCTGGGGAGGGTTATAATCGCAGAATGAAGCTAAATGAAAGAAATTAGAGACCACCTATGCAGCTAAATTATCGGACTGGCACGTATCAGACATAACATTACTTACCCTGAATTGCAGCCTACACATTTTTCTAAAGCCGCGTGAACAAATTTAAGATTGAAACGCAATTGAGGCACCAGATTTAGAGCTTCGGTGTGTGATATTCGACCACTAGATGGCACTGTGTTGTGCAATGCGGACAAACATGGCAGAGACCTACAGTAGGATTCCAATACCTGAAAGAAATACAAGTTTCTCGACTTGTTTAGAAAATATAACAATGGTATGATGGTTGAGGCATTGTTGGCCTGGAGAGGAGTGGGAGGCACCAGGTTGTACTTGCCCAAGACACACCACAGGAAATGGTGCCCCTAATACCCAAGTAATCAAGGGATCCAACCAAGCATTTAAATGTCATGATTACCGATGTGAATCACCTGTGCCCGCTCATTTGGCGCCAACCGCCGCATGCTGATTGGCTCCCTGTCACTATTTAAACCCAGTACTGTCAGTTCCCTGTAGTCAGTCCATCTGCAAACCTCTGTTTTTACACAGCAAGCCTTTTTTTTCTCGATCCTGACTCCCGCCTGTCCCGTTTTTGCTCCCGTTTGTCTCCGGCTACGATCCGTTTTGATCCTGACCACGTCTGCTCTCCTGTTCTGGCTTACGACTCGTTTCTGTCCCTGACACGCCATTGCTCGCCACGGAAGATCCACTTCCGTGTTCGGATCACAATCCAAGTCCGAGAGCGATTTGCTTCCTGCACCCAGCGAACACCGGATCGTAGGCACAGCCCTTCCTCTCTCTTTCAATAAAACTTCACACAAGTGGGTCCTGTTTCCGTTCTGGTCCTGACATTTAATCTTTTTTTTATACTAAATTAAAGTTTTTTGTACCACTAGGAGACACTAAATCCTACACACTGTCCCTTTTAAGCCCAAAAAACGCAATGGCGATATAGATTGAATTGATCTTTTGTCATTGATATGAACGCTTTGAAACACTGTATGCAATGAGATTAGACACGGCACTCCAGTGTAAACATGTAATCAAGACTCAAAACTCAAAACAAATATAAAAGACCATAAGGATGAAAGCCAGTAAAAATGTTTACAACGTAATGCTTAGAGACTTGCTTAAGTTATATAAATAGTGCAATGATTGTGAAAGATAAATAAAATGGAAGATTGAAATAATGAAACAACATTGAGCAGCAACATATAAAGATAAAAAATAAGAAAAAGTCCCCAAATATGTTTTCACAGCTTCGTACTCCCGTTTAGGGTTGTGATGCCCCTGGGAAAGAACCTGTCTCCAGTTATCGGTATTGGTCTGGAAAGGCCGGACATTATCGATTATCTGTATATGCGAGTATTGGCTGGTAGAACTGTTTTCAAATCAAATTATTCGTTGAAGTAAATCACGGAAAAACGAAAATAAAACACCCGATGGAATTAGTACCAATTAATATTTCGAATGATACAAGATCAATAATGTCTTTTTGAGAGTTTTGGATGTAAAAATGTGTGTTTTTCTTTTTTTTTTAATGGTCTTATTATTTTGGTTTCAAAAACATTCCAGAGTTGAGTGTCCACAAAATATTGACGCCGTCGTGCAGGAGTGTCACATAGCGTTACGGTGCACGTCAACGCGGTGCGTGCACCCAACACTTGAAAAATACATGAACTGACCGTCCGTCCGTCACGATACGTGACCATTTTTGAAGTTTCCTCAAATTGTGCCCTGCGGTATCATGGTAAGAGGGAGCCAAGGGGGCAGGGCTTGTGTCCCACTGAGGGACTACTATAGGGCAGCCTTTTGTATCATTTGATTCAATCCAGTTTAATTTAGTCAAGGGTAAATAAACACATTTGATACATATCAAGTCCAGTCCTGTTTATTTGTGACGCCCTTAATCACAGGAAGTATCAAAGGCCTGCACAGACCACAGATTCTTGTAAACCACTGACTATTATCACACTATCCCCTGATCTAAAACCAACATGAGGGCAAGGAAAAACTCAAAAACCTCAGGATTAGTCAAGTCCTGTTTATTTGTGACGCCCTTAATCACAAGGAGTCTCAAAGGGCTGCAGAGACCACAGACTACTGCAAGCTACAGACTACTACAAAAATACATTTTAATACTAAAAAAAATAATAGAGTAAAACTACAAAAAGACAACAGTAAGATTACAAAACACGAAAGCGAAACTACAAAACTACTTCAATAATACTACAGTACAAAATACAGCTATGGAAATACTACAAAGATACTACAGTAAAACAATAATAGAAAATTACAACTATGAAAATACTACAAAAATACTACAGTAAAACTACAAAAATACAACAGTAATATAACAAAATATGATAGTCAAACTACAAAAATACATCAATAAAACTACAATACTACATTACAGCTATTAAAATACTACAAAAATACTATAGTAAAACAATAATAGAAAATTACAACTATAAAAATACTGCAAAAATAATAAAGTAAAACTACTAACTAATACAACAGTAATATTATGAAATACCATCGTGAAACTACAAAAATACTTCAATAATACTACAGTAAAAAAATACAGCCATGGAAATACTACAAAAATACTACAGTACAACTATAATATAAAATTACAACTATGAAAATACAACAAAAATACTACAGTAAACCTATACTATAAATTTACAACAATGGAAATACTACAAAAATACTTAAGTAATACTACAAAAATACTACAGTCATACTACAACACACTTCAAAAAATGTACAGTTAAACTATAAAAAATACGACAGTAAGACGATGGTAGTACTAAAAAAATACTATAGTAATACTGCAACAATACTTAAGTCAAACTGCAAAAAATTACGACAGTAATATTACAAAATTCGATAGTGAAACTACAAAACAATGGAATTACAAGAAAATTTACGATCGTAATACTACAAAAAACTTATAGTAATACTTCAAATTGTAATTCTACAAAAATATGACTAAAGTACCATAGTACTACTAAGTACTACAACACAAATACTACAAAAATACTAGGGTAATAGTACAACACACGACAAAAAATGTACTGTAAAACTACTAAAATACTACAGTAAGACTATGCTGATACTACACAAATACGATAGTAATACTGCAAACATATTAAAGTAAAAAATACTGCAGAAAAATGAACTCTCTTTATTCAAATAACCCATCATGTCTTTTTAACCTCTTAAAACTAAAAAAAGCAGCCATTCTCGACATTCAAAAGGTCAGAAATAATAAAAAATGATGTTTGCTGTTTATTGTGACATACTTACAAAATAACTCTGCTCGCACCTTGTTTTAAAACCACTATTTACTGAAAAAATGAAGGTGATAATGAGCCTTAATGATCTTCAGTAACAGTGGAAAGGAGATAAGTTTAAAGATGGATATTTGTTGAGATGGAACACTTGCTATGAATAGTTTCCAATTCACTACTTTAAATATTTTGATTTTAAATGACAATTTTGTGTGTTTGCCTCTCTACTTTCATTCTTCATCTCAGGAAACAAATAAGGGCAATAATTTAAGCGCTTTAAAAAATAATAAAAAACCTTTTAAATAAAAATGTCAGTCCTTTTTTCTTGAGACCCGTTAATCAGGGCAAAAAAAGGGAAATCGAATCAACAAAATCAAAATAAAATAAGATGTTGTACCTGTCAAACGTGCTGATTGACCAAACAGATAGAAATGTATAGTCTGTACAGCCCTGGAGGACATTTTGATTCAAAATGTCATGTCATAGTATAAAAAAAAGTACTCCAATGTTTTGATTGGATTGTTTCTTGTTAATTTGAAAATTGTGTAATTATTTTTTAATTGTAATTTAAAATTGCAAGTACTTTTGATGGAGAAGATGTATTTATTTTAGATATCATGAGCCTCACCGACAGGGAACTGAAATCATTATCAGGCATCTTGCTGCTAGGGGTACCTGAAAACACTCTGGTCCCTTTGAGTCTCCAAAGTTTGCATTCTTCCCTGTGCTTTTTAGCACTTGTTTTCGGTTGCATGACACAATACAGAGGTCATAAAATGCACACTGTCCCTTTAAGTGTTGTTGTTTTCTATCCATTTTCTATTTTGAATATCAGCTTTTAATAGCAGGTATCGTTCTTCATGAACACCAATAGTCGGTATCGGTAAAAACGATATCGTGGACCTCTAATTGAAAATACTTGTGCGTGCGTGCGTGCATTTGGACGCTTTTTTGTTTTTCCTTTAGCAAGTTTTCTTTTGAACTTCTCAAATGACAACAGAGAAGCTCTGGCTTGTCAGATCTCGATCAGTACAAACGCAGCTTTCCCTTTCTTTCTTCTTCTTTTTTTTTTTTCCGCGCCTCTCTGATGTGAAGCGTATCCCAGCATGCCTCGGCCTGCCCTCCAGTAGCCAATGGCGGCGGCACCTACGAGTACTCGTCTGGATATCAGAACGCCGCTTGATGTTTTTTTTTTCCTGACTTTGTCGCCGACGCGCTAAACACGACGCCCCTCGGGCGCTACCACGTGAAAGCTGGCCGCCCAACTGCCTCTGAGACGGGGCTCTCCAACGGGTGGTCCGGGAGCCGATTGGGGCACGCGGGATGACAGTTTGAGGCCCCTGACTTAACACGAACGTTTAAATGGATGAGGAGTATTATTTAGCGCTCCCTAGTGGAAAAAAGCATTCATTAAGATAGCAATATTGAACAATACATCAACTATGATCGAAACGTGCATTATTTAAAAATGCTCTTAGGTCAAGAAGTTTGCATTTATCGGACAAAACATAAGGCTCACATTTCCTTTTTTTATTTCTTGCTTTTTTTTCCCCTGTTTTCTTATCACTTCTATTTTTCTTTTTTTCCCTTCCTTTTCTTTTTTTGTTTTATCTATTTTCCATATCATTTTCTTTCTTTTTTCCTTCTCTTTTTTTCTTGCTTTTATGTCTTTTCCATTTCTTTTTTCTTATTATCTTTTCTTTTTCCTTCTCTTTATTTCTATTTTTGAGTTTCATTTATTTATTCTTTAACTTTATTTTTCGCTTTTTCTTTTTGTTTCATTTTTCTTGTATTCTTCGTTCTTTTCTATTGCTGTTTTTCTCTTTTCCTTATTTATTCTTTCTTTTATTTTTTTTCATTTATTTATTTATTTTTGCTTTCTTTTTTTCCTTTGTTTTCTGCTGATTCTCTCTTTTTTCCATTCTTCCTTTTTAAAAGGGCAGGCAAAAACATAAAAGTGAAAATGTGTGTTTTGGTCACTTTGAGTCTCCATGATTTGTATTCTTCCTTGTGCTTTTAAGCACTCGTTTTGGGTTGCACTAAACACTACAGCAACAACAAAACATACAGCTCACCTTTCCTTTTTTTCTTCTTCTTTCATTTCCCCCTTTTTTCTTGTCATTTTCATTTCTCTGTTTTTTCTTTTTCATTTTCTTTTTTCGTCCTTTATCTCAATTTTTGAGTTTCATTTTTCATTCTTTAATTTTATTTTTCTCCCTCTTTGTTTTTCTTTTCTTTTTCTTGTATGTTTTGTTCTTTTTCACTTGCTGTTTTTCTCTTTTCTTTATTTCTTCTTTTATTTTTTGGTTTCATGTTTTATTTATTATTTCTTTTTTTCTTTGATTCCCTCTTGTTTTCTATTCTTTCTTTGCAAAAAGAAAGAGGAAAAAAATGTGGGGGGTTTTCACACTGAGTCTCCATAGTTTGTATTCTTCCTTGTGCTTTTTTATAACTCGTTTTGAGTTGCACTAAACAATACGGCGACACCTAGTGGTCAAATAGTACACAGTATCCCTTTAATAAAAGTGCCGCCCGCTCAAAACATCAATTCAAAGATTACTGATTGATTTTAATATTAATTCTTAATATTTTTTATACTTAGATCTTAATCCGTCTAGAAAATCTTAAGAAAGATATTTGAAAACAGTAGTGTTTTAATCAGAACTTTTATTGTGAAAAAAAAAAAAACGGATCGTCCCATCCTCAACCAGACCCCTTCTCAGGCGGTCCCCAGGTATATTGAGTTTAAGACCCCTGCTTTAAAATATTCTGGATAATTTTGCCCTGCTTGCCGACTGCCAGGTTCTTCTTACCAAGTTTATTTACTCGAACTCCTAATGATTAAATCTTCATTGAGTAGTTGAAAAGTGATGACCGAGATGCGTTCCTCTCGTTAGCCTTTTAGAAACTTGGATCAATATGTCGTTAGTATTGACCACAATTGTCAGGTGTGCGAAGACCTCCCGGTAAACGGGTTCTCGCGGGGATGCTTTTTTTCCAGGTTTTTTCGTCAGTTGATTGATCGACAGTTTAACAATGGCCTCCTGCCGCCGCAGCTCGCCGGAGAGGGCCCGCCCCCATTAGCTAGCGCCATCAAACGCTTAGCGTAAACGTCCCTGTTAGCAAGCCCGCTAATGAACAGGATGCAACGGATTACTTAAAAGTGCTCAAGTGCTCATTAAGGTGGTGCAGGCTAGCCGCATCGCCGCACAGCGGGTGGGCGTCCTTCGGCCATCTTCAAGAAAGTCACTGTCCCTAGCGTAGCTGCATTAGCTTGAGCTGTGAATTTCTGTTTTTCGACCATTATTTATGACATTTTTCCCCTGCTTTTTTTCTCTATTTTATAATTGCAGTTCTTTTCAACAAATGACATGTTTTTTTCAAGGGACAGTGTGTTATATTTGATCAATAGATGTCGCTGTTTATTATTGTGCAACTGTAAACAAGTGCTTAAAAGCACAAGGGGGAATACAAACTACAGAGACTCAAAGTGACCAAAATGCACTAACTTTCCACTCATTCTTCACCTGGTCTTCTGATAAGAAAGAATAGAAACGAGCCGGAAATAGCAGGGGGAAGGAAGGATAATGAAAGAAGAAATGAAAAAAAATGAAAGAAAGAAGGAAAAAGGAAAAGAGAAAAAAAGTGAGGGGGGAAAAACAAAGAAATACAAGAAAAAAGGAACAAAAGACAAAGAGAGAAAACGAAAATAGAGAAAAAAGGCAAGGATAAAAAGAAAAGAAAAAGACATTTAAAAAAAAGTAACATAAAAGTGTTTTTTTCTCAACAAAACCATCATTTTTAACAGATGACATCATTTTCTTTAAGGGACAGTGTGTATTATTCAACCACTAGATGTTGCCGTTTATTGTTGTGCAACCGTAAACGAGTGCTTAAAAGCACAAGGGAGAATACAAACTACGGAGACTGAAAGTGACCAAAATGCACTATATTTCCTCTCATTCTTTACCTGGTCTTAGAGAAGAAAGAATAAAAACAAGGCGGAAATAGCAGGGGGAAAAGTAAGGAAAATGAAAGAAGAAATGAAACAATGAATGAAAGAAAGAAGGAAAAAGGAAAAGGGAAAAAAAGCAAGGGAGGAAGAACGAAGAAATACAAGAACTGGAAACAAGTGCTTAAAAGCACAAGGGAGAATACAAACTACGGAGACCTAGAATGATCATAACGTACCATTCTTTTTTACGTGAATACAGAAACAATGCGGAAACAGCAGAAAAAAAAGAAATGAAAGAGGTAGGAAAATAAATGTAAAAAAGGAAAGAAAGAAGGAAAAAATCAGGAGTAAAGAACAAAAAAGAAAAGAAAAAGGGAACAAAAGACAGACATAGAAAAGGAAATACAAATGATCAAATGAACAAAAAGAAAAATTAGGGGGGGGAAAAGCAAGAGAAAAAAAGAAAAAGAAAAAAAAAGAAAGAAAAGAAGAACGTTTCATGCTATTTTTTAGTTTTGAATGAAAAAATTAAATAAATGCGATCAAAAAAAAAAAAACAATAAGCCCTTTCGGCAGGATGGTGATACAGTCAGATGAAAAACCCAAAGAACAAACCAGTCGCCAGAGCTTTAGATCTGTAAGTTGGAGATTCCCGCTGGTGGTCATTGAACGCACCATGACCGAAAATAATGGATTTTGCAGTTGAATTCAAATTCTCCAAATTGGAATCTGAATCCTGTGTTTTGACTAGTGAATATACAGCTTAGCGGTCGGGTCTCCTCCGAGCGATCGCGGGCAAGCGTCCTAAGCTCCTTCTTACCGTCTTGTTCCGTCTTGGTCATCTCCACCATCTTCTTCTGCTTCAGCGTGTCCACCACATCTGCCAGGCTCCCTTTCCGACGTTCCGGTGTCGCCGAGGCCAAAATCGAGCCTGCCCCCGCTCCCGTTTGCTCGCCGCGATCCCGGGTGGCTTCGTCTATCTTGGGCGGGGAGGTGGAGTTGTACGAGTACACCACTGGTGAGACTTTATTGGTGCACTCCGTTTCCTGAAATGGGGGAAAAAAAGAGTGCGTTACTATCCCTGTAATACAGGTTTATTTAAGGATTACTTTTCAGGATTTCAATTTTATTCAAAAGCGTTTTTATGTCGCGCACTACAAAAGACAACATTGGAGTCCGGTGTGTGTTAGTTTTAACATTTTCTTCTTCTTTTTTTTCTCATTTGCAATAAACTTTGTTTCCATTCGCCATATCGGTATGCGCCTCTCTCTCTGCCGTCTCATTCGTTCCACACACACGCAGCGGTGCGCTCACCATCAGGACCAACAGCCCACCCCCTTTCCTCCATCCGCGGAGCTGCCCAAGGTGCCTGACATCCATAGGTGGGTAGTAACCAAGTACATTTACTCCGTTACATTTGGTTGAGTAAGTTTTGGACCTTTTTGTACTTCTAGGAGTATATTTAAATCCAAATACTTTTACTATTACTTACTATTAGTAAATTTGTGAAGAAAAAATGGTACTTCTACTCCGTTAGGCAACATTGAAGTCGTTACTTTGTTACTTCATAAATCCCCTCCATGTAAGGACGTGTCTGTCTGTCTTCGCTAAGGCGCAATTATTTGGACGGAGATCTCCGGCAGGCTCCAACATGTTTAACCAATCAAAGGTAGCAGCCTCGTCACGTGACCATATTCAACTTTGGGGGCGGGGGAGAGAAATTGGTTATGGATGAAACATATGTCTCTTAGCAATACCAACTATGAAACCACAGAAGAGGAGGCGCACCCATGGCCTCACATCAAAAGCATGTTCCCCTTAAAAAGGCTGCCGAACATCAGTTACAATATGCAACGTCTCCTTTGTTTCAGATCATGGGCTAGCTTGTTGTTCTGCTAGCAGAGCCTGATAAGTAGTGGGGCATCAAATGTGCTTAAATTATTCATTTGATTTATACTATTTTTATTTCATTGTTTATTAAAGCACTCCAATTTACGTTGATTATTTTAATCTACTTTAAAAAAAATTGTGTGTGGATTGGATAGACTTTGATCATTTGATGATCTGATTGGTTGTTTGAAAAAAAATTAATAAATACAACATAGCTACTGTTACTCAGTACTTGAGTCATTTTTTTCACCCAAAAACTTTTTCCTTGCACTCAAGTAAGTATTTGGAAGACTACTTTTACTTCTACTTGAGTAAATTATTCTAAAGTAACGGTACTTTTACTTGAGTAAAATTGTGGCTACTCTACCTACCTCTGCTGACTAATAGAAAAGTCTCGTGTGATTAAAGTGCTAGTAAATAGACAACATCAAAAATCAAGTATGGACAAATGAAATAACGAAATGAAATGATGAATGCACGCTGGGTGGTAAGCACGCAGCCCCAAGGAGGAAAGGTTCAGGGTTCAAGTCCAGCTATTGCAGTCTCCCTGTGTAGAGTTTGCATGTTCTCCCCATGCTAGCGTGGGTTTCCTACGGGCACTCCGGTTTCCTCCCAGATTCCAAAAACATGCAAGTCAGGATTATTGGCCTGTCCAAATTTTCCGCATGCGTGAATGAACAAGTAAGTTGTCCGTCTCTGTGAGGCCTGGGACTGGCTGGCAACAGTTCAGGGTGTCCCCTGCCCACTGCCCGAAGACAGCTGGTATGGGCTCCAGCACCCCCGCGACCCTACTGAGGATAAGTGGTCCAGATAATGGATGGATGGACAGATGTCTGGTCTGCGCCTCTCTCTCTGCCCTCTCATTCGTTTCACACACACACAGCGGTGCGCTCACCATCAGGACCAACAGCCCACCCCTTCCCTCCACCCGTGGAGCTGCCCAAGATGCCTGACTACAAAACATGACTATATGATCATATACTTTGAAAAGTGCTATGTAATTAAAGTGCTGCTAAACAAACAAGCATGAGCAAATGAAACGAAATGATCAATAAAATGTAATGCCTGGGAGCATGTGTCTTCTTCCACAGCCTCCTTTCAAGCATCCATTCATTCGATTCATGCACTCCTTCACGTGTCTTACATTTACAAACACATAATTCACTCTTAGATGAATTTTGACTATCATAATTTCAATTACTGAGGCTAGAGACAGAAAGAGATGTCCATAAATCCCAGAGCGTGTTGTAAATTTAGAAAGTGAACAAACCTGACTCCTGACTTTCTTTTTCAATATTACATTGTTTATTCATCATATATAGTTTTCTTTGTCTTTTACTATCATATATGGTATTGAAGTAATCCAAAAGTATCCATCCATTATCTGCACCGGAATGTGGTAGGAAACTGTAGTGCCCGGAGGAAAACCATACAGGCACAGGGAGAACATGCAAACTCCACACGGGGAGGCTGCGGTAGCTGGACTTGAACCCTGAACCTCTGCAACGTGGGGCTGCGTGCTAACCACCCAGCCGCTGTGCGGCCCCTAACCAAAAGTAATCAAAAGTAATAACGTTACATTAATGCAATATTAGGGTATTAAGATTATCTGACTAATTACATTTTTCTACAGGTAATCAATGAGTAGCTGTATCCGATTACATTTTTTTAAGTAACACTCCTGACCCTGTTAACATGCTAGAAAAAACAGAGTTATCTGTTAAAGCAAGGGTCTCAAACTTGTTTGACTTGGGGGCCCGCTGGAGCTAGGGTCAGGTCGAGCCAAAATCTGTTTTCCACTGTTTTTAAATATCTTTTATAACATATATATATATATATATATATATATATATATATATATATATATATATATATATATATTTACAAATTCTGGATTACATCCTGTACCGTCCATTTTTTCAAAGTATTTCCACAACACAAATAGTGTACACACACACCAAAGGGCCGAATTCTCCAAAGGAAGACCCTCGCTGAGCTGCCTTCAGCAGTGCCTGCAGCACAGGACCATAGTTTGTGTGCATGTACCCCCCCTGCCAGGTTTCATGCGTGTTTCATAAGGCTTGTTTTGTCTCACCATCGTATTCGGGTTGTCCCAGGGATCGGTGTCGGACGTCTTCTCTCTGATTAGCTGCTCTTCGCTGGAGGGGGGCCGTTCGGGCGATGGCGTCTCTTTGGGGCTGCGCTCGTCCAGCCAGGTTGCGTTGTTGGCAACGGGGCGGCCGAGGGCATCCTCCACCTCGGCCGCTGCGTGAAACGGAGACGACGCTCGCATGGAAGACATCATTCTGGGAAGGAAGAGAGCATTTCTTTTTAGGAATAATATACGTTTTATGTTAACCGGTAATTGAGTGTTAAGACGAACAAAAATGTATCTAAGTCAATCCTGTCAGGCCTGGTGGATAATTTTTTGCAGTTCTGTCCACCAAAAAGTGAACTACACTTGGCTGGCCGCGATACCTTATCCCCAATCGCATATTGCTGTGAGCGAGGATCGGCAGAATACATTTTGGTTAGAGCTGGCGGTGAATCACAGTCGTGTGGCGGCTATCCATTATCCCCACTCCTATATTGCTGCAAGCAGGGACCAGCAAAAGTTTTTTTTATTTCGGGAAGCAGGATGTTATGCACGGTTGTAGGTGCAATCCACTACCCCCAGTAGATTACTGCTGAAAGCAAGGTCGAAAGAGTGCGTTTTTTGGGGGGGTTCCCCGTTTTGGGTTGCTGTTGGGTTTGGGTTTGCAATTGTAGCCTACCTGGAAGGAACTGCACTGTTTGGATGCAATCCAATACAAGCAGAAGAAACTTTTGTCAGGAGGCGTGACCTTCTGGCCTCCCTAAAATTAAATGCAGTTATGCCCGTGTTCCATTATACCTGGTTGACTATTGCAGTAAGCAGAGGTTGAAAAATCTACACTACATTGTTAACACTGGAAATAGAGACAATTCTAATTGTATTTTAAAATATCCAAACAATTATTATTATTAGAAATGTTACTTCCTGGTTGTCTTCCTTGATTATATTTAATAATCCCTGATAATTAATGACTTTGCTAGAATGCTTCCAAACTGTGATTTCCCAAAATAAATCTACATGGTAACTCAGTTTGTTGTGTCTGCACTTTGGTTTGTATCCACAACACGTAACAGATTTAAAGTATTATTATGTAGTATTTATTTTTACTACTTTTCTTTTACTAGGTCGAAATTGAGCTAAATGGATCAAATTATAATCTATAGTAGGTTTTTTTATCAATATAGTATGCTATATGTGTTCAATTTTTGCCTTTGCCTTCTGGAATGAGCTTACTCTCGCTTCCTTAGCATCAAGCCATACGAGACTTAATGGGGGGCCCTGAGAAAAACAATCATCCATTGTCGGGTGCAGGACAAATGGAGACCTGTATCAGAGTAACAGATGAGAGGAGGCCCTCTCAACACCCCCTCACGAATAAACCCCCCCATCCCCAAAAAGAGTCAGCATACACTAGCCCCATTGAGCTGCCGAGTCCCGCCAACCACTTGGGGAGCCCAACACCAAGAATTAGATGCGTGGTTCAGTTTAGGGTCTCGTCGCAACGAACCAACAAGAGAATTTGTTTCACTTTATGTCCACAAACTCGTTTTCATTCAACTTCAACAATAAAAAACCCTTCGGAACTAACAAAGGCTGCTTGTTAGCGG
Source organism: Urocampus carinirostris (assembly GCF_059441175.1). NCBI lineage: Eukaryota > Metazoa > Chordata > Actinopteri > Syngnathiformes > Syngnathidae > Urocampus > Urocampus carinirostris. The sequence goes on from NC_142355.1 coordinate 29,688,521, forward strand.
CTAACAGGAATCCATTCAAGAAAATGGATGCAAATTTTGATCCCCGTTTGAATGAGCTTTACTCCTATTAACGTGCTACATAAAATTTAATGTCTTCCTTACACGGAAAATTAGGTTTGTCTTCACCTGAAATGGAAAGAAAAACACCTAAATGAAAAATTAGCACTACATTCTTGGCTGAGAACAGGCATCGTTTTCTTCTGAACTGAAAACTAGCGTCTTTTTCTACGATTTAGAACAAAGGTCATCAAGTCACATTTATTTGTATAGCCCTTAATCACAAAATGTCTCAAAGGAATGCACAGGTTACAACTACACCATCCCCTGATCTTAAGCCAACATGCGGGCAAGGAAAAACTCAAAACATCAGCACAAAGCCATGCCAGCCACGACGGTTTTGTGGTCCTGCCCTAAGAAAAATTGATATTTTAATTGATTTGATGACATAATATCACTTTTACAAAAAAATAATTATTGTCTTAGATTTTGTATTGTGGGCACCTTTTTCCGATTACAGGACATTACATTAGTGCTTCTTTCCACCACTACCGGCATGTGGCGCTGTGAGACATAACCTAGCAACCACCCCGAAGAAGAAATGTGCTTCCTCTTCCTAGTTTGTTTGTAAACATTCTATACTGTATTTCCAGAACGTTAAGAACTTTGACATTTTTATTGTTTAATATCTCGTGCATCCATTCAATATGGTTGTTGTAAAGTGTAAAAAAGATGCGAGCCATTTCTTTTTAAATGAAAGTGGAATAAGAAAGCTTGATGCAGTTGAGAAAATGATTGGATCGCTTTTTTTCGCCCACTTTTTAGCATGGAGGAGGACCTCTTGAAGCGCATCTTCCAAAAGTAAGTTAAACTCAACTTTACTTATCTTTTTAGAGCATATTATTTTATGAAATGTTTATTTTTTTTAGTACAAAACAATACAGGTTACTTTACAAGCCTTAAACGTACCGTAAACATACAAAATATAAAACTGAAGCAACTTGAGAACAAATTCAACTTACGAACGATCGTTCGGAACGTATCTCGTTCGTGAGTAGGGCGGCGTCTGTATGCATTTTAGGCCCACAATATAGACAGCCCAAAAAAGAAGAGTATAAATATATGTAATTTGTATTCATCCAGGTTGGAGTTTTTGTGGGTTTTGGTGGATTCATTAAATTTTGCTCAGCACAAACGTCCACCTCACTGGGGGACAACTCCCAGGTGCGAATGAATGGCCAAAAGCGGCCGAGTGTGCAGACTGGACAAATAGTGACGGAGATAATGGACCTTGTGTGTCTGAAGCTTGTGAGGAGCCTTGTTAGTGGGGGCGCTGTCAGAGGTCAGACCTGAGGAATGCCGACATATACACTCCTTTTTTTCTTCTACTTGGGATCGCCCCCGACCACCAACATCACTATCCTTGTCCTGCCACTGTCACCAGAAAAAAAGAACCTCTGAAAGCTTTTCTAATTGGCAAAAAATAAAATCTTGCTTAATAATAGTATATTTTTTTTAATTTTAGGATATTTCATATTGTTTTTTGTTGTAAAAGACGTTTGATCTGGCCAGCAAGACAATGTTGAGAGAAGCACAAGAGAAAAATGAGTCACAATGATCTGCAGTTTTAAATATGTCCACTCGATGTCACCAAAGAGTGCTGCCACTCGTAAAGCATCCACTGTTGCTGTATTTGCTGAGTACCATTGATCAATCATTAATCAAATCAAAATGTTTATTTTACGTGAGTAGTTTCACACAAAAACCTGCAAAATTCCAACAGGAGCTGTAAAAGATGATTTTCCTTTGCCTTTCACGCAATTCTTTCCCCCAAAGTGGCTTAAATTAAAAAAGTTGGTCTACTCTTAAAGAAGCCACTGTCACACAGAGAACCTGCAAAATCACTAAATAAAAACTGAAAGCAAAGCTCTTGTGTTTACGTGTCTTAACTAGCTGTCTATGAAAAAAGAAATATTTTCCAGCACCGTTAGATAAAAATGCTTAAAACAAGTAAAATGATCTACGACGTGCTTATTTCATTTATTATGTTTCTTATTTTATTATAAAAGCCGGTAAAAATAGCTTAAACCTAAGAATAAAATAGTCTAAAATAAGCGCAACGTCAACAGTGTAATATATTTATTTCGGATATTTCTTTTTTTTTTTCTTTTTTGCAAAATAAAAGACGTTTGATCTGGCCAGCAAGACAATGTTACGAGAAGCACAAGAGAAAAATGGGGATCATACTAATCTTTTATTCCTGCGGTCCAAATTATTTAAATTGGATGATTTAGTACATTTTCTCACTTCACAACTGCTACTTAAGGTCAACAAAAAAACAGTGGCAGAAAAAATCCAAAAATGATTCACTCGGAAAGAGGGAAGTTCTAACTTAAGGGGCTGTTGTAAATTTAAAATCCCAAAGGTGATTACCACTAGGAAAAGTGTGTGTGTGTCTGTGGAATAATTTACAACACGAGACCAAACCATGTCCAACTATTCACGTGTTCAAATATAAATACAAAAAAACATTACTGGCAGAATACAGATATGAAGAGAATGGCGTATGAGTGATACTAGAGATTGGAAATACTGCGTTTACGACTATAGTTAACCTTGTTGTTATTGTTACTATTATATCATAACTGTTATTATTGCTATTGTTGTTATTATCATTGGTGTCACAATGATATTTAGTGAACTAGTAATACTATAACGTTAATAGATGGGTACAACGATGATTAGTGTATAAAATATGTGACTATTGTTATTATTATAATTATTGATATCTGACCTAGGCAGCACGGCGGCGCAGTGGTTAGCGCTTGTGCGGCACAGTTCATGTCATGGGAACCTGTCGTGGGTTCAAATCCAGCTCCAGACTTCCTGTGCGGAGTTTGTATGTTCTCCCCGTGCTTGCGTGGGTTTCCTCCGGGCACTCCGGTTTCCTCCCACATTCCAAAAACATGCATTTCAGGTGAATTGGCCGGTCCAAATTGTCCCTAGGTGTGAATGAGCGAATGAGTTGTCTGTCCCTGTGTGCCCTGCGATTGGCTGGCAACCAGTTCAGGGTGTCCCCTGCCCACTGCCCGGAGATGGCTGGGATGGGCTCCAGCCCCCCCGCGACCCTAATGAGGATAAGCGGTACGGCTGATGAGATGAGATGAGATATCTGACCTATGTAATATGTATATGTGTGAGATTGTGTTATATTTAGACACAAAAGAGGAGCTATCGATAAAATGTAATTAATAGGGAAGATGAAAATAAGCGTCTGCTTCTTTCTACCCCTTTTCGAACATGTTAAGTTAACATTATTTCGGTTGTTGAGTCATCGTTTTGGTCCTGTTTTTATTTTACAATATTCGAAATAAAGTTCTCATTCATTCATATTCATTTTTGCAGTGCAGCTAAATCTAAAGATCGGGCCCTCGATGAATTCTCATAAACGCAGCATCATTTGCAAGGAATAACTCTTTAAATCATAAAACAGAATCGCGCACACTCAAGAAATATTTAATCGTGCGTCCGCGCATTAAAGCCCGTCTCTCATCGTCTCGTGAACTGACGTTTGTTACCTTCATTCCTAATGAAATGGAAAATCCAAATCAAAAGAAGGAATGTATTTTATTTTTTCGAAAGCTAAACACGATGTTTGCGCAGTGGGCGTAAACACGCCCCGCCGTGCCAAGCGCTAACCGCAGGACAGAAGTGGACGCCATGGCCGACACACTAGCTTGTGTGGCGCTTGTTTTTCCTGGCAGGGCAACACACCCTAGCTAGCGCAAACACAAGAGCCGGCATACATTTATCTGCTTTGCGCGCTAACACTGAACCATTGACGGCAACATGGAAGCGGCCATTGAAGAGGGAGAAACGTCAACATCAGGTTTCTAAGAACACTCGGTTACCTTGTCGAAACCGCACCGCGTTCCAGCAACTGAAAGGTTATTTTTTAATGACACATGTCGCTCTACAATAAACAATGTAGGAGTTGACACCATTCCTATTCATTAGCGCTTCTATGATGGTTCCCGTTTTGTGTTAGCATTATGCTAGCAGAGTTTATGACACGGTTATGCTCATTCTATTTGATCAGTCTATCCCAAAAGCTTTTGACCTTTCAAAACAAAAATTAAGAATATTCTTTTTTTTTTTTTGTTGTAGTTTAGAGCAAAATGGTCAAGCAGTAGTTGGATTCGGCTGCTTGGAGTGGTCACTGTTTGGGAGCTTCGGTATTCATATTTAGCCGACAGAGAGCGTTAGAGACCCCACAAAAGCAGACCACATGAAAGCAGATGTTTATAGATTTTGCTCCTATTTATTAGGGGTACCTTGACAGGAAACCAAGCTTAAAGAAAGCCCTAAACAGAGTAAACTTTCATGAAAATTGGTGCGGCTCTTTCAGAGACTATATGTCACATACAAACACACACACTCACACCCAAAATTCGAAGTTTATAAATAGTTTGGATGGATTTAGATTCTATTTAATTTTCAATTTGTACATACAAGTAAAAAAATTATTAGAATTTCAAACATAGAAAATGAAAAAAAAGCCACTATTTTTTGTATTGTGACTACAAGAAAAATATGGTTGATAAAAATCCAAGGTGATTTAAGAGTTTCATTTTCTGTTCCTTGGAAAAATGTAATCTGCAAATAGGAAATATTTCAAATAACATTTAAAAAGGCCTAATAATCTAAATTTTTGCTTTGGTTCTAAACGTTAAAACAGAAGCAGACTGTGATATTTCCGGTTATGTGTTAGCCTGAAGCAGCGTTGGGGTTTTGCTTCAATTACAAAATAAAAGATACTTCTGGATTGTTAGAAAATCACCCTGACATGGCCGCTTCAAACTATGTATTAGCATTAAGCTAGCAGAGTTTAATTCAAAGTTATGCGTATTTAACCTCATATTCACAGATTTGAGCTTTTTAAACAAAAATGAAGAATTTAACCTTAAGGGGGGCGTCAGAGGATGTTTTGATTTTATATCAAAGTACCTGATTAAGGCCTATTGGATTAAGTACAAAAGCACCCTAAAATGGCCGCTTTAAACCAAATGCCAGACTAATTATTTTGTTGTTTTTGTCGGCTCAATTTACACTAAATGTGAAACAGTCTTGCTCGCTGAATTTCAACCAAATTCTAGGTTGACTCACTAAACGACAATAAGTCCATCTTTGCCATTATCCGTGAACAAAATGTGACAAAAATACACTACTAAATGTCTTACTGTCAAATCAGCCACGAGTTTTAGAGAAATATGTATAATTTGTGCTCAAATATCATTAGTACATTGACACTATTCCTTCTCATTCGTATTTCTGTGATATGTCCGTTTATGTGTTAGCATTAAGTTAGCAGAGTTTAACAAGAGGTTGAGTTGGTTCTAGTTCATGATGCTATTCATTTCAAGCATTTCTCTTACTCTCTCTCTTTCTCTCTTTCACTCTCTGTCTCTTTTTCGCTTTCTTTTTTCTTTTTGTCTCTTTCTCTCTCTGTGTATTTTTTCCCTTCTTCTACCTTTTTCCTTTTCTCTGTATATTCTCTTTTTTTCTCTGTCTTGCTTTCCCCTTCACTCTTTCTACCCTTCCCTCCTTCTTTCTTTCTCTCTTTCTGTTTCTCTTGGGATTTCTTTCTTTCTCCCTCTCTCCCTCTCTCTATTCCCCTCTCTCTCTTTCTCCTCTCTCTCTTTCTATGTCCCACCCTCTCTGTTTTTCTCTCCCTCTTTTTCTCTTATTTCTTTCTCTCTAATCTACTGTCTTAAAAGTATGCCACTTTGATTTTATCCAATGATCACCCAAGTAACTGTAACATTCATTCATATCAGTAGGTGGCAGAAGACTATTTTTTACATGTTTATACACAAATATCTGCTCATGAGATAGTACACTATATTTTGTTTGATGATGTTGCACAGGTTTTGCTGATTTAAATGATAGCTCAGGAGGTAAAGCACTCATTTCAGGACTGAGATGTCGCGGGTTTGATTCCCAGCTCCTCTGAGTTAAACATCAAAGTGTTCTTGGGCAAGACACTGAATCGCTAATGCCCGCGATAAACAGGTAAGAGCCTAGCCAGGCTGATGCTGCTATCGGTGTGTGGGTGTGGGTGTGATTGGGTAAGTGTGAAATACATTGTAAAGCGCTTTTGGAGGTCTTCAGTGACTTGGAAGCGCTATATAAAATACAGCCCATCAACCATTTGTTGCTTTCTGTTTTGGTTTTGGTGGCTAAGAAATGAAACTGTCTTGCCAGCTGACTTTCAGCCAAATGTAAAAGTTATGAAGGAGGAAATCATATAAACATAACAAAATTTAGGCAGTGAAATAGTGCATTATTATCAGGTGGTAAACTAAATGACAATATTAAGGACAAACGTTGCTATTATCCAAAGACATGCTAGGACAAAAATATGCTCCTATACTGTTATATCAGAGAGAATCTTTCCCACCTGGACTTTTTTGCCATTTTGACTCGTTTTTGAAGGCGTACAGAAAAAGGAGGCCTGTAGTAGTTATATAGACATTAGAAGCATAAAAAGAAAGCTTGAACCCTGTTCTTTCATTAGAAAAAAAGGGATGTTTTGAGCTTTTACCATTGTGTAGCATTGGAAATTTCTTAAAAATAGTTTCCAAGAAAACCTTTGAGAAAAGGGCTTTTTTGTGAAAAGATGCATTTCAAGCAGAACTTTCACTCTGGTGTCTTTTTTAAATACATATTTGTGATACCTCCACTATCCAAACGATGCTTTCCATAAACACAAGGGCACTTTGCTTTCAAAATACCATTTTCTCTCAAGAACTTTACAGCCCGAATGTTTCCGGTGAAGAAGTCGCATGATTCGGGTCGTCATGGTGATCGCCTGCGTGTACCAAACGTCATTCCTCTCTGTACCGACGATTACGGAGGCTCTTTGTCATCTTTTTCAAAAAGAAAGCTTTGAAGCGTTAGCAGTCTGTATTTATATCTTCGCTTTTATCACTACACTGCGTGTACTTGGCATGGCTATACTGCGCCTACACACTGCTATACTGTGTCATACAGGAGATACAGGGACAAAACTAAGTACTAAGTGTTGACAAAGATTAGTTTAAAGCCACTCCTGCCATCTAGTAGTGATTTATCATACTGAAATCATTCCCTGAGGCTTGGTACTCACCGAAGGGCTGCACCAAAGCATTTTAATTTTTAAAACAACATATTTTTACATTTTGGCGCTCGTAGACAAGGCTTCTGAAAACATATTCATACGTTATGGGAATGAATGAATCGAGGAAAAAAAATGAATGTGTTGGAAATAACCCCCCTCCTCCCCCCAATAAGAGACAAAAGAAATAGCTTCAAACTATTTCAAAATGTCCATCCTACAAGATCGCAGGGAAGAAGGGACACTGTAAAAATATATTAAAAATCAGGATTGTATGCTAAAATAAAGAATATTCGTGATATCAGAAGTCCTTAACAAATGTCATGTCAGGTTAGCTAAGCAATTAGCATAGCCTCATTTTGTCAGGGAATTAAACCGACATCCAAATTAAAAATCCCCAACGGGCTTTTCACTATCTTTCGATTCAGTGCAAAATGAAATTTTTCAATAGCAAACAGCAATTTGGAACTTACCTCGAGCTGAAAAGCTGTTTGAGTATGAACTTGTAAACGAAACAATTATGAACCCCCCCTCTTTTATTTATCGAATGGTAGGTTCAAATGTGTCTTCGGCCACAATCCAGGAAGTAGCCAGCTAAGTAAACCGACAGTGTATTTGTACTTTATCCACACTTCATTTATTTACCATAAATGACATAACTATCGACACATTTCCAAAGTAAAGTGTCTCCTTTGTTATTCCTAATATTCCTGCAGGAAGCCTCCCCGTCTTGAGTCTAGAAGTTAATATGTGAGCAGGCCGCCCTCCATCTGGCTAGTAGCTCCAATCCTCATTATCACATTGCTAACCTATGACCCCTTAAGGGCACCATAATGCGGCCGCCGTGCACAAATAGTACACTCTGTGACTTCGCCGTGTGGGTAAAAAATGAGCGAATGTTTGTGTTTTAAGGGGAGAATAGCTGAGCTCTGCAATTGCATATACTGTACCGTATTTTCCGCATTATAAGATAATCCGAAATACAAGGCGCACCACCAAAAAATTGTCTTTCGCTATATAGTTCTCATATATAAGGCGCACTGGACTATAAAGTGCATGGGATTAAAACTACATTAAGAATTATGGTTGCATTACAAATAAATATATTTGAATTAAAAGAATGTATTTCATAGAACATAAATTAACATTATGGGATCTGGTTTCACCACTAAAATTAAATCATTCAGAAGTTGTTAAACCATAAAACTAAAAATAAAGTCAAGTCAAGTCATGTTTATTCGTATAGCCCTTAATCACAAAGAGTCTCTAAGAGCTGCACAGACCATAGATTATTGCAAACCACAGACTATTATTACACCATCACCTGATCGTCAGATTCCTCCATCGGAAGATATAGTTGAGTGTCATCTGCGTAGCAATGAAAACTGATATTATACTTGCGAATAATATCACCTAATGGAAGCATGTAAATGTTGAAAAGAAGAGGGCCAAGTACTGAACCCTGCAGAACACCACAGGTAACACTAAAGGGCTCAGATGTCATTTCACTATATTTAACACAGTGCGTCCTATCTGAGAGGTAGGATCTGAACCATAAGAGGACCGTTCCTGAGAGAACAATGCATTTTTCCAACCGTTCTAGTAAGATATTATGGTCCACAGTGTCAAAAGCAGCACTAAGGTCCAGCAGCAGCAAGAGTGATGAAGCGCCGGAGTCCATTGCCAGTAGAAGATCATTGGTTACCTTAATCAGTGCTGTCTCAGTAGAGTGGTTAGCCTTGAATCCTGATTGCATAGATTTGAAAAGATTATTCTCGGATATAAAATCATTCAGCTGCTGTGCCGCAACTTTTTCAAGTACTTTAGAAAGAAACGGTAGGTCTATAATTACATAAGCTATCTGGATCAAGGATAGGTCGTTTCTGTGTAGGTTTAATAACAGCGGATTAAAAAGCCGCCGGAACTACACTTGAGGAGAGTGATATGGTTATAATATTTAGAACTGAAGGTCCATGGACCCCAAAAAACCTTTAATCAAATGTCCCATTGGGTTGCTAACTATGAAGGAAGCCTGGGGCTAGGATTAAATAAGCATATGCTTTTTCTTATTCTCTTTTGGACATATACGTTAACATTGTTTTTGTTTTTGGACTTATTTCATTTTTATCACGTTGGCAATAACGTTTCATTCATTTATTCAATTATACAAATAAAATCGAAGATATGCTAAGGTAAGACAAGACATGCTGACTCCAACTCAAACATGAGTGCGCATGTTTTTAATTTTAACAATAAATAAAAATCTTCAATCAAGTCACAATAGGTTTCGTACTTTTGAATAATTATTGTCCTAATTAATGACAAAAGCGGATTTGCAATGAGCGTTCAAAAATTAGCGCGTGAGCTGCCGCTCTATTTAGTTTATATCTAGCGACTTTTACATTTTAGCATTTTAACAACGAGAGGAGACTCAAAGACCACTCTAGGTTTCTCAAAGGCAGAGTAGTTACCGTAAGCAGTATCAATTTTTTGTAACCACAGTATTCATTTCGGAATTTTTTTCACCGTATATTCCGGTATACAAGGCACACTAGATTATGAAGCGCACTTTCAAATTTCTGGCCACATTGGGGTTTTGAGGTGTGCCTTAGTCCGGAAAATATGGGTTTTTTGCCTCACCATTCTATAAAAGTATTACTAATTTACTTCATACAATTACAGAAAAACAACTCTCATATTTTCAAAATAACTATTGTTAATAGTTATCTAAATATATACAAATATATTTCTATATGGCAGCACGGCGGCGCAGTGGTTAGCGCTTGTGCAGCACAGTTCATGTCATGGGAACCTCCTGCGTGGGTTCAAATCCAGCTCCAGACTTCCTGTGCGGAGTTTGTATGTTCTCCCCGTGCTTGAGTGGGTTTCCTCCAGGCACTCCGGTTTCCTCCCACGTTCCAAAAACATGCATTTCAGGTGAATTGGCCGGTCCAAATTGTCCCTAGGTGTGAATGAGCGAATGAGTTGTCTGTCCCTGCGTGCTGGCAACCAGTTCAGGGTGTCCCCTGCCCATTGCCCGGAGATGGCTGGGATGGGCTCCAGCCCCCCTGCGACCTTAATGAGGATAAGCGGTACGGCTAATGAGATGAGATGAGATATTTCTATATATTTTTTTAAATTATTAAAGCAAGTAATTGCTATTGTTTTCATTTCAAATCTATTTAAATTAGTGACCAATTTTACAAATAAAATACTGTTTTATGTATTCCTTCCAAAAGAAATAACATATCAAATGTATTTGTAAATAATCAATATTATAGAAATAATCCCCCCCCCAAAAATAATAATGGAAATAATAATTACATCTAGATATTTGTATAAATTATGAAATATTTTTCATGGCGCTTTAGTTTAATTACCTTTTATTTATTAAAGTATTTCCTTCCTTTTATGAAATATTTTAATTTTAGCATTAGTTTTTGTATTATTTTGTCAATCTGTATATCATATTTTAATTTATTTCTGTATTATTTGTTTTAAATAAATAATTGTTTTTAATTGTCACAGTGTTACAAATGAAGTTCGAGAGAACCAATAAAATGTATTCATTAATAAACAATATAATTATTATGATCATAAATATTGCTGGATTATTATTTTTTCAATTTTCAAAATAATTTTAATGGTGCATTTTTTTCTTTTATAAAATAAATTTATTTTTGATTTGTAATTCATTTTAAAAATTATTTTGTTATTCCGTGTATCATATTTTTATTTTTTGATTTGTTTTATTTATTTTATTTTACGGTATGTTTTTTACAAGATGCATGAGACAAAATATTTTTAATTAGTTGCCGATTTTGAACATCACTAAAAAATTGGTATTATTATTTTGCAGTTTTTTTTCTAAAGAATCAATATAATCAATTTTATAACAAAAATTACTATAAATGTCTGGAATTGACTAAATGTTTTTAAAGGTGCTTTTATAAAATGTAATTTATTTTTTAGATGTTGTTTCATTGTTATATTTCATATTCATAATCTGTATGTAATATGATTGATTTATTCATACATGTATTTATTTGCTTTTTTAATTATACCGTTTAATGACTATTTAGGTTAAATACATCTACAATTTTAAGGTTTACAGGATAAACTAATTTTGAATACATTTTCCCAAAAAATAACAATATAATAAACGTATTTGTGATCCAAATAATAATCAAAAGAATTTAAAAAAAATAGATAATAGTAAAACGAATGTGAAAATGATCAAAAATACTTCAGTAAAATATCTGATAAATGAAAATAGAGTAATACTTTAACAATAAAGATTTTGTATTTAAATAGTAAAAAAAAAACTCGAAAAATCACGAATCAAGAAACAAAAAGGTATGGTGCACAATATAAATTTATGATGCCGATGCTAATGGTCCAAAAAAACTATTCTGCTGCCTGAAAAGGACTCTAAATTTCAAATGAATTCATACAAATCCCAACATGAGCTTAAAATGGCACAAATTTAATCAATAATCAGATTATTGCAAACCAAAGACTATTATGACACCATCCCCAGATCTAAAACCTACATGAGGGCAAATAATACACAGATATTATCAAAATAAGATATAGGTTATTCATATGCTATGGAATATAAGTGTGTTTTAAGCCTAGATTTAAACAGTTCAACTGAGGTTGCAGATCGAATCTCAGGGGAAAGAGCATTGCACAGCAACGGGGCCCGAATGGAGAACGCTCTGGAACCTGCGGATCTCTTTTTGGCTCTTGGGATCACTAGTAGACCAGCATTTTCAGAGCGAAGGCTCCGGACCGGAACATAGGGGGAAATTAAATCCGAAAGATATGAGGGTTGCAAGTTCATGCATGGTTCTTTATACTACCAACAGAACCTTAAAATCACATCTTAAGATGATAGGGAGCCAATGCAGGTTGGCTAAAATCGGTGTAATGTGATCAAACTATCTTGTCTTAGTTAAAAACCTCGCTGCAGCATTTTGTACCAGCTGTTACCTCTTGGTTTTTGACTTCGGGAAACCGGAGAGTGGTGCATTGCAGTCATCGAGACGGGAGGTAACAAACGCATGAATTAAAATCTCCGCATCCGGCTGTGACAGCATAGGGCGAATTTTAGCAATGTTGCAAAGATGGAAAAAAAGCTGTTCTAGTAATATTCTTAACGTGTGTGTGAAGGGACAGATCGATACTTTCCCATCCCCGTACAAATAAACATGTAACAATGCCGTTTATGTAACTTTTTGTATTCTAACTTCCCTTTTACCCTTGTTTTGTCCCAGTCCACGTCAGTTTTCTAGAACGCTAATCCAAAAGGACAAGTTAGCGTTGAGGAATAGCACGACCGAAACTCACAGAATGCGCAAACAAAAACCCTTTTTTTATTTAAACACCCCGAAATCCCTCCGTGACGAATAAGTAACAAAAGTCTTAAAATAATTCGATTGTGTCCACCCAGCACGTAAAAGTTTGATGGGACAAAAGAATTAAGAGTCAAACAGGTGGCTTTTAGCGCGCCGGCAAGGTGCCAAATCCCACTAATCCCAGATTAGGAGTGACAAGTCATTTCACTGACTTCTCCCTCGATAATCCCGAGTGCACTTCCCTGTCTCCTCCCTTTGACAATGAGCTTTGTCTCAATCGGTGCCTCAATAATTGACTGTTGTAAATGTGTAATGTGTGCAGATGGCACATACTTGAGGTCCCCCAAAAACAAAAATTAAACTGCATTTTTCCCTGGCAACAACTACCGTATTTTCCGCTCGGAGAAAAAGTCGCACCGGCCCGAAAATGCATAAATGTATTTGATCCAGTCCAACACCAAAAACATGTCTACTTAAAAGGTAATTTAAAATACAATCTAAAATAAAATGTCCCCCCACTTGAATTCCCCAACCCCTAGCATATGTCAGTCACGCAAACGTTACTATAACGACTTTGTATCTCATCTTTGGGGGAATGTCTGTTCTAGAACAGTAAAACACAAAGCTGTTAGGGTCTGACAGAGCTCATACCACCAGAAGGGCCCAAAAGGGGTTTGAACTGGGCATGGGTGTGTCCAATCATCACACACCCTTCAAAAGGAGATTATGAACATTACACGCCGCTGGGTCATTTTCAGCACCTCGACGCCAATTTTGCTTTTGTTTCAGGTGTTTCTTTGTTACTTTGCTCATCGCAATTTCCATTTACGGTTTCGGTCGTTGTTTCTAGTTTGATCTTTGGCAGGTTTGGTTTTTGTTTTTCGGTTTCTTGTTTGGACATTTTGTTAGTGGCTTTGTGCTTACTGTTTTGTTTTCTGCTTTGGTCTTGGTGTTGTAAATAAATACCGTCCTTGTCTTGAGCACCCCTTCCTCGAGTTTCTGCATCCACCACATGGGTCCATCAGCCACAACCAAAACGTAACACAGATCATTTGCGCCTTGTATTGAAATAGTGTTGGAGTAAGTTGCAAATATTCAATTTGGCAAAATGAGCCTTATCTTCTGAACATTCGTGTTCCTATTGTTAAGAAAAGGTAGTTTCATTTCGCTAAAGTAAATATTTTGAACTTACTTAAAATGTTTTTCTATACAAGTTGCAAATGCTCTGTGCTTTACTGTTCTATTACATTTCCCAAAAAATGAAATACATTTGAATGACTTTTGTGCGAGTGACGTATGCTAAGGGGGGCATTTCACGCGGTGTGGACATTTTTCGGCACAACACAACGAGGTTTAAATTGTTGACACAGGCCTAGAGTGCCCTCTTGTGGTTTAGTGTGAAAACAACATGTGAAATGATAGAGGTAATACAAATTTCAAACTCAAAGATAGAGTAGTGTGTCAATAATTTCACACCGGTGTATAAGTCACACCCCTGGCCAAGCTATAAAAAGAACCGCGACTTATAGTCCTGAAAATATGGTACCTGAATTTCTCCTGAAGGAATCAAAGATGCACACGAGTTGTATTCTACCTAGATAAGGTTTCCCATTGTGCACTAGAGGAAACAAAATACATTGTTTGCAGCCTCGCATTGCACCGTAATCCTGCCAATCAGAGCGCCCCGTTATTCACGCAAGTTCCAAATTATGGCTTGGAGTCAATTAGTGGACAGTCATCTTAGTGGATACCCACAAAGAAATGCATTTGGCATTCTAAAGATGCCAAATTTAAATAGATTCAAATGAATATGTGCCACAATTTGCATATTGTGAATAAATCAACAATAAACTTAATACAGATCCAAGCAAATTGAATTATTAGTTGTATTTAGTTTTGTTTAGCAAGTTAGATTATCATTTTATAATAAACAACATTTGTATGATTTAATTGTGTTGAATCAAGTCAAAGAATCTTAACTTGTTCTTCCAGCTGTAATTTTTTTCCGGTCCGAACCTCAATTTAAAAGGTTTTACTACACTGTTTTCTTGAAGTTTCACAAAGAAAACCTTCAAAAACGACCTCAACTAAAAGCTAAGGTCTTGTGTTCAACCAGCTCAGCCTTTAACACAAAACTTAAAAAAACAACTGAACCAGCTGTAAAAAATTGGATTTTTCAGTAGTTTCACACAAAAACATGCACAAATCCATAAGAGATGATCACATATCTGTCTGCCTTTATCTTTCACATAATTCCTTTCTCAATGTGGCCCTCAATGAAAAATTTTTTAACCCCATCGAAGATATTGTTGTTTTACAATTGCTCCTTTACCACAGACAACCTGCAAACTAACTACATAAAAACTGAAAGAAATAGTTTAGAGTGTATCCAGCTCAGCCTTCAACGGAAAACATCATGATACAGCACTTGCACACAAAGACCTGCAGAATTCTCAACGCAAATTCGAAAGATAATGTCACATGTCTTCCTTGTGGGTGTTTACAGTTTGTTCTGTGGGTTTTCATCATAAAGTGTCTCAAAAGTGAACATCTACTATATAAAGGCTTCCTTAGTGATGTAAATCCAAAATGTATGTTGGAGTGACACTGTGATTGTGAACTGTAGTTGACATTGTGCCATATACAGTGGAACCTCGGTTTTCGAACGCCTCTCAGTTCGAACAAATCGGTTCTCGACCAAAAATTTCGAGAAATTCTTGATTTGCTTTTCTTTCAAAAAATCAGAGTTTGAACGCCGGTACGCTAGGGTGCGATGCTGAGCGGCGTACGGGTGTAGATCGTGTAGATTGCCCCCAACCCTCGTGACCAACTGTTATCACGTGCGCACTTGCTTCTTTTCGCTTACGCTTTTAATATCGGTGACGGAGTGTTTTAGCCCCTAATTATGCCTCCGAAGAAGGTCGGTGCAAGCAGCAAAGTTGCTACAGGTGAAAAAAAAAGAGTAGTGGTACAACTATTGCATTTAAAAAAAAAAAAATATGAAGAAGGTGTGCGAGTTTCCCTTCTTATGAGGGAATAGAGCATGGCTTCTGCAGACCACCACAAAGGTAAGAAAACCTATTCATAAGTCTTTTATTTATCCTTTAACCGCTCACCACTTTTTGTGGAGACCCGGGTGCTAAATGACATGTAAACGACCTGATTTTTTAATTTTTACATGTTCCATACGAAAGATTACGCTAAAGCGAACGTACGATTAGCCTGGGTTAGCTTCATGTTTACGTTCATGGTAAACATTCAGGGTGTTGGAACGGATTAAAACGATTTTACATTACTTTTAATGGGAAAAACTATTTCGGTGATCGAACAAATCGGTTTTCGAACAGGGTTCTGGAACGGATTATGGTCGAGAACCAAGGTTCCACTGTACATACTGAACATGGTTAATGGTCGTCACTGCTCTGTTCAATTTGTAATAATTCAGGAAAATTGTGAAGGTCTCATTTTATTTCCGAGCCAGATGTTCTCATGAACAGAACTATAGGTTCCTGGCCCCTGTAGTAAAGTATTACACATCCACAGCAACATTTTATTCCCTTACCCTATATTAAAAATGGAAGAAACAATCCAGTGTATCAATCTACAGGAACTATTCTCTTTCATACAGAGAGACTGCAGAGTACTGGAAAACAACATTTATTTGGCATGATCTGTATTTGCCTCTGGCACAGTACCCAGCAAATTGGGATAATGACCTCATTTGCAACTGTTGTTTAGACAAATTAAAAAGGTAGTACATAAAATTACATACTCGTCACTGCATTTATGTTGCTTAGCCTCTAACACATAATCCAGTAAATTATCTCAGAATTCAAAAGCCACAGCAACTCTGTACATCCATTTTTCGGGTCTAGTTTTTTGAGTTTACACTTGACTGACAGAGAATGCCTACGAGGAGCTTCCTCTCCGCCAAGACGATTTTTTTGGTTGCTCTCACATAAAATCTCACACAGCCATACCTAATAAAGTTGCCCCCACCACAGTAGCTCAGTTTACACTCGTGCAGACGAGCACACTGTGATTAAAGACTCCGATCCCTCAGTTGACTTACCTGACGGGCCAAACTAATTGATGATGACATAGAGAACACAGAGGAAGGATTATGGGATTCACACAGGTACACAAGCTCTCACACATTTTCTCACTTGCGCTCTCGCAAATACCCACACTCCTGCATTGTCTGACACTATAGCATACACTGATACTCGTACACACTCTCAAACCTCTGTCACGCAAACCCACAAAAACTCATACAAGCTCTGTAACTCTACCACAGACATATACAGTCTCTCACATACTGACACAGACATTCTCGCACTCACAACCAATGCAGGGTTTTACTCATTCATACCAGCCAACACTCAAAAACCTGTCTGGTATCACACTTTTTCCTGACACTGCTTGACTAAAACTCTCACAGGATAGCAAAGACTGTCATACTAGGTTCTTTGACCTCCGGACTCACGCATGTTGTTGAATCTATGAAAAACTCACACATTCTCCCCATCAACCTGGCTCTCACATCCTTTCACACAAAGACCACACTCAGGTGTAAACGTATACAGGCCTGATAAGCTCGCACTCAAAAACCTGTCTGATATTAAATATTTTTTTATTGACACTGCTTAACTAAAACTCTCACAGGATATCAAAAACTCTTATACTGATTCTTTGACTCTAGCACACTTTCTTGAATCAATGAAAAAACAAAGTTCATACACCCTCTCTCACAAAAAGTCCAAACCTTCTCACTCACTTAAAAACACACTCACAAAAATGTATGCACTCGCATGTTATCACACAGTTCTACATAATTTCCCAACCATACAAAATGACTCTCTGTCTCTCTCTCTCTCTTTCTCTCTCTCTCTCTGTCTTATATGCCTGTCCTTTTTTCTTGTCTTTCTCTCATAGTCTCTCTCTCTTTTGTTTTCCCTCGTTCTCTCATTTTCTATTTTGCTTACCCTCTGTCTCTCACTCACTAACTCAACTGTCTGAGTCCCTCTCTCTCATTCTGTTTATGCGTCTGTCTCTGTCACTCTCTCAATCACTCGCTTAATGTCTCTATCCTTGTCTCTCAATGTCATTGTCACTACTTATTTATCTGTTTGTCTTTTTTTCTGTCTCTCACTCTCTCACACTGTCTCTTGCTCTCTCTCTTTCTCTCTTCTTTTTCTAATTTTCTCTGTCTCTGTGTCTGTCTATGTTTCTCTAACTCGGTCTTTCACTCACTCCATCACATTGTCTCTTTCTCTCTCTTTCTCCATGTTTCTCACTTGCTAACTCAATTGTGTCTCTCTTTCTTTCCCTCTATGTCTCTTTTTCTGCCTCCGTCTCATTTAACCCTCTCTCCCACTCAGCCTTGTCCTTCCAGCCTCATGCTCACGTTTGGATTACGTCTCTCAAACGTCAGAGGAATGAACTAAGCCTTTCATTTCCAATTGTGTTCGGGCCCTAAGTAAGGGCCTCGTTGCCGATCACAACTCGCCGGCTAATTGTTTGACACATCGCCCCGCGTTGATGCTAAACAGTAGTGTCACAGTCCACAATAGATCTAAATGGGATGAGCTGGAGAAGGAGGAGGAAGAGGCTTTGTTTAAAGCTGGCGTAAATCCCATCAAGGGAGAAGAGCCACTGGAAGATTGTCAATTTTCCTTTTGCTTTCATGTAGTGTCTGCGGTTACCACAAGACTGAATCGGAATCTTTTTTTATTGGCCAGCACGCAAAGAATTTGTCTCCACTGTTATGAGTCCGTCACATATTAGAGAGCAAGCAACTAAACAGATATAGAACTTTCAGATGGGGGAGTAAATGCTATCACAGGGAGGTCAACACATTTTTCCATAAAAAAAATATTTTTTTCCCTATTTGGCAGACATATTTGCTCATTATATTTATTCACACAGAAAAACAGCAAAAATCACCACAACTAAAAGCAAAGGTATTTTATACAGCTTAGCCTTTATAACAAAAGTAAAACAGCTGTAGAAAATATAACTTTTCAGTATTTTCACACAAAAACCTGCAAAATTCTCATCATAGCTGCGAGTGAAGATCACATATTTCTGTGCCTTTCACACAATTTTCCTCACTTTGAAAGTTTTTTTTCAAGTAAGATAATAAAAATGATTTTAAATAACCATTTTGCGTACGTGAATAAATTTGTACCTTGTTTTCCCCATTAATAGGAAAATGTGTCTACCAGGTCAGCTATTTTCTCTTCTTGTAAGAATTTTAAAGCCAGTATTGTAGGCCTAAAATAACTAAAATTAGAAAGATTATCATTTATAAATGAAATTCATAAAATATTTGTCTTAGATTTAATGTTGTTTAAAAAAAATCATAACCTATTTTATAGTTTCTGGATGGAAAATATTAAAATGCATAATTCATAAAACCGCATGCAAAAAATACCAAAAACCATGAAAAAATCATCAGTGTCAAGTAGAAAAGTACATGCATCCATTTAAATCCTTTTAAGTAATGATATAGAATGTTTACAAACTAAAATGTGCAAAACATATTTTATGACAAAAATAGAGATTTGTCTTTTTACACAACAGCAACATAACACAATTATGTTAATAAAAAGTAAATTATTTAAAAAGCACTAGAAAAAAACTAACTTTTCTAATGTCCTCTAGTTGTCATCAAACTGTTAAACAATTTTGAAAAATATCAGTCTACTGCGCGCGATATTGTTTATTTCAATAGAAATATTACCTAGCTACCAACCAACCAAACAAAGCCATATCCCCCTTATTGAAGGTGTCTAGAGTCAAGAACACACTCACATTCTCCAAACATTCATTCCCTCTTCGCTCTTCCCAACCTGACAGCGAACATTAAGCCCAGAGAACAACCGGGGGTGAGTTGCTGTGCCCTGCAACCCTTCACCAACAGAGAGGCCTGACAGCATAGACTGGTTTACCTCCTCCGCATCATATGTGTTGTCATTCTTAACTATCCTTCGCCATTTACATCTATCCATTTATTCTTAAACAGGAGCATTAGACATTCTTGCATCAATTAAATTAACCGACTTCATATGCAAAGCACGTTTCTCCCCATCCATCCAACCATATTTGGGCCTTCCTCTTATTCTATTTCCCACTACTTCTGCACTACATACTCTTTTTGTCAAAAGGCCTTTATCTATTGTTTCATATGTCCAAACCAGAAGTACAATAAAATAGAGAAATAGAATAGAAACTAACAGCCT
Organism: Urocampus carinirostris; assembly: GCF_059441175.1. Classification (NCBI taxonomy): domain Eukaryota; kingdom Metazoa; phylum Chordata; class Actinopteri; order Syngnathiformes; family Syngnathidae; genus Urocampus; species Urocampus carinirostris. The sequence continues at coordinate 29,708,278 of NC_142355.1, forward strand.
ACCAAAACAGATAATGGAAATTTGACTTCACGGTCAATAACACTGAATATGTTTGGATATTATCCCTTTTTATTTCAGGGGAGCTCATTCCGCATCCACGGATCCGACGTGAGACGAAACTCTCGGCTGTCAAGCGTCCAAACGTGACGAGTGACTCACGATGTCTGCACATATAACATCACGCATATGTCACGCTCTACTACTTTGGTCTGAAATGATTTGTCCGAAATTCTTCAACGCAAACCCGCTATCTTTCCTACCCGTGACCTCAGCTGAGGAGGACCCGCCCACAGCAGACAAAAGGCGCTCATCTCCTGGATGACGCCGCTTGCGGTCAGGGGGAAAAGGAGACGAGAGGGGGAAAAAGTGACTCAGCCCGACGGTTTCCTTTCTTCTAGCCGAGAAAAACCACGAGAGGAGCGAAGAGGGGGTTGGTGATGATATGCCGGGCAGACCCCCGCTTCCAGGGCGGCAGTAGGTTTGGGAGGAGGCCACCAAGCTCGTGCGCCTTCACTGATAGGTTTCACTTCCAAGTAAGGGATGGAGAGGCCAATAATTGGCCAGATTTGAAGGGAAATAGCGATGCCAAAGGTTTCGTGTTTGGCCGATGCTACCAAAGGAGTTGCACCGTTCCACTGGAAATAAAAAGATATATAGGATGGGGACATTGTGGAATGGAATATAAAAGTCTGAGACCGAATGCAAGAATTTTTGGGGGAAAAAACTTCTTGAATGAAATATTCTAGTGGAGAAAAAAACTCAATAGACACACACACACAAAATAAAATAAAAATTTCATATGTGGATCAATTCCAGAGAAAAAAATCAAATATATGAATTTACAGGTATGAAAGATTGATACTTATGTACAAAGAAATATTAAATACATTTTTATCAAAGAATTGTCATGATTACTGATGTGAAGCAGCTCATTTGGCGCCAACCACCGCAGGTTCTGATTGGCTCCCTGTCACTATTTGAGCCCTGTCCTGCCAATCCCCTGTTGTCAGTAAGTCTGCGAACCTCAGTTAACACTAGGAAAGCCTTTTTTTACCTTGACCCCCGCCTGTCCCGTTTTTGCTCCTGTTTCTCTCCGGCAACAACCCATTTTGAATCCGATAACATCTGCTCTCCTGTCCCGGCTTACGACCCCTTTTTGTTACCGACTACGTCTACTCTCCCGTTCTGGCCGACTCGTCTTGCTCTCCCAGTACCGGCTACCGACCAGTTTTCCGTCCTTGACACCGCCATCGCTCGCTACGGAAGATCCACTTCCGTGTTCAGATCACAATCCGAGTACGAGAGCGATTTGCTTTCCGCGCTCAGCGATCACCGGATCGTGGGCGCAGCCCTTCTTCCCTCTTTCAATAAAACTTGTGGTAAACGTCACGTCATTGATTGAAATAATAATTTTAGGGGGAGCAGAATTCAAAATTTACAACTTAAAACATAGATACAAAATTGTTGTAAACAAAAATGAAAATATCTATTTAACAAATAAAATGTAAAAAATATAAAACAGAAGATAATCATAGTAAAAAAAATAATCAAAGAAAAAAAAAGGAAATACAGAGAATCCAAAACGTTTTACTTAAAAAAAACTACAAATTAAAAGAATGAATACATCAAATGTAATGAAAAATAAACAATAAATAAAAGATTCAAACAACTACAAAATTAAAAATCATAAAACACATCTAAAAACACCAAAACAGTAGGTGAAGAAAAATAGGACTGAATACATCTATAAGAAACAGCCTGTGCAAAAAACATTAAAGTAAATGTTCAATATCAATTTTTGTAGCCTGATTTAAACATATTTATGTACTCCTTGATTAATCAAAAATGCTAAATAGTGACACCTCAATGCATTTATTGTATTAGATTTATCTATCCATCCGTTATCTGCACCGCTTATCCTCAGTAGGGTCACGGGGGTGCTGGAGCCCATCCCAACAGTCTTCGGGCAGTGGGCAGGGGACACCCTGAACTGGTTGCCAGACAGTTGCAGGCCACACAGAGATGGACAACTCACTCATTCATTCATACCTAGGGACAATTTGGACCGGACAATTAACTTGATGTTTTTGGAATGTGGAAGGAAACCGTAGTGCCCGGAGGAAACCCATCGGGCAAGGGGAGAACATGCAAACTCCACACAGGGAAGGCTACGGTGACTGGACTTGAACCCTGAACCTCTGCACTGCGCATTAACCGCCCAGCTGCCGTGCGCCTGTATTAGATTGAATCAAACATAAAAAATGTGACTAAATACATTTACTTGAATGAATCTTCCACAGTATGCAACCAATTCTTCCTGAGAAGAACGCAGTTAACTCCATTCTTAGTTCCCGTTATCAATAAATATAGCAAGATAAATATGATTGCAACTTCTAAAAAGAACAAATATAGTTATTACTTAGTTCTTAACTTTGCACATTGGACCAGCTTTCTGTTGTTGATTGTTCTCGACCCCTGACTCCAAATTCTTCTCCCCCTTTTCCCATCGCCGCTAAACTCGTTTTCCTACCGCGGTACAAATCGGATCAGTCGCCTAAATGTCCCAAATCAAAAGCTGATCTAATGTCCGGCCGTACCTCCATTGACTTTGAATGCTGTTCAATGTTGCCCATTAGCACTGCTAATTGCGACCTAATGAAGGAAAAGGAGCTCATGAACGAGATGGGGGCCAAACAGGTAACCACAGTGCACCAATTAGCTTGTTAACTTGTTAGCTTGGGACAAACGCCAGCTAACGTCCGCTTTAAATGTCTTTTCTTTTGACGTGCTGAAAGGTTTAATGTATTGAGGAACATTGTCACCTTTGAAGATGAGCGCCACCTAATATCAGCATCTAAACAAATGGAAATGTAATTATTATTAATGAGGGTGCACAATATGTCATATAGCATAAGGTCTGATTTAATCATAGTTACAGTATTTTTCAAACTATGAGGCGACCGGATTATAATCTGCAGCCATAAAAACAAACCGCTGCAAAATTTGGCTGTATAAGGCACAGACTTTAATGCGCATAAAAGTACAGATGCTCCCTTACTTACGGCCATTCGACTTACTAAAAAAGGAAGTTCACGGACATTTTTTTGGGGATGTCGGCATTGCTGTTATATTTTGTATTGTGTGCACATTTTTCCTAGTACAGGACATTACTGTAGTGCTTCTTTCCACCGCTACCAACGTGTGGCGCTGTGAGATCACCCAGCATCCACCCCGAAAAAGAAATCCTGAGGCGTGTTCAGGAGAGTAATCAGACATGTAGTCGCTTGTTAATCGCTTGCCGCGCACTGCTGAACGTTTTGTAATCGCTCACTGTGATTGCCTTACTGATCCAAAATGGCCGACGACAGTACAATGGATTTCGTTCTACAGCTTGCTTTGAGCGAGTTGGCTTATATGAGCGACAGTTCGCATATTGACACAGTTAAGGTTATCCTAAACGCAGTGGAAGGGTCATACCTGTCTTGCATTGTTCACAAACATTACCAGGCAATGTAAGACGATATATTACATCGCCAACAGCACTCGTCAGGGTGAGATCCTCCATCTTCTGCACTGTCGACGCCATGTTGGAAATCAAAGTAAGCGGTCTTTCTCCCGTGATTACTCGGGCACGCGAGCGCTCAATAATCATTGGCCGTTCAGAAGCTAGCGATAGCTAGCGATAGCAATCGCTCACTCTCCTGAACACGCCTCAGGTTCTACTTCCTGGTTCGTGTGTAAACATAACAATGTGTACTCTATCGCTAGCGCGCTAAGAACATTGACATTTTTATTGTTTAATACCTCGTGCATCCATTCAATATGGTTGGTGTAAAGTGTAAAGAACAGGCAAGCCGTTTCTTTTGAAACCAAAGTGGAATAAGAAAGCTTGATGCGGTTGAGAAGATGTTTGGATTGCTTTTTTTCAGACACTCTCTAACACGGAGGAGGACCTCTTAAAGCTTATCTTCCCAAAGTAAGTTAAACTTTACTTTTTTTTATCTCTATGAGCATATTATTTCATGAAATGTTTTTTTTTTGTACAAAACAATACAGGTTACTTATACACGCCTTAAACATACTTGTACACCTTGAACATACAAAATATAGCAATGAAGCAACTTACGAACAAATTCAACTCAGAAACAATAGTCTCATTTGAAGTAGGGCAGTGTCTATAACACTATGGTAAGCTCCCCGGTTGCATCAAAAACAACAGTAAATAAGAATGTTTTCAAGATAAAGGGACTATGTGAAATAGTTAGTGCCTGTAGTGGTACAAAAATTGATTTGAATACCATGCAAAAGTCAATTCAAGTCCTGTTTATTTGTGACGCCCTTAATCACAAGGACTGCAAAGGGCTGCACAGACCACAGATGATTGCAAACCACGGACTATTATTTCACCATCCCCTGATCTAAAGCCTTCATAAGGGCAAGGAAAAACTCAAAACCACAACATGAGGAAAATGAATAAACCCTGAGAAGGGACCGCACATGAGGTAATCCCCCTTCCAGGATGACCAGGCTGCAACAGAGGTTGCAATAACGAATAATACACAGATATTATCAACATAAAATCTATGTTATTTATATGCTATAATAGAAGTGTGTTTTAAGCCTAGATTTAAACACTTCTACTGAGGTTGCAGATTAAATCTCAGGGCAAAAAGCAATGTTCATTTTCATAGGTCGAGAAATTTTGATTTCGTTTACATAGTAAAATCCCTGCCTATAAATCGCTGCCATGTTTGTCTGGCGTCTTGCTGCTACACTGTGCTCTCGGCAGTGGTTTTGGTTCACATTAGACAATACCATACCTGTCAACCTGTACGTTTTTGCCGTACAAAATACGTTTATTATGCATTTTAAGACGTGTACGACGTACAAGAAAATCTGTGCGGAAAAACGCAAATTTGTCAATGATGTGTACCATCCAGTATACAATGACTATCACGAAACGGCAAATCAATAAAATCAAACGGGTTCGCCGCGGTAGCCTCTATCTCAGTATCGTTTTTGAAAGCGAAAGGAAGTCCGAACCAGCTTTTTCGGCTCAACTCATTGAAGAGAGCCGGCTCTCAAACGGCTCACTTGCTTTAATGCATTATATTACCAATTATTATGTTGTATAAAGACGTTTTGAAAAAAAGGAAATATAAAAGGAGAAGATGAAAAAAGACAGGTTTGTGGTTATCCCTTTAATCAGTATATTACCAACAATAATTTAATGCAGAAAATGAATTCATAATTTGAATAAGAAAATGTATTATTCTACTTAATTATATTTGCATGTATTTTTTCCTTCTACAGTAAACGTCCAAGCTACTTAATTTTGGAACTTTTTTTTATTATAAACCTCATTCATGTCGAACAACTCAGTATCACACAACAAAATGTTTAATTAACAATATATATGATATAACGAAACACATGTACAATACAACATGTTAAACTACAAAAACAAACACATTTGGAAAAAAAATATGGTGTAAGATAATTTTGTATTTTGTATGGGAAAATACGACAGTTTGTAAGGGCATGCAGCCCTTTGAGACTCTTTGTGATTAAGGGCTATACCAATAAAAATGACTTGACTTGACTTAGAGCCGTGGAGGTTGACAGGTATGCAATACAGTGACATCTAGTGGTCAAATATAACACGCCGGGGCTTTAAGGTTGCATAATATGTTATGAAGTATAATATCTTATTTTTAAAAATGTAATCCTAATTTTATCAAAGTTACCATATATATCTCAATATAAGGCGACTGGACTATAAGCCGTAGCCTCAAACAAATTTGCTGCAAAATTGTCATGTATAAGGCGCACGGGACTTAAAGGCGCGTGAAAGTAACATTATTGTAAAATGCAGGGTTGCATCTAAAACCACAGAAAATAAGAATTTTTCCATATATAAGGTGCACCTTCAAAACAACTATAATGGCTGATTTTGAAAAATTAAATGCCAATTGTGTCATAGTTGCTGAATTTTTCTAACTATAAGGCATATTATAAGCATATTTCTGACCATTTTTGGTTCATGTTAAAAATAAACCATTGTCAATTCGATATAAAACCCTAAAGCAGTAACAAAAAATATCAAATAAATCAGTTTTTTTAAAAGAACACAAAATCTGGTTTGGATTGAGTAGTTAATGCTAAGAGCTGCGTCTGAATGTTAGCCGCTAATGCTAGCTACTGTGCTGGTGTTCCTAGCTGCTTATGCTTACAGCCATATCAAAATGCTAGCTGCTAGAGTTAGCTGTGATGCTAATACTTATTATAGATTGATGTAAAAAATAAACCCCGGCCAACATATATTTTTTCGCGAGAAAGTTGTATTGATTATAAAAAAGGATATATATATATATATATATATATATATATATATATATATATATATATATATATATATATATATATATATATATATATACATATATAAACTGTGCGGGTCAGATGTATCGACATTTCGTTCTGTATACACGTGTACTAGAATGACAATAAAGTAGATCTGAATCTGAATCTGAATCTGAATATATATCATATATATCATCTCACTAGCTGCACCGCCTATCCTCAATAGGGTCGCGGGGGTGCCGGAGCCCATCCCAGCAATCATCGGGGAGTGGGCAGGGAACACCCTGAATTGGTTGCCAGCCAATCGCAGGGCACACAGGGACAGACAACTCACTCGCTCATTCACACCTAGGGACAATTTGGACCGGCCAATCCACCTGAAATGCATGTCTTTGGAATGTGGGAGGAAACCGGAGTGCCCGGAGGAAACCCACGCAAGCACGGGGAGAACATACAAACACATATATATATGGGCGACATTGTGCTAGATAGTGTAAGATTACTTGTTTTATTAAAATACAAGTTAAAATAGCTTAAAAGTAGAAAAATACCTTTAAAATAAATAATATATGGGCCATTGGAATTTGTTTGCAGTGCCTTGCTCATTCAATTGTAATAAACTTCTTTAAAATAACTAGTGACAATATCTTATATTCATTCATATTAACGTCATCAATTCATCGATCTCACCATTTATCAAATTATCTAATATACAAAAATGATGAATAAATCAAATCCATTTGATTTATCGACCAGCCTCAGGTATATCTGCGCAAAATTTAAACTAGCTATTGTCGAAAAACATTCACTAACCGCAAACACGTGAAAGTCCACTGCTGTAATTTCGTTAGGACATTCCCTCTTGTCATCCCGGTAATTGCATCAACTCGTTAAAAGGACGCCGTGATGCCATCTCGGCTTCCAGCATGCCGACGAAACAGACTCAAAGGCGCTCGCGCCATCGAGACCCCTGCCTCAAAGAGGGGCAGGCTTTCCGGCCTTCGCTTTAAGAGGAGAAAATCAAACGACAACGCTGATCGCTATTTCAACCGTACTTAAAACTTTATTACATGCGCAGTGGATCGACAGGTCCTCTTTTTAGTGTGTGTTTTTTTAAGCAAATGTTCCAAAAACTGCTGTTAACTTTTACCAGTACAAAGAAAACGAGAAGAAGACATAATTACAGAGTATGGAAATGAAAGTCAACTGCGCACACTTAAATACCGTGGTGTCAAATGACAATGCTCTATTGTGACATTGAAAAAGAGCACACGCGTTAAGGTGATTTTGTTTCATTTTCATAATTGCGAAATATGACAAACATCAGAAACAGCTTGGTCGCAAAACATCCTGTCAGTATGATGGAATGTCATAAACCTTAATCCATAAAGAACACAAGATCTGAGGCAGTTGCTTGCCTAAAATCAATTTCCCAAACCACAAACATGGACTTAACACAACATTGTGGAGTGACCAATACTTTATTGTACTGGAAGGAGAAATTGAAAGTGATGTAGCTTCCTTAAATGTTAACATAGACGCACAACACGGTGGAATTACTCCTGCCAGTTTACTTACAGGATAAATATAGTTAAATACAGCAAGTGCAAAGGAAGACTGGTGGAACATAACCACGGATGTACACGATGCTGTGGACCGTACGCAAGAGGGTTCTGAAAGCCATGTAGCTCCCTGCAAACATGGATGAACAACACTGTGGAGTTACCCCCGTCTGTTAGTTATTGTTAAGGACAGCATATAGAAAGAGAAATGATTCAATTAGTGGAACATAAACCGTGATGTACACACCGCTGTGGACCCTATGCAAATTATTCCAAACGGTCATGTTGCACCCTAGACTGTGAATATGGACTTACAACAATGTGGAGGTATCCCTGGCAGTTACTGTAAGGATAAATACAGTTGAAGACAGCATGTAGCAAGAAAGATAAAGAAATAAATTGACAGAACCTAACTACTAATGTACACAACGTTGTGGACCGTACACAAAGTGTTCTACAAGTCATGTACCTGCCTGCAATGTAAAAACGAACACACAACACTGTGGAGTTACCCCTGCCAGTTAATTTTAGTTAAAGACAGCATATAGAAAGAAAAATAAATAAATAAAATGGTGGATCATAAACAGTGATGAACACAACGCTGTGGACCGTACGCAAATTATTCTAAAGGGTCATGTTGGACCCTAGACTGTAAAAATGGACTAACAACACTGTGGAGGTATCCCCGCAAGTTTTTTGCTAGGATAATAAGGGTTGAAGACAGCGTATAGCAGGAAAGACAAATAAATAAATTGGAGGAACATAACTATGGACGTACACAATGCTGTGGTAAGCACCATAAGCAAAGGTGGATTGACATTAAAATTGTTCACGTGAAGTGAGGCAGTTGGGGCGTCAAAAAATACCTGTTTTTACTCCACAACCATAACATCAATGCACACAAAACTGCAGTGATGCAACAAGATTCAGCGTTATCACATGACTTTTTTCCATATTATATTATTACTGAGACCAATAGGATTGATTCAGAAAAGTCTTGAAACTCCCCAGTACATAAACATGAATGCACACATTATGGACCATTCATAACTAACACTAAGGTAATAACAATATTATTTGTTAAGCTGCAATAGGAAAAAAATGAAAAACAGTTCAGAACTAATAAGCCATGATAATTATTCAGAATAAAAACATTAAAGGTCACAACATTGTGGAATGACCCAAAAGTCAAGAGAGACACCAAAAATACAATCTTATTTTAACATGACATAGAATGTAAGGTCAACTGTGAAGAATCTAAACGTTCCATAGTATCTACATAAACATGAAGCGCACAATGTGGAGCATCAGCAAGCTAAGACTAATTGAACCCAAATTATTTTGTGAAGCTGTAGGCCTATAATCCAGAATTTGGGAAAAAAATGTTCAGAACTAATCGTTTGTTCATTCGGACCTAAAAAAAACAACATTGTGGAGCAACCTGGAATTGTTTTATAAGACACCACGAAACGCGATCTTATTCCTAAAATAACATACAATCTAGGGCAAACTGTGATAAACTAAAAAGTCTTTTAGCTTCTACATAAACATGAAGGGCACACAGCACTGTGGAGTCCACACCAGAAATACTTATGCTTTTTTGGGGGGGTAAAACAGTCATTTTTAAACAACTGAACTCCTTTTGATAAGACTGCAAACTCATTTGGGATGCTGGTCGCAAAATTGGCGTAGGTGATGCTGTTTTGGCTAAAAACATTCCATGGCCCCACCGCCCAATGAAAAGCCCCCAAAAGTATTTGGAGAATATACAAAACTTACACACACAAAAAAAAAAGTAAAAAAATATAAAAGTAAATTAATTGAGATAAATAAGAATAATAATAATAAAAATGAATTAAAAAGAGTGTTTGTAAAAAACAATGACAATCAATCTCATCCATCAATCAAAGCTTTGAAACCAAATCCCAATATCAGGCCGTAGATTAGCCTCTCGAAACACAACACCGCGCCTCATCAGACCGCAATTCAAGCGTCCACTCTATGACCTGCTGCTGACACCACTGACGGGCCATTAATAAATATTCTTAAACAGGAGCATTAGCCATATGGTAAGATCACTCTTTTGCCCAACCTCTGCCTCAGCTGCTAAATCCTGATCGGATCTTTACTGCCGGCGTGCTTTTGGAGTCCGATTTCCTTCAAAAGCCCTCAGCGGGGAAGGGAAGTCGCTTTTGAGCCAACTTTGTTTACCATCAAGTAATCAGAAAAATAGACTCACACACCTAAGAGGCTTGAACTAGCTGGACACGCCCTCTTCTCACTTGCAGGACACTTGGGAAGTCTTGGACATCACCTGAAAACACAACGGAAAATTATTTTTATAGTTTTAATTAGCGTTGCCTGGCCAAAGGGAGATTGGATTAGGGTACCTGGAGTGCCTGCTAGTCAGGGGCTGCATTACCTCGTTGGCAGCAAGAGGACCCCACAAAGCAGACCACACAAAAACACATGTTAACTGATTTTTGGGGTATTTATTGAGGGTGCCTTGACACTAAACCTAGCTGAAGACACTCGTGGAGGCCTCAAGTAATAATGTGCGTGTTTTCATGAAAATCAGCCATTTCCAAGCCTATAAGTCACTTACAAACACACACAAGCACACAGATCTGGATTTATGAAGTATTTATTAGATTAGATGGATTCGATTATAAATATGCACATTTGTTCAATCTCATTTCAACTGTCTAAAGTGACCCTAATATGTAAAAAAATAATTTAAAAAAACACTTAAGGGCCTTGTGTGTGTCCTTTTAAAAGGCAGAGCTTCATTTTATGCTAATATTTAGGTAAAAAAAAAAAATCAACAAAACTGGGCCAAAAATGGAATAATCGTTTTTTTTTCGTTCAAATTCATAAAACAAGTTTATTTGTGACGCCCTTAATCACAAAGAGTCTCAAAGGCCTGCACAGACCACAGATGATTGCAAACCACAGACTATTATGACACCATCCCCTGATCTAACACCTACATGAGGGCAGGAAAAACTCAAAAACCTCAACATGTGGAAAATGAAGAAACCTTGAGAAGGGACCGCATATGAGGTAATCAGGCTGCAATGGATGTTGCAATAATAAATAATACACAGATATCGTCAACATAAAATATAGGTTATTCATACAAAATAACGGCAATAAATAGAAAATTAGCTGAAGAGCTGTGAGCTGCTGCGTCCATCATAATATTTTAAAAAAAGGCCCAGTTTTTGGAGGAATTATAAACAAAAACACCCGTGTTTTTGCTGAATTCCTAATATAAGCCATTGTTTAAAGCTAATTCGTCTCAGTTTTTCACTGGTTTGAATACAACATGTAGTTTTTTTCATTTTTTTAAATGTATCTTTTTTTTTTTTATAATTGACCTATATTATGGGACATCTATGTAGCAATTGATCAGACATACAGTAATTACGGTACTGCACTACTCTCCGGTCTCCCGAAGTCCAAAATCAAGAGCCTTCAGCTAGTACAAATTGCTGCAGCCAAGCTTTTAACTAAGACAAGATCACATGACCCTGATTTTAGCTAACCTGCATTGGCTCCTTGTTAGCTTAAGATGTGATTTTAAGGTTCTGTTGGTATTATACAAAATCATGCATGGACTTGCTCCCTCATAGCTTTCAGATTTAATTTCGCCCTATGTTCCGGTCCAGAGCCTTCGCTCGGAAAATGTTGGTCTACTAGTGATCCCAAGAGCCAAGAAGAGATCCGCAGGTTCGAGAGCCTTCTCCATTCAGGCCCCGGTGCTGTGGAATGCTCTGCACTCTGAGATTCGACTACAACCTTATCCAAGCTTAAAACACACTTTTATTCTATAGCATATGAATAACCTATATTTTATGTTGACAATATCAGAGGATAGTGTCATAATAGTCTGTAATAATAGTTTGCAATAGTCTTTGATCTGTGCAGCTCTTTGTTATTGAGGGCTATATAAATAAACATGACTTGCCTTGACTTCACATACGATGTACCGACCTATTTTTCGGGGTGTAGGGAGTATAACAGAGCAAAGCAACCTAAAAAGTTGGGTACAATGAACCCAAGTAATGGATTGGTTCACTCTCAACCAAAATTGGATGATGGATGGAGATATAGATAAAAGGACGGATGGACGGACTTGCCTAGACAACACTCACACAGAATAAAATGCCTTTGATTCTTCCATATGAGGCAAATTGAAAACAATGAAGAGACATAAAGAGCAAACATCGGATCTGTGATCTCGAATTCATGACGACCAAACGATTCTCTCATCCGATTCTCTCCCCTCAGATGTTCCGGTTACTGCGTTCGATCGGCAGCGAACTCGCTCCGCTCTTGATGATGAGTGAGTCGTTAAAATTGTAATATTAAGAAAACAAAAGCTTACATGCTGAAATGTGTTGTTTATTTTTTGGTTTCTTCGACAGGCCGACCCGCTTCGACATGTTCCGAGTTGTCTGCAGAACCGGTTTGTCGACTGAACTCAACTATGGTGGCCTGCAGACCAGACCTCATTACTGTTCAGCTCTGTGAATGCCAAATTAATTTTGTTTCTTTTTTGTCTTTATTGAGAGACAGAATTGTTCAACATAACAGGCAAACGTAATACAATATACAACAATATACACAATATACATAAAGAAGCAAACTATTGATCTGTTTTGGTATGGATAGAAGCGCATTTTCTTTTTAATTGCTTGTGCATACAACAAATATCATATATAAATATAATTTTATATATATATATATATATGGCGGCTGGGTGGTTAGCACGCAGCCCCAAGGTGCAGAGATTCAGGGTTCAAGTCCAGCTACCGAAGCCTCCCCGTATGGAGTTGCATGTTCCCCCTGTGCTTGCGTGGGTTTCCTTCGGTCACTGGAGTTTCCTTCCACATTCAAAAAACATGCATGTCAGGTTAATTGGCCGGTCTGAATTGTCCCTAGGTGTGAATGAGCGAGTGAGTTGTCTGTCTTTGTGTGTCTTCAGACTGGCTGGCAACCAGGTCAGGGTGTCCCCTGCCCACTGCCCTAAGATAGTTGGGGATGGGCTCCAGACCCCCGCGACCCTACTGAGGATAAGCGGTGCAGATAATGGATATGTATATATATATATATATATATATATATATATATATATATATATATACATACATACATATATATATATATATGTATATATATATATATATATATATATATATATACATACATACATACATATATATATATATATATATATATATATATATATATATATATATATATATATATATATATATACACACACACTAAAGAAAATACCGTATTTTCCACACTATAAGGCGCGCCTAAAAGCCTTTATTTTTTTCAAAAGCTGACCATGCGCCTAATAATACAGTGCACCTTATATATGGATCAATATTAAGTCGCAAGGTCTCGCAACAAAAGCAAGCAACCGCCGACTAGATTTTTCCTCATAGGCGATGTGGTCCGCGGTGTATGCTGGGATACATATGCCGGCGTTTCATTTCCCAGCCAATGTGTCAATCATCATTTGAATCGATCACTATCGGCTAAACTTATTTGGAGGTAAAGGGGGCGGATCCTTTTTATAATTTACAGGCTCACATAGGCTAAAGGGGCAAAACAAAGCCTGCAATTGGCCGAAAAAGATGAATGTGAATAGCAAGTTTGCTTGAACTACGGCAGAGAGAAAACATGTTTTATTATTCTGTATTTGTAAATATTTTACTCTCCTGGATTTACTACACTCACGTATATAAGAGGACCATGGTTGCACATTATTATTGAAAGCAACGACTTTGGTGAGCTACTCCGGCTATATATTTTCCCAGTATCTTGATTCAGACTGATCTTGATGTTTCTGTGATGAGTCTATTTTTAGATTAACCTCAATTCCAAGTGTTTATTGTCATATGCACAGTAAAGTTGCGAGCGAAAAAGAAAATAGAAACTAAGGAATGGTTGGCATTTCTTGAATCCCAAGACTTTAACCTTCCGAATGATATTTGGAACGATGCATTTGAGTGACATCGTACAGACACTGTTTCCGTATATGTCTGAGACACGTATTTGCTTCTTTGCAAGCTTTGGGAATGTTAAGGGGGTAATAAGTTTGACTGAACTATCTGACTGTTTTGTCAACGTTCCCATTGTAGTGCCTTATAATCCGGTGCGCCTTATGTATGGAAGATATAGGACCAAAAACTATTTTTGGGGGGTGCGCTCTATAACCCGGTGCGCCTTATAGTGCGGAAAATACGGTAAGTATTTGAACACCCTGCTATTTTGCTATTTATATCACACAATTAAATCGTCAAAAATTCATTGTGATTTCTGGATTTTTCTTTTTAGTTTATCCCTCTCACAGTGGACATGCATCTACGATGAAAATTTCAGACCCCTCCATGATTTCTAAGTGGGAGAAATAGCAAAATAGCAGGGTGTTCAAATACTTATTTTCTTCACTGTTCTTGTAAACATACCTATTGATCTGAAATACTGAAAAATACTTCAGAATTAATCCCTGTCCTAGTATCAAATTTCAAATTAAAACTCTCAAGAATGAAGCCAATTAAAATAACTAAGAAGCGGTTTTTCAGGCTTTCTCCGTGTTCTGCTTTCTGCTTCGATTGGGCACACAAAGTACCTTGAGTACGGCGTTAGACAAACAATAAAAACGAACGAGCGTTTGTATCGGTAAATCTAACAATGACGAACGTGTCCTCACACGAAGACTGACAGAGACCAAAGGCGGTTAATTGAAAAGAAGGAATGCTCATCTAATTGTTCGCATTGTTGGCCAAGTGCCAAATTCATTATGAGTTGGGCAATAAGCACCCATTCCTTTCTCTATACTTAAGCTTGAGTACATACAGAGTGGCTGTAAATCATACGTCATAAACTCCCGTCCGCGAGGGCTCCCCCAACAAACCTGAATCAAAGAATCCCGATTGCTATTTGGTTGTCTGCAGAGGCTACCAATGAGATAAACCTTTCACTTGGGAGTCTTTGATGAGGGAAACCATTTACCGCTTCTATCGAGGATTGGCTTTTGAGACTGGTTCTGATTGCGATCAGCAGTTTTGGGAAGCTCTCGAGGGGCTAGTGTTAAGAGGTAAACTTTGTGTTCATAAATTGAGGTTAATGGTTTACAGCTGTAGTTGGAGATTTGGGAAAGGGTTTAAGATTAATGTGTTGTATTATTGTCAATACAATTAACAGATTTGGGATTCTCTTGAAGGGTAAGGGTTAAGGGGTAAACATCTGGTTTATAGGTTGAGGTTAACTGTGTAAGGCTGTAGTTGAAGATTTTGGCCAAGGGTTTTAAGTCTTTGGTTCTTTTTTTTGCGTAACTTTCAACAGTTTTTCGATATTTTCTCTTTTTTTTCCATTATCTCCAGTCAACTACAGCTGAGAGAAGGATCGGGGAAAGAAAATTTATGTCATACACTGCGTTTCCCCCCTGTCATTTCCACCTAAATTGACCATCACCCGTGCGACCGCAATCCATTATAGCCAATCCTCCTATCACTAAGATTCTAACATCTAACATTCTTTCTTTTTTTGATTCAAGCCAGCTGAAGAATGCCCGCCTTACATGAGCTGAAAAGTTTTGGAAATTATCCATTATCCCCAGTCATCAATTGCTGAGACCAGGCGCCAAAAGAGCAGATTTGTGTCGTGCATGGCGGATTTATTTTTCCATTCTTTTCGCCTAAGATGAACAACACCCGTGTAGCTGACATCCATTATCCCTGGTTAACTATAGTTGTGAGCAGAAGCCGGCGGAGCGCATGGTAAAAATGGGGGAGGTACTTTGGGGATTTTCGCATATTGATTGATATTGTTTGTCCTGGTCCCTATTAACTCATTCAGTGCCATAGTTTTCAGAATCATTGTATCTGAATGCCACAATGTAACATTTTTTTGGTTTTATTTTGAAAAAAAAAGCTCTTATAACAGCTCTTGGAACTACTGATTAGAAAGTATAAAGCCTCTGTGAATGATTTCAGTTTGATAAACGACCAAAAGATATCAGGAATGGTGTTGATCAGATCTTTGTCCACACATCGAGGAGCCCCCACTTTTGCTTCCTCTAATCAACGAATTAGAGTGTGTGCCCAGCCCCCAGGTGACCGAAATCTGGAAATACTGGGCCCTAAACGTTCTTGCAAAGTTCATGTATAAATCCTAATAAAATGTTATTTTGCAGTTTAAGTACAGTTGTTCTTATGAAAGCATTGTTTATATATTACAGGTATCACAAATATAGCTTGCATCAAATAACTTTGTCCTTCCGGACTCTCCCGAGCGTTATAAGGTCGTGCATTTGCATATCTTTACCAAAGTAGAGGCACAGAGAATACAAGAAAAATGGATAAGCGGTTAGGAATCAAGCCAAAACCTCAGCCTCAGAAGAAATATTCAAAAGAAGCTAACAAAATTGATGACGCTACAAAACGTAAACGTACATTAAAAGCATTGTGGAAAGAGGAGTTCACGTGGCTTTTAGCAGACGACGCAACGCAAAAATTGCATGAATGAAGATGAGTAAATACAGGTACATACTGAAGGCAGAATGGAAAACAGCGATGTCATATACATGCAATGAATTTTTAAAGTGTTCTGTTTTATGTTCTGATTACCAATCCTTAATACTTTGCAACAATGTTTTTTTTTTTTCAATTAGTCATCTTATTATGTTTCAAGTTGTTAAAAATGGGGGAAGCAGCTTTATGGCTGGGCAGGCGACTTTTCAGAGTTGTACGGTAAATTTTTGTCCTAAGTTTCAGACACTGCTTATAGCTAAATAATCTTCTGTAGCCCTTCAAAAAAGAGTCAAAAGGGCAATAATTGGTTGGCACCCGCACTTCCCATTAAAGAGAAACGCCTAGCATCGATCGAGTTAACTCGATTCTTGTGCATACTATCATTTACGCGATCAGAATACTAGCAATAGTCCATTTCTAATCAGGTTATTTCCTCAACGTTAAGGCTAGTAGCGCTAGGCAAATCATCATTGGAATTTCACCTAAAGAAGAGCAATTGCAATCTCGAAATGCTTTTGTCAAAGCTCAGGTTGGAGCGAGCACACCTTTGATTGCTCGGACCCACACTGAGGATGTTTGCACGGGCGCTTTCTGCGCTTTGTGGCCGGCGTCTCGCAAAAGAGTGACAGCACGGCATTCTCTGCTTTGAGTCACTCGGTTCACGATACGGCGTCCAAGGCGAGGAGCGGCCCAGGCCGGGGCAAGCGCCGGCACATACGTCCTCGCCTTAGCATCCCCCCCGAAAGAGATTACGTTACGGGCGCTCGCTATTGTCTGGCGTCTTGCAGACAAAGCTGTGCAAACGCCGCGCCTCGCCGGAATTGTAAAAACAAGAAGTCAACGTCAAAAGAGTCTCTTTTGTCCCGTCCACCAGGTATGCGCAAACACACTCGGCTTGGCGTGACAGAGAAGAAAAGGGGGAGGATGAACAAGAGAAGTACGTCTGTTACGTGGGGAGAGCGTGAGAAGACCTCCGCCAGAAAAGACCACGCTCAGACATAACATGTTCTCGGTTGATGACCTGTGACTGCTAAACAATTTGAGTTTTTTGGGTGTTGTTCTTCGGGTGTCTGGCTAGGAAAAAAGTCATTTTGTTCAATTGTAGATTCAAGTTTTTTATTGTATTACTTATCATCATTTCCAGACTATCAACCGCAAATTGTAACCCTGCGGCTTATGCAAAGATGCGGCTAATATATGCATTCCTTCCACCGGCCGCCAGGAGGCAGAAAAGTTAAGAGTGATACAGCTGGTGTTGAAGAGGACTCAAGTCACAAGCGCCTATAAACAACATAGGAAAATAAGTTTAACGTACGCCAATGGTTCTGAAATAGTGGGGTGCAAGGCTCTGTCAAAGGGGGAGTGTGAGCTTTTTTTTTTTATTTCCCAAAATAAAGTGCAATTGCACCTCCACCACACTAGGGTACAGTGGCGTTCTCATTGGCAGTGTTTAGTTACCATTTAGCTTCCACGCAGTTTATATAGAGACTAAGTGGAGCAGACCCTGAAGTTACCACATGAAAATAAAATATATAACACAGATGTGAAGATAGACAAAGAGAGATGGTGTAAAGAGTCAAACAAAAGTCTCATCCCGAAAGCTTAGACGAGGAAGTTTGACGAAACGTACGTAGCACTTCACTGCAAAAAAACAAACAAAAAAGGGACGAGCAAAGAGCGATGTGCTTTCAATGTTGAAAATATTGGCAGCGGACAGCATGAAGCCAAAAAAATCAAGCTGTCACTTGAAGACTTACAACTCAATGGACTGAGGTGACATATTATCACCAATATCGAGTATTGTAGTTTTGACCCCAACAATGTTATGTGATCACTTAAGAAGGGAAAAAAACATTGGGTAGGGTGCTAGAAGATTTCATCTTCTGAGAGAGGGTGTGCTTGATACATAAAAAAAACGATAAACTGACCCCGGTCATTCACTAGGTCCTTAGGTGTTTCTGGGAGTTGACTCAGCTTTCAAGTTAAAAGCAATCCATCTAGCCGATATAGAAGGAAAAGGAGCTGTTGCACGTTAACTACACACTGATAAATTGATGGTAAGACCCTGGGAACGGCAGCGGCATGAACTGGAGCAATGTAAAAAGTAAAAAAAGGAGGTTTTAGGGGTAACAAAAGCAGGTGGCACGATCTGAGACACATTCTTGAAGGCCGGGTGAGCGCACAGAGAGCAGATGACTGAGGTTTTTCCACTGTGCACATGGGCTTATAGTCAGGTGGACAAGAGGGTTTTACTTGAAAAAAAGTACTAAAAAATCTTTGCAGAAAACTATGCTTATTTTTTGTTTCATTTATCCAATTTTGATGGGTTTTGCTTGTTTTTCTAGTAAAATCAAACCATTTATACCTAAGTTAATCAACATTTTGTAATCCAGAAAATGGTTCAATGAAGCATTTATTTTATGTTAATAGAAGATTGTATTAAATAAAACTGATGAAAAAATTCTGCCCTTTTTAACAATCTTTCTTTTTTATCTTAATAGAGAAAAGAAACAAAAAAAATCTACTACTGAAAACAATATTTAAAACAATATCGCAGTGTAATGCTAAGATGACCAAACTTGTTCAATTTTAGACCAGAGGTGGCAGTAATGAGTAAAATACTGGCTTCGTCTACATAGCAGCCACAAAGTACCCCATACGGTAGACCCCCATGTTATGGTACCTTACGATGTTTTTTTACGTTTTGATGTGGAATACGATGTTTCCTTTGCCCCCTTGTTACAGCATTTCCCTTTCGATAAGAAATTCTTCTGCGAAGTTTGTGCGAGTTGTCTCTAAAATGCCTGTCTGCTATTGGTCTGTGTGACACCATTGTAAGAATACAGATGAGCCATTAGCTGAACTCCACTCCACAATGCACTTGAATTTGTTGAGCCACAAGTTCCAAGATTTGTTGGTGCTAAAGGAAGAAGCAAAACATTGATAACTGTGGAAATAAAGCTTAAGATAATAAAGAAATATGAAAAAGGTACAAGGATAGTGAAGCTCGATAATTAATATGACTGTAACCGATCAGGTTAATTTTTATCCGCCAGCTTCTCTGCATCCACCCGCTAACTCCACTGGACCAGCTCAAGTTCTATCACAACAATGGTAAAAACAATGTCAATGCTAAGTAATTTAATAATATACGAGTTAGATCCCTTAACCGCTAGGGTGGTAGGGGCACCGTTTCCTGTGGTGTGTCTTGAGCAAGTACAGCCTGGTGGTGCCCATCCCTCTCCAGGGCAACAAATGTTTCCACCCGTTCTCAAGCCGGAGACCTTTTACGTGTTAGGCTAATATAAGTACTTCTACGATATACTCTTTTGTTATTTCAATATTTTTATCTGTGGTACGGTGGGTTGGAACAGTATTAGCCAGGCAAGTTAAGCCTGGCCAAGTGTGCGTAAAACACACACAAGATCCACAATAGAGTCTTTATGACATAAGCTTCTTTCGACTACAAATGGGATTTTTCCTATAGGCGGCCTCCAGCAATAACAAGTGACATCACAGACGCGCCGACGTATGTTTCCCATATTGAAGGGGCTTCTGGAGCGACACTGCTGAGTGAGCGCTCCTTTTATTTATTTATTTATTGTCTCCCGTGCACATTAAACGCATCATTTACGCCTGAGTATCACCAGGCCGACGCTGCGCCGCCATTGTCGGGGAATAACCGAGTGTAAATACTTTGCAAAGATACTTAAGTATATCCATAAGCTTAAACTATATGTATATTTGTGATTTTTTTTTTTACGTTTTGAATCATTTCTTTGTATACAGGAGACCCCCGGGATACGGCGTCTCCACCTTAAATGTTTTCATGTTACGATGTAAAATACTCAACTCAACAACGACAAACTATTTGGTGTGCCCAAAAACTTACAAAACTCCAATTTTGCGGAGTTGGTGCCTTCGACAATGCAAGTTATGTCTCGAAGATACTTGTCTGCTATTGGTCAGTGTTATATAAACGACTACATGAAGATGCTAAAATGCTTTTAGCTGAACTACCTCCCACAACGCTCCCTTTCTATCTCTTCATTCAGTTCAGAATCTTAGGTAATAATCTTGAATTTGTTAAGCTATAAACTTGGAGTGATGCTCAAGGGAGAAGCAATGATCACTGATCGGAACAATTATTAAGGATCAGAAGACGGTTGAAGCAGGGAGTTCTTTTAAGGGGATTAAAATCCTCCTAACTTGAAGTTTTAAAATCAGTTTGCTGCCATATGTATCCACCCGCTATTCCACTGTACCAGCTCAAGTTAAATCACACCAAAGTCAGATAAAATGTTGTATTCCCTTTCCAATATTTCCTCACTTTATGCTATTTTTAGTGGCTACCTTTGTGTCCCATATTATACAATGACCAATTATTTAACCAGTTATTTCGAAACTCCACATTATCGACGAGTGGCGCTAACTAATCTATTCCACCCTGGTCATCCTGGTAGAGGGATTACCACTTGTGAGGCCCCTTCTCAAGGTTTCTTTTTTCCTCATGCTGAGGTTTTGAGTTTTTCCTTGCCCGCATGTTGGTTTAAGATCAGGTGATGGTGTAATTGTGATACTGTGCAGTCCTTTGAGACATTTTTGTGATTAAGGGCTATATAAGTAAATGTGACTGTGACTAGACTTGACTAATTGCATTAGCATTAGCATCTTACTTAATGAATGTTGTTTGTGGCTCAGAGGTTTGTCCGGTAGCTGCATCAGCATCAGCGAGACTTTTTCAAGACAATATATGTTATTTTCTGTCACATTAATCTTGAATACAGTAATCCCACACACAGTATACTTTTCACAGTTTTGCTACTTCACAGTTTAGCATCGTGCATTGTGTTCGACATTCTGATCAGCTTATTATTATTTGATGGTAATTGTTTGCAAACATTTACACAGTATTTGTATCTGTTAAACAAATGTTTCAGCCTTTGAAAGGGGTTTGCTAGATGGTTTCAGTGCATAATAGAGTATTTAATTGTGTACTAACCATGGGTTCTTCTTGGAAAGTAACCCTTGCGATAAACGAGGGATCACTGTACATGTATATTTATTTTTTATTACATTTACACATTTAGTAGTACTTACTATACACTATCTATACACTATCCACATATCCGACGACCTCTCCTGGTCTGCAAACACCAGAGCGGTGGTAGGGAAGGCCCAGCAGCGACTGCACTTCCTGAGATTGCTCAGGAAAAATAACCTAAAACAGCAGCTGCAGGTGTCCTTCTACAAAGCCACAGTGGAGAGCATCCTAACATACTGCATCACGGTGTGGTATGCTGGGTGCACAGCAGCAGACAGGAAAAAGCTCCAGAGGATCATCAAAACAGCCCAGAGAATCGTCGGCTGCTCTCTGCCCAGTCTGGAGGACATTGCCTGCTCTCGCTACCTCAGCAGAGCAGAAAACATCATCATGGACTTTTCTCACCCCGGCCACCACCTCTTCGACCTGCTGCCTTCCAGCAAGCGCTACAGGTCACACAAAGCAAAAACAAACAGACTCAGAGACAGCTTCTTCCCCACAGCCATTACCACCCTAAACAGACACCGCACAAAAAAACTGAAAACTGTTGCAAAAAACTACCTCACACGAATGTAAAATGGTACTCACGTACATGCTGACTGCACTATGTTTGTTCACTGCTCAAAACAGACACAGCACAAAAAACCTGAAAACTTGTGCCAACACTACCTCATACGAATATAATGGTACTAATGTCTATGTTCTTGCACATGTCGACTGCACTACGTTTACTGCTCACCTTGCACAATGTCTGACCATTTCCTTTTTTCTGCACTATGTTGTCTATGTTTGCACCAATGCATATGCTGACTATTTTTTGCACTATGATGACTTTGCACCAAATACAATATTGCACAACCCTTACGATACCAACGGTATCACGACAACACTGTATGTAACATCCCACATGCCGACATTTCTTGTGTAAATACCATGTAAATTATAACTATAGCCTTATCCCCCTTGTTTTATAACCTTATCTTCTCTGTTCCTTTATCTTCTTGGCTCATACCTCATTGTGAATGTGTAAAACTGGAGTGTCATGCCCAATTTCGTTGTCACAATATGTTAACCCATTTTGTAACAATGACAATAAAGGTATATTCTATTCTATTCTATTCTATTTTGTATTTAAGATCAGGTAATGGTGTAATTGTAATCCTGTGCAGTCCTTTAAGACATTTTTGTGATCCTGCGATAAACGAGGGATCACTGTACATGTATATTGAATTTTGATGTCATTTAATCATTTCCACATCAGTAGTACTTACTATACACTATTTTGTATAGTTGTTTTCATCTGGAGTATCTGGGTTTCGGAAGGCGTTAGTCAGACATATCCATTGATTCCTTTCCCTTGCTATACAACAATTTCACTTAATGTCCTCTACTTCAGAAGAAATGAATGTCTTATCCCGGGGGTCTACTGTATTTGATTTCTGATTTTGTTTTTTAACCGAATGTTTTAATTTAAAAAAAAATATATATATATATTTTTTTAAATATGTAATTTAATCATTTACACATCAGTATATATATATATATATATATATATATATATATATATATATATATATATATATATATATATATATATATATATACACATATATAATTGCACATTAAATTCGAAATCGCCACCAGGATTCCATTTTTTTACGCCTTTTTTAAAATAAAATATTTTATTGACATAAATGTATTGAAAACGATACTATTATAAGAATATAATGAGTGTGACGAACGCATTTTTATGATTGCGTTCCGTAAAATGTATTAATGTAAAATGATTTGATGGAATGAATATATCTTAATACTTATATTTTTATTTTTTTGTTCATAATTTTGTAAAATATAGGTAAAATGCTTATCATCTTATTTGATTAAATCGTTTTAATGAGATAGATAGATAGATAGATAGATTGATAGATAGATAAAATAAAGATATAAAATACAAAAATACCCAATATAACGTTTTGCTATAGAGTATTTATATAGTGCTACGGAAAATACACAATGTAATAAAAATAGGGTAATATTCATATGTAGGGGTTAGAGCTAAGATTCATGGCCCGAGCCCGAACCCGAACCCGAACCCGAGGCAATTTCGGGCCGGGTCGGGCCTGAAATGTCAGTCATACGGTCGGGTCGGGTCGGGTTCGGTCCTGCTTTTTTTTTTTTTTTTTTTTTTTTTTTTTTTTTTTAAATTAATTAATAATTATAAATATATGTTCATTAAAAATATATACTTAAACTATGTATGGATACTAGACCAAGGAATACTTGTTATAAAATAAATAATTTGGATAAAACGGAGAAGGAGCTGTAATTGCTTTTAACGGAGCCAGAGCATGCTCTGTGCACGTGACGTGACGTGAATGCTGTCCTCTTAATAATCTTCCCCTCCGCAAATTCGCGTGATTTTGGCCTGGTATCCCCGATATGGAGTCGGACCAACAAGAAGTTAAGGATAAACTCAAGAGAGGAGAACTGACGAGGAAAACGCACTCTGGTAAGAGTTTTAATAAGCGTTTTATATAGAATACGATCGCTTTTGTCGGAAGTGTACATTGACGTTGGTGACATTTTCATCCGCGTTAAAAAACGCAATTTGCAGAATAAAATCACGCTTTATTGTTTAAATAAACGCGTTATATAGACTAGGATCTCCCAATTATTATAATTAGCTCGCTTTATTGTTTTAATAAGCGTTTTATATAGAATACGATCAGGGGGGGGGGATTTGCATAGGAGTCGGAAAAGGGCACAACACGTCAACACCCCCTCAATGATAGTGCCGCGCTAAAATCTTAAGGACGTACTACTACTGCTGCTGTGGATTATGGCCCAATGATCAAGTCGTCAAAATGACGGACGCCCTTAAATGTTTTCGCTACCTCAAAAAATGATGTAAATGTTTATACAGTTTTATTTAACTTAGGCCTAGATGTTGTAACAAAAGGCAGAGTTTAATTTGTTATCATAAATCACCCCTCCTTATAAATAAAATATGTAATTTCGGGCCCCCTCGGGCCGGGCCAGCAAATCCAGTTAATTAGTCGGGCTCGGTCCGGGTCGGGTTTAATACCCCTCGGGCCTGCGTCGGGCTCGGGTGCTTTTTTTGGGCCCGATCTTACCTCTAGTAGGGGTGGGGTTTAATGTGGGGTTTTACACTTCCGGGTGGAGTTAAAGAGCCTCATGTCAAGTCAAGTCAAGTCATTTTTATTTGTATAGCCCTTAATCACAATTAGTCTCTAAGGGCTTCACAAGTTATTACATATAAGATTAGGTTACTCGTATGCTATAGAGTAGACATGGCATGTACTTTGAAAGATAGTTGTGCAAATAAATAAATAAACCAAATGTATTCGACTAAAACTTATAGAACATATTTTAATATTTACAAATTATTTTTTTATTTAACTATTCATCTATCAAAGTTATAATCATCTGTTTTATTGAAATGTTTTGTATAAAATAAAAGTTATATTTGTATATATTTTTAATTGCTTATTTTTGATTGTGTCTTTTTTCCTTGATATATACAATTTTAATGAATCCAACAAAAATATGTGGAATATTCTTTTCCATTTTCTCATCTCATCTCATTAGCTGCACCGCTTATCCTCAGTAGGGTCGCGGGGGTGCTGTAGCCCATCCTAGCAATCATCGGGCAGTGGGCAGGGGACACCCTGAACTGGTTGCCAGCCAATCGCAGGGCACACGGGGACAGACAACTCACTCACTCATTCACACCTAGGGACAATTTGGACCGGCCAATCCACCTGAAATGCATGTTTTTGGAATGTGGGAGGAAACCGGAGTGCCCGGAGGAAACCCACGCAAGCACGGGGAGAACAAACAAACTCCACACAGGAAGTCTGGAGCTGGATTTGAACCCACGCAGGAGGTTCCCATGACTTGAACTATGCCGCGCATGCTCTAACCACTGCGCCGCCGTGCTGCCCTTTTCCATTTTCTATCACTTCTTAAATGTTTCATGATTTAAACATTTGATTATAAGTTGTATTCAAAATACAGGTTAATATTTACTCTTTATACAGACAATAATTCATATATTTATTACTTTATAATCGAATTGTAAATAATCTTGAAACTATCATTGTTACTTATCAGGTACGGTAAGAAATTTAAAAAAATGATATGTACATTCTTTTAATTGTGGGCTTATTTAGATTTTCATAAAAATAATTCACTTTACAAGATTTTATCAATTATTTGGATGTATTTTTACCCTTTCAAAGTTTCAATCATCAGGGTTTTTATTTTAAAAGTTGTTGTCTTGTATACAAATAAAAGTTATTCCCATATCATCTGATTAAATTACAATTTCCATCTGAAAGAAAAGTTTTATTGTTTTTAATTATTATAAAGTTCTTTATTTTTTTACATTTTGAATTATCTACCTGTACTTTTTTCCTCAGAATATTAACAAATGAATCTAATTCAGCCACTACAATTTAAAGAACAAACTAAATAGTTTATGCATCGATTATTTTATTTTTTCTCTATTTAATATTTTCAAAATAGTTACTACCAATTATATATAAATATTAAATATTTTAAATATATGAAACATAACAATACTTTTATACAGTTTAAATGTATTTTTTCCGGGTTTTTTCCCTATTCTTACGTCAATATATAATATATCTATCACTTATTTTGAAAGTTCAGCACCTTCACAACCTGCATTTGCATGAAGTCAACTTGTCAAGAAAATGACATGAATTTACAATAAGAGGGAGCAAACAGTACCAAAAATCAGTTTGCAATGTTTTGGCTCGTGCATCGCTATCTGGATGGGAGCGACAGCAGACTATATAAATACATTTTGTGGTTTTGATCGCCGGCGTGGTACTCATTAGTCAGAGTAAGCGCGACGTGCCAGCAACAATGAGGCACACTAACAACGGCGCCACCAATAATTTATCTTTCTTTTTTTTCCCCTTTTTGACGCTCCTAATAGAAACCCGCTGCACCACAACGGCCGAGTCAACAATACGAGACAATTACACTTGCAGGCAACATGGACACTTTGCCTTTTTTCCCCCGAGGAGGGTTGTTTGTTTTAAGGCGCGGGGCGTGCTGCGGGGGTGGTGTCGATGACATGGAAACGGAGTCTTCATATCGCTTTCGTTTGATTATTAGAGCCTGGAGATTACGGTTGCTAATGTTTTTGGCTAGCAGGTAAAAGAAGAGTTGAAGGTTGAAATATTGATTCGTGAATATCGATATGATGCATCTATTTTGTAGTTTGATGAAAACAAATTGGTCAAATGCTAACTTGTATGCTACAGCCTAGAATGCTGCGAGGCTAAAAAACAGAATAGAATAGAACATACAGTATTCCTTTTGTAAAATTTCAATTGTTGTATTATAGTATTACTGTATTTTTGGAGTATTTACAAAGTAGTAATTCGAAGTATGACTGTAGTTTTATTTTCATAGATTGTTGAGCGGGAGAACAGCTACCATGACAATAAGAAACAATAAGTAACTCTTTAGTTATTGGCACGATACCACTAGATGGCGCTAAAGCAAGGGTGTCAAACAGGCGAGATGCATCAGGCCTGCTAAGGGAATGATTCCGGCCCGTGAGACAACGCTCGGGGAAGCACAAGAGAAAAACGAGCTCCATGTTGAAATATGCCCACTTGATGTTGCCAAAGCCAGGTGCCTCTAACAAACGCTGTACTTGTATTTCTTTCTTTCTCTCTCTCTCCCTCTCTCTCTTCCTCTCTTTTTCTCTCACTCTCTCTCGCTAACATGAACACTTTGCCTTTTTCTTCCCAAGGAGGATTGTTTCTTAAATGTTAATGTTTTGTTTTCAAGGATTAAAAAGTGCCTACATTTTGGGTTAGGTGCTTGTAAATGCTTGGAATTGTTGCCATGTTTCACAATGAATCGGCTTCAAACACCAACACTACTCTTTGGTGACTTCGGTTTGCATTTTCCCTTGTGATTAATGGCAGCTGGCATTAGTTTGTATGGCTTTTAACCTTTTAGCTAGCAATCTAACTCCATTTTAGTTTTTTCCCTGAGTATTAACTTTACATTATAATATCATTACCATTGATAGAACAAACATTCAGGGGCCGGACTAGTAGATTAGAGAGAAAGAAAAAGAGACAAAAAAAAAGAAAAAAGAGAAAGAAAGGGTGAGAAAAAGAGAAACAAAAGTGATAGAGAAATAGTGATTGGGGGAAAGAGAGAGAACGAAAGAAACCCAGAGAGAAAAGAGAAGGAGAAAAAAGAGAAGGAAGGGGAAAGCAAGACAGAGAGAGAAAAGAGAGAGAAAAGGAAGAGAGAGCAAAAGGGGGTAAAAAAAGAAACGGAGAAAGAGACAAAGAGGAACAGAGAAAGAGGAAGAGACAGTGAAAGAGAGATAGAGAAAAAGGGAGGAAGAGAGAGAAAGAAAGAAACACAATGACTGTGTGATAGGCAGCCGGCTTAAGCAACACCAAGTGCACATATTTCAACCTGCAGCTCTGAGAATTGTCTCGCAGGCCGAATTTAATCCCTTAGTGGGCCTGATCCGGCCCACGGGCCGCCTGTTTGACACCACTAGGCTATACAATTAAATATGACTTGACTTAATAAAATGCTAACACTTGGACTCCTATGCTAACATAACTGTGTATCCTTAAAGCCCCAAAATCGGACCATTAGCTGTGACTCTAATGTCCAATGCAAACAAAATCCTGTGCCAAATGAGCTCAGTGTAGCAGCAAGATGCCAGACAAACATGGCGGTGTTTTCTAGGTAGGGTTTCCGCTATGTAAAACAAATAAAAATTCATCGACCTATGTTTCTTTAAAAACAATTAACATTTGTATGATCGTTCATGAAAAAGCTGTTGCATATCGTTACGTTTAATCTCCGCCCACTTATTCTCTGAAGATGAGCTGTGATTGATCATTACCTGAGCCCTAAAGCAACTTGGAGGCCATTTTTTTACGTTACTGGCAAGAAACAAAATGGCAGCCCCCTTGAGATGAAAAAGAAAAGACTGTTTTTTAAATTTAGACTTTCGACGGCATATACAACCGGCTGTTGTTAGCAAAAACAAAATTTTCGGGGGTGAGGGACTCAGAACATTGTTTTGTCCATGAAAAGTGAGGCTTTCATCGCCCAAAATATTTTTGAATGTTTTTTTTTTTCCATCATGCACATGGTTTGAGCGATGCTTCCAGAAAGAACAACGACAACAGTACGCTGCTAGCTAGCATAACACCAACATGTACCAAGGCGAATTAAAGAAATTAACGTTTTTCTGGATTATTAAACATATTGCCACTTCAAACGTATCCAAAACTAACATGCTAACTACAAGTATGCTAAAAAACTAAACTAGATAAGAACTAGAGTTTAATTTTCATATTGCTAAATGCTACATGCTAACAATAACAGTTGCCGACCAGTTAAAGGGTATTAAATCAATCCGAATGACTAGCGGTGTTAATTTTCCTTTTTTGTTTTCTTATGTTAATAAAGTTGTATGCTCTAGTAGTAGTAGTGTCACAGAAAAAAACCCAATTTTTGCTGTAAATCGCTAAATGATCCTTGATATGGAAGCTCATTAAACAATATATGTTTATTGAAAGACTTAATGATGAAAAGCCACAGACAAACTTTAAAAACCTAGAAAATCTAGAAAAGCACATAAGGCAATTTAGTGGGGCGAGGGGTGGGAATGGGCGGATCTATACACACTGCACGTGCACTGCTTCTTCCTCCAACCCAGTGCTGTCTGCACTGATGAAATGAAATGAAATGATCTGCATTTATATAGCGCTTTTCAAGTCAATGACTTCCCAAAGCGCTTTACATTGTGCTTCACATTTCCCAATAGCGGCCGTGATTTGTGCAGCCATGTAAGGCGCTAACCTGCTTATTGGGGGTATTGGGGGTTCAGTGTCTTACCCAAGGACACTTCGGCATGTAACACGGACAAGCCGGGATTCGAACTGGGATCCCTTAATCCTAAAACGATCGCTCTACCTCCTGAGCTACTGCCGCCCCGATTGTAAATACGTCGTATCCTTGTTTGCAGAATTTAGTGACATTTTTACAAAGGAACTTTGCTTGCACCTTGTTTCGGAAGCATTATTCAGGACAAAAATGAGCCTCAACACAGGCTTTATCATCATTTCCTCGATTTTGTATAATCATATGAATATTTAGGTTTTGTCTAGAGAGCGGGTTTGGCAATTTTGTTTAACTTTATCATAAAATATACGGTGTCACCCTCTCAGATAAACAAATATATATTTATTTTTTTGGCTTTCATGGCTTTTTGGGTCAAAAGTTTTTTTTTCTTTTTCATAACTCTCTTAAGTGAAGAACTGTTGTGTTTTTTGTTTTGTTTTTTTTTCAAAATTCAACCACACCCTGCTAGTTCTAAAGCCGGATAAGAACAAGAAACCAACCTCGGGGATGTTTGCCAATAAAGACCCATTTATCATTTCCACGCACTTGCATCAATGGGCCGTGCTGTTCTCACTCTTTGTTGAAATCAAAGGTGTTGGTTCTAAATAAAATATATTTGTATGCGGTATATTTTATACCAGCGTTAATTCAGCTAAAATAGTTTGAAAGTTACTGAATACTTAGAAGAACTATTTGAATTAAAAAAAAATACTGGCACGTTTTATTGTTTTAAATAACATAACATCCAAAACTAACATGCTAACAAGACGTATGCTAACAAATTTAGGTAGATAGTTTATTTCTATCATCATTACTGATAATATGCAGCGTGCTGACAGTAACACATGCTGCAATGGGATGACCAGTTACAGGGTTTTAACAGTGTTTATTATTCGACCACTAGATGTCGCTGTATTGTTTCGCACAACCGAAAACGGAGATTCAAAGTGCCTAAACTGCAACATTTTGCTTCTCGTTTTTCTGCTGAGCTTTTCAAACGGTTTTGCGGATTTTCCAAGTACCCGTAGCAGCAAGAGGGCTCATGTTATGTAAAGAAATGTAAAATTCTCGACCTGGGAGTATGAAAAAATGCATGTTTATGCAGTGTAATAGTTGATGTACTTTTGTTTGTTTTTAGATCAATATTGCTTTCTTTAATTAATTTTACTTTTTATCTGCTAGGCGGTGCTAAAAATACACAATGTCCCTTTAAACACCGTTACTTTGACAATAAATTTCATTTTGTTGTCAGCATTTTATTTTATAAAATAGATTCATCTTGTAAGAAACATTTTAATTACTAGCATGTTTTTAAAAAATAATCTTAATTAAAAGGACAGTGTGTATTATTTGTACCACTAGATGTTGATATATTGTGTGCCAAAATGCAAGCATTTTACTTCTTTTTTTAATGCACATTAATATTTTATGTTCATGTACTTTTTTTTTTTATTATTCATTAATATTTTTTGTTGAGGGCAGCACGGTGTGGCAGTGGTTAGCGCGTGTGTGGCACAGTTCTAAGGTCTTGGGAACCTCTTGTGTGGGTTCAAATCCAGCTACCGGACTTACTGTGCGGAGTTTGTATGTTCTCCCCGTGCTTGCGTGGGTTTCCTCCGGGCACTCCGGTTTCATCCCACATTCCAAAGACATGCATTTCAGGTGGATTGGCCGGTCCAAATTGTCCCTAGGTGGGAATGAAAGTAAGCGAGTTGTCTGTCTCTGTGTGCCCTGCGATCGGCTGGCAACCAGTTCAGGGTTGCTGGGAAGGGCTCCAGCACCCCCGCGACCCTATTGAGGATAAGCGGTGCGGCTAATGAGATGAGATTGGATTTTTTGTTGAATTATGTATTTTTTACCACCAGGGGGCACTTAAAATACACAATGCCCTGATGGCTAGCGTTATTTAAACAAGAATTGTAATCTTTTTGTCTGAATTGAAAGTTACAGAATACATTTATCTTGAAAGAAACTATTTAACTTATATAATAATATTTTAACTAGTATATTTAATATGAATCTTGATTAAAAGGACAGTGTGTATTATTTGACCACTAGATGTCACTGTCGTGCAACCAAAAATGAGTGCTAAAAAGCACTAGGAAGAACACAAACTACGGAGTTCAAAGTGATTACACGCAACCATTTTTTGGGGGTTTTCTGGGCACCCGTTGTACCAAGATGGCCGACAATGATGTCAGCTCCATCTAGGTGAGGCTCATGCAATGTCAAATAAATGCAAAGTATTTAAAAAAATGCCCGTTTATATGATAATTCCTGTTTTGTTTTGTTTTTTTGCTTATTTTTAAAAATCAATATTTTTGTTATTTTTTTTAACGAATGAGGTTTTTTTTTTTACCGCTAGGAGGCGATAATAATACACACTGTCTCTTTAATATATATAAAATGTTAAAAATATGGATTGTTTTTAAAGATATGTAAATTCCTAGCTACATATGCGTCAACGGATTTAGGCGCCTTTTATTCTTCGTGTAGCAACGCTGCAATTTGGGTGTGCCTGAGATAAATATACCGTATAGGACCCGCTAATGTGCACTTAGCGCTTATTCAGAACGCTAGCGACCAAAACGTAAAAATTTGTGTTTAGTCGAGCCAACGCGCCGTAGCGGCCCGCGGGAAATCATTAGTGTGGGAATGTTTTCAAAACAAAGAACACAAAGTTGTTCATTTATGCTAAGTAGTAGCATGTTAGCATGTAGACAATCCTTTATAGAATAGGTCCCTGGCTAGTAATATAATATCATTAGTGGATAACATTGAACTAGTTTTGTGTCATGTGTGGGACGATTTTTGCTACAAGCTAGTGAGCTAGCAAGTGAGCCGGCAGCTAACGCTTAGCAGCAATGTTATGGAGAAGTGTGAAATGTAATTTCTCTACCAGGTATAGTTGCTTTTTACATTACCATTCAAACATTTTTACAAAAAAAATAGTATACCACATACAATTAGCATAATCTGCATCAGCTTTAGAACATTAGCATGTGTACACCTCATTTTTCACTTTATGTTAGCATGCCCACTCCAAGCGAGCTAACTGTTGTTCATTTTAAACAGTTAAATTTGTGATGAATTTAGATTTGATTTGTTTTTACTAAATCAGCGATCGAGCTAGCAAGCTAGCATGCTGAGCTTTATATGTTTGCATTCAAACATTTTAACAGAAACATTAGCAGATCACATAGGAAGCGTTTTTTAACTCAATTTGTTCTGTATTAGCATTTACAGGGATCAGAATGGAGATTTTCATTTTCAGCTGAAATAGCCAGCGTCCAGGAATAAACCAGGGCGGAGACCCCCCACACCACCGCCAAACCCCCCCCCCCCCCACCCCCACCCCAAAAAAAACAGGGTTTTAGGCAATTTACTTGTCCAAAACCATGCTTATATTTATCGTTTAAGTAACATTTTAAGAAGATTAAAATAATTTGCCCACATAACTGATTTTTTTGTAAATACTGCAAGATAAGTTCAAATGCAGTTCAGTCCCTGCAGCTTGTGCGACAATGCGGCCAATTTTTCTAACGGCCGCCAGGGTGCGCCAGAGCAATAAAG
Source organism: Urocampus carinirostris (assembly GCF_059441175.1). Classification (NCBI taxonomy): domain Eukaryota; kingdom Metazoa; phylum Chordata; class Actinopteri; order Syngnathiformes; family Syngnathidae; genus Urocampus; species Urocampus carinirostris. Next base: position 29,741,325 of record NC_142355.1, read on the forward strand.
GAAAGAGTGAGACAGTCGGATTTTGAATTTGTTTGCTACGCAAGAGAAAAAGTGAAAAAGTCTTTGGGGTTCAAAAACAGCGGAAATCCGCGGATCCGCGGAAAATTCTGATCCCTGCATTTAACAGTTAGAAATTCAGCTTTTGAATATTAGCATTTTTTTTCACTTAATGTAAGCAAGCTAACTCTTATGTTCATTTGTGATGATTTTTTTTAAATAATTCTGTGATCAAGCTAGCTCGCATGTGTACTGGGAGTAGCAATGTCATGGAACAGCGCAAATTGTAAAATATATAGTTTGAATGTTTCAACCAACTAAAGTACTTTCTGCATTAGCATTCAACTGTGTTTAAGACAGAAATATTGGTATAACTTGACTTTTAATTAGCATTCCTATAGTTAGCATTTAAACTTATGTCCATCACCCTTAGGACATTAGCATGTGTATGCCTGATTTTTCACTTGCTGTTAGCCTGCTAACTTTCAGTGCAATAGCTGTAATTTTGATTTGAACTGGCAAATTTTTATTATTTTATCTTAAAGATTCTGCAATCAAGCTAGCAAGCTAGCACGTAGACCGGCAGCAACTGCAGGAAGTGTATGACGTAAAATACTTTCTCTGCCAGCTACAGTTGCTTCTTATATTAGCATTTACATTTTCTTTAACAGATATTTTAGCATACCATATAGAATGATGTCCAATTTCCCTGAAGCTTTTTCTAACCAAATTGTTTTGTATTAGCATTCCAACAGTTAGCATTTAAATGTATGTCCATCACCTTTAGCACTTTAGCATGTGTACGCCTGAATTTTCACTTGCTTTTAGCATGCTAACTGTAGCAAGTTAACTCAGTTTAAATAATCAAATTTGTGTTGTTGTTTTTTTCTTTAAAATAATTCTGCTTACAGAGTATTCTAACAAGCAAGTTTTCCTAAAAAAATTCAACAATTGCGTTCGAAAGACCATCAAAAATGTTTTTCCAATCCTTATCTCAGTTCATGTTCTAGCACATATGTGAGGCGTTTAAACGCGGCGCGGCTAAACGTGTACTCACAGCTCAAAATTGTGATTTGCTGTCAATCACTAAACACATTTGAGTCAAAAATTAAGTCAAGTCATGTTTATTTGTATGTGTCTTAATCACAAGAATTCTCAAAGGGCTGCACAGAGCACAGTCTATTATTACACTATCCCCTGATCTAAAACCTACAGGAGGGCATGGGAAAACTCAAAAACCGCAACATGAGGAAAAAGAAGAAACCTTGAGAAAGGACTGCAAAAGAGGTAATCTGACTTCCAACATATTGTTATTTTGGTTTGTATTCATTCATACAGTTTAGTCATTTGTTCATAAAATTAGAGTAAATAATTACAAATACTACAAAAATCAAACCTTTTCATTTGTGTTTTTTGTTTTTTACTGGATACATTGTTAATAAATTTAATTAAATAAAAGTTTTTTTTAATTATATTGAAAAAACTATTCTGTCGCATGACGCATATACGTATATTTACATTTTTATGAATGATTTTTTAAGAAAATAAGAGTGCACACACAACAGAAAACTCTTTAAAGTTTGTAAAATATGTGAGCACCAGCTCAAGGAATACATTGTAATTAATTCTAATTCCCCTGTATTGCAACTGAGTTAACACATATTTTCTGTTCTAACGTCACCACAAATCTTTTATAGCGCTTTAACTCACAAGTTACGACAGCTTTAAAGCTTTAACTCGTTGGTTGTATTAGTTGAATATTTACCGGCTATAATGTGTGAGTTAAATCAACTCGAAAGCTTTAACTCAAGAGTTGAAGAGTCTTTAAAAATGTCTGCGCTCTTTAACTCTTGAGTTAAAAACTTCAGAGTTTTAACTCAGGAGTTAGAAGTTTTAAAACTTTAGCTTAAGAGAGAAAGAATATTTAAATGTGTACTGGATTTAACTGTGAGGAAAGAAAAAAAACTTGAAAGCTTCGACTCAACCGTTTAAGAGGCTTTAAAACTTTGTACCTGATTTAGTTTTCTAAGTTAATATAACTTTAAAGCTTCAAAGCTTCAATGTCTCATTTTTGACCACTAGATGGCAGAGTGTTGTCTGGTACAAACCCAGTGTTCAGATCAATGTGTTTTTTTTTACTGGGTGGAATTTTTTGGGGACCACTGGGAGGCACTCAATATTAAACATTGTCCCTTTCACTCAGGAGTTGAGTCTTTAAAACTGTCTGTGTACTGTCTTTTCATTTTCCTCATGTTGAGGTTTTTGAGTTTTTCCCTTGCTCTCATGTAGGTTTTAGATCAGGGGATGGGTCTTTTGAGACTTCTTGCGATTAAGGGCTATACACATAAACATGACTTAACTAGACATGATTAATTCATCAGTTATACAGAATCAAAGTTTTAACACACGGGTTAAATGGTCCTTAAAACTACACTCTTTAACTCGTGAATTTAAAAAAAAAAGCTTTAAAGCTTTAGCTTAAGAGTGGAAGAGAATTTAACCGTGTACTTGATTTACTTGTGAGGTAAAAACAATTATAAAGCTTTAACTCAAATATTTACCGATGCCTAAATATCAAGAAATTATGCTTGTTGGAAACTTGAAACCTGCTTTGAATCAAGAGTTAAATAGCTTTAAAGCGTTAACTCAAGAGTTGAAGAGGCTTTAAAAGTTTAAACCTGGTTTAACTTAAGAGTTACAAATGTCTTAAAGCTTTAACTCAAGAGTCGAGGAGCCTTCAAAACTGCAAACGAGTTGAACGATCAAGAGTTGATGATTAATTACATTACATTAATGCACTAACTCCTTGGTTGCAACTGCTTTAACTGAAGAGGAAAAGTGTGTACCTTATTTAACTTATGAGTTAACTCTTGAGTTAATCCAGCTTTAAAGCTTTAAGAGTTTTTTTTTTAAACTTGAGACTTAAAAGGCTTTACAGCTTCAACTCAAAGGTTGTTGAGTCTTGAAAAGTTTGTACCACCTTCAGACCTTTAAATCAACCGTCAACACTTGTTTAAAACTTCGAATGTGCTTTAACTCTTGGGTTATAGCACCTTTAAAGCTTTAGATTTAAAGATTTAACAAATATTTACAGCTTTAACTCAAGGGTTGAAGAGTCTTTTAAAGTGTATGCCTTCTTTAACCCGTGAGTTAAAAAGCTTTAAATCCTCAACTCTATGCTTAGCACCTTTTGAAAAAAAAATTAGACCTGTGCCTAAGTTTACACCTTCTCAAAACTTTAGAGTTAAAAAAAGCTTTACAGCTTTAACTCAAAAGTTAATGACCCTTAAGAGGTTGGTACCTGCTTAAATCATGAGTTAAAAAGTTTGAAATCTCTAACTCAACAGTTGACGCTAATATTTAACTTAACAGTTGTAGCGTCTCCAAAACTCAGGTAAAATCACTAAACAACAGCGGACAGGACAAATATACAGAGAGAAATCAACACAGCCCAAAATATCATCAGCTGCTCTCTGCCCAGTCTATAAGACATTGCCAGCTTGCTAAACTGTAGCAGCACCATTAACATTCTAAAAGACAATTCCCACCTCAGCTACCAACTGTTTGACCTGTTGCCCTCTCATAGGCGTTACAGGTCCCTGAAAAATAGGACAAACAGGCTATGAGACAGCTTCTTCCCCAGGGCCACCACAACTCGAAACGAACGCACAAAACTGTAAAAACATATCTAGTGACAATTTGTGGTATATCGATGATTATGTGTGGTTTGTTTGTTGTATCCCTTAACCACTAGGGTCGTAGGGGAACCATCTCCTGCGCTGTGTCTTAGGCAAGTACAGCCTGGTGGCACCCATCCCCCTCCAGGCAAACATACATTTCAGGCAGTGGTTAGCACATTCCCTTACCACGCGAGAGGTCCCCGGTTTGAGACCGGGTGGAAACATATGTTGGCCTAGAGAGGGATGGCACCAACTTTATTCGTTGCACTATTCTTCTTCATTGCATTGTTATTATAACTAGGACAGTTTTTCTAAGCACTACGTTGTCATTATTTTTTTGCCTAATCATCCTGATAGTCCTTTATCTTTTATTTGTCTTCAAAACTGACTAGTAGATTTAAGAGAAAGAAAGAAAGAAAGAGAGAGAGACAGTGGGAGAAAAGGAGTGAGAGAAAAAGAGAGAGAAGGCAAGAGAGAGAAAAAAGGGAGGAAGAGAAGTAGAGTTTTTCCTTGCCCACATGTAGGTTTTAGATCAGGGGATGGTGTCATAATAGTCTGTGGTTTGCAATAATCTGTGGTCTGAGCAGCACTTTGAGAGTCTTTGTGATTAAGGGCATCACAAATAAACATGACTTGACTTGACTTGGAAACTCTTTAGATTGCATTGTTTTACCCTGGAGTGTCATGTCTAATCTCATAGCATACACTGTCTTACATAGTAGATATCAATGCCAATAAAGACGATTCGAATTCTAAACTAGTGTTAAACGGTGAACCTAAAAACAAGAGCCTTTTCTATTCGATTCCAAAGAACTGAAAAATAAAGAAAACCATCAGTTTTATGATGAAAGAAGAGCGCTTTCTCTGGAAAAAACCAAGAACTTGGAAAACGACTGGCGGTAAACGAGGTCATAAATCACCATACTGAAATATTAGGAAAAGCCGAGTTACTCATGATCATTTTGCAGTCAATGCAAACTTTGTCTGCACACAACCGACGTTTCTCTTGTGCACGACTAATTGTGAGCAAGACCAGGGGAGTGGGGGGGGTCTGTGGGACAGGTTTCGGTGGTCTTGGATTTTACAAGAGCAGTTATGCAGGCCGGGGACAATGTGCTGAATTGGCAAGCCTATATATAAGTCTGCCATTTGGACGCACTAATGCCACTTTACCTTATGAGGGAACGACGGCGCCGCAGCACCTGCTAGCAACAGAATGCCATAGGAGATCAACTTCTGACACCCCCCCCCCTCTGCACACACACACAACTCCCACCCTCTTTTTATAAGACCCCTACTCAGATTGTTTTACAGTACACAAAGTGTGCGCATGGTTCCCTCGACTAACGCAAACACCCCCGCACAAAGGAATGACAATGCGCGTTTGAGGCGTCAAATCACTTTTATTTTATTTTTTTGCAGGAGGAGCGTTATCTGGCTAGCGCCGCGCGGGGGACCACCCCGATAAAATCCGCTATCAGACGTTCGCAGACCCCCAAACCCCCCCCCCCCCCCCCTCGGTCACTCTGTCCTGCCGTACCCTTCTTCACAATATCAATATCGAGCACATTGTCTCGTCCTCACCTTGTGTTTCTGTGCGCTATTTTTACACGGGCCTCGTGGCCTTAAGACACCCTCTCAAGCACTCGCTCGGCTACATTGTTCATCGGACGGGACCACCACTCGCTTTTTCGTTCCCGTCATAAATGAGCCCCCTCTCGGACACAAAGAATATCTCCGGGCTATATTGTTGCAATTTATGGTTCTAAAATCATCCTTTATACCGATATTGGGTGATTATTGACATATTTACATCCAATTTTAAAGATATTCTTGAGTAAACAGCTCGATTATTACACCTAATTTCACATTTTGGCTATAATTAATATTTATATAAAAATTATGAAAGTAATCTAAAAAAACAATAGATAGGTTCCTACAGATAATATAATATATTGAATATAAAATAAAAAATAGATTAATAATACAATCTTTTGAGGTGGTAGTCTAAAATAATTGTTCTTCTTTGTCTTTTTTAGGGTGAAATATGATTATCGGTGGTAATTGACGTTTAGAATATTTTTTGTTTTTTCGGCGGTGAAACGTCATATTTTTGGCAGTACTAATAAGCAGTTTATCATTAACATAATTAACATAATATTTGGATGAGTATTTTTTACAGTACTCATGATTTTACATATAAAGATAATATTCATAATATTTTGAAGAGGTTATTTAAAGAACATTTGTGTCTTTAGATTAAATATCATGTTTTTATAGTACTGATAAGATTATATATGTGGATAATTAGTCATTGTTAACATTCATAACACTTTTATGAGGAATTTTTTAAAGTACATTTTATCTTTTTTTATTTTGTATGAAACACGTTATTTTGCAGTATTCATGAGCTCACCTCTGCATACTGTATAATGAGTCCTTTTTGGAGTAATAAGTAGGAGCTTACATAAACAGATTTTTTTGTACCTGTGATCTCGACTCTCTTTGCAGTTTTATTGATGTTTATTACCGGTATTACTTTTTATTACTTTTTTAGTCATATAATAAAACGGTATACTGTATATTGTAAGTAATATTTCCATTACAAATATTGCAGGTTTATTATCATGTGATTTTTTAAATAACATTTTGCAACCTTTTAGGTCAATATTTTCTTTGTTCAGAGTCATTATGGCATTTTTTCTTTAATTTTTTACAATATATGCCCTGTTTTTTAATGTGGAGATAATTAACAATAAGATAATAAAGGTATATATTAGAGTTGACTTTTGTCAATTTCACATTCAGATATAATATTGCGAAATGTTTGCAGGCGATAATATATAAGTCTACTTGTCATTACAAAAAAGTGGACTTTAAATGTAATAATAAGGCACGGTGGCTTTTTTGGTTTGGTTTATAAACATGAATACACATTTTTTCCCCGGACCTAATTTAATATTGTTGCAAGATGATGAGGACTATGACAGGGTGGAATCAATTTTACCGGGTTTGGGATTGCTAAACCCTCTTGTAGTCCTTGTTTTCGGTGTCATTATCAGGTTATATCATACAACAGGAGGGTCATTTATAATTGAAAATTAATGTTTTTACACAGACTAAAACATAAAAAGGTCCCTTTTTTGCAGTTTCTTTGATGTGATAACCACGGTTTCTGATCCTTTTATTTTGACACCTGATACAGGAAATACAGGAATTATGAGTTTACCTGTGCATATAATAAGTCCTTATTCACCATTTACAATCACTTGTTATTTTGCATTAAAAAGTACCTTTTTTGTATTGAATTTCGATTAACTGACATATTGACTTGAGCTTATTAATCTTTTTTTTACTTTTCTTAGATTAGGCAGGCATTTTTGTGGCATTGTAAAATAAAAAGTAAATAAATAAGAAAAAAAAATGTGTGGCCATAATAATTTAAAAAGGGAAATTATTATTATCGTTATTAGTTGAAAAATGTAACATATACTTTCATTATTATCACCACCAATTTATGTGTGTATTTACTCATGCATTTATCTAGTTAGTTAGTCAGTTAGTAAGTTAATGAGTGTAATTGACAAAATCCTCGTTTAGGACACCACGTATCCGGTTAGAACATGCAATTTATTCCGCGATTTAATTCTTTATATGCTAAATGTGAGGAAATTTATCGTTTACTACATTTAATAATTATCTGATTGGAACGTGCAAAGAAATGACAGATGCGTGGTGCGCTCAAGTCCACGAGGATCAACTGCTGCTCTTTAAATGCATTGCTAGATTCGTTTTTGCAACTATAGACGTTTATAACAAGCAAACGTGTGCATGTATTTGGACTTTGTGAAAGAAAAGTCGCTAATCCTGATCATTTAACGTCGCCAGCAAGCTGTCAATTGAGTTATTGTCGGCACAAACGACAAAAGTGAGCGAAAGTGGAGAAAAGTGAACGACATTGCACTTTTGCACAAGTTGGAGTGACGTCACGCGGTTCTTACCTGCACGCTTTCTTTTGCGCGGAGACTCCTCGTGCAGCAACTTCTTCAATCACCACAAAACGTGCAATCCCGCGCGTAAAGTCACCATTGCGCACTTTGGATGCGGGTGGCGCTGTGGGGGGAAAGAGATAAGGGGGAAAGTGGGAAGTTGTCCCGCTCCGGTTCTTGCAGTTCTTGGTTCGAGGACAGGAGGTGGAAAGCAGCCAAAAAGTTATTCCTCTCTTTCTTTTCCTTCCTTCACCGTCCAGTGCGATGTGGACGTGAAGTGAGAGTCTGTGACCCAGTGACTGATAGAAGGAAAGCTAATCCCTCCCTCCCTCTCTCTTTCCTTCACTCCTCCCTCTCTCCTATACACGCGCACTCTCGTGCTTACACTCCTTAGGGGGGCCCGTTCAAGAACTTCGGGAATAAAAAGTTCGCTTACTTTCTTCGAAAATGGAAATTGCTTGGGTAAATAAAGAGGAATAAAGTAGGGAAAGTCTTCGTGCAGGTACGAATTATGACTTTCATGTGCAGGCACGTCGCAGTTAATAAAAAGAGGTTTTCCGTGTCTTTGTAAAGACATTTGAATGTCACACTCACAAAAGCAATCAGTAATCGTGTATTTTAATGTAAATGAATAGTCACTAACTCTTCTGAAAATATCTGCCGCCTTTTAAATTCAAACAACAACTAAAACTTAGATTTAAGACTAGTATTTTAGTGTGCGGCTGCTATATTTTGAAGCAAAGTTTTGTGCATGATTAATACACTTTTGATCACATTTGATTTCCGTTTTGGTCCAAGTTTGCCACTTCCGGTTTTAAACAGGCTCGTGTTTTATTTTTTAATATTCCGGAGACGTGCCTAAAAATTGACAGTTCTATCAAATCTACAGCTTTTAAATGTCAAAAATCTTGGCAAGTATGCATTAATTGTTCTAAATTCGAAATTGCTTAAAGTTGGTGTATGTAACTTTAAAATATTGTACTGGCTGGTGTTGCTTTGGTTGACATCACCATTGCAGCTCCTTTTGTTGCGCGTGCGAGTATGTGGAATTCTTGGACACCCTCGAATAAACTCTGCCAATTTCATCTTTTTGGCGCTGTGGGAGAAAAAAGAAAGACTCTTTGAACTCAGTTGGGCATTGTTAACACATACTTAATGGAGAAAGAAAATGTACTTTCAACTTTTTAAGGAAACCTCTAACAATAAACCCTAATCTTAATGTAAATATTAGGGCAAAACGGGTCACGGTATATCACTCCAGCCGGGGTCTAGAATTCAATTTACTTGGGGGCAACCGGAACTAGGGTCTGAGGTGAGATTGGGATGTGTCGGGTTTTCAAAGAACGAAACTCACTTAAAGCTCCATATAAGATGCATAAAATGTCCTTTAAAGGGACAGTGTGTAATATTTAGTACCTTCTCGTGGTACAATAAGCATCATCATATACATATTGATTTTTACACATAAATAAAAATCATAGGTTGTGAAATATTTTTTTATTTTACATACTGGAATCCCTTCCTAGAAGTCGCCACCATATTTTTCTGGAATCTTCCTGCTACGCTGCGCTCTTGACACTGGCTTTCATTCGCATTGGACAACACAGTGCCATCTAGTGGTCAAATATTACACACTGGGGCTCTAAGTTTCAGTTCAACAGCAGTGACTCCCCATTTTGCCCCTCGTTCCGCATTTTAAATTAAATATGTTGCCATTCGTTTGCAAAAAAATGATTAAACGAATCAACGAATTTCTTGAAACTTATCTCTGATATGTACGTTTTGTCTCAAACCAGGAAGTAGCAAGTCAATTATATAGCAGATTGGAATTACATCGATCTTTAACGTTAGCCCTTCCAAACGAATAAGCACAAAGTTAGCATTCATTTCAACCTCGCGTGGACCACCCTTAAACATTAAGCTTCCATATTATGGTAGGGGCTGCCAATGGCCCGCGGGCTGCGATTTTTAGACCCCTATACTACAGTAATGTAATACGGTTGCATTCCAGGTAAAATATTCAATAACACTTAATTAACTCAATGATTATTGAAGAAAAGCCACTCAGTTCCGTTGACTTTCGGTCTTGTTTTGGAGACGATTGAGACCAGAAATAGACTTCTGTAATTGAGCGGTGGGAAAACTACTACCCGAGGGCCCCTTGCGACCCCTCGGCTTTTTAATCTGGCCCAGCACCAAAAAATAGTAAAGATATGACACATATAATGGTAAATGAAGTACTTTTAATTACAAATGGCCTCAGTAGCTCAGGAGGTAAAGTGCTCGTCTTGGGTTTAAGAGGTCGCAGGTTGGATTCCCGGCTCCTCTGTGTTATATGTCGAGGACACTTAATCCCTAATGCCTCACGATAACCAGGTAGTTGCCTTGAATGCCTGATGCTGCTAGTGGTGTGGGAGTGTGTTTGTGAATGGGAACATGTGAAGCACATTGTAAAGCGCTTCGGGAGGTCTTCAGTGACTTGAAAAGCGCTATTTAAATGAAGACCTTTACAAAAAAATGTTTGGGTGCAAGTTTTTTCCCCAGTGTCCCTTTGTGTATGTTTCTTTTCATGAACCACGCTCAAGCCAAAGTTCAAATACCTGGATATATTTTTAAGAAGCTATTTAATTTGTAAACAAATATAAAATTACATTTCCTCCTGGTCCCAGCAGAATTTTTTATACTGCGGCCAAAGACACAAAAAATTGGACAAACCCTGGTTTGGGCGATCCAATGAGGACCAAGTTTAGTCCCAAAAATGGTATTCAGTTGCTGTTTTTACTTCTTCTGTGGTCCAAATTGAAAAAGGCCTTCTTTTAATTTCACTCCTAAAACAAAAAAAAGACGTCTTTTGGACGTTGAATTCCGGACTAAGTATGTTTTTAGAAACGGTTGTGTCCGGAAATCAAGTCTAAAACTTGGTTGTTTTAAAACCATCCAATTGTTAAAACTGTTCAACCTCCTTTAATAGGGTCCAAATTTAGCCTCCAAAACCTCGTCTTTTCAACTTCTTGAAAGAGACATTTTTTCGACTTTCAGTTTTGAACCAAATAGAGACGTCTTTTGGACGTCAAATTGTGGAAAACATATAGTTTCAGTCGTGATTGATTCCAGAAGAAGATGTGTAACCTTGGGTTGTGTTTATCCCAGGGGTGATTTGAGGTTCGGAGATTTGAGAGTGCTGAGCACCCAGAGAGTCTGGCTAGTTAGAATATTTTATTTTTCATTTCTCCTAAAGTGATACAACATGTCAAATTCAATTAGGATCATATTTTAATCAAAATAAAGGCTTTTTGTTTTAAATGGTCGTTTTTATCAATCGAAGGTTTTTTGAAGGCTGTTTTTATTCATTTTTAAAAATTGAATCCTGGCCCTCTTAGGCTTTCATAATAACACACTCTCACCGTAATACACCGGAGCCTCCACAGACTCCGCAGCTATGCCGCAAGTGACATTAGCTGGGCAAAAGCTAGAAAGCAAAAAGACTGTACCATTTCAGGTCAGTGGAGTATTACTGACACTGCGTTGTTTAGTTTTTTGCTTTGTTTTACCTTTTTTATGTTTTATCCAGCATTTTTTATTATATTTAAGCCTATCCTGTCCTGTCCTTTATTAAGGAAAAAGGTTCATAAAAATGTTGTAATTTTAGGGGTGGTTGGGCACCCCCAAAAAACGACTGGTTACGCCCATGGTTTATGGTTTTTGCTCTTTTTTTTTTTTTTCCTTGCTATTCTATTTTATTTTATTACCCTTGCTTTTTCCCGCCTTTTTTCTTCTTGCAAAAGGCCGGGCAGAAAAAAAATTGGTTTGGTCAGCTTGAGTCTCCGTAGTTTTCTTCATTGTCAAGCGCTTGTTTTAAATATCATTATGCAATACAGTGACATCTAGTGGTAAAACAATACACAGTCCCTTTAATGTATGGAAAATATGGATACATTTATTACTGAATTATTTTCTAACTAGGGCAGCACGGCGGCGCAGTGGTTAGCGTGTGTGCGACACAGTTCTGAGGACATGAAATCGAACCTCCTGTGTGGAGTTTGCATGTTCTCCCCGTGCTTGAGTTGGTTTCCTTTGGACATTCCGGTTTCCTCCCACATTCCAAAAACACGCATGTCAGGTTAATTGGCTGGTCCAAATTGTCCCTGAGTGAGCGAATTGTCCGTCCCTGTGTGCCCTGCGACTGGCTAGCAACCGGTTTAGGGTGTCCCCTGCCCACTGCCCGAAGATAGCTAGGATGGGCTCCAGCACCCCCAGGACCCTATTGAGTATAAGCGGTGCAGAAAAAGGATGGACTGATGGAGGGATATTTTCAAATTCACCTTTAAATGTTTTTTATTTAAAATCTTATTATAACTTGCAAATTAATTTTTTATATATGTTTAAGAACAGTGGAATGTGCAAAATCTGCAAAAAGCTCCTGAAAATATTCTATGAGACAGTAGTGGCAAGCGCCCTCTTCTATGCGGCAGCTTGTTGGGGAGGCAGCGTCAAGAAGAAGGATGCCTCTCGTCTCAATAAACTGGCTAGGACAGCGAGCTCTGTTGTGGGCAAAGAGCTAGACAGCCTAACAACAGTAGCTGAGAGACGGGCACTGGAAAAGCTGCAGTCAATCATGGACAATCCATCGCATCCACTACACAGCATTATCTCCAGACAGAAGAGCAGTTTCAGTGACAGACTGCTGTCACTGTCTTGTACTACAGACAGACTGAAGAGATCTTTTCTTCCTCATGCCATGAGGCTCTTTAACTCTACCCGGCAGAGTAAAAGCCCACATTAAACCACACCACCTACATTGCATATTACCGAATCTTATTGCAATATGTATTGTGTAGCACTATTTAGTTATTCTATATAACACGCTACAGTGGGCATTTGCACGTCACACTGGGTATTTGTATATTGTATTCTTTTTGCTTTATTATTGTATTGTTCTCAGCTCAGGGATGCTGCTGGAAATGTGAATTTCCCTTCGGGGATGAATAAAGTATCTATCTATCTATCTATCTATCTATCTATCTATCTATCTATCTAAAACAGGATTATGGCCCAGACCTTAGTTTCCGTGGCCCCCATCTCAATTGAGTTGGAGACCCCCGATTTAAAAGTTTTTGAGCTATTTTTATACTGACGAATCAATTATGTCTGTAATATATTGATGAGGCGTTCAAAAACCATGTAGTCCAAGGATTTTTTTCCTTAAAAAAAAATCATTTTCAATTTTCACTTTTTAACAAAGTAAATACGTCTTTTAGGTGGAACTTTGATGTCTTTTTAACGTCTTTTTACACAGTTTGTGTTGCATGGGAACATATTTTGGGTTTTTATTAACACTTCTAAACACAGGTACCCTGTTCTAAAATTAAACAACATTAAAAAAACATTAATTTTAATAATACTGTTACGTAAATCTACAATAAACGAATTCGCGATAGTTTGTAATCTCATTTCTGACTGCATTTAACATATGAAAATAATACATTTCACACTGACTTAATCGTGTTTACTGTGTCATTATAATTAGCTGTTTAGTTTTGCGCATATCGCAGGTGTTTAAATAGCTACGGTAAAATAATGATGATTGACACTTTAATTGAATTCTTATTCTAACTTGTCTATTATATGGCAGCTGTTTACATTCAAATCATGACGAAAAAATAAACCGTCTCATACATATCATATAATTATTAGCATCTGGAAAAAAGTGAGATTTTGATGAAAATCCACCAGTAAAGTGTTCCCCGTGCGTCTCTTTTACGTTATTGCACTTACTTTGGCGACATCTATTGGCAATTTATATGAATGACAGTCCTTTTTTATAACGTTATACTGTAGATAGATAGATAGATAGATAGATAGATACTTTATTCATCCCCGAAGGGAAATTCACTTTTCCAGCAGCATCCCTGAGCTGAGAACAATCGAAAATAACACGGGAGCTGCTGGAGTGGCTGCCATTCGTGACGGCGCCGGAATCAGTTTCTCCACTGATGAGTTATTTTTACTGAACTTTTGTGTACTTTTCTTTAAAATTAGCAGTCTTTCAGGAGGGCGTTTTTTCATGTATTTATAATAAAGTGGTATCAGTGCTAATTTTGTATAACATTGACAACTGATGAGATAATATCCATTTAAAACCCTATATAAAAACCCGTTCTCTTGTCTAGTTGAACTAATGCTGCGTTCATGTGAAATGGGAAGTTTAATTGTTCTAGGTAGTGTGTAAGGGCACGTCCCACTGTTCTCAAACGCAACACATTTCACCTTTTCGTCGTAAGAAAAAGAAACCTAAATGTATTCAATAGAGTAGAATTGTCTTTGTTTGGAACGAGATTAGACGATGCACATCATGATAAACCTGTAATAAAAGACGTAAAAGATACTAATTATTAGGATATATGGGGAATATCTGTATTCATTTCGGAATAATAGTACACAAAAAAAGACTCTTCTAACATGAATTATCATTAATAATATGAATGACAGTTTTCCAAACGTGATCACAGGATTTGAAAAAACGCTAACTTCAAACCGTCAGATTTATATTCCAAACAAATTGAAAAACGACTGAGAATATTGACTAAATGATTCAAATGTAAAATGGAAATTACTTTTTTATACATTGCGACAATAATATAACGACTATTGGCTATCTTCTACGAATTATATATTGATTGTTTCATAACTAAGGCGATTCAAATACAGGAAACGTTTTTGCAACAATGATAGCGTTTGTCTTTTTATTTTAGATTCTTTTTAATTTAAATACTTGTTATTATCCTACTGTTAGCGAATTATACTCACGTGAAATGTGTCAAGACATCTGAGTGGAAGGAGTCCAAGATAAGCTTGGATTGTTTCCTCATCAGCTCATATTTTCTCTCTTTTTTTTTTTACTTAAATTGTTATGTGAAGATAAAGGGACCGTGTGTAATATTTAGTGCCTCTTAGTGGTACAAAAACATCATTAAAACCCCTAAAATATAAGATTTAATACCAGGCCAAAATACACAAATTATCATAACAATAGCATTAAAATAAAATAGGTCGAGAAATTTGTATTTCTTGTACATAGTGGAATCCATAGTTAGTAGTCCGCCATGTTTGTTTGGCATCTTTCTGCTTGCTGCGGCATTAGTTTTCGTTGGCATTAGACAATAGTGTCATCTAGTGGTCAAATATTGAACGCTGGGGGTTGAATTTATAGTAACCTTGTGTCTGGGATAAAAAGAGTGTATTTAACGCTAGAGGCAGTAGAGTGCCAATGTAAAGTTGACCGCTGCATCCCCGAAAAAAACCGGATGTGACGACACATCTCCTGCAAGTCGTCGCCTTTACTACATGGCACTGTTTTGTTTTTATTTTGTAGCATTATTATCTAATTAAGACAAATTATGAGTTCCCCAAATGAGAAACACGCCACTAAACGACCGGCACCCTCCGGCGAAGTAAGTAAAACATGCGGATTTTTGGCATAAATAAGAACATTGGGGTGGTTAGCTCCGTGCTAGCTAGAGTGCACTAGTTAACGTTGTTTGTAAACAATGGACGCCTCTGCAGGATCGTGAATCGAAATGTAAACATTGAAATTATTTATGTGGTTTGTGCACCTTTTAGGTACCGGAGGATTCGACTCAATGGGCTTCCGCTGACCTGGGAAGTGATGAGAGGAAGCAGAAGTTTCTCCGGTTGATGGGCGCCTCCAAGGTTGGCCTCCCATCTCCTATGGATTTTATACCGAGTTTTTCGTCAAATGTCTGAAATAGTTCGGAACGCCAGGATTTACTATGTGACGCTAGTTAGAATGCCGTTATTTTAATCTTTGCCTGATGACAACTGGCATTTACAGCATGACCCTGAGATACGGCATGAATCCGTCATGAGGTTGGTATAACAAGCTCAAATTGTCGTATGGCGGGGGATACACGCCAGAAGTAATTAATTACCGTGTTTCAACTTGACGACTTAGTCTTTGTTCTGATTAAACATCTAGATTGACGTTTAGTTACACCTACAGTATATTCCTTAGCAAGAATAATGATTTGTGCATTTCTTGATAATCGCATGATTTGTTTCTAGGGTTATTATGTTTTTACTTTTACCTTTAGCATTACTGCAAGTCTTGGACGTTTCATTCCAAAGCACACAAGATTCTGAGCCTTACAAAGAGAAAGACATTGTGGGAAGGAAATGAAATGAAATGATCTGCATTTTTATAGAGCTTTTCAAGTCAAGACTTCCCAAAGTTCTTTAAAGTGTGCTTCACATTTCCCAATAGCGGCCGTGCAGCCATGTAAGGCGCTAACCTGCTTATTGGAGGTATTAGGGGTTCAGTGTCTTACCCAAGGACACTTCGACATGTATCATGGACGAGCCGGGATTCAAACTGGGATCCCTTGATCCCAAGACGAGCGCTCTACCTCCTGAGCTACTGAGCATATTTGTGTCTTCATGAAAAATATCTCACCAGCATTTTACATAATGTCAATCTATAACACATAGACGTGACTTGCACAGTCATACAAACATGATTAAGTTTAAAATGTATACATGTCTGGGAAGTTAAGAATAATTTATTGGTTTATGTTGTGTTGTGAGGAAAAGGTAGTAGGGCCCAAAAAAACATCTCATTACACATCATAACAAGAAAACATCATAATGTAGGGGCGCCACAACCTGGGTATTTTGTATTATGGTAATTTCAAGATTAGATCGGATGCTTTTTAATCAATTTGTATATTGAGTGACACCATTATGTGTTTCTTCCGCAGAAAGAACACACTGGACGTCTCGTCATCGGTGACCACAAATCGACGTCACACTTCCGCAGTGGTAAGACGCTAAAACATAATCATTGCAACGGGAAATTTACCTTCCTTTAGCATGTGGAGAAGTCCACATTTGTTGGAAAAAGAAAGCATCTTCCTCTGAATTTTGGTGATTTTGTGGGTGTTTTGACATGATGATGACATGATGGCTTTTAGAGAAACTTGAAGTTGAAAAATTAGCATGCGTAATGTAGGTCCGTCAAACTAATTTAGGTACATGTCCAGCTTGGCAACAATATTGACGCACAGGCAAAGGCAAAAAGGGGTGTGGCAACTCCTTAGCCAATCAAAATGCAGAACACAATGATCAATGAATCTGCAAAGTGAAATGTAAACTGAATGCAGTGAGACATTACAGTAATTCCAGTCCTGTTAGGTTGATTTTGTGATTCTTAACACTAGACCAGGGGTCGGGAACATATGGCTCTTTCAGTGAGTACATCTGGTCCGGAGATAAATATGAAAATCTGCAATTATGTACTGTATTGTTACAAGTGCATGCGATTTTAGCATGTGCAAAGCCGGGAAGACAGCGTTACAGATATGGTTTGGTTCAGTATATTTAGGGTACAACCTCAACTACAATTTAAAGTCAGGGTGTCACACAAGCAGACCTTGTTTTGGCTGTACGTTGCAAATAATCTCTTATATAGAAGCTCATTAAACAATTGGTGTTCATTGTTGAGACACTCGATGATAAAAACCCATAGAATAAACTGTAAACACCCTGAAGAACCTAGAGCATGTGGATTGAATGAGCGTAAGGAATGGGCGGAGCTATACACATAGAATGCGTGTTTTTCTCCCTCGCTTAGTGCCGTCTGCACCGAAGGAAAATACGTCTGTATTTTGTGATATTTTTACAAGAACTTTGCTCAAACCTTGTTTAGATTAGTTTGGGCAAAACCGGCGGTCAACTATATGTGTTCTGTGTATATAGTGTTCTCGTTTGCCCGTGTCCCTGCGTCCTAGACGCATCATTTTTGCTGGGGACGCATTGGGTCAAATCAACGTGCGTCCTCAGGATGCAACGTTTTTGACACCAAATTGTCATTATTATCCAGTTACCGTATTTTCCGCACTATAGGGCGCACCGGGTTATAGGGCACACCCCCAAAAAATAGTTTTTGGTCCTATATCTTCCATAGATAAGGCGCACCGGATTATAAGGCGCTACAATGGGAACGTCGACAAAACAGTCAGATGATTCAGTCAAACTGATTACCCCCTTAACATTCCCAAAGCTTGCAAAGAAGCAAATACGTGTCGTAGACACGTGCGGATGCGGTGTCCATACGATGTCACTCAAATGCATCGTTTCAAATATCATTCGGAAGGTTAAAGTTTTGGGATTCAAAAATGCCAACCATTCCTTAGTTTCTATTTTCTTTTTCGCTCGCAACTTTACTGTGCATATGACAATAAACACTTGGAATTGAGTTTAATTCACTCAACTCATCACAGCAACATCAAGATCGTTCTAAAACAAGATACCGGGACAATATAAAGCCGCATAGCTCACCTAAGTTCTCACATTCAATAATGATACGCAATCATGGACTTCTTACAACCGTGAGTGTAGTAAATCCAGGAGAGTAAAATGTTTACAAATACAGACTAATGAAACATGTTTCTTTATGGCGTAGTTTAGCAAGCTTGCTATTCAGTCATCTTTTTCGGCCAATTGCAGGGTTTGTTTTGGCCCTCTAGCCAATCCGAGGCTCCGAATAACTTCAGCCAATAGCGATCGATTCAAATGATGATTGACACATTGGTTAGCCAATGAAACGCCGGTATATAAATCCCAGCATACACCGCGGAATACTCCACGTTCGGGGGAAAATCGAGTCGGCAGTGTTGCGGAAGTTGCGAGACCTTGCGATTTAATATTGAGCCATATATAAGGCGCACTGTATTATAAGGCGCATGGTCAGCTTTTGAAAAAAATTAAGACTTTTAGGTGCGCCTTATAGTGCGGAAAATACTGTACTTTTTTTTTTAACAAAGATTTACCGCACTCCAAACTTTTTGTCAAGCAGATCCGCCATTGTTGTTTTGGTCTCGCGCCGATCTCGGCAAACGAGATCTCGTTGCTTCGAGATGACGTCATTGTTGTGGCGGTTGTCGAGTGAAAGAAGTATGCCTCCGAAAAAACATTTGGTACTAGGTGCAAATCAACAAAAAAATTGGTAATTTCTTCAGTGTTGGTAACAAGTCGAAAAATAACACAGAAAGTGGTAACAACGGCAATAATTCCGGCACGAAAAAAGTCAGAGAAATTCTTCAGAAGACTGCGAAGGCAAGGAAAACACGAGTGTTCAAGCCAACGATTCGACGAAAGAAAATAAACAAAAGAATACTTAGCAAGAAAAGGACTTTTCTCCCCAAATGGACTAAATTATATTCCTACGCTATGAGGAGGATGATAATGGATTGGACCTTGAGAAGGCATTACAACTATGGCGGGACAGCAAATCACAAAGAATATATGAACTGAAAAATTTGAAGTGATAACTGCTTTGTATTACCAATTAACTGTGATGATTAAAACTGCATTAATATATAAATATTTCAGCAATATTATTTTGTATAGTGTACAATATTGTGAACTGAAAAATCTGAATTGATAACTGATTTGTATTACCAATTACTTCTGATGATTAAAACTGAATGAGAATATAGATTAATATAATTATTTCAGCAATAATATTTTGTATAATGTACAATATTGTTGTGAACTGAAAAATCTTGGAAGTGATAACTGATTTGTATTACCAATAAACTGTGATGATTAAAACTGAATGAATGTATAGATTTATATTATATATTTGTCGCCGATTTACAATTTCAACCTTGATAACACTAAATTTTGGGGACCCAAAGATCTCTGTTGGGACCCAGAGATTTTTGAGCTTGCGAGTCCCCGGGACCCATCACTTTTCACAGGTAAAATGAACACTGACTATACGATGTGGCTCTATCTCTCTCCAAAAAAAAAACAATGTTTTTAATTTTATGGCTCTTTGGTCAAACAGGACCCCCGCACTAGAGGTAACCCATGTCACCCTTTTGATAGGTAAATCAAAACGTATAGCCGTTTTCAGATACTCAGAATACAACCGTATAGAAAAATTCAAAATCCCTGTTAAACGAACAAAACATGAATGATGATGTCGGAACATAAAGCGGTTCACCCGGAATAAAAACATCAGTAACACAAGATTTGCCGTTGCCCTTTCGGTTCATTTCAATGTCCCCCCCTTTCACGGCGCAGGGACGGAGGATGAGCGAATCAGCGAGCGCCTGGAGATGCAATATCAGAGAGGCATGGACGAGAAGTTGTCCGGACGGGACCGAAGACACTGCGGACTCGGTTTCAGCGAGGTGACCGCGACAACGCGTCCGTTCCGAGAAGAAAAATGACCGGATGCGCTTCATAAGGCGCACCCGAAAACCCTCATTTGGCCAGCAATTTGGCCATGAGTGCAGTCGGTCATTAGTGCAGGGGGAAAAAAAACATAAAAATACGAATAAATCATATCATACACATGTTTTATTAGGAATATGACGGAATTACAACTACCGTATTTTCCGCACTATAAGGCGCACCGGGTTATAGGGCGCACCCCGAAAAAATAGTTTTTCGTCCTATATTTGACATACATAAGACGCACTGGATTATAAGGCGCTACAATGGGAACGTCGACAAAACAGTCAGATGATTCAGTCCAACTGATTACCCCCTTAACATTCCCAAAGCTTGCAAAGACGCAAATACGTGTCGAGAACACGTGCGGATGCGGTGTCCGTACGATGTCACTCAAATGCATCGTTCCATCATTCGGAAGGTTAAAGTCTTGGGATTCAAGAAATGCTAACCATTCCTTAGTTTCTATTTTCTTTTTCGCTCGCAACTTTACTGTGCATATGACAATAAACACTTGGAATTGAGTTTAATTTAAAAATAGACTCTCCATTCCATCCATTATCTGCACCGCTTATCACAGAAACATCGAGTTCAGTCTGAAACAAGATACTGGGAAAATATATAGCCAGAGTAGCTCACCGAAGTCGTTGTGTTCAATAATAGTGTGCAGCCATGGTCCTCTTTTATCCGTGAGTTTAGTAAATCCAGGAGAATAAAATATTTACAAATACAGAATAGTAAAAAAATGCTTTCTGTATGCCGTCAACCACGTGCTATACGCATTCATCTTTTTCGGCCAATTGCAGGCTTTGTTTTACAGCTTAAGCTTATGCCAGCCTGTAAATGATAAAAAGGATCCGCCCCTTGACCTCCGAATAACTTTAGCCAATAGTGATCGATTCAAATGATGATTGACACATTGTTTAGCCAATGAAACGCCGGTAAATAAATCCCAGCATACACCGACTACTTGGCATTTGGGGGAAAATACGTATAGTCGGCGGCTGCAAGTTAGTTGGAAGACTGCGATTTAATATTGATCCATAAATAAGGCACACTGTATTATAAGGCGCATGGTCAGCTTTTGAAAAAAAATTAAGACTTTTAGGTGCGCCTTATAGTGCGGAAAATACGGTAATTTATTTTGAAAGATTTTGGAGAAAAACAACCCATGGGGCCATTTTTTATCCCACTTATGAAATCAAGGGTTGATACTAGTGAAAGGGCTATCAGACTATTGAGAAGCAGATGTGTCTGTACACTTAGAAGGTATATATAATACCATCCATCCATTATCTGCTCTGCTTATCCTCAGTAGGGTCGCGGTGGTGCTGGAGCCCATCCCAGCTATCTCCGAGCAGTGGGCAGGGGACACCCTGAATCACTCGCTCATTCACACCTAGGGACAATTTGGACAGGCCAATTAACCTGACATGCATGTTTTTGGAATGCGGGAGGAAACCGGAGTGCCCGGAGGAAACCCACGCAAGCACCGGGAGAACATGCAAACTCCACACAGGAGGTTCAATCTCATGACCTCCGTACTGTGCCGCACACGCGCTAACCGCTGCGCTGCCGTGCTGTCCTATATAATACCAATGTTGAGTTTTTCAGATGGTAATCAAGTCATGTTAATTTGTATAGCCCTTATTCACAAGGAGTCTCAAAGGGCTGTACACAAACACCATCAACGTGAAATATAGGTACATTATTCATAAGCTATAGAATCGAAGTGTGTTTTAAGCTTGGATTTAAACAGTTCCACTGAGGTTTCAGATCGGATCTCGGGGGGCAGAGTATTCCACATCACTGCGGCCCGAACCTGCGGATTTCTTCTTGGATCTTGGGATTACTGGTAGACCCGCATTTTCCAAGCAAAGGCCCTGCGCAGCAAGATAAGGGGAAATGAATACATTTTTGAAGAGTGTGATAACACTTTAGGCAGAAAACCGAGGGTGACTAGATGATGAAGGTGCTGTATCTGAGTCAGATCAGGAGGCCTCCATGGAACGAGTACTATATGTTTCATGTGGGGGAGAAAACCTCTACCCCAAAAAAAAGCGGCTCTGAGAAAGGGATGGGCACCGCCAGGTTGTACTCGCCCTAGACACACCACAGGAAAGCGCTGATGGGCAAAAATGAAATTTGCCAGGACACACATTTCACACGAATAAAAGAGGTGGACATATTTCTCAATTGCACAAATACAGAATTATTAAAAACAATTACACTATACACAAATAAATGCTTACACATTATATACAAATAAACTATATTCATAACAATTGCAAATATGTATCAATAAAAAATGCTTAAATAATAAATACAGATATGCCCACTGCCCGAAGATAACTGGGATGGGCTCCAGCACCCCCGTGACCCTACTGAGGATAAGCTGTGCAGATAATGGATGTTTTTGGTTTGGAATTTTATCCTTGAAAATGTGATACTCTACTTTGACCTGGGACCGGGTTTCCTGGTATGGTCCCAGCTGTTTTCCAGCTAAGATGTAAAACCTTGGATTTCTATTACTTGGATTACTAAATGTTAGTAGCAAATGCAGCGATTAATCCATTTTCGGACAAAACTCGAGAGTGTTATCTTTCAAAAAAGACCCAAACTGTCCGGATTACCCAAGCGGTTTAACAACAGCATTCAATTTACTTTGGATTGGGATTTTATGAGAATTTGACAAGGGTTAGATTTGGCTAAACAGCGCCCTCTTCTGGGGAGTTTTGCTGTCTATAAATCCTCGAAAATACCGGTGTATTATTCTTATTATTAGTGCAATTACAGCAGGGTTCCCGCGGATTTTTGAAAACTCTGAAAATGCATTAAATTCATTATTGGAAAGAAAAGGCCTTAAATGGCACCAAAAGGTCTTAAATCTAATTTTTCGGTAGTCTTAAAATATGAACACAAAGATTTAGTTGTATTTATCAATTGCCCTCATCTGTGGAAGTTTAAAGTATGTGTTTTTAGTCAATTTGGTTTTAAAAATGTCAAAAGGCATTGAAAAGTCTTGAATTAAACTTGCCATAAACTGTAGGAACCCTTTAGAGATCAGTAGATATTTATGGTAGCAACGGGGACCCGAGCCCAGATGGCGACAATGAGAGCCAAATCTAAGGGATTGAATCGGGCCCGCGAGACAACCCTCAGAGAAGCGCAAGAGAAAAACGAGCTGCATGTTGAAATATGTCCACTTGATGTTGCCAAAGCCAGGTGCCTCGAACAAAGACGCTGTAGTTGTATTTCTTTATTTCTCTCTCTCTCTCCCCTTTTCTCTCACTCTCTATCCCTCTAATTCACTCTCTCTTTCTCTTTCATTGCACCTCTTTCTCTCTGTGTCATTACCTTCTTTTGCCCTCTTCCCTTTTCCCTCTTGCTTTCCCCTTCTCTCTTTCTCCGCTTCTCTTTTCTCTCCTCTTTCTATTTCTCTTTAGATTTCTTCCTTCTCTCTTTCCCCCTCTCTCACTTTTGATCTTTTTTGTTCCTCATGATCTCTCTTCTCTCTTTCTCCCTCTCTCTTTTTTTGTCCCACCCACTCTCAATTTCTCTCCCTCTCTTTCTATTATTTCTTTTGCTCTAATCTACCAGTCCAGCCCCCGAAAGAATGTTTGTTCTATCATGTGGCCCCCGAATTAAAATGAGTTTGACACCCCTGCACTAGAGGGATAGAATGAATGAATGAGAACTTTATCTCAAACATTAAAATAAAGACAGGACAAATAGAAATTGCAGAAGGCAATGGGTCTTTTCTCATTATTACTCTATTTTTAGTCATGGTACCAGATACAAATGTTAGAGGAATGAGAAAGCAGAAAGTGATTAGAAAGGGGTACCATTTTTTTTTCACTTTTTCTCGTAAGTGACAAACGTTGAATACGCACGGCCATGAGTTTATAGCTTTCAGGACGGCCAAAATACTTCCCATAATGCCTTTCTCGCCATTCAGTTCAGGATCTCGCATGCTTTTTGAAGACGTTGCAAGTCGGCGATACATTTAATGTCCTGCAAAATGTTCGTCGCCTGTCCATATAATAACGCTGTACCGTGATTAAAAATTAGGGGCGTGACGATATTCGATTGTATCCTGATACTAAGGTGCCAATTCGATTTGTATATACTCTGGATTTCTAATGTATGAATGCCGGACTGAGTTCTCATCGCTCACTTTCTTCCTCCATTTTCCACTTCGGCTTGCTCCTCCACATTTTTACGTCCCGGATTAGACGTGACAAAAATCGTTGATTTTAAAAATCGCCAAAAATAAAAATGGGCAATGAATCGATTATCTATTTTGTCTCAAAAAAAGTTTGAAAATGTGATAAAGCGTAATGGATTTTTGTGGGTCGTTTATCCCGAGTAGCATAGTGGCCTGCTGCGATCTATGTTCATTTTCGGTTGCATAAAATCAGCTATATATCAAATTATCGATCGATGCTCAAAAATAGTACTTTTCTAGTATTTTTAGTGCAACCCTAGCCCTTTAGTTTGAATTCCATGCACCTTATAGTTGAGTCCAAATTTGAAGGGGTTGCGTCTTATAATCCAGTGCGCCTTATAGTCCAGAAAATGTATCGTTGTGATTTGTTTCCCTGCAGTGGGAGCCCACTGAAGCTCCGCCCCCTTCGGCCCCCCCACCCAAGGAGTCCAAAGAACCCGAAGAAAAAGCGCCCGACACAAAGACGACGGAGAAAGAGAAGGACGAGGACAAAAGCGTCCCAGAGAAAAGCCAAATCGACGATCGGAAAAGTGGTTATAAGATGTCTTTCGTTAAATCGTCGTAGGATCCGCCATCTTGGTTTCCCCCCGCTTTTGACTTTGTTTGATTTTCAATTTTTTGGGGAGCATGGACAAAAAAGGAGAGGCCTCACGACGGTTTTTGTTCTTTGACAATTTATTTTGTAAAGTGAACAAGTGGTCCTCATAGTCGGAAATACATCGCGTGGCCACTAGGTGACGCTACCAAATGATCAAACGAATCAATAAAAGTGTGTTGTTCTTCATGCTTGTTAAAATCCTTGTGTGTGGCACTCTCATCGTCCCACGGTGGTCGTATACTAAATGACCAGTAGAGGGCGGTAAAAGCGGTCACTGGTGGGAAGCAGCAGCTTTGGCTAAGGGAGAACAGATTAAAAAAAAACAACAAAAATGGGCTTTTTGAAGCAGATTTTTTTTTATCTTTCTGGAATCAATTCTCCACCTGCCACCAATTTGCTCTTCCTGGACGCCTGAGATGCGAGCGCCCGCGATGCCTTCATGATCTTCTCTTGTTCCTGGAGAATTGCATCCAGCTCACTCAGGTCCAATGTTGCCGACTGCAAATTCTGAAGACTGAAGACACAAACTATAATGACCACACTGCTTTTTTTGGACTCGTATCTAATGCGTTTAAATAAGTGTGCCATTAGGGCTTGCCTGAAATGAACTGTACTTTTTGGCTGCAATCCCCAATTGACTATTGCTGAGAGTAAGGTCAGAGAAAGCAAATTTGTCAGGGCCTGGCAGCTTATTTGCTGTTATATCCAAGAAGGGAACTGAAATCATGTGGCCGCAGACTATTATCCCCGATCGCACGTTTTTGTGGGAAGACCGCTCTCCTTCAGCCGCGTTCCTTTATCCCCAAGGCCCGTATTGGTACAAACATAGACCGACAGAAGGCACTTTTGTCAGGAGGCGTGCTGTTCTGTTCTGACCTGCTTAAAATGAAATGTATGGTTTCTGGTCACATTCTATCATTCCCGGTTGTCAGGCATGGCAGTTTTTTGTTTTTTTTCCATCTAAAATCCACTGCTATAGTGCTGTGAACAGGGACTGTCAGAAAGCACTTTTGTTAGGAGAGGTGGCGTTGTGGTCTGCCTAAAATGAACTGCACTGTCTTGGGTTTGCGATCCATCATCCCCCAGTAGACGAGAACAAATTTGTTTCAAGCATGAAGGCTCTTTTTCCATTTGCTCTCCCTTAAGATGAATAGAACCTGTGTGGCTCGATCCATTATCCCTAGTTGACTATTGATGTAACGATGGCTGGCAGAGCGCATTTCGATTATCAGTTCAGGCCCCCAAAGCATGCCATTGTGGCCCACTTAAAATGAACTGCACTTTTGGGGCCACGATGCATTATCCCCAGGCCATTATTGCTGAGAGCGGAGGCTGAAAGAGCAAATTTGTGGCGGCTCTTTTTTCAGTTCTTCCTGCCTAAAATGAGGATGATCCATACCGCCGCGATCTATTCCTGCCGGTCGACCATTGCTTTTCATTAGTTTTGTTATCAAACTGTACATTTAAAACGTCGAGTAAGAAATGTTGCCTCCCGATGTTCTCGTGGTTACGGGTGACTCACTTGGACTTGGCGAGGATCTTCCGGATCCGTTCGCTCCGTAGACTCCGTTCTTCCTCTTCCTCGGGACTCAGCGGCTCTTCGGGCTCCGACTCCACGTAACGTTCCGGGATCGGGACCATCCGCGGCGCGGAGAGCTGCGAGAAACAAAATGGCCCCCGGGCGTCAACACCTTCACGGTCACGGTGGCTGTCGTCACCGGGCGCCGACCTCTCTTCGGATGTCCATGTCGAAGTCCGCCGGCTCCGTCTCATCTTCTCGGATCGGTCTGGCTTTGGCCGTCACCCACTCGTCTCCTCCTCCCTTGTGACCTTCATCGCTTTGACCTTCGGCCCAGGGACGCTCCCCCCGCCGATCGGACTCCTTTTGGTCCTGAGGAGGCCGAGAAAAGTCATCAAAATCACCGATAGCCACAGAGGTTGCGTTTACGCTCCCCTCGTATTTGACATCTTAGGTCCGGTGTGATGGTTGTTATCGCATTACAGTATTAGGGTTACATTTTTATTCATGTTTATTCATAATTTCTCTCTCTCTCAATTATTCTCCATCTCTCTCTCGCTCTCTAAATCTCTTTCTATCTCTATAAATCTCTGTCTCTCTCCCTCTTTATCTCTTAATCTTTCTTTTTTCTCTCCCTCCCTCTCTCAATCCCTTTTTCTTCCTCCCTCTCTCTTTCTATCTCTCTCTCAATCTCTTTCTCTCTCCCTCATTCTCATTCTTTCTATCGCTTACTTTTCTCTCTCCCTCTCTCGATTTGACCTCACATACTCAAAAGAGAGATAGAGTAAGTTTTTAGCGATTGCATCACATCCTCACTATCAGGTGAAACAGACATATCCCTCTTTCTCTTCACTCGACAGTGACGCTATATGGTTTGAGGTTTTTCATTTGAACATTATTATTAACATTATTGTACAAATGTATGTGTGTGTAAGCTTTTAGGCAATATATTATTATAGGATTTTTTTTATCATGGGACCATTTTATTTCACTATAGAATATTACCACGTATGTTAAAAATGTATTTTTTCGTCTATAACCGTACATCGCTTACTGTATGTAGGAATGTATATCATATTTTCTATCATTATTCAATGGTAACACATCTAATACACATTGTCTTCCTTAATATTGTAAAATAAAGGTTTTATTATGTTTATGTATTTTTATTATTAGGGTTATGATTATTATCAGAATACTATATTAAACCCAGATTTTCTTAAACTAGTTCGTATAAAGAATACTATTAATAATGTTATATTACCAGTATATAAACTATTATTAGACTACTATTTTTTTAAACATGATCTTACTTTTAAGAATAATATCAAATAAATATGATATCCTTATTAGTATGATCATACCACTATAATATACTATTTTTAAAGGTTCACTTCAAATAATTAAGAATACTGAGATTTGAGTATTGTTACTATTATATAGCTATTGTCAGAATACTACATTATACAAGTTTTAAGAATAAAGAATATTATTCATAATATTGCATTACCAAATATTATTTTGATCAGACTATTTTTTTCAAACATTACTTTAGAAAAATTTATATTAAGAGTAATATCAAATAAATATTAATATCATTATTACTGTCATCATGCCACTACAATACACTATTTTTCAAAGGTTTACGTTAAACAATTATTAATACTGGCTTTTTAAAATGTCTTTAAACATTTCAGATTATAAACAGACTACTGCGTTACACGAGTTTCCAAATGTTTGCAATGTTGCGCAATAAATGAAATATTGTAACGAGAAAAATGAAAATATATTTTTTAACAACAGTTTATTATGCGCGACCTCATTATGTTGATTTATGCGTCGCAATATTGACAGAGAGAGAGAGATAGGTTGAAATGTCGCTGCTGGATTCGGCTGCAGCCACAAATCCTTGGCAGATTTCGAGTCAATCCGTCTGTGGGATTCGAGTCTCATTGGGAAAGCGCGTCGTCATTAGTTGCTGTTAATTGCAAACGCTGCGTGTGCGTGTGCATGCGTGCGTGCGTGCGTAGTACTTGTGTGAGTAATCATCCAAAGCCATGCAAGGCGTCCTCCGGGTGCAGCCGGCGGCATCTGGCCACGCTTCTGTGCTTGCCATCGGGAGAAAATCGAGAGATGGAGAGAAAGAAAGGAAGAGAGAAAGAGAGAGAAACTAATGGAGAGAGAGAGAGAGAGAGAGATGGAGAGAAGAAAGAGAAATACACAGGAAGAAAGAAAGATTGAGAAAGAGAAAAAGATAGAGAAAGAAGAAGAGATGGAGATAGAGAAAAAAAAAGAAAAATGGAGAGAAAGAGAAAGACAAAAAGAAAAATGAAGAAAGATATTGGGAGAAAAAGAAAGATACAAAGAAAAAGGGAATGTAAGAGAGAAAAGTAGAGGGGGAGAAAATATAAAGAAAGAGTGAAAACAAGAGCTGTAAAGAGAAAAAGAAAGAGGGATTGGGAGATAGAAAGAAAATCCAAGGATCGAAAGAGAGAACAAAAGAGGGAGAGGAAGAAAGAAAAAGTGGGGGAGAGAAATGATAAAGAAATAGTGTGAAATAGAGGTATAAAGAGAGAGCGAGAGGTAGAAAGAAAGTGAGAGAGAAAAATAAGTGAATGAAAGAAAGAGAAGGAATGAAACAGAAAGAGCAAAAGGAGTAAGGAAGAGAGAAAGATAGAATGAAAAAGAGATATATTAAAAGAGAGAAAAAGAGAGGATAGTGAGAGAAAAGGAAATAGAAGCAGAACAAAAAAGAGAAACAGAAAGGAGGGAAGAAAGAAAGGGATAAAAGGAGAGAAAATGAAAGCGGATAAAAGAGGAATAAAGGAAAAGAGGAATAAAGGAAAAGAGGAAAAATATAGAGAGGGAGCAGAAAGGAAACTAGGAAAGAAAGAGAGGTTGATGGAGAGAGAGAGAGAGAGAGAGAGAGAGAGAGAGAGAGAAGAAACAACGAAGGGGGGAGAAAAACAAAGGCAAGGAGAATGCATGCTGGCCAAAGACGAAGACAAAGACAAAGAGGCGAGGAAGCAGACACTCTTTATTGAGGCGTGCAAACAAGGACATTTACTGTTAGTTGTCTATCTACTTCAGCTAAACAGCGCCCTCTGGTGGACTTGACTGCTGATTCATGTAACATTGGTTAGAAAAAAAAAACGGTTTCATACCGTTGACAGATAACAAACAAAAGGGCATGACATGTTTGTGGGGCCGCTCCTTGCAAACAATCACTTCATTTCTTGTTTTTTTGTTAATTTTTCTGCCAAAAAATCGAATCTTTTATGTGAATTACCGTATTTTACGTACTATAAGGCAAACGGAAAAAAACAGATTTGCCTGGAATTCCAAAGACCAGAAAGCATAATTTATAGATTTATCTTTATTTTAAAGCTTATTTTAGATGTTCTATGGGTTTTTGCAAGCCTAGCAGTAATTTTTTAGCTGAGTGCTCCTTATAGTCAGGTGCGCTTTATATAAGAAAAATATCTTACAAAATACTGTTTATATTGGATTTCTTTCTCACATAAATTTTTGTTTTGTTTATTTTTGTGATATTTCGAGTTCACTCTAAAAATTAAATTACTTACAACCCCTTCTATTGTACACACATATTTTGGAATCCAATGATGGCATCAGGAGTTTTATAAGTATTTTTTTTATCTTTTTCTTGTGACGAGTCTATGTTTGCTCAAATCGCGTAACGGGTCAAATATTTGTAAACCAATACTGTATCATTTTACAACTTTTTTTTCTAGGATTCCAACTTTAACTAAAAAAATATTTTCTCCTGTAAACCTTTTCTACTTTTTTTTTCAATTATGAAATTCTGTGATCTATAAATAAGAAGTAAATACATTTTCTCCTAAATTCCCCCCCAGGCTGGTCACATGTGAGCATTAGAAGTGGAGGGAAAAGCTTTGAAAGCCTGGTTAAATTAAAAAAACCCATAGAACAAACTTTATATTTGGTTCAATGCCTTCTTTTCTAACTTAACATCCAAAGCGAGCGGCCCCAAACATGAAAGCCGATGTGTTGATTTAACCCCTCAATGTTCCTGTCAAATTTGCCTAAAATCCTACTCCAAGACGTATCCAAAATAAATTGAACGCTGTTGTTGTTTTGGTCTCTTTTGAAAGGTAAGACTCTGCCATTTTGTCCCAAACTGAAATAATCACTCACTGCAAGTGGTACTAACATTGAGAAATCTGAGTTGGAACACACAGAAATAAAAGCATATAAAAGCCAGCAGATGAGTGTAGCATAGGCATCTTAGCTAAGACAATAGCATGAATCTTTGTCTGGTCTGAAAAACCAAACCTAGCATTTTACTCATTTTGTCCGAAAATAGCCATTTGAAGACAACCAAGTTTCCAGCCCTAAAAACCTTACAACCGTGTATTGGACTTTGGCCATTTTTTAGACATCGTGAAAGAATTGTAAATGTTTGACTTTTCTTTACAGAAGTTAATCGCTTGATGATCGCGCGTAAAAAAGCATCCCGAGTTCCATTCATGCACATGTATTATCAGCTCTCTTTTGACTACAGCCCAAAAAAATGCATACAATGACGTTGGCGATTTTATTGGCTAGCCAATGTGTCGATCAGACAGAAAACAATGAGAAAAAAACTTGAATTGAAGAAGAAAGTGATAATGGAACAACAGGGGTGTCATTGAACAGCTGTTCAAAGGTACAGTAAATGCTTTAAAACATCTAAATATTTATCTTTATTGTGTTATATTATTTACACATTTGAAAAAATAGCATTGTTTAGGTACATGTTCTATTCATATTTCGGGTATCTAGTTTTTCTTTTGCTTTTTCTTATTGTCATGAATTGCACATTACGTTGGTAATTTCTTTGGCTAGCCATTGTGTCCATCAACATTTGAAGCGGTTACTATTGGCTAATGAATTTTGAAGCCAGAATAGGTCATGTCGTTTTTTTTTCCCAATACAAAAGCCCATATGTTGGCTAAAGACCGTGAAAAAAGGGCTCGCAATTGGCCAGGAGTGGTGTCAAACAAAAGGTCAAAGGCTAACGGCCTTGATGTAAATCATCTGACGAGTCGGTTTATCTTTAAAGGGGAATTATGGAGGAAAAGGAACCGTGCGAACCCTTCTCAAGGTTTCTTCATGTCGAGGTTTTGAGTTTTTTCCTTGCTGTAATGTAGGTTTTAGATCAGGGAATGGTGTAAAAATAGTCTGTAGTTTAAAATAAGATGTAGTCTGCGCACCCCTTTGAAATCCTTGTAAAAAAGGCTATACAAATAAAACTGGATTGACTTGACTTGAAATGATGCAGGAATGCATTTAGGCTGATTTTTTTTAATCAATTTTCGGCATTATCGTGTGTTTTTAAGTAAATATTTTACAGGGTTGGAATGACTGGTTTCTCCTGAATGTAACAGGACTATTGTTTGGGTGAGTTATACCGAATTTATAGTGTTGGGGTGTCTAGTTTCAAGAATGATGCTGATGTTTTTGTGATGAGTACACATTGGTACCTTGGATCCCAAGAGTTGAAGCTTTCTAACATGTGGTATGGTGTATTTCAGTGACTGGTGAGATAGTGAAGACACCACTTTGCTACTCAACAGTCTACCGGTGGAACGTTAAGGGGTTAAAGAAAACGTGGGGGGTGGCGTTTGAGCCTCATGTTGACATCTCATGTACGTCTTTGTTTTTTTTTTAACACACAAAAATTCTCAAATTCTCCACTCGGATGACGTTAACCACATTGCTTTGCATACACCGAAACTGATTTCCATTTTTTTGTGATTTTCTCCCTTAGAACCTCTCTTAAATACGACATATATCCTTTATATTATTGCATTTTTTGAAATGATCATAACTGCATTCAGCATAGCTTGGCTTGTAAACAATCGGCCGTTCAAAAGAAATGGAGAATAACAAAATAACTGCTGGAATTAATACCATGAACTAAACAATTACGTTTCCACAACCTTGAAAGTGATCAAAGAAATGGTGTCCCGAAAAATGTATACAAAATGTATACATTGGCCAAGAAACAGGTTCGATTCCCGGTTGAGTTAAATGTCAAAGTGTCCCTTGGGCAAGACACTGAACCCCTAAAGCCCCAGAAAGGCATGTAGATGCCTTGCATTGCTGCCTCTGGCTATCGGTGTGAGTGTGTGTGTGTGTGTGTGTGAATGGGTGCGTGTGAAGCACATTGTGAAGCGCTTTGGAGGTCTTCAGTGACATTTACCGTTTTAAAGTACTGATGGTGGTCGCTTGGCTTAGGTTTGTACAAAAAAGTTCTGAAAATGTGGGAAAAAAATACAAGTTGGGGTATGTTGGCCCATTTTCCGCCACTCTTACAAAAAAAAAATATCGGTACTAGAAAAAAAAAGTCTATTGGCCATTTAAAGTCAAATTGTGTATTGTTTTTTTGGAACACCCTGGTTGGTTAATTATTGCGATTTGTGTGATGGCACAGTGCAGTTTTTGTTTTTGTTTTTTTTAACAACCATGTTATTATTGTTAGCATTTTAGCATCCAACGCTTAACATACGATCATTAATAGTTAGATTGTACTAAATCAACTCACAGATTTCAACAAACGGGTTCAGCTTCGACACGTGATGAATGAATTTCCTTTTTAAAAAATCAAATCATATAAAATGTAAAATGTGGGATTTTTTCAAATTGTGATGAAATGTTTCTTACTCATTTTTTGGACTACATTATTCTTATAATTCTAATAAATATTATCATTGCTACAGTAAAAACATTTAGGGCAGGAGTCGCCAACCATTTAGAAGCTTCTTTTTGGTTACTGTTTAATGCAAAGGGCTACCAGTTTGATATGCATCTCTAAAATAATAACTTATTATGTTATTACTGTGTTATTACTGTGTTTTTACCATGCTATAATTAGAAGTGGGGTTGGGGTAGCCTAAGTCAACTAAAACGACCGCCTTGTATGAAAGCACTGAGTGATTTCCACATACAAATTATAGGCCAATTTTAAAAATAATTTGGGAAATGATTGTTATGCATTTAAAGACACTCCTCATGTCAATTATTTCTCATTCCAGTTAGAAATGGAATTTCCTAGAAAATCACAATGACTCACTGGTGAGGTGTTTTCAGAAGCGGTCTACATAGGTAGGCTTAAGGGGTTACCACGGTGGTGACCCCTGATTTAGGGGAAAGTTTGCATTGATTTCAATTTTATTTCCAGGTGTAAAAGCTGAAACATCGTCAATAATGATAAATCAGTTGGCCCTTGTCGTGGGTCCACTCCACCTCCTATTTGCTTGAATTCAAAAACTGTCATAACTTTTGTAGCACCCTTAGCTAAAACTTCTTTTGCTAAGGAAGAAATCCAGCCTGCTATACGTACTTGTGTGCAATTTAAAATAGATAACCCAAAAAAAGGATAAATAACAGACAAAAAGGCAAAGATGGATCTCTCAAAACAAGGCACTTCGATTTTGACGAAAAGAATGCGGGGGTCCGCTTCCATCTTTAACCACCGGCATTTCCTGTCCAACCTGAAAACCTACCAGCCATCGTCTCTAGATGATCGAAATCTATATAGCAAATCTCTACAAAATATATTTATATGTATACTGTACAACTATATACTTGAAAATATCCCTCAGTAGATAAATAAACGCCTTGGCTTTTCTCTAGTTCTGCATCCGGTCAAAATGGTCCAACAGAGTACTCCTTTGGAGCCCCTTACATTTTTTTTTTGTTTGTTCTTAAAGCGTTAACCAAGCTAGCTGCTAGCTTGTTAGCTCATGCGGCTTTAGCGCGTTAGCATCCCAGCGAGGTTACTTTGCGGCTGGCTCCTGCGGGGAGGCGCATCGGGGTGGAGGTAACGTACAGGGACAGGCGGCGGGGCGGGGGAGCGCTCGCCCTGTTGGAGGTTCCGCTTGCGCTCTCGGACTAGCGCCCTCTGGTGGCGCTTCATGCGATCCAGTTGCTCCTCTGCGCTCATTCGGCTGCCGCGGGGAGGAAGAGGCGCGCCGGCCAGGTACTCGGAGGACAGATAATCCAAGGCACTCTTGGGTCGCTCCTAGGGGAGATACAAGAGGAGTTTATCACTCATTGGTGGAAAATGCCCTATAAATCAAATATTAGCTAGTACATGCTAGAAGCAGGGTTACCTCATGTGCGACCCCTTCACGAGGTTTCTTAATTTTCCTGCTGCTGAGGTTTTGAGTTTTTTCCTGCCCTCATGTAGGCTTTAGATCAGGGGATGCTACAATGATGCACTGTGCAGCTCTTTAATACTTGTTGTGATTAAAGGCTGTAAGAACGGGTATTTTTCGCAAATGGTCATTTAACTTGAAATCCCTTTAAATCTGGATTTTTATGCTAAAGCTTATTGATGTGGGCGGAAAGCTTTC
Source organism: Urocampus carinirostris (assembly GCF_059441175.1). NCBI lineage: Eukaryota > Metazoa > Chordata > Actinopteri > Syngnathiformes > Syngnathidae > Urocampus > Urocampus carinirostris. Next base: position 29,775,975 of record NC_142355.1, read on the forward strand.
ATTGAGAGGCCCAGGTATTGTTGCATATTCCATTATCTTTCGCCTATCCGGGTTCAGGTCGCAGGGGAAGCAGCCTTAACAGGAAAGCCCAGACTTCCCTACCCCCAGCCTCTTTGTTCAGCTCATCTGACGGGATCCCAAGGCGTTAAGAGGTGGTCTCTCCAGCGTGTCCTAGGTCACCACTGGGGCCTACTGCCGGTGAGACATGCCCCGAACACCTCCCGAGGGAGGCGTCCAGGAGGCATCCTTATCAGATGCCCGAGCCACCTCAACTGGCTCCTCTCAATGCGGAGGAGCAGTGGCTCTACATAGAGTCCCTCCTGGATGACTGATCTTCTCACCTTATCTCTAAGGAAAAACCCAGACACCCTGCGGACGAAACTCTCGAGTGCGTAGAGAGCTGGGTGGCAGCCAAAGGAGTGGCCATTGGCGCGCCGGTCCCCGGCTACAGAAACTGGCTTTTGGGACATGGAATTGATGCATATTATGAAATGATAAATATTTGAGTGTGGCAACCATTTCTTTCCAAACCTACAGAAAACTTCATTCAAGTTCTAAGGCGAGACTCACCCTATCCACAGCAGTTCCGGGACATCTCCTCAGCGTGACGTAAGACGACAAAGCAGCCGACTGGTCGGTCGTCTGCCACGATGACCCCGACCTCCCGGATCCTGCAGCTTGTGATTAAATCAGATTAATTGATATCAGAAACATTCTAACGGGAGTTAGTATCATATCAAAATCCCCTTACAGTCAAGGTAGTGATGGTCTGCATTGTCGTCGTGATTGTTGATCGCCAGCAGTTCAGGTTCGCTCAGGAACGATCGCAAATCAGACTGAAAAGCACCAAAAATGTTAATGTTATGAGGGGAATACAATCTTTGCTGAAACAGGGCTCCTGCAGACCAAGGCAAGACTTTTTAAGACTTTTGAAACCAAATTTAAGACCAAGTTGACAAAAACTATGTGTATTGTGGGTAGACCTAAGACATGCGTCCGACTGAAACCACATCACCGATTAGATAGTTCCCTTATTGTGGTCACGCCATGTTACCACCAAAGTTAATTGGTCCATTGTGAAAAAAAGACAATTGATAAATTGTCCTAAATATTTTTAGTGCAAACAATTATGAATCTTATTTATGTGTTCGCATTTTTTAGAATTTCAAAATTTTGATTTAAGACATTCTAATTCCAATTAAGCCCCTACATCTAGAATAATGAATTCAATGCCTTTTAAGACTTTTCAAGGATCCATGGGAACCCCGTGATATGATGAGTGAAGCAGATGTGCTTTGGAAATAATGAAATTACTAAAATTAGTGTGTAAAATGTTATACATGATTTACTAAGGTTGTCAGGAACCAGAAAAGGATCAGGACCCAAATGTGTGAGGTTCTCACACAAGCCTTTTATTTTACAGGAAATGGGGAGTCATGCACGTTAGACAGTGGTCTAGCGTGGAAAGACAGGAAGCCAGAGACCGACAAGATCAATTCCAATTGCCCAAGTTGATATCGGACAGATGGGGTCGATACCAGACAGGACGGGACAGACAGACAGGATAGATAATGAAGCAGGATATCTAAAATAAACAGGACAAACAAGATGGGAACGGAAACTGGAAAGAGTAATAAACAGGACAAAAATAGACGGGAACGAAACTGGAAACCGGTATTAAACAGGACAAAAATAAACGGGAACAATACCGGACTGGAAATACCAACAGGAAAACAGGGCCGAGTCAGAACCCACGTCTTGTGGGGCAGCGGTTTGTTGACGGACTGACAAAGTAAGAGAGTGCGCACTGAGCTTAAAAAGACGGAAAGACAAATTGTTAACGAGCTGCAGCTGGCGCCACACGGGCGGGGCCAATTGGGCAACCGTGAAACTTTAGGAACATAGAATCTAATAATAATGAAAATACAGCATTTTTTGGGTGTCAATTTAACGCACGTATTCATTGCAATGAAATTTACTACAGTACTGATATTTATTATATTTAGTTTCCTTTCTTTTTGATAGTCATTGCTGTCGTGTGAAAAAACACTACTAAAAACATAAAAAATGAGAACATACAGTATCTCTGCAGTTTGTTGTTATGGGGTAGGAACCTTTGTGCGGTATGTGTTTACCTGTTTGCTTACGGCGTGAGTCACTTTCGCCCAAAATGTATCAGTGAAAGGATTCAAGATGAGTGGTTAACAGAGCCCCATTCCAACACACAATCTTCTTATTTTACCGGATAGTCTGTGGTCGATTCACTAATGATTTACACAATAAGTATTGTCATGCGTGTTTGAATGTAGAGAACGAGTGCTTTTTTTTTTGTTTTAAAAAGTTTATTGAAAATAAGAGAGTTCACTAAGTAGCAAGTTCAGTTTTACTTCTTTGATACGGAGTGTGTCCCACATCCACTTTATTCACATAAATTAGTTTGGAGTTAATAGTTGAAAGAGTAATGGATGAGTGTGCTTTACGTTATTTTATTCAAGGATAAAAATGCACTTGACTTGATGAACACTAATGGAACTTTACAAAGGGAAATTGTTTATTAATACTTTGTTTAGATGTCTGACTTCTCCATGGAGTGTTTGTTATTTATTACAGTAATAAAATGATATTAGTGTAATGATTCAAAAAGAGTGGTTTACACTAGGGCTGCAACTAAAGATTAATTTCATAAACGATGAATCGGTCGATTCTTTTTTTTTTTCGATTAATTGATGAATCGGATTTCTATTCAAATATTAGTCTTATCATTATCTAATATTACTACTATTATCTTATAAGTAATAGTCTTGTTCCACGGACAGACTGAGGAGATCATTTCTTCCTCATGCCATGAGGCTCTTTAACTCCACCCGGGGGAGTAAAAGCCCACATTAAACCCCACCCCCACATTTGTATATTACCCTATTTTTATTACAGAGTGTATTTTATGTAGCACTATTTAAATACTCTATATGAACATGTTATATTGGGTATTTCTGTATTCTATTTCTTTTATTTTATTATTTTATTTTTGAACACGAGGATACTGCTGGAAGTGTGAATTTCCCTACGGGGATGAATGAAGTCTCTATCTATCTAGCCATCTATCCATCCATCTATTAAAGATTTGGATAGATGGACAAAATATTCTATGATATATAACAATGAAAAAATATATGTGTTTGTCAATTGATTTGCTAATAAACAAAATCCAGAGAAATGTATGCTATAAACCTGCAAATATGTAAGATACTCTTTTCCTACAACCATATTCATATTCATATTAAATTTGGACTTATCATACAAAACAAAAAAGCGAAAGATATACCTTTCAATTTGCGAAGATTTTGTTCCCCCCACCCAAAAAAAATAATAATAATCAAAAATGTAAACAAACCCACTTTTCAAAATGTTGTCCACAAGTTTCTTTTTGGGGGTTATAGTTTGGAAAATGAGAAACATTGCCAATATGAAAATCATATATGCTCTAGAATTTGCCCCTTGGCTAGAGTTGAACATGTAATTAGTATTATTTTCATTTTATTTATTTTATACTTATTTTCTGAGAGGTCACCCTGATGAAGAAATCCGGCTTCCTCTACCTAGTTCTTGTGTAAACATACTATACTGTATCTCCAGGGCGCTAAGAATTTTGACATTTTTATTGTTTAATATCTCGTGCATCCATTCAATATGGTTGGTGTCAAGTGTAAAGAGTCGGGCCATTTCTAAATGAAACTGGAATAAAAAAACTTGATACAGTTGAGAAAATGGTTGGATTGCTTTTTTTCATCCATTTCTACGACAGAGGAGGAAGCTGCTTAACTCTTGAACCTCATCTTCTAAAAGTAAGTTAAACTTATTTTTATTTATCTTTATAGAGCATATTATTTTAATTTTCAGTATAAAACAAATAAGTTTCTTATACAAGCCTTAAACATACTTATATAAACCTTAAACATACAAAACATAGCATTGAAGCAACTTACGAACAAATTCAACTTATGAACAATCTTCTGGAACCTAACTCGTTAGTAAGTGGGGTAGCGTCTGTATATGAAAAAATATACATAGCTTTTATGAAAACTGCCTTGGCGCCCTCTGCCGGACCAAAGCGGTACTACAATTCCCAGTGTCACAACCAAATGGTGTGCACTCTAATTCGCATCGATTTTACGTTCTTGGTGGCTCATAAATCACGGGATACAACGAATCAGTGATCTAATTGGTTGCCGACGCTTTTAATCATCGATTTTAACCGATTTTGTCGATCGGTTGTTGCAGCACTAGTTTACACAGCCTCATTCCAACACACAATCGTCTTATATTACAGTAACCCTGTGGGTCAGGCCTAGGCCACTTTAACATGCGCACCGTTTGTCACATGGGCTCGGTAGCTGATGCCTAAAACTTTCTTGTCACATCGCATCTCCAAGGCCTTGATTTTCTCTTCCAATTTTGCTGCTAGAGTCCATCTCTTGCAAGCGTAAAGGAAGATGAAAGAAACCAGCGCTTGCACGAGTCTGATTTTTGATCTCACCGCTATTTCTTGTCCCACTGGATGGATTTAAGCCTGGCAAATGTGACTGCGGTTTGAGCAACCCTGGCCATGATTTTGGGTTTTGACCTCTATTCTGATATGACCGCAGCAAGATATTAACAAGCTTACCTTACAGTCTCCATTGAGGACATAGTTTCCGCCCTCCCGGTCCCGCTTCCTTTCATCAGACTGCCGCTTGAGGCCTCGCACCGACAAGTGACGGATGGCTGCCGAAGCTTCTTTGGGTAGCGGAGGCACGGCAGGCGGCGTCTCCTCGTAGTCATACAGGCGAGGGAGCGGCGGTCGAGGTGGAGCGTCATCCTGTGCCTTAGGTACATCGCAATATCATTAGCATTTCATATATATACCAGGGGTCGGGAACCTATGGCTCGCGAGCCATATATGGCTCTTTCTATGGGTACCTGTGGCTCAGAGACAAATTTGATTGCATGCAAATGTTCTCCATCTCGTTCAAAACTTGAGCTATTAATCCTGTTCAGATACACGCAAAGCCAAACCAAAGCTGAATTTCAAAGCAGTACTTCGCAGAATATATAGGGCTCGTTTTTTACTACAATTTACAATCAAGGTGTCACACAAAAAAAAAAAAAACTCGTTTAGGCAGGACAATGCTAAAGGACGATGGGGCAGAGGTTAGTGCGTGTGCAGCACAGTTCTGAGGTCATGAGATCGGACCTCATGTGTGAAGTTTGCATGTTCTCCCTGTGCTTGCGTGAGTTTCCTCCGTACACTCCGGTTTCCTCCCACATTCCAAAAACATGCATGTTAGGTTAATTGGCCGGTCAAAATTGTCCCCAGGTGTGAATGAACGAGCAAATTGTCTGTCCCTGTGTGCTCTGCGACTGGCTGGCAACCAGTTCAGGGTGTCCCCTGCCCACTGCCTGAAGATAGCTGGGATGGGCTCCAGCACCCCCGCGACCCTACCGAGGATAAGCGGTGCAGATAATGGATGGATGGATGGATAGCACAGTGGTAACTCTTTATAAGAGCACTGCTAAACCTGAGAATTTCGATACACAAGGTTGTTTTTATTTTTTATTTTTCATGTTTCACAAAACTCTTGGTTTACGTACAAGGGTAAATCCAAGCTATGAGTAGTACCAGAAGCTACCACTAGAGACCGCTTGAGAGTGCTGCAACAACAGATCGACAAAATCGATTAAAATTAAAGATTAGAAGCGTTGGCAACCAATGAGATGACAGATTCGTTGTATCACGTGATATATGAACGTGAAAGAACGTAAAATCGATGCGAATTAGAGTGCACACCATTTGGTTGTAATTGTAGTACTACTTTGGTCCGGCAGAGGGCGCCAAGGCAGTTTTTATAAAAAAGCTATGTTACATTTTTCAAATACAGACGCGAACCCACTTACGAACGAGTTAGGTTCACTTGTTTATATCACGCAGCAAGTGTGTTTTTATTGTATTGCATCTTCTTTTTGTACCCAAACCAAAGGTTGGAAATAATGAAATTACTAAAATTAGTGTGTATGAAGTCAAAAAAGGAGTCCTTGTATAGAAACTGAATTAATATCACAGGCACTCGACTCGACTTCACTTACCCACTTTGGCACAAAGTTGTTAGGCAAGGTTTGCGAGAAGACGCTGTGGACGGAGCTCCGGGGAGGCGGCCGGATGTCGGCGCCGGAAGAAGGCACACTGGGCTCTGACACCGAAGGCACTAACTTCCTCTCTAAGTCAATAAGGATTTACACACAATAGATGAGCCACAAAAAAAAAAATAGAAAGACAAGAAACATACCTGTTTTTAACAGTACGGTACTCTCGGTATCCTTTCTTTTAATAACAAAAAAATCAAAATAATTTTCTTTAAAAGTGAAAGTTACTCTGAATTATTTGGAGAAATATCGAAATATGAAATAACTAAAAGAAAGCACTACCTTGAAAATAAATACACAATAACATGCAAATACATTATTTAAAAATATATTTTAAAAAATTAATTACAAAATAATAAAAATCCAGATATTTTTTCATGAATCGTTTCAGAAAAGCACTATGTTGAGAAAAAAAACTAAAAACATGCAAATACTTTATAACAATATTTGATATCAAAAGAGACTAACAATCAATTATTAACAAAAAGGGAAAATTAGTTATTTTTATAAGAAAAAGACAGAAAATACTAAATGATTACTGGCAAATGAAAAAAAAAAACAAGACTTGTTATATTTTTTTAATGACAGCAATTCGATCAAAAAAAAACCCAACGCAAAATAGCATGCAGATATATTATAAAATAATTTTCGACAAAAGAAAACAAGGAACAATTTTTAAAAATTGTGAAAATTCCTAAGAAATTTTAGAAAAAAATATAAAAAATTAAACAATTTCTAAATAAAAAAAATCCAGATGATTTATATGAATTGTTTCAAAAGATAGAAGAAATGCAAATAGGTTAGAAAAATATATTTTGTTATTTAAAAAAATGAATGATCAATTCTAAGAATGCGTGAAAATCACAAGGAATAATTGGTCAAATTAAAAAAAATTGTAAAAATAATTAAATTGCTAAAAGAAAACAGATATTTGATATGAATTGTTTCAAACAGGCACTACTCTGAGAAAAAAACAAGCAAATACATTTTTAAACTATGATCAAACAAAAATGATGGAATGCAAAAATATATCTAAAATATCTAAAAATTGTATTTTATTAATTAAAAAAACAACAACAAAAAAAAACTACTCAAATCAGAAAAAAATGTATTACTGAAATTACATCCAATCACCCCAACAAACCTGGGTTCTGAACAGAATCAATGGTAACTTTATAGTTGGCTTTTCTGCCGCTCAATCCTGCCATCACGTCCTCGATCCTCCACAACTCCCGCTTCATCTCGCCCTTTTCCTGCCGCGGGAATCCACGCGAGGCGTTTTATACGTGGGAATTCAGTTTTGTTCTTGTCAAGGCCCGCATCTCACCTGAGAGGTACCGCTGTGGCTCATGCGGTCCTGCAGCGCCGCCCTCAACTGCTCTACCGAATTCTCCAGCCAGCCGTACTCTTCCCAGGCACGTGTCATCTCCTGTAGCAGATCACAACAAGTGTCTTTTGAGAATGAGAATGCTTCGCGGGGGTTCGGCACGAAAAACCGAGACCATCAGACACTTTAGGTCGGAACTAGAACAGGATGTGTGTGTTAATGTGCTTTATGTGGGGATTTTTCTAGCTTTAATATTGAAAATCGTTAGGAATGAAACAAATTGTTCTTTACTGCAATCAGTAAAATAATTTGCCTCTAGGTGTTGCTTGTGCTCCATTATATCTTTTTTTTCTTCAAAGAATGCTAGAATTTCCTACACTGATTAAAAAACTTGAACTAACTTATCACTTTGAGTTCTGATATGAATTACTAATCCCAAGAAAATTGATTCAATGAACCAAGCCGATTGAAACAGCACACACACAATTTATTAACAGAGAATTAATGATAGGAAAAAAAAGGAGGAGGGAAACGCCGGAGATTATGGGAGTTTTCGACTGCTGAAAGTCTGGAAGTTACTAGCACAAAAAGAACAATTCCGCAATAATGCTAGTCGATATGGGGAGATTCCCCTGTACAGAAAAAATTGCTTATTCCCAAGAACCAGCAAACATGGAGTTAAATCTGAAGCCGTTGTCTTACTTGTTGTTGTAGGGAGATTTGGTCTCGTGTTCCAAATGGTCACAACGGGTGGCCCATGTGGCTGACGTGCAATCAATTACCCAGTTAGGAGAAAAAGAGCTAGCGATGGTCTACTCTTTTTATATGGACCAAGGACTCAGATATCTGAGACCACCAGGATCGGATGATGGTGTTTGAAATTGCTCAACTTGTTAGAAAGGCACTTGAGAATGTCCCTCCAATCGACATAATTACGTACGGTGAGAACATTATTTTATCAATACGTTGCCTTGGATGTTTTAATTACATTAGATTTTATTATGGTACATGGTGAATTGGTACATCCAGGAACCGTCCAAAAGGGGCCGCAGTCGTTCCATCCATTCCAAAGTGAGTTATTTGAAACAAAAAATGGGGAAGTCATTTGTACTGGTCTTATTTGCGCTCTCTCTCTCTGTAAATATGAATTTCCCTACAGGGATGAATACATTATCTCTCTCTCTCTTTCTCTCTCTAAAAACTTGGTGAGTTTCTGAAGGAAATGTAAAAGGCAAGAAAGAGAAGAAAATATTTTCAAATAAAATAAATAAAAAACACATACATTACAAGTTCATTTCAAAATGCAAAATATGTTAAAATAAAATAAAAATGAACAAAATAAAATAAAAAATAAAAATGAACAAAATAAAATAAAAAATAAAAATGAACAAAATAAAATAAAAAGAGGAAATAAAAACATTATGATTGAAAATTAGTGGGACTTTCATAAAGGGACAGTGTGTAATATTTATTGTCTTCTAGTGGTACAAAAAAAAAACAATAATTTGGATAATAGGCCAAAATTCATGAACTATCATACGAATCTTAATTTTTATAGATATTCATTAGTGGGTAAATTTGCATTTTTTTCACACAGTGAAATCCATACCTAGTACTCGCCGCCATGTTTGTCTGGCATCTTGCTGCTACCCTTTAATCAGCATTGGTCAACTATTTCACAATGCACCTCCATGGAAATATAAGGAATTTAAAGAAGATCTTATCTTATAGAAAAGATGTATATTTAAAATAGAAATAAAAAATAAAGTAAAATTTGCAATGTGGCATGAATTATTGAAACACTGCATACAATCAGACCAGAAATAAAAACCAGGTCCACAAAAAAACTACGCTAGAATGAGCCGTGTTCATCCATACCGTTGACAGTCTTGAAATCTGGGCCCTAATAGAGACCAGATCCTCTTGCAAGAGTCTCTGCTGGTAAGCGATTTTGTGCGCGTGGGCTGGTTTTTCCTGAAAGAGCTCCATCTGCTGGTGGGAGACATCCAGCACGCTCTCCAACTTGTCCTGAAGGACGAGACGCATCCGTTCTATTTCAGTACTCGTACTTCTGTTTGGTTTCCGTCACAATTTTCACCTTATCCTTCTTCAGTGTGCTGATCCGCACTTCCAAGTCCTTCAGTATCTTGTCTTGCTCACACAGCCGACTCAGCTTCACCTGCAGAAGAATTCTCCTTTGAGAAACGCCTTTAACGTTTTCCCCTCGGTGACAACTTGAATTACGGTCTGAGAGTAAATGAGTCTCATTAACAAAAGTGTAATGACGCTGGAACAAAGGTTGCTTCAGTTTATCAGGCCTAAACATTGGTTTTATGATGTTGCGTCGGGACCAAAAGTGCAGGAACTGGAACGGGTCAAAAGATGATCTCGCCGTTTTATTTAGCACCGCTGATGGATGTCATCCACACGTTCAATTCACGCCCTTAAATAAGGAGTCCGGTCCTCGGGCGTGACAAATCCAAATAAGAGTCATGTTTCATTAACAGTGAGAGAGCAACCCTGAGTAAGCGGTCTGAGTAATAATTTGAATTCAAGTGGTACTCACGTCCACATCACTTTCTGCCACCTTGACCGGCATCCCTGGCACCTTCGGCGTTTGACCCCCAACCACCTGAAAAACGATCCATTTACATTTCACACCTTTCTCGCAAAACATCTCGGTAACAATGCAGATTGAACATGGACTGTAAGGCTTCCGCACAACCTTATGGGCAAGACGACAGGAACAAGATATATTGCAACATCACCTGTTGCCATGGAGACCACAATATACACTTTGAAGCTCACAAATTCACAATGTTCCATTTCAAAGTCATGATTCACAGGGTTCTACTGTGTCAGCATAGCTCACTCATACTATCGGCATTAGTTCGCACGCTTCCTTGCGATGGCTACTACACAACTTTTTGTTTATTTACTTTTGTTTTACCAGGTTTTATAAGATCTTTTAGTTGTTTTTCATTTTAACATATTCAAGCAGATAACAATTTGACAACAATTTGCTTTGTAATATGCATTTAGTCAAAACATCATTACTATAAATAAATCATTATTTATTCAAAACTGTATTAGTAGTATCTTATCAATTTTTGATATTATTAAATGATTAGTCTACGTATTGTTTATATTGCATGTTCATCAGCTTTATCTACTGCCTGGATTTGAAAACATTTTTCTACTAATATACTATTAATATCCTATCAACCTTAATCAAAATTGTTAGTAATACTTTGTATTACAAGTCTTATTATTAGTATTGTTATTTTACTGGTCAATTTGTTTGGTATTGCAGTGCTGCTTTATCGTTTTGATTTGAAAACTCTTTTAGATAGAATATTTGGTAAATTATTAATATGTTATTAGTGTATTTGTCACTACAAATAATATATAATGAGTCTAAGTGTATTTATTATTACATTATTGATATGACTATCATTACTAACAAAATGATATTAGTGAAAGTATTATCATTATTTATTTTGTTAATCTGTGTTACTTAATCAAATTATTATTCTTTTTTTATTAGTCTGTTTGAAATCATAATATTAATAGTCTAACTGTTGCTATTATGTTATTTTTCAAATTATTTTTGTAGTAATCATGCATTGCGATTTCTGGATTTTTCTTTTTAGTTTATCTGTCACAGTGGACATGATGAACTATAAGTTATTTAAAAAGAAAAAAACATGCCTTTTGAACCGATGGCAGTAACATATCAGTCAAGTGTTATGATCCCACAGCAGAAAGCCCAGCATGACATCAACACGAGGGTGCAGCGTTTCATAGATGGCGCTAGAAGCAACCAACTCATTTTTCACCACTGAGTCACAGTTACATCAGCACATGCACTGCCGAGCCGGCCCATGCCTGCTTTGATGCTATATTACTGCGTGTGCGTGGCAATGAGTGGGAATGGGGGCCGACGAACATGGGGGTAAGACACGGAATCGAACAGTCGCCTTTGCATGCACGAGCACGCTGTCTGTAAAGCCAGTGGTCGGCAACCACCGGGCCACGGACTGGTACTGGGCCGCACAGAAAAAGATGTTCTATTATTTTTCACCTATTATTGTATTACTGACACTTCTATGTCCCAGACTAACTCGAACCAGGGCTCTGAGGTGATGCGTTTGCATTCAAACCAGTGAGGTACGCATGGGCGGGCACGGTTGCCTGTCAGGCTGTGCAACCGTCACATTGGAAATAAGCATGTTTTAATAATACGGTTGCTCTTTAAGGATCCTAATAAAAGTAAAATAAAAACAACATGAGTTGAGACACTGTTTCCTGCTCTCTTGATGCCCCTTTTGGTGGGGAGAAAAACAAAAAATGAAAATGACAATGGACTGATTTATATAGCGCTTTTTAAGTCACTGACGACCTCCCTAAGCGCTTCACAATGTATTCCAGTTACCCATTCACACACACTTCCATGTTAAACGTTTCAAATCTCATTGATATTCAAATAGATAAAACATACAAATATTTTTTGCAATATTTGTACCTCTGGGAGTATTTCTAAACCACTATACTTTTGACTTTTACTTGAGTACATTTGTGAAGAAGAAACTGTACTCTTACTCCTCTACATTAGGCTATGTTGAAGCTGTTACTTAACTCACCCTTCACGTAAGTACGCATCTGTCTGTCTCTGCTAAGGCACATTTATTTTGTCAGGGGACCTCCTTTCTTTTATTTACATTTGACCAGTGACCCAAACAACCACCAAGTGGCACTTGTGAGCAGGATTTTTTTTACTGTATGTGCAGTTTATATAGCTGTAGCCCAGTGTTCATTTTACCTCTGAAAAGTGATGGGTCCCGGGCACTCGCATACACAAAAATCTATGGGTCCCAACAGAGATCTATGGGTCCCCAAAATTTAGTGTTATCGAGGTTGAAATCGTAAATCGGCGACAAATATATTATATAAATCTATATATTCTTTCAGTTTTAATCATCAAATTATTAATTCATTTTCTGCATCAAATTATTGTTGGTTGTTTACCGATTAAAGAGATAACAAACCTGTCTTTTTAAAATTTTCTCCTTATATACTTCCTTTTTTTCTTAACTTCTTTATACAACATAATTCGTAATATCAATCATCAAAGCAAGTGAGCCGTTTGAGAGCCGGCTCTTTTTAATGAGCCAAAAAAGCTGGTTCTCTAAAAAAAGATGGACTTCCTTTCACTACACAACGAGATCTAGTTGGCCGAGATCGACGTGCAGACGAAAACCCGAACCGCAAGACCAAAACAACAATGGCGGATCGGCCTGAAGAAAAGTTTGGAGTGCAGTAAATCTTTGTTAAAAAAAGTAATCGGGTAATAATGACAATTTTGTGGCAAAAAGGTTGCGTCCCGGGGACACACGTTGATTTGAGACTATGCGTCCCCAGCAAAAATTATGCGTCTAGGACGCGGGGACGCGGGCAAACGAGAACACTGTGTAGCCTCAAATATATATATATCCACCCAAACAAACGGAGTACACAGCCACGTCATTTATTGTTGATGGGATAGACTTTGATGATCTGATTGAATGTTTGTTTAAAAACTAATTTGTTGCTACAGTGACCCAGTACTTGAGCAGTTTTTTGACTTTGACTCAAGTCAATATTTGGATGACTACTTTATACTTCTACTTGAGTCCTATTATTGTGAAGTACCAGAGTCCAAAGATGGGCTCCACGAAACATTAAAAAAACGAACACAAACCACATAACACGATTTTCGCAAGGTTTGTTCATTTAGTGAATTTCTATTCTATCGTTGCGATAGCAACCAAAGTGTGTTGCTATTAGCATGTCCGCCTCACATTTCAAAGATCCAGAGTTCAATTCCAGCTACAGGCCTTCTTGTGTGGAGTTTGCATGTTTTCACCGTGTCCCCGTTCACTCCGGTTTCCTCCCACATTCCAAAAACATGGCTGGGAAGGGCCAAGCACTCTCTGCAACCTTCATTAGGGGAAGCAGTTTGGAAAATGAACGGATATGACTTTGGTGCGATGTTACAAGGACAACTAAATGTTCCACATGACAAAGCAGTGGACTTATGCTCATTCTTCTTATTGTTGTTGTTCTTCTTATGTATGTTATAATTGTTATTATTATTATCATTATTATTATTTTGGACAAAGCACAACCATGTTCAATGCCCGCTACAGGCCAGGCCTTTGCAAATATTGTCAGTCAATGGTACAGAAACGGTTGCCGACCACTGTATAAAGGTGCGAGCGCACACGGAGCTTACGGTCAATAGAGGCCCAAGAGGCCCAGCAGTGCAGTGCAGTAGCAAACTGTGAACTGCGAGGATCAGGGGCTCTAGAGCTCTGATCTGCGAGTCAAGAAAAGAGCTGCAGTCACATGTGCTACCATTAATAATGTAATCATGATCTTTTGTGAGCTGCTAAATGTATTTATTGGATGTTAGGCTCACATACATAACAACTAACATTTGGGGAAAGAAGCAGCGTGGATAAAACTAAGGTCTGACCTTCAGGTCCATATAATCCAGGTCTTGCTTAAGCTGCTTGTATGTGTCGTCCACCTGCAGGCAGAAATCAAATATTTAATAATGATTACAATCAAATGATACAAGAGTGTGTGAATGCTGACAATGTGCCCAAATACTAAGGTACACTTTCAAGCAGGGATGCACAGTAACTGTTTTCCTACCGATACCACTAACCGATTAACATCCTGCTTCTAGGGACTGACACCTATACCAAATGTGTTTTTATCAACTGCTAGTTGGATTTTGAAGTACACTTAAATTATTTAGCTTTTTGTAAATACAGTATTTCTCCAAAGTAGTGTTGGAGAGGCTAGCCTGCCGTGTCCCAGCTGGTTTAGGCCCTTTTAGCTCTCTGACTGTTATTTTGCCAGGTTGCCCCAATTTAACTACTCGCCATTTGTTGTACCAATGCTGCACACACCCACCTACGACACAACGCCTGGGCATTTTCCATAAAAACTACCAAAACTTTGCTTAAAACACTCAAAACATTTTTGACCAACATGTAAACCAATATGATGAGTGGCTTGCTAAGGTGATGGGGATCTTTACATGACGACAAAGCTCAGGAAGTAAAAAATGAGACGGACTGTCTTCAAAATGTATTATCTCGGAAGTATAATTGGAATATACCTCATGTTTGGCCAATTATTGCTGTACACGTAAGGCAAATTTATGGCATTGATAATTTGATAAAGGCGCACAAAACATGGAAATATGTACAGTACACTTTGTGTGTGTCGCCTATAAGACACATTCTTGTCAGGGAACTTTTTAAATATTACTGAAGGAGCTTAATTGGCGTACACTCGCAGATAAATGCAGAAATACAACAAATAGAAAAAAATATTTTATTAAAAAATGACAAGCAAGCTCTCGTGTGGCTTTCGTCCATTATGGAGGTAGAGAGGAGACGCGACCAAGTTATGAAACTACCTCTAGAAAAGATCAAAATATATTCTTAAGAGGACCTAAATGCTTAAAATAATACAAACAACTAGCGACAGCTGATTAAATACTATAGTATAGCGTCAAGTGACAAATTTATCAGGTCTTTTTTCATATTGGCCCGATAAATATAGTGCATTCTTTATTTCAAAGGAATTAAACTTGTACGCTGCTAGCAAAACAAAAATCTTAAAAAAACGTATATAGCATGGATAGCACTGAAGGAGCTAATCATGTTAGGATTTTAGGGACACATGTCTCAGCTTTCACACACAAACCATAAAAATGTTTCTGACAAATATTTTGACTGCCTTGGGGGCTTAAAAACACAAACCAAGGAAAACATTTGTCATCCCCATTCAGCCAGCGTCACTTCCACATTCAGCAAAGCAGCCAAAGCAGACATCAGCCAAGAAAGCGACACGCTTCACCACCAAAATAAACACACTATAAAACAGCACTGCACGGAAGCCGACCAGACGAGCGGGCAACACGATGCTTTCTCTTTCTCTGCTTGAAATTGACTTATGAGAATTTTTGAGGTAGAGGCTGCCATTTGACAAAATGCTGAATTTTTGTTCTAGTTTCGGAAAAATAAATAAATAAAGATATCTTTATCTTTTTAGAGAAAAATAAATGTTAAAACAGGGGAAACTGTGTACTGTGGTTTCCATATCATGCGCCATACATATGAAAACAATTCTCATAAATGAATATTTTAAGGGAGCACCTTATAATCAGGTGCGCCTTATTGCCCAGAAAACCATGGATTATTTCCTCTTTTCTCCAAAATGGAAGATTTCAATAGTATTTGTAGGGTCCCATTGATAAACTTATCAGGCAGACAAAAAGTTAATTTCCTTGGAGCAACCTCTACCCAGCCTCTCTAGGATGAAAGCGGTCGGGTGAGGCCGCCCACCTGCGTTTCGCCCGAGAGACCAAGGTGGGAGAGCGCGGGAGGGGAGTCGACGGCGAGGAGAGCTCCGGCACCGGACAGGCCGTGGCGCTGCAGCCGCTCCAGGGTTTGATGGCGTGCGGCCGCCATCTTGGCCTGCTGCCGGCGCAGCTGAATGAGGAGCAGGGTGAGCTCATCGGGCTGTCCGCCGCCATTGTTAGAACCACATGCACACCAGAGTGTTAAAATGGACGCCGAGCGGTATTTGTCTCTTCGAGTGGACAGAATTTGGAGGTGAGGGATCTTGACAGGGTTTGTTCACCTTTTTCATGACTAAATTCAAGCACTTTTTGAGAACTTTCAAAGTCAATTTTCCTTTTTTCCCCAGTACTATCAAAAAAGAAAAAAACTTTGAGAATCATGTAACCGATTCATAGTGCCCTGTTTAGTTGTAACATGTAGCAAACCGTTAGCAAAAACCTCATCGTTTGGCTAGTCATCTCCGTGAGTACCTTTCCTATGACTAGCAAGCGCTCACTCTCCCTTAAGAAGAGTTGGATCTCTTTAGTGCATATTTCGCAGCATGCTGTGCGTGGATTTGTTCCACGTTTTAACCATGGTTTGCATTTCTTTTGGAGCTTAAAACTGCAATCTTCTAGCATCTTGGTGTGATGCACCTGATATGATGCACCTTTCCTACTGCACCTGTGGGAGACGATAACGTTTAAGATGAAAATGCCATTCAAAGCACTGCAATCGTAGCTGCTGTTTCAGCGTCATTTTTAAGCCGACTATATTATTAATTAATTTATCTATTTTTTTTTTCGTTTAATGTGTTGTCTGTCAAGTCAGACTTCTGAGAAACATGGGAATAATTTTCAAGTATTTTCAAGCACTTTACTCAAAATGGAATCATTTTCTTGACCTTGAAAAGCACAACATTAAAACTGAAGCATTTTCTCGGATTTCAAGCACCCGTACAAACCCTGTCATGAAACCCTGCCGATGACTATATTTAAATCCTACAATAAAACCCCAATATGACTTAAAATCTTAAATACGGTAATCCTTTGATATATCTCATTTGACTTTTCGCGGTTTCGTGCATTTTCATTGTGCATTTTGTTCTGCATTCAGATTAGTTAAACAGTCACCCCGCCCCTTTTCTGCCTGTGTCTAAGTTGTACACTTAGCTTGCTTGATGTACCTACATTAAGTACACACAAATCATTTTCAATTTTGAGTTTTTCTAAAAGCCATCATGTCAACAAATCCCCTTGGGATGACAAAAGCACCGGCGATCATGCCTAAAAGGCAAAGGAAGATGCTTTCTATTGCCGACAAAGTTGGACTGCTCAACAAGCTAAAGGAAGGTAAAATCCTTTTACTTTTATTTGGTGTTTGGAATGTTCTTTTCCTAGCTAATACTTTGACAGCACGTTTTTGTCTTTCAATAATGTGTACATGATGGGGACAAAATACAATCCTAAGTAAAAATGGTGTGACCTGAAATCATTTACAAACTTCAATGGTGCAGTTCAGCACAGCAGCAAAATTATGTTTAAAATTATAAATTGACAGTACTGAAGTAGTTTGTTTGGACTTGTATTTGTTAAAAAAAAGCTTGAGCCTGTAAATAGGGTTTGTTCTCTGGTTTTAGATAGATAGATAGATAGATAGATAGATAGATAGATAGATAGATAGATAGATAGATAGATAGATAGATAGATAGATAGATATTTTATTCATCCCCGCAGGGAAATTTACAAGCATGTTTAATGTGTAATAGTGTATTTGATGAATCAATAAAGTTTTCTACTTAGCACGGGTCATTTTTGTTGTTTAGAAAAATAACGGTTTACTTTACTCTAATATGGGGTTGAAACCCTAACGAAACTTTAAATCTCCAATTCAGACTTATATTTACAATCCAAAATGTGTTTGCCACCCCAACCTACACAAGGCTGGAAAAAAAAACCCAGGCATTTGATCTATTCCTGGTTTAACGCTGTCCTCCAAATCCCATTTTGAACTTGAACTCTTCTTTTCAGTAATTTGGAAACTCCTTTTTGAAAATTTCAAATAGAAAAACTTGTTTAAACTACCAACGTTAAAAATATAATTGAAACAATCAAATTAAATTCCTCATAGAAGCCATAACCACAACCTCTATTGAAACCTAAACTGAGCTCATGATTGCACAAAAATAGAAATTAGAGGATATTAGTATTAGTAGTACATGACAGTTAGTAACAGCAGGAATCATTATTTGCATCATCAAATAGGCTGTTGGATGGAAATATATGTTTCTATATAAATCAGACGTACCGTTTTGCCATGGAGGCTGGGCGCGCTGACCGTGTGCGTGATATAGTTGGACTGGGGCAAAGAGCGCCTCTCCATGGTGGACGCCTGCGGCACACAAAGCCTGTTTTAATACTAAATAAAACAAAACATAACTAGTAACTCTTTAGCTCTAATAGAATCTAATAACGAATTTTAGAACCCAAATTAAGATGTGTCAAACTTGTGTCATGAGGACCAAATGGGGCTCACCGCATAATTTATGTCTAAAAATATACCGGACAAAAAGTGCTTTGACCTAAAACTACTTTTCTCACAAAAGCCGTCGACTACGATATCCGCAAAGTGATTTAGCACTACTACAGGCCAGTATATTCGAATCAATGAGTGGAAGTGAGAAATAAATTATCCTAAAAAGGTCCAGGAAGATTTTGATATTTTGTAATACAGTGATACCTCAACATACAACATGAATGTGTTCCTAGATTGTGCTTGAATCTCGAATTGCTTGTATTTCGGGCAATTTTTCCCAATAAGAAATAACTGAAATCCAAATTAATTTGTTCCCGGCCTGTCAAAAGCGTCCAAGTTAACCCTTAAATAGCAATAAAACACATCTCCCTGATCATAAAAGATAAATTCAAATAGTACTTAAACACGAATATACAGTACTAAGATAAATAAATGATAATAAAATAACATTTAAAGCAACAATGATTAATATTTAGTGACTTCTAGTGGTCCAAACAAAACTCAAGTTAAAAAGAATCATTGATCTGAATACTAGGAAACAATACATGAACTATCATACATATATTATTTTTGAAAATACTCATAGGTCGTGAAATTTGTATTTATTTTACATAGCAGAATCTAAACCTAGTAGCCACTACTATGTTTGGCATTGGTTTATGTTTGCATCAGACAATACAGTGCAATCTAGTGGTCAAATATTACTCAATGTACCTTTAAAGCCCACATCATCCCCTTATCGTTTGGAAATTCTCATAACTTGGATTTTATCTCGCATGCCGGGTATCATTTTTGCTCGAAAGACTCACATCTCAAATTTTTTGTACCCCGTATGTATCACTGTATTTCATGTATAACATATATATGTGGAGTGACATTTTTTTAATGCAACTGTAATGTTTGAGACTTAACTATCTCTTAAATTCGGAGTTATGATTTTACACTTAAATTACATTTAGTTACATTTATTAGGAACTTGGGCTGTACTTGCACAAACACACCAAAGGAAATGGTGCCCCTTGGATTCTAGTGGTTAAGGGATCCAACCAACCAACCAAACAACCAACCGACCAAAACCATAAGTAACATCAGGCCCTTTGAGGGAAACCAATGCAGTGATGAGGCCCTCAGTGAAATTGAGTTTGACACCTCTTCTCCAATTTAAGGGATAGTGATTTACCTTGAAGATCTGAGACTTAGACCTGCGCGGTGAAACTGCAAAAATACTGTCAACTTGCGACGCACCACCCGAGGGTCTCACTGTCACTCGACCAATCGGCGTGTGTGGGCGGCGCGCGGGCGACAAGGTCCTACTGAAACCGGGTGGCGGCCCAGGAGGGGGGATGTCCTCTGGCGATGGCGGTACCGACACGCACCGTGGGGGCCCGTTGTGCTTGGCGGCCGGCGGAACGGCGGCGGGTGGCCTAGCACCGAAAGGGTAGTCCGGTGCCGGCGTGTAGAGTGGTGCCGTTGGGCTACCGTGGCGGTACTGCTGGCGTTGTTGCCACTCGTACAGTTGCAGGACTGTGTTGGAACCGGGTCCGGCCAGATCGGGGGTGAGGTGGAAGTGGTTCATGCGGTCCTGGGCGTACTTGTACTCGCCCAGGCGGGCTGCCGGGGGGCTGTGGCGAGGGGTCTTTGGCAGGGTCTGATGTGCTTCTAGGGTGCCAAACCTAGGTTGGGTCGGTGGCGTTCGGCGGGGGAGGGTGTTGTCTCGGGATGGAGGGCTGTGACAGAATGCACATGCAAGGGTCGGTCTACAGAACATTTGCAGGGTATCATTATCATGGAGATGCTGATAAAATACTGGCTTAACTCCCTCCCACAATGCTTTTCATTCCCTTTGTTTGGTACAGAACCTTGTGTCCTTCACAGGACTTTGTCAATTAGTGTGATAAAAAAGTGTTTTTGTATAATGTATTTATTTAGTATGGGTCCCAAGACTCACAGTGATGCAAAAACATGATAAAAACATTTAAAATGAAGCTTGCGATTATTAGGAAATTTGAAGGAGGCACACACATCGCTACTTCCACTACGGAATATGGCCGTAACCAAACAACAATCTGGCCAATCATTTTTAATGAAGAGCAATTAAAGCGACAATGTCTTTTAAGGGCATGTAAATCCTTTCAGATAAATCAAATTAAAATTTTCCTTGATATGTACATGTATATACTACTGGTTACATGCCATTTTCTTACTCATGTGTAAAGGTGGGGTGCGTCGTTTGAGATGTCCTTAAAATGTTGAAGGTAAATAATTTAAATGTGTGTTAATGATGCTCAACTGAGGTCAAACAGCCTTCATACTTTTTTTTCACCACCCCCATCTGTTTTTATTTTATTTTTAGCTCAGGTGTTCCTATGGCCATAGGATCTAGGAAAGATTTCATGCTCGTGCTTACGGTTTTCTGTTACTGTAGCATGCCAATGGTGAAAGTTAAAAAAAGACTGTTTCAAATACAGTCCAAACCTAAACCTCAAAAAAGATGAAAAAAGAACAGTTTATTCAAGCATGTCTAAGATGTGCACATACTTGCATGTGCCACACAAGCACCTTAACAGAGGCTGCAATGATGATTTAAGCCAGAATATGGCGTCAGCAAGTAAAACATTTTCAATATCCGGACAGCACACCTTTAATATGTACAGGATATCAAATTTCAATGTTTTTACTGCGGGTAACGGGGGTTTGGAACTCATTCGCTAATTTCCATAGATTTTCTATCCCCTGTCATATGACAATTTCACTTACGGTCCCCTCCGCAGTACGGATAAAGTTAGTATACACCAAAGTTATCCATTATCAGTTATCCGTTTACATTAAGTATGCTGGCATTGAACAAAAAGGACCACATCCACAAATGATTGAGTCTTGCATATTTTTAGCCACCTACCCTTTGTGTTCAGCTTTCTGCACCTTCATCCACTGCTCCACCTGTTCCAGAGTACTCCTCCTCCTCGTTTCCTGGGGGGCTTCTGGCCCCCTTTGGTAAGTTCCTGCCGCGATTCCGTTAGGTTCCAATATGGGGCTGCTGGGCGTCTCCACCATGCCGTTCCTGGCGCCGACACCCAGGGGAAGCGTGGATGTGGACCGCGAGGGAGCTCTAGATGGCACTCTGGACACGGGAGCTGACAAGGACAGGTTGGCCGAGGGAGGGAGATCGACGGGCATGGGGTCGGTGGGCAGTGAGGTGTGAGTGTCCATTTCTCTGCTGATGGGAGATTCCTTGCGCAAGCTGTGGCGGTCTTCCAAATCTTGGTGTATTGGCTCCAGGAGAACTTCGTGGACCACGGGTCTCTGGGGTTCCGGAGCCTTGTGGTTGTGAACGTGGTTGTTTATGGAGTGGAAAGGATCCGACTGCTCAGATAGTCTGTATGAAGCCATGAGAAAATTAGGGAGTGGAATCAATTTTATCCATTTAGATTGCTTGATTTGAAACTTAAATGTTTTGCATAAAATCACTCAGACTTGAAACCTGATCTAGAATCCAAATCTGGATTTCAACCCTAAATCTATGAAGCTCTAACCCTGCCTTGAAACAGTTATCAATATTCCCAACCCTGATTTAATACGTAAATTTGAGGCCTCAGCTATGAGCTTGAGAACCTAATTTGAGAAACCAAACCCTAATTTCGAGTGCGCTATGAATTGAACCCTCTCCGATTTTAAATTGACATTTTAAAGACAGATTTGCAACAAATTTTAATACTCGTCAAAGAAACACCATCGACTTTATGTAAGAAAGTCTTTCTGCATTGGCAGAATTTGTTCCTCATTTTATGTATTTTTTATTTTATGAAAATAAATGAATAAAAATTACCCTTTAACTAAGAAATTATGGCGTAAGGTTCTGTATACGACAAAAATACATTCTTACCCAGACTATATGTCCCAATTGTATGTATTAGTTTGTTATTTTTATTATTTATCAAAAACTCAAAAAAACAATTTTAAAAAATCAAGGAAAAGAATAAATGGAGCCTTTGAGCCATAATCAGCAATAATAAAATATTAAAAAGCTTGCAATATTTCAATTGATTTGTAACGAATCCAGAATGTATAAAATTGTTTAATTGCATTCCAGGAAATAATGAACTTTATTACATCCTAATATTCTGAGACGGTCCTGTACATTATCTTATTTTACGAATAAGAAGAAATGTGTAAAATAATCAACATTTTATGCAAAAATGTTGTTTTAAGATGTCATGACTATTTTTTCCAATCTATTGCAGTTATTTTGCCACGCAAGCTTTCATTTGAATTGAATTTTGCCTGATCTGGCTGTTTGGGGACTCGCTTAACAGGTAATTTAAAGCTCCATTGCTTGTGTGTTCAGAAAAGCCTTTGGAGGTTTATTTGACCGCCGGGTCAGTCGTAGAGGACAAACGGTAATATAAGTCAAACACTTTAGAATTCGAAGAATTATTTTTAAAGACTGCAGCATTTAGTCTCTGAAAAGGATTTGGGATGATTTTTCTCCCATTGTGTGCTACTGACCTCCCGCTCGTGTCAACGGGGCCTTTTATTTTGGCGGCCTGGTTCATGGCCCTCAACCAAGTGTTCATGTCCTCCTGTGTGTCGGCGCTGAAGCAATATGTGCGCATGCCCGGGTGTTCCGCCTGAAAGCCGACCACAGAGTTGTGTTTGTCAGCGCGCTTGTAGACGGCCTGCGTGGGGGAAGACAGAGCACATCCAAGGTGTCACCACATTTGACTGACCAGATAGCCGACGAGGGGGCGCCGAATACACCCAGGAAATGAGGACAGGGATCACGGCGGCAGCCAGACACCATCAAAAAAAAGACGAAAGGGAATAATAAAGACATCCTCTCTTACATTTTAGGCCAGTATATAACCACTACCTTGTAAAATGTGCCTCTCTATAATAACATTTTTTAAGCTTATTTTGGGTGTTTCATTCTTTTGAAATTGCGCGTCTATCCTGGAGTAAATGAATGAATAAAAACAACTTTGTTTTAAACATTAGAAAACAAAAAACAAAAAAAAACAAGAAGTCAAAAACAAAGTTAATCTAACATGTCCAAAAAGGAGTAGGGAGAAGCATATGATCATTTATTACTACCTCTTCGACTTTTTTATTACTTGAGTCTCATAGTAAGATCACCTGTGGATTTACATATATCAACCACCTCATTAATACTATATAGTAGATTCATAATACAAGACAAAAGAGAAAAACGAATAATAATAGTAACAATAATAAACCATATGTAGATAACAAGTGAATACATGATTACTCCACATATAGAAATTTTAAACGGTTGTAATGTTGTAAAAAATGTATATTATGTTGTAATGCTATTCCATTCGATTCTTTTTTTTTTTTTTAAATATGGGGAAAAAAAAGATTGGGCCAAGGGTAGACTTAACTATTACTTGGGTTGTTCCTGGGTTGTTTTTCAAATTAGTTCAAAATTAGTTTATTTTTTTTATTTTAACAATTTAGAAAAAGAAGAGGTTTATATATATATATATATATATATATATATATATATATATATATATATACATATATATATATATATATATATATTCTAACATTCCTAAAAATAAGATGATCTGTTTAAAGGTGAAAAAGTGGATTGTTCAACCGCATCAAGCTAGTAGGTTTTTATATTTGTAAAAAATAACCCAGAAAGTTGGATGGTAATAGTTGTCATTTGTGACCATATAGACGCTCCCCTACTTACGACCATTCAACTTACGAAAAAAAACGGTAGATACAAAAAAAAAAAATTCAAGATTTCGAAAAATATCCGGACATTGCTGTGTGTTAAATTATGTATTGTGTGCAACTTTTTCCGAGTTCAGGACAGACTGTAGTGCTTCTTTCCGCCAATACCTTCGTGTGGCGCTGTGAGAGCTCACCCAGCATCCACTCCAAAGAGGAAATCCGCTTCCTCTTACTAGTTGGTGTGTAAACATACTGAACTGATTCTCCAGCGCGCAAAGAACTTTGACGTTTTTATTGTTCAATATCTCGTGCATCCATTTAAGATGCGAGCCGTTTTTTTTTTTTTTAAATGAAAGTGGAATATGAAAGCCTGATGCGGTTGAGAAAATGGTTGGATCGCTTTTTTTGGCCACTTTCTACCGAGGAGGAGGAACTCGCCTAACTCCTGGAGCTCATTTTCCAAAAGTAAGTTAAACTTAACATTATTTATCGTTGTACAGCATATTATTTTATGAAATGTTAATTTTTTAGTAAAAAACAATACTGCCTTAAACATACTTATATAACCTTAAACATACAAAATATAGCACTGAAGTAACTTACGAACAAATTCAACTTACGAACGATCGTCTGAATCGCGTAGTAGGGCAGCGTCTGTCCTGTATTTAGACTACACATTATTTGTGTATACATCTGCTTTTCTAATAGTTAACGTGTTCAAATGAGTTAAAAAAATAGGTTTATTTTTCTAAATAACTCATACATATATCTATACGTGTAAACACACACACACACGCATTTTATATATATATATATATATATATATATATATATATATATATATATATATATATATATATATATATATATATATATATACTGGACTGTCTCAGAAAATTAGAATATTGTGATAAAGTTCTTTATTTTCCGTAATGCAATTAAAAAAACAAAAATGTCATACATTCTGGATTCATTACACATCAACTGAACTATTTCAAGCCTTTTATTATTTTAATATTGCTGATTTTGGCTTACAGCTGAAAAAAACTCAAAAATCCTATCTCAAAATATTAGAATACTTCCTCAGACCAAGTAAAAAAAATAATTTTATAACAGCAAAACTAAATCAAACATTTGAAAATGTCCATTGATGCACTCAGTACTTGGTTGGGAATCCTTTTGCACGGATTACTGCATCAATCCGGCGTGGCATGGAGGCAATCAGCCTGTGGCATTGCTGAGGTGTTATTGATGCCCAGGATGCTTCGATAGCGGCCTTCAGCTCATTTGCATTTGTAGGTCTGGTGTCTTTCATCTTCTTCTTAACTATACCCCACAAATTCCCAATGGGGTACAGGTCAGGGGAATTAGCAGGCCAATCAAGGACAGTGATGCCATGGTCAGTGCACCAGTTACTGGTGGTTTTGGCACTGTGGGCAGGTGCCAGATCATGCTGGAAAATGAAATACTCATCTCCATAGAGCTTTTCAGCAGATGGAAGCATGTAGTGCTCTAAAATCTCTTGGTACACAGTTGCATTTACTCTGGACTTGATGAAACACAGTGGACCAACACCAGCAGCTGACATGGCTCCCCAAACCATTGCTGACTGTGGGAACTTCACACTGGATTTCAAGCAACTTGGATTTTGCTCTTCTCCAGCCTTTCTCCAGACTCTGCCGCCTTGACTTCCAAATGAAATGCAAAACTTGCTTTCGTCTGAAAAGAGGACTTTGGACCACTCTGCAACTGTCCAGTGCTTCTTCTCCATAGCCCAAGTCAGACGCTTCTTCCGTTGTCTTGAGTTCAGAAGTGGCTTGACCATGGGAATACGGCTATTGTAGCCCATTTCCCGGACACGTCTGTGAACTGTGGCTTTTGATACCTGGACTCCAGCTTCAGCCCACTGTCTTTGAAGCTCCCCCAAATTCTGGAAGCGGCTCTTCTTCACAATTTTGTTAAGGCTGCGGTCATCTCTCTTGGTTGTGCAGCGTTTCCGGCCACATTTTTCCCTTCCAACAGACTTTTTGTGGATATGCTTTGAAACTGCACTCTGTGAACAGCCTGCTCTTTGAGAAATTTCTTTTTGTGTCTTACCCTCCTGATGGAGGGTATCAATGATGGTCCTCTGGACAGCAGTCAGATCAGCAGTGATTTAGTTTACTGAACCAAGCTGAGTGTTTTTAAGGCTCAGGAAACCCTCGCAAGGTGTTTCGAGTTAATTAGATGATTCAGGTGATTAGTTGAATAGCCTACTTGTATACCTTTTCATGATATTCTAATATTTTGAGATAGGATTTTTGAGTTTTCTTAAGCTGTAAGCCAAATTCAGCAATATTAAAATATTAAAAGGCTTGAAATAGTTCAGTTGATGTGTAATGAATCCAGAATGTATGACATTTTTGTTTTTTTAATTGCATTACAGAAAATAAAGAACTTTATCACAATATTCTAATTTTCTGAGACAGTCCAGTATATATATATATATATATATATATATATATATATATATATATATATATATATATATATATATATACAGGGTGGCCACAAAGTCACGCACCAATGTTAATATTTATTTTTTGTTAATATAATTTTTTTGTTTTTTATTTCAGATCAGACATGCCATTGACTACAGAGCAGCGCGTAGAAATCATCTTATTATCTGGTCATGATGGTGCAACCAACAGAAGTGTTGCTGAGCAATTCAACAGAAACCATCTTCATAAAAATGTTTCACACACTTCTGTCGGTCGCTTAATCAAGAAATTCATCATTCATTCATTCGTGATTTGGATCATCTGAAGAGTCGTATTATTGCTTGTCAACAAATTGATGGTGATGCTGATTTACGGAATCGTGTCTACAGGAACTTTGAATTTCGTATTGGCTCGTGCATAGCTGCAAATGGCGAACATATCGAGCATTTCTAAGACTTGTAAAGAACTTTGAATTTGAATAAATGTTACTACTATAACTTCTTTAATTAACATTGGTGCGTGACTTTGTGGCCACCCTATATATATATATATATATATATATATATATATATATATATATATATATATATATATATATATATATATATATATATATATATATATATATATATATGTATATATATATATATATATACATATTATACATATACACGTTTCCCACTACTCCTCCCTCAACTGGACCCGCAAAATAATGTTTTTTATACATTTTTAAAAAATCCTAAAATATTGTTTCCCTTTGTGAGAGTCACTGTTTGAAAAAAAAGAAGGAACGAAATTGTTAATTGTGTAAAATATATTTTTAGGGGGTAAATATCCTAAATATTCTAATACATTGTCCGCTACTTTCACCAAATGACACACAAAAATGTTTTTTTATTTTTTATTTTTTTTATTAAGTGAATTATTTTAAACATCGTCCCCTTCAGATGCAGCATTTCATTTTTTGTCCATAGTATTTTGACATAGCCACAAATTGAGCCCCGACGTCCCCGTAAAATAAATGACTCCTCATGAGGCTCCGTGCACTAAAGCAAACAAAATTAGAGAAGCTCTAACTTCTTTTTGTGCTAGAAATAAAAAGTGTCTGCGTCTGATTAATGCAAAATAGATGAATTGCTTGCACCAGCTAACAGCTATGAATTGACTTATTTCATCACACATAGATGCCTAATATTTAATCAAATGTATTTTTCAAAAGTACGCAACAATGTGAAGACAAAATCAGTGATGCAAAATTATTAATATGTCTATACTTAAAATCAATTCCTGAGTTTTTTTCCCTCCTCACTGACTATTTTCTTCCTAAACATTGCTGAATGTGTCTCTAAACAGCACCTAAGGGAGTTCACCAGAGTGCTTTTAGCGTCTACGTGGGTGGCAAGCCCTGGAGTAATAACGGCAGAAAAATAAGAGGTCCCTATTAGTTTTTCTTCCATTAGGCAGACCAAAAAAAACAGCGTGGCTATAGTGGGAGAAGAATGCCCATAACGGAGACCATGTATCTGCTTTTAATAAATAAACAAAATGTTTCTGTAATCCCTTGTTTTTCGTAGATGATGGGGATCCGAACTGCGATATGCGGAAATTCGCAAGGTAGTATCCCCCCCCATTTTTAACAAGCGCCCTGCCTGCCCCCACTAGCAGTATTAGTCGACCGGGGTTATTGTATTGCGGCCGTACGGGCGCTGTTCATTTGAAAAAGAATGGGTAAGAAAAGGGGTCAAGCACGACGCAAATTTGCTCTCTTGGGGCCTGTTTTCAGCAATATTCGACTGAGAATGATGGATCCCGGACAAAACAGTGCAGTTCATTTTAGGTGGGCTTCAATGCAAGCCTTCAGCAGGCCTAACTGAAAAAAACGTACTCATAACAGCACGCCTCCTGACAAAAGTACCCTTTGCCGGTCCCCGCTCAAAGCAAAATGCAATTTAGGATAATGGAAGTGCAGTTCACATTTTATTTTGCACACAACGCCCCCAAAAAACCTGCTTTACCGGTCTCCGTTTCCAGGAAAGTGCATTCGGGGATAATGGATCGTGAAGTACAAAGTAGCGAGGGATTACGGTCGTTGAACTTTGTGAGGTCACAGAGAAACAAGTCTTCACACCTCAAGCAGAGCAACCTGGGTTCATCTTGAGGCCAGACTGCAGACTTTGGCCAGAATTCACGTCCTGAAGCCTCACAAGCTCATCGAGCTCCTTCCTTCCCAGGTGGACATGAAAGATGTAGCGTAATCACAAGTAAGATGCAGCACTAAGTCTCGGCGCATCCATTATGCATCTGAGGCAAAAGACGGAATGCTCGATTGCACTGGAATATTAAACACAGTGCGAACCTCAAGATGAGAAAAATAATCAGCCGCACATAAATATACATTTAATTAAAACTGATTGCATAATTGTAAAGGGAATCCTCCTTTTATGAGGTATTAAATGTACGTTCTGATGCACATGCCTAGTTTGGTCATATAGTGTGTCGGTACTTCAGCTGCAACTTAATTTAACCTTTTTTCTAGTTTTAATAGATTTTAGAATTCTTACTCTAGTAAAATAAGAAATATTATGCAGAAAACGTAAAGTAGTATTTTCCAGTGGGATTATTTTTAGAATATTCGTAAGAAAATAATTTAAAAAGAAACTGTAAATAGGACGAGAAACATTTTTTTGGTAAGGCCAGTGTGCAAGCCTGGTTGTTCTTTTTTTGCCGTAACTGTATTTACACCTAAAATGAACTGCACTGTTGCAGTTGCAAACCTTTATCCCCATACTACTGCGAGCTGGGACCACAGAGCGCACTATTGGCTATGGGCATGGAGGCTCTTTTTTGCATTTACTGTATTTCTGCCTACCATGAACTGCACTCGTGCGACTACGGTATCCTCAATCCCATATTATTGTGAGCAGAGATCAGCGGAAGGCCATTTTGTCAGAAATAAAATGCACGGGTTTTGTTAGGATCCATTATCCCCGGTCAACTACTGCTCAGAGCAAAGGGCAGAAGACAATTTTTTTTCGGTTCAGGCAGAGGAAATGTGCCATTGTGACTCGCCTAAAATGAACTGCACTGTTTTGCCCAGTCAACTATTGCTGAGAGAAATGCCTGAGAGAGCAAGTGTCATGCAGGGCAGTCTAAGTTATCAAATTTCTCTCTTCTTTTCGCCCAAATTGATCACCACCCACTCAGCCACAATCCATTATTCCCAGTCGACTAAGACAGACTACAAACTAGGGCCGGCAGGCAACATGTAAAAAACGGGGTGAGATTTTCACATATTGCAGGGGGTTTGGGTCCCAAAAAATTGCAATAAAATGAAGGATTACAGCATTAAACTAGTTTTCTGTTTAGCAATAATTATAAACTTGTCACAGACTAAATAAAATAGGGCAATTTCATGCGACACACCAGACGAGAACTAAACTTCTTAGGGCTCACTGCTGGTTGAAAAACACTTGTAAAAAAATAAACAAAAATAAACTTATTTTGTCTTCTACTGTTCACCTTCCCGCTGAATGATGTCATGCTCCATTTACATAGCAGCTAATCGCCACCCCGCCTAGCTTCCTTTCCCCCACCAAACATTACTTTCCAATGGTGCTTCCTTCCCATCCTTTTTCAACACACAGTCCAGTCTCACGTGTCCACACTCTATTTAAAGAAAGCATTGTGCTCATAAAGATAAGCCAGAGAGCTGCCTAGCCTCTCCTGATAAAGGTGCATTCTCCCAAAACGGGCATTGATTTTACAGTGGGGGAAAAAAGCATCCAAAGAAAGACAATAATAGCCTCTGGTTGTGTCCTTTTTTTTAGTCTGAAGCTTTAAATGGATTAAAACAAACTAAGTGCTCTCCATTTGTAAAGATGTAGGATGTATAACACCTTTCAAAAATATTCTACAGTGCAGTTTCTTTCTTAAAATATGCAATACAGTATTCTTCTGCCACATTGCAGTTCAACTTTTGTGTCCTCCGTGCTTGTCTGATTTTTTTCTATAAATGGGTTGCAAGTACTTTGCAGAATGACTGCTTCACTTGACAACTGCCTTTACAAGCAAACCAATCAGGGAACAGCTTTTTGTTCCCTGGGCACTGATCGGAGTAATCAAAATGGACCATTTACGAACAAACTACACTAATAGACGTCGTTTCTGCATTTAAGATTGACATTATATAAGGGATTATTTTATTCATGTCACACACCGAAATTACGTGTCAAACCTATTTGATCACACTCAAAGGTGTGCTACATTGCTGCATTTCGTGTGTTTACATGGTGTGCTAGTCGGTGGTTTGCCAGAACCATAGACTTACACACTACATAGATGGATACAACCGATGGATTGTTTTTTTTTTCTTCCTAGGACCATTACTGCATTGGTACACTGACACAGAGGCACATAGTCAGGGATCCCGCGAATCCTTGAAAAGTCTTAAAAGACATTGAATTCATTAGTTTAAAAATAAGGCCACCCTGGTCATCCTGGAAGGGGGATTACAACTTGTGAGGCCACTTCACAAGGTTTCTTTTTTCCTCACGCTGAGGTTTTGAGTGTTTCTTTACCCGCATTGGTTTAAGCTCAGGCGATGGTGTAATTGTAATCCTGTGCAGTCCTTTGAGACATTTTTGTGATTAAGGGCTATACAAATAAATTACTTGACTTGACTGGTTGGCACTAAAATGTCCTAAATCCAATTTTAGAAAGCCTTAAAAATGTAAACTATGAGATTTATATTTCTTTCAACTAAAAATATTTCATTTTTCATGCATCATGATTAAAAAATGCTTCACGAATGTAACAGAAAAGTTCTTTGGCATTAGTAGTTGTCTAGTAGTTTTAAATGAGGATCTATGATGTACAGTAAACATCTTTTCTATTTATTGTTTTCAATGACTAAAACTTTGGAGGGTGCAACGTTTTTTAGATGGAACCAAAATGTGATTTCAAAAACAATCAAAAAAACTTTTGTTTAAAACGGCCTCTAATTCGTTTTTTTTTTTTGTTTCAATTATGTGTTTTTTTTTTTGTCGATTTGGTCTTAAACTTGATTTCAAAAGGCATTAAAAAGAGGTCTTAAAAGTCTTGAATTTAATTTGCCCTAAGCTGTAGGAACTCTGACAGTAGAAGAGCAAAAATATTGAAAAATCACCCAGAAGCAAATTTGGGGCCCACTCCATTAGCAGACTGCATGCAAAGAAAAAGACAGACGCCACTGAACAAGAAACCCCATGAAAACCCACAAATGAAAAAAGTACAGACAAAGGAAAAAGCAAAACACGGAAACCACAACATCACGTTGATTATTATCATGCACAGGGGACAGACGACAACGTCATGTATGGTGTAGTCAATCCCACATTCAAAGTAGGGGAGACAGTACCTATTTTACGTGAGGACTGTCAACGTGACACTCGCAGGGTTGTGTGCGAGGATAGTCCGGTCGGGCAGCCAACCAATGAGGAGAGAGGGAGGTGCAGGGTGGGGTTTAATCATGAAACTCCTCGTACACTAACTCAATAGATTGCAACATGGTAGTGCAAAAGAAGCTTGACTGTTGACATGCTATTAATCGGTATCAGGGGGAGGGGCATCAATTACCTCACAATAAACCAATCACTTTTCAACTGACCAATTCTCCTTTTTATTAACATCAATTACGAATGTCACCATTAAATATTGTTATTCACTTCAAAAGAGATCCCGTCGAGGGCGTGCATGTTTTCCCTTCAGCATCATTTCCAAATATAAACCCGCCACGTCTTATTTATAGCCCAAGGCGCGGAATCCCAAACGTGATCCATCGTGGCTGTAAACAGCTCACGCCACAGCATTCCGACAATAGCTCGTTGTAATATAATAATACAAACGCAAATAGGATTTTGAAAGGGCGATGGATGCCCAATAGTGGCGGCAGTAAATTTGTTTTTCCAAAATCGAAATACAGTAAACCCTCGCTATAACGCGGTTCACCTTTCACTGTCGGCTACTCCACCGATCTGCACTGTGCATTGTGTTCTGCATTCTGGTTGGCTGTTCTCTACCTGATAATTGAGACTATTATATGACAGTATTGTAGTTTTTTTGTAAAAAAAATAAACCAAAATGGTTTATACAGTGCTTTTATTTGTTAAACACATGCTCAAGCGTGTAAATAGAAGGTTTGTTCGGTAGAACTGATGTATGATATATATTTGTAGAACAATTAAAAAAAAAAAAAAAAAAAATTAAAATAAAGTTTTATACTTTACAAATTTTGCCTGGCACGGGTTATTTTTTAGAACCCCGCGATAAACGAGAGTTCACTGCAAATTTAATGCATGAAACCCTTTATTGCTTACTTATAAGTAAAATATCATTACATTAAATTGATTACCGTAATTAACCAAAAGAACCGAGTAAATCAATTACACCTTTAGAACAAATTATAATAATTATAAAATAAACAATATGAAAAAAACAAAAGATTACCAAAAATTATAAAGAAAAACACTCCTGCACTGTAAAAACGTTAAAATAATTTTTAACATATGTCAGTTTGAAAAATAAATTGATAAAATCAACCTCTCACGACATAATGTTCTTGCATCGCGTTACAATAAATCCGGTTACAGATTGTTGCCAAAGGGAAACCCATTCCTCAAAGGCATCGCTATTCAAACCTTCTCTGACAACCGGAACAAATTTCACAACTGCTGGTGTTAGCTGCCAAATCATACCAAAGGGCTTTGCTCTTTCATACCGATGAAAACGTATCCGATATTAGCACACGGGCCAAGATGATCCATAAAGCTGTTGCAATTATGCGAAGCATTGCGATCATGTTGCGGGCTATTTATTTTGGAAATCGGCCCAAACAGAAGAGAACTATCGCAAAGTCCCATAGATTTTTTCAATAATTTGTTTTGTGCTGGTGTAAAAAAGTATAGTCACCCAAATTTAAATGTGAAAAGTCCTGTATTACTTACCTTTTCTTTCTTATGAGATGTTAGCTTTCTTTTCCTCCTCATTCCTTGTCTATTCTATTTTCTTTCAACTCATTGATTTCTCCTTTTCAGTGAGAGGCTGCAGCACTAAAATTTTAACTTTCACCGCAAATTCAACCATTTTATTTTGGAGGTACAAAGAACATCAGTTCTAATAAATTTGTAGATTACGACCGACATTTATTGAGTTCTGCGTAAACCAACAAGGTTAAAAACAAGAGGCCCAACGTACCTTGAAGGCATACTTGCGGCTGATGTGGTCCTCGGGTCCCACGGGTGAAATGACATAGCTGGGAAGTGGAATGCTGCCCAGGACCGCCTCCTCTCTACTGTCTGCAGGGGCCGTGGGTGAGGGGAAGGGCAAAGGAAGGGTGAGGAGGCGAAAAAAATTGATATTTATCACTCTCTATGTGGGCTTTAAGATTACCTTGTATTACTTTGCAAATTCAATTCTATGTCCCACTGTTGAGTTACCATTGTAATTAATAAAACGTGTGCCAACTAGCAAAACACAAGAATTTTCGATCAAATGTCTATAAATAGTGGTGACTTAAAGCGACAGAAAGTAAATTTTCCCACGAGAGGTTGTTCCAGTTTAGAATGCAGCTGAAACGTGTTCATACAAAGAACAAAAACTACGGAAACCCAAAAGATATCGCTTTGCAAAATTCGGAAGCCTGCTTCTATTTTTCTTAAATTATAAAGGATGAATTTCACCCAACGACAAGTAATAAAGGTGTTGTAATTTAAATTAGCAACACCAAAAGATTGAGTGAACTGGATACAACTGGAGCGGTTGAATATAGGAAATAGCTGGAGTTGACCAGAGCTGGTATAAGAGCCTAGCGGGGGAAGTTCCTAAAAAGGCCAGTTAAAGACTGTGTAGAGCATTACAAAATGGACTTCCAAGTAACTTAAAACTTTGGAAAGGATGGAACCACTGCGTCCCCTTTTGGACAGTTCCCGAACGTACCAATTCACCATGTACCATAATGAAACATAACATGAAGTTTTGAATGTAATTAAAACATCGAAGGGAATGTATTGATAAAATGATGTTCTCACCATACGTAATAATGTCAATTGGAAGGGCATTCTCAACTCCAGAACATTACACAAAATTCTCACTTCGTTGGCTTTCTAACAAGTTTAGCAACTTCAAGACCGCTACCCGATACTGCAAGTATCACATATCTAAGACCACGCCCATATAGGCATGATCTGGTCAAGCGTCCCTGGTCCATATAAAAAGAGGAACTGATCGATAGTTCCCTCTCTTTTCTACTGCCTCGCATGACGCCCACGTGAGTTCAGCACATGGGCCAGACGTTGCAACCTACTGGAGCACGAGACCAAATGTCTCCGCAACAACAAGTAAGACGGCGGTCTCAGATATAACACCATGTCTGTTGGTTCATTGGAATTAGCCTTTTTCCCGTACAAGGGAATCTCCCCAAATCTACGCGCATTAAGCGTGAAACTTTCTTTTTGTGCTCGTAACTTTCAGCAGTCAAAAACTCCCAGAATATATGCCCCCCTCCTCCTTTTCCCCATCATTAGTTCTCTGTATTAATAAATTGTGTGTTCTATTTCAATCAGCATGGTTCATTGAATCAATTAGTAATTCATATCAGAACTCAAAGTAATAATTTTAATTTTTTTGATCAGTGTAGGAAATGTATCATCCTTCAGAGAGAAAAAAATATAAGTTGGAATATAAGCAAAACCTAGAGGAAAATTTGTTTACTGATTGCAGTAAAGAAAATGTTGTTTTAGTCCTAACGATTTTCAAAATTAAAGCTAGAAACATCTCTACAACTGCTAGCGCAAACCATAATCTGTCAAGTGTCACGATCCAAAATTCATGGAACTTAGTGACGTTCAATTGCATGACCAGCTCTGAAAGGACCAAGCAAGCATTATTTACATGGATAAGCTAACAAAAACAATAGTGGAGAGCTAAAGCTGGTCGTATGTGGCTAACATAAGTGGATAGAGAAGGAAACAGTGGAACCAGATGCCTGATTCACAGGACTGGGCATCCATTACATGCAGGGCTTAGCTGTGGACAATAAGTGTCCGTTCAGTGTTAAAATCAACACCAGGATAAATTGTCAAAATGATCATTAGGGCTTCAGTAGTGATAAGTTAATAGCCGAAAATGTCAGCTCCTTCAAATGCCATCTAAAGTTGTGTAATACGCTAACAAATTTGGAAAGTTTTTAAAACAATCTTGTTCTTTTTTTTGAGAATTTGAATCAATAGTGTTAGATTTAAATTAATTAAGTGTTTTCATGCCGCGAGGGGTCATTATACAATACACTCTGGGAATTCAAGTGTTTCTTTCCACTGAGTATATGTGTGTGTCTGTGTGTGTAAGAGAACTCAAGCAATTATGACTTTTTAAGCGTTGTAACAATGTAAAAAGACGCACCTCATGGCCCTGGCTCCAAGAAAGGTAGAATAAAAGGGTATGGGTATATAATTGTTTAAAAACAATCCAAGGACCTTTGGAGGAGACATTCTCTAAACGAGGGGTTAAAGGTTGGCGTTTTTATCTGGCCTCTCACAACACAAACACCATGTCGATGACTACAAGAGCCAGACAGGAGTCAGACGGGCAACGATGTGTTTGAGCCCTCAAAGCAAAATCATTGATTGGCGAAGAGGCTTTTCATCTTGTTGAGTGCAGAAAAACTCACCTTTTGAAGTGAGAAAAGAAGGATCCGGGAAAAAAAAAAGAAAAAAAGAAATGATTCCCTTGCTGAACATGAGGAGGCGTGTCCGAACAGTGTTTTGATTGACATGATGAAGACAAAATGACGCATAAAAGTGGCATGGAGCAAATGGAGGCGGATGCGGGCATGATTCTTCATTTTAGCCAGACATTTCACATAATTAATTACGCTTTCACTTTTTCGTCAGCCTATAAAGAGACGCCTGGATGATTTCGCAAAACCTCGGGTATTAAATGTCGAACCAAAGAAAGAACATTTAAGAGAGCAAACACATTTCCTAAATCACTAATAAATAGGAAGCTATTACTGAGCCACAACACATTTGTTGTTGTTGACATCACAGGGCTCCTGGCGATAAACCTAAAAGTCCACACGGCCAGCTTGTATTTAGCACAGGGAAAACAAATTTGTGCTTGTTGTCACCCTGGGGGAGAATGAGGTTTTACCTTTGTAATAGAAAAGGCAGAATTCCGACAAAACGAACCACTTCCTCTTCCAAAGACGCATCCCGGAGCTGTCCTGGAACGAGACATAAGAAGGAAAACGAAAGTCAAGCAGAGAGAAGGTAGACTGTATCACTTGTCTGAACACAGCCCAAATGAATTCAAAAATGTTCATTTGCGCACGTAGCTTTTTTCATTATGAAATGTGAGGATACAATAGCCTCCATTTCACAGGAAATGACACTCTACAGTTAGCTCTCAAGTAGTGCTCTTGGGCTAAGTGTAACGGCTGCATTAAACATTTGTTCAAATGGGAAGAAATGCAACTAAAACCGCACGAATTCTCAGTTGTTTGAATGGTTCAGGGATAAAGAGACATCTCAAAACACAAGTAATCTCTTGCATGTGCATTTTTCCTCAACTGGGATAATTGTATGCCGCAAAGCACTGTGGGATTCATGGACAAATGATCAAGGCAAACTCTAACTTGCTAAAAGAGTCTTGTGTATTGATTGGTTGATTTCACTGGTACATTTTACGTTTTACTTACTTCATCCACAACAAAAAACCTATAGTCCATTTATGGTAAATGTAGCAGTTGTATCCATCCATAATTAGTGTAAGACTATACTTCCGAAAAGCCACAATCAGCGTACCTCGGACTGGACGCCACCAATGAAGCACCTTTGGAGTGAGGAAACAAGCACAGTACTTGCTAAATTGAAGCGTTATTAAAATGCTGCATTAAATTCACATAACAATAAATATTACATTTTACAAGTGTGCAAAAATATGCTACGAGAATGCATCATTACACCGCAGAACATTGAATACGTGGCCAGTGGGAAAATTAAATATCCTAGATAGGAGTAAGCAGGTACTGAGGTACAATTTAGAATATCAAAATTATCTGGGTGTCACATAATTAAAAATCACAGTCCTCAAATTCCATTTCATGCAAAATGTTAGTATGCAAAACATTTTTTACATTTTAACTCGTCACAGTCTTGACAAGTGAGTGATCACTGGTGGCTATTTTAAGACCAATCTCCAGCAACTACAAAAGACAACCAAGTGGAAAAAATCAATATAAAAAGTCATAATCAGAAGTGTTCGATTATTTTCCACAGCAGGCAGTGTTTTTGCTTTAATACAGTGAAGAAAAAAACCTGCTATTTTGCTAGTTCTCCCATGTTCTCCCTCATGGAGGGGGTCTGAAATTTTCATTGTAGGCGTATGTCATATGTGAGAGGGATAAACTAAAAAGAAAAATCCAGAAATCACAATGCATGATTTTTTTAACGATTTATTTGTGTGATTTGGCTGCAAATAATTATTTGAACACCTGAGAAAATCAATGGTAATATTTGGTACAGTAGCCTTTGTTTGCTATTACAGAGGTCAAACATTTCCTATAGTTTTTCACCGGCTTTGCACACACTGCAAGAGGGATTTTGGCCCGCTCCGCCACACAGATCATCTCTAGATCAGTCAGGTTTCTGGGCTGTCGCTGAGTTTGAGTACCCTCCAAAGATTTTTTATAGGGTTCAGGTCTGGAGACTGACCTTGATATGCTTCTTAAGGAGCCACTCCTTGGTTTTCCTGGCTGTGTGCCTTGGGTCATTGTAGTGTTGGAAAACCCAGCCACGACCAATCTTCAATGCTCTGACTGAGGGAAGGAGGTTGTTTCCCAAAATCTCACAATACACGGCCCCAGTCATCCTCTCTTTAATGCAGTGCACTCGTCCTTTCCCATGTGCGGAAAAAAAACCCCAAAGCATGATGCTACCAGCCTCATGCTTCACAGTAGGGATGGTGTTCTTCGGTCTGTACCTTTTCATTCTTCTTTATCCAAAGACGCTTAGTGGAATTATGATCAAAAAGTTCTATTTTAGTCTCATCTGACCACAAAACGTTCCCCCATGACTCCTCTGTATCACCCAGATGGTTATATGCAGGATGATACATGGAGTGCAGGTGGACTTCTAATGAGCGGGGTAACAGGTCTTTCAGGGTCAGAATTCCAGATGATACGCAGGTGTTTAAATACTTATTTTCTTCACTTTGTATTGTTAATTTATTATAATAATTGATAATATATATATTTATATATTCATTGAACACCCCTATGTCTCTTCTTCTGACTGAAAAAAACAACAGTTGAACATTTACACTATAGGCTCTCCGGTGTAATTTTGGACTAAATGGGTGCAGACAAAAATTGTCTACAAAGTGTGCAAGAATACAATATTTCTGTGTTGTACATGTATTTGCTTTCACATCAAACCTGTTTATACAGCCATCCTCGGACCACAACAGGCACATTGGGGTTCCTCTTGATAGATTGCTCTCTCTTGCCAAAGCTGTGCACCCTGCTGCCACCAGGCCGGGAACCCTGAAAGAAAGCGGTCAATGTCATCCAACAAATCGCATTAGCGCTCGTTTTATCTCTCCAGTGTCGATTTTCACCTATTCAACGATGGATGTCCCTTAATGAATTTTGGATGATAAATGATTGATTCGCTCTTGGCTTGTTTGTTTAATCGGTCGACCTCATTTCATAGTGGCAAAGTAAACAGAAACAATGTCTTTGCCTATCTGATGATTTGTATCCTTCCGTCTTGCAAACAACCGGGCATCATGTAGCCAAATGTATTGCCGAAAGATTTATTAGTTAGGTCTATCTTTTCTGTTAAGGGGGATTTAGTGTTAGTATTTCCATTTACACACCAGTCACGACAGATACACTAAGCAGACATGGTGATTTCAATCTCTTCTGTCCTGTGCAAAATATGTAAGAAGTATGAATGGCCTTTATTGGCGTTGTAGAATGGTATAGCAGAATTGGATGGCTTCTTTTATTGCAAGTAATACAAATTTAAAAAGTTAAAATGTACAAAATCATGCAACGTCCAAAAAATCCAAGTGGATGGGACTGCAGATGAAAGTTATCAAAAGTGAATTTCAGAGATAAATATTTTTTTACATTAAAGGAAGGATGCATTTATGCATTTATATCAACAGATTTAGAAAACAATTTCACATTTACGACCATAAGGCAAACTGTCCTATAAAGTGTTTGGGATCCCGATACCAAGATGGAAACATTGGTTACATAGTGTATGTGTTTTGTTTTTTGCGGATGTACAAAAAAAAAAGACAATGTTTGTGAGAAGTAATGCACGCTAAAAAATGACAGCATGCCAATGCGAAAATGACAGTGGAAATGTACTGCCGCGATTGCAACACCAGTAATGGTGATGCATGGAATAAACTACCATAGTCTCCATAACTAACATACTTGTTGTTATTTAATGTACAATCAATGGCTATATTTCCCCTTAAACGTTTTCATGGTGTCCTCTATGTCCACCTTACAACAAAAATACAAGGTGCATCACACTATAGGGTGCATCACACAAAATGAAGAAAATCTAATACTTATATGTGAATCTTTTAGTAGTCAAAATAAAGTACTCTTAAAAGAAAACTTTAATAAACCATTGAGGTATAAATTAGATGATGAACACTGGAAAATACATTTTAAAATAAGTCTTTTTCACATGACAGCAACTTGACAATAACAATTTAATGATGAAAACTAATAAGAGGAGAGCTGAACCTAACGATTATTTTAGAAAACGACGAAACTGTCTTTTTTTTCTTCGTTAAATCGATGAATCAAAATTTTGAAGAACAGATTTTAAATTTACTCCTCTTTATTTAAAAATTGAAATTTTGGACAGATAGAAAAATAGCGCACAAAACAATAGAATATTCCACAATATAAAACAGTAAAAAAAATGTTTGTCAAATAGCTTAAGAAACAAAAATACGTACAAATGTATGCTGTACACCTGCAAATATGTAATAACTCCAGTCTTGAGGCGCCCTCTACCGGACCAAAGTGCTATTGTAAGTTTGTCGCCAGATGAAGAAAACATCGCACAACAAAATGAGGTCTCGAGTCGCCCTCTGCTGTATTAAAAAGGTACTACAGGCAATGTCACAAAAAGGCCAATGCACTCTTATATGCATTGTATTGAGTAGATTATAAATTGCAGGACACAACAAATCGATGCTAAAATCGTTGCAAACGCTTTTAATCATCGTTTCTAATTACTTTCCGTTGTTGCAGCACTAAATGAGAGTATTTAATACCAATTACACCACTAACAAAGACACTTGGCAATAGTCCGTGGTCTGAGCACGGTACTTTTGTCTCCCAGCGTGGACCTTCGCCTACGCACCGGGGTGAACTTTTTCAGGAAGTATATAAGTGCAGCCCCGCCGGACCTCCACATGCATTAGACCACAGGCGAACTCAATAGGCTATTACTGAGTGGGAGGTTTGAAGAGCTTGAGTGCGACCCGCTGGCCACAATACGACATTGAGTAGACGGGAGAAAGCGCAAGGAATAAAGCGACCAGTTTGACAGATACAAGTCATATTTTTCAGGTAAAATGCATCTAAAAGTCATCTTTTATTTTCATTTTGACAGACCTGTTAACTTGAGTTTGTAAAAATCAGACAGGTTAAGCTAGAAAAACAAAACAAAAAACAAATAAAAAAGCCCATAAGTTAGCCCCAAAATTCATATATATTTTTTCTTCTGGTAAGGCATACCTGTCAACTGCGAGTAACTGGAATCAGATTATTCTTCCCCTTAAAAATGTAATTCTTTTTTTTCTTTGGGGATTTTGGTAAAATGCCAAGAAAATACTCAATGATCACTAACATGTATGCAGGGGGGGAATTGGACTTTCCTCCCAAAAAATATGAATATTTTGTATTTTTTTCTGAAGGGGAAATAAAATTCATATAAAATACTTAAAGGCAATTCAAATGTGTACAGGTAAAGCTAAAAAAAAATTACACTTCTCCCCCCCGAAACGTGATTCTTTTTTGTTTTCTTTGGGGATTTTAATAAAATGCCAAGAAAAATGAAATAATCACTAATATGTGGGCAGGGCGGCAGCGCAGTGCTCAGCGCGTGTGCGGTACAGTTCTGAGGTCATGAGATCGAACCTTCCTGTGTGGAGTTTGCATGTTCTCCCCGTGCTTGAGTGTGTTTCCTCCAGGCACTTCGGTTTCCTCCCACATTCCAAAAACATGCATTTCAGGTTAATTGGCCGGTCTAAATTGTCCCTAGGTGCGAATGAGCAAGTGTGTTGTTTGTCTCTGTGTGGCCAGCGACTGGCTGGGAACCAGTTGAGTGTCCCCTGCCCACTGCCCGGAGATAGGGATGGGCTCCAGCACACCCGCGACCCTACTTAGGATAAGCGATGCAGATAATGGATGGATAGAATATTCCGGTGAAATATACATATTTTTTTTGCAGAAATCAGGTTCTATTTCCTCACATTTTGGATGTTTTAGAATATGGGAATACCCTTAAAGATAAAACTTTTGTGATAAAGGGCTATACAAATAAATATGACTTGACTTGATAAAATCATAGAAGTTGAAAAGTATGTTTTAAGATCCCGATTTATTTTGTACCCTTAGTACTAAAAAATAATTCATGATGAACTCCCACCAAATCATCTTCCATTTCTTGTGTACAAATCAATTCGGCAAACCATGTTCTGTTTGATTACTGCCTCGGTGTGCGCTCGTGCATTTGCGTTTGAGTGCATGCCAGGAAGCACCAGCCTTATCCAACGTGCACACATTCAACAAATCACATTACACAATCATCTGCTCTGATATCTTAGCAGGAAGCTTCAGGCGCTGGTTTTACTGTGCAAACAACACACACTCAAATATGACTGTATGATTGAGTGTTACGCTACATAAGGGATGCGGTGTGAGCTTTCCCTGCAATAATTTGGCGGTGGTTGCTTTGCCAGGCGTGGCAAACACACAGTACATACATGCACTCACGCACATGGGGGGTTAAACAATGTAAGAATGGTGTGCATGTCTCAAACATGCTTGCTGTCCATTTTTAGCTGGGAAGAGATATACTAGTACACGTTAACGACATGCTTCTGGGTCTTTACACTGGTCTGAGACAAACTATGGAATATAGATCCAGTAGAACCTTAGCTTAAAATGTTTTCCCTTTATGATTTGGAATATGATGTTTTAGGGGACGTTCCTGACAGTATTTTCCCACCAAATTAATGTATGTGCCCCAAAAAACTCAAACTTTACAATATTCTTGCATATATGAAAGAAGTGGCTCATAAGTCTCCAAGATGCCTTTTTGCGACTGGCAGACATTATATAAACTATTTTCAGCTATTGATTTGCTTTAAGGCATCATGAAGATGCAGACACTGGCCTGTTCTTGGGTAGTGGCAAAGTTGGCACCAGTCCATTCCTCAATTTTGTCTTCCCAGTTTTTTTCCAGTCTTCCTCTTCTCCTGCCCCCTTGGACTGTGCCCTGGAGATTTATCTTGGCCAGTCCTGATGATCTTGTGACATGACCATACCACTGAAGTTTCCGTCCGCGCACAGTTGATAACGGTTCTTCATTGGGTCCTTTGTGCCCTCTGATAGTGTTGTGCACCGTTTCGTTTGTCACATAAGCTAAGTAGCTGATGCGAAGAAGTTTACTGTAGCATTGCATCGCCAAGGCCTGGATTTCTTTTCAGATTTTGCTGTGAGAGTCCATGTCTTGCAAGCCTAAAGGAAGATGGAAGTAACCAGAACTTGCATGAGTTTGATCTCTGATTTGAATGCTGGGTTCTTGTCCCTCCAGATGAGGCTGTGGTTTGAGATACCCTGGCCATGATTTCTGGTTCTGACCCCTCTTCTAATATGGGAGCTCCAAGATATTTAAATTTGGTGACAGGTTCTACCTCTCTGTGGTTAATGGTGATGTTTGTGGTGATACCTGGGTGATTGATGGTGA
Organism: Urocampus carinirostris; assembly: GCF_059441175.1. Taxonomy (NCBI): domain Eukaryota; kingdom Metazoa; phylum Chordata; class Actinopteri; order Syngnathiformes; family Syngnathidae; genus Urocampus; species Urocampus carinirostris. Next base: position 29,819,641 of record NC_142355.1, read on the forward strand.
TTAGTTTTTTTCTGTGCTGATTTCCATCCCATACTGTGTTGCTGCTTTGTTCAGGCGATTGACCAGTTCCTGTTCATCTCCTTCCAATCCAGAAATATCAGTAAAATGGAAGTTAGTGAAGTTGTGTCCCCCATTTTGCTCGAGGGTTTTGGACATGATCCTCTCCAGAAAGATGTTGACTAAAGTTGGAGAGAGAATGTAGCCTTGTCTCACACCGACTGGGGTTCGAAACCACGCTCCAATGGTACCATTGATCAGTACCGCACTGGCATTGGCATACAGTTGTTCAATGGTCTGAACTAGTTTCTGGCCCATGAACTAGTTTCTGGCCCATGAAGTACTCCCGCATGGTGGCCTATAAAGCGGCTTGTCATACTCAAACGCCATCTTGGAATCAACAAAAACGTGATAGAGGTTTCTCTGGTGTTACTGAAACGTCTCACATAGGATGCATGGATTTAAAATCTGTTCTGTGGTGCTCCTTCCCTCCCTAAAACCTGCCTGTTCTTCGGCAAGAATGTTTTTAGCCTGTGGTTTCAGTCTGTTCAGTAGGACCTTTAGCATAACTTTACTTGCATGGCTGATGAGACTGATTGTTATGTAGTTGGAGCAGAGTTAAAGGTTTCCTTTCTTTGGTAGCATAATTACAAGCAATTTTCTCCATGCAGATGGACTATGCATAACAAAATAATTGAGCCAGCTATTAGTTACTATTTCCCGTAAAATGATGTTCTCTCCAACAATATTCTTTTTTTTTTTTCTTCCCCTTTTTCAAACAAAACTGAATACTAGCTGGTAAACCCGCCTTGAGCTGTTCATCAAAAATAAGTAAAAACTTTCTGTGCTTTGATTTGGGAGGACAGGCCAGCTCAGGTGTGCTTTATAAATCTGTTTTATGAATTAGTCAAGCAAAAGAAACACGCGCCGAGCTCTGAAGTCTTAGCCGTCTAGTCAAGCATGAAAAAAATATAAAGAGAAGGCTTTACAAAGTGTTCCCCAAAGCTGGATGTGGGGAAACAAGTTATTTACATGTTTTATTCATTCATGACAAATGGGGAATTTATTTCAAAGCAAGTTGTGAAGTGAGGATTTAGGAATGCTTGATGATCAGGGGAATTGAACATTTTGTTAATTATAGTTGCCAATTCTAGAATCAAGAAGAATTTCATACGAATGTGAAAAAATAGGGAGGATAATAAATTGCATTTGCTTTCATGCAAATTCAAGATGGTGTATGTTGGGAGTTAAAGGTATTTCTTTTAAAATCTAAAATTGGAGATTCATATATTAGTGATATGAGTGGCCAATGTAACAAAATTTATCACATCACAATTTTTGGGGAAGTAAAATCTCAATCCCAAATTCCTTTTTTAGTCAACTCGCACACTTCTGACAGTTCTCCTTTTTTTGCTAGAGAATTACAATATTGGATTGTTTGACTCTGCGATCCTGGCAGTTAAAATGGCGCCATGTTGGCTGCAACGCTGGCATAAACCGCTAACGGCTGGGTCGCGATGCTATCCATCAAATTGCGTCAGAATACTTATTTATCTGTTGTTTGATCTGATGCTTTCCTTTGTAGCTGTCCCAATCTGATGCTGATATAAAAATTTATGCGTTTGTTACCTCCCATCTCAATTACTACTCTCCAGTCTCCCGAAGTCTAGCAACAAAAGTTTGCAGCAGGTACAAAGCGCTGCAGCAAGACTTTTAACTAGGACATGAAAGTTTGATGACAATACCACGATTCTAGCTGACCTGGCTCCGTCTAGGTTAAAATGTAATTTTAAAGTTCTGTTGGACCTGCCCCATTATATCTTTTTGATTTAATTTCCCCATTCATTCTTACACGGAGCCTTCGCTTGGAAAACGCTGGTTTACTAGTGATCCCAAGAGCCAAGAAGAAATCCGCATGTTAACAAGCATTCTCGAACAGAGCCCTCGTACTAGCCCTCTGAGATTCGATCTGCAACCTCAGTGCATGAGTTCAAATCTCGTCTCGACACAGACGTATATTTAATAGCTTATGTGTGATGTTGACATAGGGCAGCACGGCGGATGAGTGGTTAGCGTGTCTGCTGCACAGTTGTGAGGTCATGAGATCAAACCTTCCTGTGTGGAGTTTGCATGTTCTCCCTGTGCTTGCGTGGGTTTCCTCCGGGCACTCCGGTTTTCCCCACATTCCAAAGACATGCATTTCAGGTTAATTGGCTGGTCCAAATTGTCCCTATGTGTGAATGAGCGAGTGAGTTGTTTGTCTCTGTGTGCCCTGCGAAGGGCTGGCAACCAGATCAGGGTGTCCCCTGCCCAAAGATGGGTGGGATGGGCTCATGCACCCCCACCAACCTACTTAGGAGGAGCGGTGCAGATAATGGATGGATGGATGATATTGACCTAATACCTTTGTCTTCTTGTCCCCAAATAAGAAGGATGACTCTGGTTGTTTCAAGGTGCATACATTTCAAACTGTCATACTTGCACTTGGACATGATGTACACCATAGTCTAGATCCTGCTGCATCGATCACGATTTTGGAACAGAGGCTGTCAACTGGATATTCTGTTATTATCTATATTTCATGTTCATGATTTCTGTGTACTTTCTGTTGATCCTCCTGCAAGGTCCATTGCAGCCTCCTTATCCCAGAAGGGGGATTACCTCATTTGCTGCTCATTCGCAAGTTTTTTTCACTTTCCTCATCCTGAAGTTTTCTTGTTTTTCCTTGCCCTTATGAAGGTCTCAGGGGATGGAGTAATCATAGTCTAGTATTTAGTCTGCACAGCACTTTGAGACGTCTCGTGATTAAGAGCTTTCCAAATAAACATGACTTGACTGAAATAGCTTTTAATGTTTTTTTTTTTGGGTGTTATTTTATTATCATTTTTAATTCCCAGGGGCATAATAGCTGAAAAATAACCTTCTGGCTAATGTTGGTTGGCTTTAACCATTTTTCACGAAGTTTCTTAAATTGCATTGCCCCCATTTTAAATACACCAATTTGTAAATTAATTAAAAAAATCAGAATTCAGTCAGGACACTGATACTGAATAATTGATCCTCAAATGGCAAGCTACTATCTCTCAGCTTCACTATGATGATTTGCTGAACCTTTTTAATTTTATATACATATAGAGAATTTTTGTGTCCTCTGTTGTGGGTGAATGAGCATATTTCATGTTGTGCTGAACAAGATTGCTTAAATTCAGATTATTTAATAGATATTTAAAGAGTGTTTCTAAAAAAGTCCACATTAAATGTATCCTTGCTTCTTGTTAAAACAAATCCTAAATTCATTCTGGGGGGAAAAATCATCGTGCTTAAAAGTTAAAAATATTTTGTAGGTTGTTATATATATTTCTGATTAGTCTATTCCTGATTGAATATGTTTATAGCTAAATATGATGAAAAACCACAAATCTGTACATGATAGTGACTTCTCTACAGCCCGTACGAAAACTCAAATCATCAACCAAATTGTTTGACAAACGGGAGTCTAATCATCCCCTGTGATCTCTTCAAAGTGAATGAAATTTCCTTTCAGGGGCGCAGCAGGAATTCCTCCACGGCTCGTGCTTTGATGCTTCCCTTCGAGGCGGCTGCTTGTGAACATCACGAAATCCGAACGGATCGGCGGAAAGAAGAGAGCTCAAGGGGGGGAAATTGTGACATATTTTTGAGGTGCAATGTGCCACGGAGTACTGGCTCTGATGTTCTTGTCACTGGCGGGATGAATGTGATTCATTTCTGCAGTGTGCCACGCAAAAAGGGAGGGCTCATCTATCCTCACAAACTCTTGTCATAGCGAGGCAGCTAAATTTCCCCCGATGTTACATGCCAGGGTTGATGAGCAAGAGCACCTAGGGGCGGCGACAGACGGGGTAAACCGAGGGCACGGTTAGGGTGGCGGGGCTTTGATAGATGCCCCCGACATGAGAAGATCTCTGGGCGGCTGCACCTGTTGATTGGGCAGGAAGTTATGCTCAAGTGCATGCCAGGGTGTGCACAGAATCCAGCGAGTGGCGAAATAAAAGAAAATACAAAGCTGGCCATGAAAAACCCGACAGAGTTTTCAAACAGACAAATTAGTCTTTAATGAAGGATTACGTCCCTGGAGAAAACTTGATGCGTTGATTTTTACATTACCACTGGTTTCTCAAGTTTTATCTTCAAAGGTATTCCCATATTCTAAAACATCCAAAATGTGAGGAAATAGAACCTGATTTCTGCGAAAAAAATATGTATATTTCACCGGAATATTCTATCCATCCATTATCTGCATCGCTTATCCTAAGTAGGGTCGCGGGTGTGCTGGAGCCCATCCCCATCTCCGGGCAGTGGGCAAGGGACACTCAACTGGTTGCCAGCCAGTCGCTGGCCACACAGAGACAAACAACACACTTGCTCATTCGCACCTAGGGACAATTTAGACCGGCCAATTAACCTGACATGCATGTTTTTGGAATGTGGGAGGAAACCGGAGTTCCCGGAGGAAACCCACGCAGACACGGTGAGAACATGCAAACTCTGCACAGGAAAGCTAGTAGCTTAATTTGATCCCATGAGCTCAAAACTGTGCCGCAGACACGCTTACAACTCAGCTGCCATGCCGCCAAATAAACTTATGTACTATTATAATGCATTTTGAAAACAGCCTGCTACGTCATGTGAGGAACACCGGCACACTAGCAAGCCAGTCACCATATATCTTTACATGTTAATCAGTCAAAGAGGTTATGAGTGCTTTAATAATAGTTTTGGTAGTTGTGGAGAATGCCTGTGCGTATTGCAGATGGATGCAGTTAACTACAACAAAGGGCAAGCAGCCAAAAAGGGGCTGACTGGCAAAAATAACACACAGCTAACAGACGCTAACTAACCGGGATCGATCAAGGATAGGCGGCCACAGCCTCGGCGGAAAAAAGTGGGGCTGGCCATTAACACGCATTGAGCACCCAGAGTAACTAACAACAAAAAATGGCTATAGCGAGAAATGGAAAGCCAGCTGGGAATAAACCAAGAACATGGCAAAATCGTCACGAACGACACAGTTTTGCCAAAAGTAAGATAAATGCAGATTGTCGCGGTGGGAAAAATGGATAAAGGCTACTTGACTCAGTTGGGCATTGTTAACGCTTAATAGAAAAACTGTTCTACTTTAACTTGTTTAAGGCACTGACAGTGGTTCTATCACGTCTACCCAATTTAATAAACTCGCATGTGAAAATGTCCATTTAGCCCAAATTTATGGACTGTATTGTTGCTATAATTTGAGGAGTACAAGACAAAAAAACCAGAAAATGCCAAATGTATATGTTTAAGGAAGCCACTGTTATCATCTCTGAATTGACTAACAAATAAGTGTTATAATGTTTGAAAGAAAAAGCATCCAAAGGTGTTCAGGCAATAAGTGAACCTGTTATTTTTTCCTTTTTGGGTAATTTAGTTTTGTGATGTGAGGATAAAAAGGTTAAGAATGTAGTGTTTTGTTTGAGGGCCATATACAGGAAAAATAAATACTAAATAGTAAAAGTCTTTCATTAAAGGTGCTTATTTTGTGTTTTGTTTTTCTAGCCGATTTGCTCCAGTTACATGACTGATCTAAGGTTGAAAGTACTTGACAAATGGTTAAGGATTGTTCAATTTTCAGACTGGACTAGGTCCACCAATGCATTTCCCATTTAAGAACCACTAGAAGCTGTAATTTTTAGTCAATGCTTTAAAACACTGAAAAACTTGTGTATTCCTGTAATTTCAAAGCGTTTTGATCGGGACCTTGACACAAAGCCAGAGGGAGTACAGTAATCCCTCGGTTATCGCGGTTAATGGGGACCAAAACCACCCGCGAAAAGTGAAAATCTGCGAAGTAGCGACGCCCCTTCAAAAATGGTTATAAAAATAAAATAAAATAAAAAAATATTATTTTATTTTATCATTATTATTTTTTAGACCGAAGCTCTGAACCGCGAAGTAGCGAGGTCCCACTGTATTTTAAGTATGAGACCGTATTACAAGAATCCAAAAATGTAGCGAAACCAATTAAAAATAAGATTACTAAAACAGGAAGAAGTCAATTCGTAAAAGTCAGAGAAAAAAAATAAAGAAAGTGTATTAGTTAAAAATGGAGAGTAAATGTCAGAAACAAGAACTGGCAAAAAAAAAAAAAACGAACACGACAAATTCCAAGAAAAATAAGTTATTTAAAAAACCCTGCTTGTCAAAAGAAAGTTTAAAAAAGTTTTAAAAATGAGATATCCAGAAAATTGACAAAAAAAAATCAATCAAGTAGCAAAGAGGAATGTTCAGCAGCGTTCAGAGGAGAGTCAGTAAAAGTCTTGTCAAAAGGAATTGAGTATGAAAGAACAGAATGAGTGTGTGTGTGTGTGTGTGTGTGTAGAGAGGGACAAAAGAACAGACAGCTTAATACAAAAGTTAGAAGCTGAAAAGTTTAATAAAAAAAATAAAAAAGTGTTTAACTTTAACAATGTGTAAAACTCATTAATGGCCAGCCTAGTATCAATAAAAAGGAACCTTTAAATAAACAGCCTTCAGTGGCATTTAAAGAGCTATTGAAGACTGTTTGAATTCTGGCCAAATGACAATCTATTTCATTTCTGGGGAATAATTGTACAATCAGAGGGTTTGTCTCGATGGTCAGAAGTTAGGGAGTGGTTGTTTTATATTGAACTCTTAAATTAACTCATTCATTGCCAATGGCAGCTATATATTTTGGGGAAATTTACTTATTTACTTCCGTTGACAGATGCAGACGTCAATGGCAGTGAAGGAATTTTGTGAAGCTATTTAAACTCTCATCCATCCTCTCCATGTGTCCAAACCAACAGAGTACTGTAATATCCACACGCTTGCTGAGTTCCACAACTACTCCAGTTCCGTTTCTCACAATTTAATTTCTCAATCTATCCAATCTTGTCATTCCAAACAAACTTCTCAAACACTTCATCTCGAAAATTTTTGTTTCCTTCTCAAATCTGCGTTCAGGCTCCAAGTCTCTGCACCAAACAACACAGTCGGCACAATCACACTCTCATACAGTCCTCTCTTAACATCCATACTCATACTCCTCTAACTTATTGTTGAAGAGAATCTCCAAAGCAGAAGTAAATGGAAGGAGACCAAGAGGAAGGCCGCGATTGACCTGAATGGTGTTATGAGTGCACTGCAGGAAAGAGGTCTGGATATAGTGGAAGCAAGAGCTCTTGTTGGTGATAGGAATGAGTGGAGAGGTGTTGTAAAAGGATAGTGGGATGTTTACACGCGTTCTAAGGGATGGGCAGGGCACCTGTATGATGCAGCAGGGGTAAACCAGTGAAAGCTGTCGGGCCCTGCTGTTGAACAGAAGAATGTGTTGTGTCACCCTGACCCGAGTAACATGGCCGCTTTCTTGTGTCCCGTTTCATCTGGAGGGACGAAAGCATGACCAACTTGGGTGCCGAGGTGCTTAACTTGTTTGGGTGCTTGGGCATTTGGGTTGGCCGTGGTCAAATTTTTTGTGTTTTTTGCTACTTTTTTCCTTTTTTCTTTTCTTTGTTTTTATGTGTTTGTCTTGACGTCGGTCACCCCTCTTGAGGGATATGACCAGGGTAGATAGATGGATAGATACAATTTAAACTCTGGGTTTAACCACTTCAGCATGTATGAGAGCTTGACCCACTTCTTCTTCTACCAAGTTCCTCCTGTGTGCAGGCAGGGAGGCTCCAACCACGAAGAAGAAATCGCCAGAACAGTGACAGTGAATATAATGATATATGTCATAGTTCACGTTTCTGGATAGGATCAGATCTTGTTTTTACCAAAACCAATCAACCAAGTTATTCTGTCCTGGCTTGGACTTGATACAGATCTGATGGATCCACACACAATAGTGTTTATTTTTGTATATTAGTTTAATACAAGGGATCGACAGATATGGGTTTTTCGGGGCCAATACCGATACCGATTATTAGTATTAAGAGGAGGCCGATAACCAATATTTGGAGGCGATATTCCTTTGCTGGTAAAAGCTTAAAAATTAGAAATGTTTAAATAATAAAAATAAACAAAAAATATTTGTTATGAATTTAAATAAAACTTCATTAGCTCCCTGGAACTTTTATAGCGAATAAATTGGAATTTCAGTACAACTAGCATGACTAATCTTTCACTTAAACCAAAAAATAACCGTACAGGAAACAGAATTAGGCGTAGCAGTAACTTGTATAATGGTACATAAAAACTAAAATAGCTCCTTGATTTTTTTTTACAATAAATAAATAAAAATGTCAATATCAGCATCATGACTTAAATTAACGTAAAACAAAAAGTACATGTAAATTTCAACAAACCTGGTGAATAGAAAAGTGTGGGCGTTTTAGAGCCAGACTGACAAACTAATGTTATGGTAAGTGAGCTAATCACTTCCAGGTTAGCGTGCTTTTTCTCCTCCGTCTCAGTCACAAATACATACGCCTAATTGACGAACTAAAGTTATAATAAGAGCTAGTATATCAGTCTCCACTTGAACTTTCCTCTCAGAAACAAGTTAACTACAGTTTTTACGCTATCTCTTAATAGCAAACATACTTTTATATCACTGACACAGGCATGTCAGTTAGCAGAGCTATTGCGCTAATGCTCCTGCTTGAATGTCTCCGCCCCCGGTGGCTTATCCAATCAGAAGGCACGGGGTGGGTAGCGGGGAGGGGAGATGAAAAAGAGCAATTTAACAAGTAAGAGATATTTAAAAAAGAAAAACAAAGCAAATACCGATATCCGTCAAATTCCCATAAATCAGCGCTGATATTCAGCTTGCAAGATAATCTGTCGACCTCTATAAAGAATCACTGTCCACTGAAATGCCCTCAAACTGACCTTGGAAATGGGAGCGGCGTCAACAGCAGAAGAGGTGGTCATGGTGGAGACCTCACTGACCGTAGTGCTTGAAAGGTGATCGGCGCCGGACATGATGCGAGTACCCGGTAGTCTGTAAACAAAATCATATATTGGATCACTTATGAATTGTGAATTTCTATTTGTTTTAGATAAATAAAGTTTTGCTGAAAAAGAGTTGCTGGTTTGTGTGCATTTACAATAGAATTTTCTTCATGTTTATAAGGTAGTGCTTGTAGACTGGCCTAAGTTTTAAGTCCATCACAAATAGTGCAAGAAAACAGTGCAATAACATTGGCTGCAAATATCCTCCAGACTGGGCAGAGAGCAGAGGATGATTTTCTTGTTGTTCTTTGTTGATGACTCTCTATAAGGTTCTTCTGCCTGATGCTGTGCACTCAGCATATAACAACATTATCAGAATGGCAATATGCTCTCCACTGTCGGTCTGCAGAAGGAAACCAACCGATGTAGTGGTGCTAATGCTAGCTTCAGCGATGCTAGCAATGGTCTGCAATGCTAGTTGCTAATGTTAGCAGGCTGAGTCACAGATGTGCTGGTCTCCAGGTTTAAAACTGATGGGAATTCTAAATATATAGCCCAACATATCAGGAGAGCAGAGTGGGTCAATTTTATCGTTTTTGAAATTGTCCTTGATAAAAACATAAGTTGATTCTCAAGTCAAGTTTATTCGTATAGCCCTCAATCACAAGGAGTCACAAGGGCTGCACAGACCACAGATTATTGCAAACTACAGACTATGACACAATCCCCTGATCTAAACCATACATGAGGGCAAGGAAAAACTCAAGACCTCATCATGAGGAAAATGAAGAAACCTTGAGAAGGGACTGCACATGAGGTAATCCCCCTTCCAGGATGGTCAGGCTGCAAGGGATGTTGCAATAACAAATAATACACAGGTATTGTCAACGTGAAACATATGTCATTCATAGGTCTCTCTCCCCTCTTTCTCCCCGTCTCACCCCGAACTCCGTATCTCCCCCTTACTCCTTCCCTTTCTCTGAAATCAGCAAGTCCACTCCAAAGAAGGCCACCCGTTAAAAAAAAGGTGTACCCAGATTTTCACTTTTCGCGGGTGTTGTCGTCCCCATTAACCACAAAACAGGGGGATCTCTGCACTGAAAGCTGATGCTGATCATTTATTACTAACAAGTTGAATCGTAGCAAGTTAGCTAAAAGCAATGAGTAGCATTTTTGTACACGGGCCAAGGGTGTTGAATTAAATTTGTTATGAAAGTCCAGAGGTGGGCAAAATACAGCCCGCGAGCCACATTTTACAGACTATTACATACTACAGCCTATGATTACACAATACCCTGATGGTAGACTTTGGGAGACCAGAGAGTAGTCGCACATGTCTACCATTAAAGGCAAGGTGAGTCATTTGAGGTGTCATTAAAAAGTTTAAAGTTAAATACTTTCTCTATTAAATATGTGTTAACAATTTCCAACTTATGCTTTATTTTCTGCTTTTGGGGGGGTAATTAATAATATTTTGACCTCATGGTCATCCATCCATCCATCCTTCCTTCCTTGGCCTGGGGGAGTCTTCAAAGTTCATCTCAAACAATACATTTATAATAATAAAAATGGTACATGGAAGTAAAGGACCAATGCTCGACTATATTTGTCACAAAAGCAGAAACGACTTAAGAAATATTAACGATTCACCAATGAAATGGGGCAGCATTAGCTAAGGAGGTAGAGCGCTCATCTTGGGTTCAAGAGATCGCAGGTTCGATACCCGGGTCCTCCGTGTTATATGTCGAAGTGTCCTTGGGCAAGACACTGAATCCCTAATGCCTCCAATAAACAGGTCGGCGCCTTCCACGGCTGCATGGCCGCTATTGGTGTGTAAGTGTGTGTGTGTGAATGGGTAAGTGTGAAGCACATTGTAAAACGCTTTTGGAGGTCTTCATTGACTTGAAAAGCGCTAAATGCAGACCATTTACCATTTAACAGAATTGAAACCGCCATGATTATTGATCATGTATCGATTCAGGCAGCAGGGAGAAAAGATTTTGAGTGGATTAACAGGGACAGGTAAATGAAATAAAAATTAATGATATGATAAACAATAAATTATTAAAATGGATTAATTGTACATTATTATTGATTTTATAATATAATTACAGTAGAGTCTTGCTATAACGGACGCCCTAAAAAAGGCACATCTTAGTTCATGATTTGAAGGGTTTATCAGAAAAAAAGACTAAGCCTAGCTTTCATTAACCTATTGAATGTTTGGAGTTGTTGAAATGATAAATCACATGGCTGAACCCACTTTTCCTGTTCATTATTGAGAAATTAGGTTTAAAATTTGCATGTCAAATATGTATTGAATAACTTGCATCACTACTACTATCAACAGTGTCTGACAAAAAGTTAGCGGACACCAGGGCAGACAACTCTGAAAAGTTGCATGCCCAGCAAAAAAGTTGCCTGCCACATTTTTCACGACTTGAAACACAATAAGACGACTAATCTAAAAAAAAAAAAGCCCACGATTGTAAAGTATTAAGGATTGATAATCAGAATATATAACAGAACAACACTTTAAAATTGAGATTATTCTAAATCCATACCAGCCAACTTTTGAAAGTGAAAAAGCCTAGTGTCTACGGTCAGGTCTAGGACGATGCCGGGGTGGGGTGGGGGGATATTGCGAATCGAAAGAAAGCTCAATAATGTATTTAATATAACAGTCATAGAAAACCCTCATAGTTTTCTTTTCTTTTCAATATTTGATACAATAAGAAACAAAACATTTAATTTCATATATATATTTATTTAAATCTTTGTGCCCAGGCATACACTACCTCGTGTTAGCGAGTCCACTGCAGCGGGGAATCGGAGAGGAGGTTAGCTCCGGGTAGCTCCACGTTAGCGTCCGGGATGCTAGACGTGAGCCACGTTTCCGTAAAACACAGCAAACTGCACTTCCTGTGCGCTTCGTTTTTATTTGGTATAGAGTTCACATTTACGATGATTACGGACGATACAGAAGACTTATAATGCCGCTAGCCGCTTAGCCTTAGCTCCGGCACTGCATCTACGATAGGACCCACTCATCACGCCGGCGCGAGAATTGTTCAGGGCAAGGAGTTGATTCTGGCAGCGCCAATAGACTTTTGTTTGAAATTGTACTTTGTCTCCATATTGCGGTGGAATGTTTTTACGATTTTATTTCATTTATTTTCTAAGGGGAAACCCGTAGTATTTTGTGATCCAACCGTAACACCGTAGTGGGTTCAAGAAAACCGTACTCATTACGGCAAAACCGTGGTACTTGGCAGGTATGTAAATCTACTTAAATGATGAAATGAAATGATCTGCATTTATATAGCGCTTTTCAAGTCAATGACTTCCCAAAGCGCTTTACATTGTGCTTCACATTTCCCAATAGCGGCCGTGATCTGTGCAGCCATGTAAGGCGCTAACCTGCTTATTGGGGGTATTGGGGATTCAGTGTCTTACCCAAGGACACTTCGGCATGTAACACGGACAAGCCGGGATTCGAACTGGGATCCCTTAATCCTAAAACGATCGCTCTACCTCCTGAGCTACTGCATTCATTGCATGTATATGACATCGCTGTTTTCCATCTGCCATCAGTATGTCCCTGTATGGACTCATTTTCATTCATGCAATGTTTGCGTTGCGTCGTCTGCTACAAGCCACGTGAACTCCTCTTTCCACGATGCTTTTAATGTACGTTTACGTTTTGTAGCGTCATCAATTTTGTTAGCTTCTTTTGAATCTTTCTTCTGGGGCTGGGGTTTTGGCTTGATTCCTAAACACTTATCCATTTTCTTGTGTTCTCTGTGCTATATGCAAATGCACGACCTTATAGCGCTCGGGAAGGTCCAGAAGCACAAAGTTATTCGATGCAGGCTCTTGATTGGCTGCAGAGTATGCAAATTCCTAAACGAACAGAAATTCCAAAAATTTTCAAACCGAACGAAGATTTCTAAATCGGAATAAAGCAAACGTTCGATTTGAAAAAAAATATATTTTTTTTTTTTCTTGAAAAGGTTGTCGGCCACCCGGGCCGAGACGTTTTGTAAGTTGCACGCCGGACGTTAATTCAGCCACTGCTATTAATTGTAAAAAAAAAAAATCGGATATCAGGTTTGGTTTGGTATATATTTTATTGAGAAAATGAGAAAATTGGGCAACCTGTCTTAAGTCACACTTCTAATGTATGAGCTGTAATTAACAATCAAATATTATTTTAACTGTATTTCATTCAAATCACGTGGAAACCAGTGCTTTTGGCCTAACTCAATTAATTTTCACATAAGCACATTAGTCCAGCAAATCTAATATTTATGTGTTTCCAATCAAGCAATTTATGATCCAATGAAGTACTTGCCTTGTTTCCAACTGCTTTTAAATTACACACTTAATATCCTTCACATCCAAGCATCGTATTAAACTCACATTAATTTAGAACCGCTTTTTAAAAGCAACATTGAACGATAAACACACACACGCAGACTATTCCTCCATCATTAAAACATCATAGAGATGGATAATTCACCCTGACTTGAATTTTAATGTCTGCCGGACAGAAATAAAACAAGAACTTTGAAGTGGCTAGCGAGAGGTAGGCAGCCATCACTCTCGCTGGTGTCATTTACCGAAACGTGTCTGCTTCTGCCCTGCTGGAGAAATGGAAATCTACCTTTCCCAAGGGAATGGTGAATATATAAATATAAAACTCAACCGTCCACATCAGCCCACACTAATTCTTTGTTTCTCCCGTGTGTTAGTGTTATTCACACCGCTTGCAGTGCTCGTTTCCTTTGTTGGAAAGGATCCATTTCCTGTCTATCTTCGTTTTTGTGCCAATTTGAAAGCAGGCGTACACCCACGGCACGCTTAGAAAAAGTTGACTCAGTGCCACTACTCAAGGTGTAGAAAAAAAAGAAAGATGATATTTATTTATTTAAAGATTTAATTATTCTCTCTGCTTTTTCCTGATAACCACCGGCAAGATTTTTCATTACCAATGGAATCACAACTTTGATAGGATCAATACCAAAACTCTTGGTATTGCTCACCCTTGTTTAAAAGCAATTGTATGCAAAAATATATCATTTTAGCATATACGGCCAATAAAATACATTTTATTAATGTAACTCATTGCACTCAAAAATTGCTAGTCAATTATATCAAAAAGATTTGTTCCTGAAAAGCATGGACATAGTGAAAGTTATTCACATTCCGGGAAAAAGAGATACATAAGTTGTTCCTGTTCTATAAACATAAATAAGTAATAAGAATGACCAATATTTTAATGTTGATGGTGTCTGTGTATTGCTTGTGGATGCCCTTGAAACATATATTGCAGGATGGTCACATGTTGAGGTCTTTGAGTTTTTCCTTGCCCTCATGTAGGTGTTAGATCAGGGAATGGTGTGATAAGATTCAGTAGTCTGTCCAGCCCTTTGAGACCTTTTGTGATTAAGGGCTATACAAATAAACATGACACGACAAGCCTTTTATTTTATAAACACAAACTGTACTTTACTGACCATGGCTTCTTGCAAAATAATTTATCGTAACGTTTCACTTCTGTGGAATATAATGAAGCAAATACACCTAAGTTGGGCTCTGGTCAATCAGATAAAACGAGTTCAAAACACTGCAGAAATACCCAAATATTATTTGCGAGGTGCGTCCATTGTCCTTTAACCTTCAGTTCAACTGCAGTGATGATCTATTACCAAAAGAAAACATACATACTCCTCTACATTAAACTTCCATGCCAAGGCGGGGGAGTCACAATATATCTGGCCCTTGGACTGCATGTTTGGGACCCCTGATCTCCATGTTTAGGACTAAACTGCTTGTTATATACACATTGTATTTAAAATAGTGAACTTTTTATATGGGCCAGAACTGAATAATGGGTTTGACATGATTTCTTATTGTAAAAAATAATTTTAGACTTTTTAGACTGCTATCCTGGAACGGATGAAGTCTGAAACTATTGTAAACCAGTGGCCAATTTGAAGAGTGAGAATGTGATCTTATATCTGAACAAACGGGTCCTTTTTAGGGTCTTTTAAAATTATTATGAGGCATATTAAAAGGAGTTTTCCCCAGTTTTGCAAAACACTGATCAGCATTTTTACCTTTTCTGTGTCATGTAAACAGGCCTGGTTAAACGATTCTCATTCCAAACCACTAGATCAATTAGCGATAATGCGAAGGTTATTTCTAACCCTAACCCTAATACGGATATCAAATTAAGTTGATGACATGTGGCTTCCGTCTCACCCCCACACACTTCCCCCTATTGTGCTTCATTAAACACGCCTCCTTCCTCCTTTTTCAGCGTGAACGCGGATGTATGCACGAGGCCGGCAGGTTAGATTGTTCCCTCGCTCTGGCTGCTGATGGATCAGTCTTATTAGCGTCAGCGTGGGCGTCGAGAAGACCCGTCCAAGCCTCTCTAATCGTAATGCAATGGCAAAAGCAGTGCTGTTTTATGATGTAGGTGTACTGATAGCATACATATACCCTTCCAAAAAAGACTTGATATTAAAATATGTACTGCAACAAGTCAGGTATGCTGAATCAAATCAAATAGATCTGATTCCATAGCTAAAAGAATTGCAAATTATATATGGGTTGCTACAAATGAATTACAACAGAATCACAGCATCACAGTGAGGTATGCTAGGTGCAAGGCAACGGACAGGAGAAACTTAAAAGTGCTTAACACAGCCCAGAAAATCATAAGCTGCCCTGTGCCCGGTCCAAGAAACATTGCCGGCTCTCGTTATTGTTGCAAAGCCAACAACATTATTAACAAATTAATTATAATTGAAACACGGCATCGCAGTGGGGCATGCTGGGTTCACGGCAACAAACAGGAGAACCTTAGAGTCATCAAAAAAGCCCAGAAAATCAGATACTCTTTACCCAGTCCGGAGAACATTATGGGGCCTCGCTACCCAGCAGAGCAAACAACATTATTGGCAGATTAATTATAATTGAATCACAGCATCACGGTGAGGGATGCTGGGTGCATGGCAACAAACAGGAGAACCTTAGAGTCATCAAGAGAGCCCAGAAAATAATCAGCTACTTTTTGCCCAGTCTAAAGAACATTGCAGACTCCCTGTACCGCAGCAGATCCAACAACATTATTCACAAATTAATTATAATTGAATTAGAGCAAGCACGGGGAAAACATACAAACTCCGCACAGGAGCTGGATTTGAACCCACACAGGAGGTTCCTGAGAGCTTAGAACTGTGCCGCACACGCACTAACCACTGCGCCGCCGTCCTGCCCCACCTAAGTGTGCAAGTATGTAAAATTCTTATCATCAGTGTCTTATCACTAATCTATACTAAATACTCAAAGGTTAATCTGGACTTTTTGACTTTTCGAGTTCTATTTCGTCTCACAAGTTTTTTAGGCTGTCATCGCAGGGTGAAAAACAGTATAAGAAAACTTGACAGCAGCATGAATGTGTATTTGAGTGTATGTGTGGTGTCAGAGAGGTTATCGCGCAAAAGTGAAGTGGTTCAAGTGTCAGGACTTTACTATGTGGCGGGCAACTTATCATGGTTACTTTTTTTAGAAGCGGTTGAGACGTGGTGACTTACTTTTGTTTATTTTAGAAATAATTAAGGATGCAAAATAATTATCAGACCGATCGTGGCAAAATATGACGTCACAGTTATCGTCGCGATGGTTAAAAAAAAAAAAATACAGATTCTCCCCTACTTACGATTATTTGACTTACGAAAAACGGTATAGATACGAACATTTTTTCGGGATGTCGAAAAATATCCGGACATTGCTGTAAGTTACATTTTGTATTGTGTGCACCTTTATCCAAGTACAGGACAGTAATGTAGTGCTACTTTCCGCCTGTACCGGCTTGTGGCGCTGTGAGAGCTCATCCAGCATCCACCCCGAAGAAGAAATCCGCTTCCTCTTCCTAGTTCGTGTGTAAACATACTATAATGTATATCCAGAGCGCTAAGAACTTTTTTATTGTTCAATATCTCGTGCATCCATTCAGTATGGTTGGTGCAAAATTTCAAGAAGGGGAGAGCCGTTTCTTTTGAAATGAAGGTGGAATAAGAAAGCTTGATGCAGTCAAGAAAATGGTTGGATCGCTTTTTTTCTGCCATTTTTTTACCACAGAGGAGGACCTCTTGAAGCACATCTCCCAAAAGTAAGTTAAACTCAACTTTATTCATCTTTATAGAGCATATTATTTTATGAAATTATTATTTTTTAGTACAAAACAATACAGGTTATGTATACAAGCTTTAAACCTACTATAAACCTTAAACACACAAAATATAGCACTGAAGCAACTTACGAACAAATTCAACTTACGAACGATTGTCTGCCTTGTTCGTAACTAGGGCAGCGACCTTACTTGTTAGAAAGATTATTAATCATTCACTATATGTTCTTAATTATACTATATTAGGAATTTTCTATGAAAGTAGTTGCCAAACGTAGTCGTGTCTCTTCCAGACATTATGGAGTACCCATAGTTTTTTATTGTCTATACAATGTTTTTTCCCTCCATCATTGGATTTTGAGTGTGAGGTTATTTTTCCGACAAAATATAGCAAGCGGTTAAATAAAATAATAAACTTATCGTAGCACGGCGGCGCAATGATTAGCGCGTGTGTGGCACAGTTCTGAGGTCATGAGATCGAACCTCCTGTGTGGAGTTTGCATGTTCTCCCCGTGCTTGCGTGGGTTTACTCCGGGCACTCCGGTTTCCTCCCACATTCCAAAAACATGCATGTCAGGTTAATTGTCTGGTTCCTCGGTGTGAATGAGCGAGTGAGTTGTCTGTCCCTAAGTGCCCTGCGACTGGCTGGCAACCGGTTCAGGGTGTCCCCTGCCCACTGCCTGAAGATGGCTGAGATGGGTTCCAGTACGCCCGCAATCCTACTGAGGATAAGCGGAGCAGATAATAGATGGATGGAATAAATTTAGCGTTCTTCAGAGACGAGATTTTAATCGGCAATTCTTATCGGTAGGAATCTATCTAGCTATCTACCTTGGTCTTATCCCTCAAGAGGGGTGACCGACAGCAAGACAAACACATACAATAACAAAGAAAATAAAAGGGAAAAAAAGAATAGCAAAAAACACACACAAAAACCCCCAAAAAACCCAACCCAATTGCCCAAACAAGTTAGGCACCTCGGCACCTAAGTTGGTTATGCTTTTGTCCCTGCAGATGAAATGGGACACCAGAAAGCGGCCTGTCACTCGGGTCAGGGTGACACAACACACTCTTTTGTTCAACAGCAGGGCCCGACAGCTTTCACTGGTTTACCCCTGCCGCATCATACGGGTGCCCAGCCCATCCTTAAGAACGCGTCCATAATCCCACTATCCTTTCACAACATCTCTCCACTCCTTCTTATCACCAACAAGAGCTCTCGCTTCCATTATGTTTAGACCTCTTTCCTGCAGTGCAATCAGAACACCATCCATCCACGTCAAACGCGGCTTTCCTCTTGGTCTCCTTCCATTGACTTCTGCTCGGTATATAAAATAATAAAAATAAAATAAAAACAAATATCTTGCATTCTGAAATGGGTTAAAAAACTTGCTAATATATTAACATGTAAGGTTAATTAATCTAATAATTGGAAGTATGCGTAAAGTATGAAGATTAAGGGTCATCCGAGTCACGGTTGACAATCCACCAGACAGCTTGACTAGGAAAAATCTATCTTCACTTTCCATATTTCAACAATAACAACATTAAAACAGGGATACTACTTAATAGAAAGGACTTTTTATAAATTGAGGAAATATTTTACTTTAAAAAAATGATTCGGAAATAGCACATCAATTTAACGAAGTGAAAAGTTAAAGTGAATTAAATGAAAAGATGATGCTTTGAAAAAAATAGAGTATTGACTCTTCAGACTAAAAGCAAATACAACATTTTCAGAGAGAAACTATTTTGAAGACATTCCCACTTTAGTCCATTTTCAAAATAATGATAAGCTACGCAAATGTAATTCCTCTTCTAGATGTTTACCTCACTCTAAACCAGGGGCTACATGATTAGAGAGAAATAAAATAAGAGAGAAAGAAATAAGAGAAAGAGAGGGAAATAAAAGTAGACAGGGTGGGACAAAGAAAGAGAAAGAGAGAAAGAGAGGGAGAGAGAGAGAAAGATAGCATGAGAAACAAAAGAGACTAAAATAAACAGTGAGGGAGGGGGAAAGAAAGAGAGAAAGAAAGAAATCAAAAGAGAAAAAGAAAAAGAGGGAGATAAAAGAGAAGGAGAGAAAAGACAGGGGAGAAAGAGAGAAGGGGAAAGCAAGAGAGAGAGAAAGAGAGAGAAAAGGAAAAAAGGAAGAAAGAGCCAAAGAAGGTACAAAGAACCAGAGGGAGAAAGAGACATAGAGTAACAAAGAAAAAGAAAAAGAGAGACAGAGAGCATGAGAGAGAGAGAGAGAGAGAGAGAGAGAGAGAGAGAGTGAGAGACAGAGTGAGAGACAGAGACAGAGAGACAAAGAAACAGAGAGAGAGAATTAGCATCTGGCTTCGGCAACAGCAAGTGGACAAATTTCAACCTGCATCTCGTGTTTCTCTCGCTTCCCTCAGCGTTGTCTCATGGGCCAGATTCAATCCCTTAGCGCAGTGTTTTTTAAACTTTTTGGAGCCAGGGCGTTTTTTTTACATTGGAATTTTTTTTTGCGGCACACCATTAACCAAAAATGTTATAAAATGACACTGAAGAGTATGTTTAATTACAATATAATTGATAATACCTCCAGTATTTTAATGCGCAGACACTTGTGACAATGACATAATATTTGCAGAAAATGATTCATAAATGTTTTATAAAATTTTAAAAAGTGACATTCATCACATCCACTACACAGCATTATATCCAGACAGAAGAGCAGCTTCAGCGACAGACTGCTGTCACTGTCTTGTACTACGGACAGACTGAAGAGATCTTTTCTTCCTCATGCCATGAGGCTCTTTAACTCCACCCGGCGGAGTAAAGGCCCACATTAAACCACACCCCCTACATTGCATATTACCGTACTTTTATTGCAGTGTGTATTTTATGTAGCACTATTTAAATACTCTATACAACACACTACACTGGGTATTAGCACGTCACATTGGGTATTTGTATATTGTATTCCTTTTGCTTTATTATTGTATTGTTCTCAGCGAAGGGATGATGCTGGAAATGTGAATTTCCCTGCGGGGATGAATAAAGTATCTATCTATCTATCTATTGGATAATTTCTCACGGCACACCTGACGATCTCTCATAGCACACTAGTGTGTCGCGGCACAGTGGTTGAAAATCACTGCCTTAGCGGGGGCCGCCTGTTTGACACCCTTGCTCTAAATCAGGGGTCGGGAACCTATGGCTCGCGGGCCATATATGGCTCTTTCTATGAGTACCTGTGGCTCGGAGACAAATTTGATTGCATGCAAATTTTCTCCATCTCATTCAAAACTTGAGCTAATAATCCTGTTCAGATGCACGAAAAGCCAAACCAAAGCCGAATTACAATGTAGTACTTTGCAGAATATATAGGGCACGTTTTTCACTACAATTTACAGTCAAGGTGTCACACCAAAAAAAAAACTTGTTTTGGCTGTACAACGCTAAAGAATCCTTTATATAAATACGCCAAAACACCGGAAGAGAATTTAAAGTTATTTGATTGGGTGAGGCAGCACGGCGGCACAGTTCATGTCATGGGAACCTGTCGTGGGTTCAAATCCAGCTCCAGACTTCCTGTGCGGAGTTTGTATGTTCTTCCCGTGCTTGCGTGTGTTTCCTCCGGGCACTCCGGTTTCCTCCCACGTTCCAAAAACATGCATTTCGGGTGAATTGGCCGGTCCAAATTGTCCCTAGGTGTGAATAAGCGAATGAGTTGTCTGTCCCTGTGTGCCCTGCGATTGATGGCAACCAGTTCAGGGTATCCCCTGCCCACTGCCCGGAGATGGCTGGGATGGGTTCCAGCCCCCCCGCGACCCTAATGAGGATAAGCGGTATGGCTGATGAGATGAGATGAGATGATTGGGTGAGTGGGAGGGATGGGTGGAGCTATGCAAAAAGTGCAAGCACTCCCTCCCATCTCTCGCCCTACGCCGTCTGCGCCAAAGGTAAGCACATCAGGCACCCCATTTGCAGAATGTTGTGACGTTTTTACAAAATAACTGCTTGCATCTGGTTTTGAAACCAATATGTATGAAAAAAAGGGTCAAAATGAGTTACACCGATCTTGAGTAATTGCAAGAAAGAGACAAGTTTAAAGTGGTATGTTCATTGATTTTGGGACACGGGCTCTGGCATTATTCTCTTTTCATAATTTTTATCAAATCATCAAAAATAAATCTGCTGAAGACTAAGCTTTTGTCTGGGGCGCGGGTTTAGCAATTTAGTAAATTTGCCTCATAATATATGTTGTGGCTCTTTCCCAAAATAAAATTAATATATTTTGTTTTTATGGCTCTTTGAGTCGAAAAGGTTCCCGACCCCTGCTCTAAATAGTCAAAAATCTGTGTATGTCACTGTGATGGAATTTCAAGTTTTACCAAAAGAAAAACACTCAAAAATCACTCAAGCAACATGGAGACCGAACATCAAAGAGAAGCTTTTAAGAGCATCCTGATTTCAAGTTATAAGAGCACTCCTCGTCCTTGACTGACCAACCTTACGGCACTTTATTTAGAAAAAAATAACACCAAGAAATCAAAGTGACACATCTTGACAGAAAACAACCCCCACTTGACTACAGACGTAGACAAATCATGCAAATTCTGAATAACTAGTAGTCAAAATCAGACAAAAAAAGAAGCGGTGAAGCATCACTCACTGATCTTGGAGGATAAAATCGATGTTCTCTGGAGAAACCCGCCCGGTCACGGGATGACGAAAGGTGGTGCTCCTCTGGTTGTGGCTGAAACCGAAAATATAAATAAGACAGAAGAAAAACTGGTTAGGAAAATTGGCTTATAGCCTCAATGCGACGACGGACCAAACAGACTGAACACGATTGGGACCACAAAAGGCCCACCCACGCCCACTCAAGCCACTGTCCTCAGCAGTGTATAGGCTGTGTGGACTCAGCACAAAATACTGGCAGGACTGGGCCTCAACGGAATTCAAAGGCAGATAAACAGCATGGCCGGCCACCGCTAGTTAATACATCAAAGTTTTAAAAAAGAACTATCGATCCTGTGAAACAAAGAGATTAAATCAAATCATTGAATGTAACATTTGGTACCTCGTTGCTTTTCATACAAGGATGCGCAATGATGATTACTGATTTAGCTTGTAATATTAAACTGCGCCCTCTAGGATTAGCAAATAATGAATGTCACAAACAGAAATATGTCAGAGAGCTATACATTTAAATACATTTTCCATGTTCAAAAAGCTGTTTGAAATTGGATCCAAATATAATAACTTCCTCTAACTATGTGACGCAATAAAGATATATTGTTTGCACTGTTACATTGACTCATAGAAAAGATCAAAACGCCAAAGATTTTTCTGTGAAGTCTACTGTTAAAAAAAATGGATACAGAGGCTTAATTGTGGGCAAGCATTTCTAGATCAATGGCTAGCACACAAACTTCAAGTCAGGTCAAGTCAAGTCATGTTTATTTGTGACGCCCTTAATCACAAGGCGTCTCAAAGGGCTGCACAGACCACAGACTATTGCAAACTACAGACTTCTAATACACCATCCCCTGATCTAAAACATACATGAGGGCAAGGAAAAACTCAAAACCTCAACATGAGGAAAATAAACAAACCGCATTCAACCAAAACTGACAATCACTGTCCTTTAAGACTTCTACCTAGTTAGAAAATATTTTTTCATCACACACAAAAGTAACAACGTCAGTTTTCAGCGTAAATGACTGGTTGAAGATGCTAAACACGGAGGTAAAATAACGACGCTTTTTTCAGGGTTCAAGAAAATGACGAGAGTTCAAATACGATATAGCGTAACACAAACTCTCAGTGAAAAGCAAAAGAAGAATTACATATACTGCTTTGAAGTTGAAAACCATCAATTTATCAGACCCAGAAAGTTGTATGGTGTATGAAAAGTGCATGGAAGCGTATCCTGCAATGATATCATGGATTTTATACAATTATCCTGTATTTCCTTTTTTGGTCCACATACATTTGCTGTCCATGATTTTGCTCAGCTTCGTTTTGGTATCACATAATCTATACCAAAAATGCCCCGCAGACCGTCACAAAACTGGCAGCGCAATGCATTGAGGTAACATATGTTAAGTAATTTCTACAGGTGTCACAAGACATCTATATCACATAAGCAGGATGACTGATATGACTTTCGTCTCATGTGTTGTAATCATGTTGATTGGCATTTCTATTTGTTTTCCACTGGTCATCACATGCAAGGTTACGAAAGTTGAAATCAACAGTTTTGATTAACAATTGACGGAGAAGAACAGAAAAAAGGCTGACAGGAAAAAGCCGTAGGTTCTTTTGGCCCTTTTCTCTTAAAAACCGGAACACTATTCACATGGTAAAGTGCTTTAAACTTTCTCTATAAAATGCTCGGAGAAACAGCGAAACAGAGAGTGTAAGAGCAGTTCCCGCTCTCCCACATGCGTAAATCAAACTTGAATAACTATTGTCTTTGGTTTTTGTTTGGATAGAACATGGGCCTAAAGTATAAGGCTTGGTGGCCTGCATTTCTCTGCAAACACTGTTTTGACACATGTAATTGTGTTGATTCTATGACAATTATATGGTTATGTAAGCTAAATAAATATTAACCGGATTAAAATCTTACTCTGCAAGTAAAAGCTCTCACAGAGCATCATATGTAAGGGGTGAAAACAATTGATTAGAACTGGTATTTTTTAGAGCAGGGGTATCCAACCTTTTTTAAGCTGAGCTACTTTTTGTTACAATGGGCACTGAGTTTCAGATGATTTTCTAAAAGGTAGCTAGAAAAGCCAAAATTTAGATTGATAACTACAAAAAATAGTAAATTGTTAGCTAGATAGCATGCAAAAATCTAGCTAGATAGCTAAAAAGCTAGGAAGGTTACTAGCTACAAAGTTAAAAGGTAGCCAGATAGATAAAACCTGTCACGGTCGCCATGGCTACCAGTCTGCCGCGCCTCCGAACTCAGCTGCAGCAGATCAGCTGATTGCTGGTCTGCTATTTAAGGCTGGATTTTGGGTTTGGCGGGGGCTGGCTCATTATACATATCTACACAATCCCAGGTCTGTTATGCCTTGTCCTGTTTTAGGTTTAAACATTTTCCGTCTGTTATGCCTTGTCCTGTTGAGTTCGTGCCGGAGGAACTCTGTATTGTTCTGTTTTGGTCCCGGAGTATTGGGCGACTTTTATTTTGTTAAATAAAACTTATGATCGTCAACGCATATGAGTTCTCCCTTCCTGCCTCCGTTCTGGTCCGGTCACCCCTTCCACTCCACCACGCCACGTGACAAAAACCCATAAATTGGAATTTAGTTTCTTGTATTTCCTGTAAAATAAATTGATACAAAGATAAAAAGATACATTTGTTTAATACATAAATAGTTAATCATTTGATTATTTAAATTTATTGCTTAAAAATCAATACTTGAATACATTTTTGTCTATGAAGCCCATTAACTGGAATTGAAATACCGTATTTGAATTTCTAAAATAACAGTTATCCAGTTATCACTATGTTGTTAATATGTTATTACCAGGATAATTGTTTAAAAATAGGGTTAAAAAGTCTCAGTCAACAAATAAAAAATCATTTGACTAAAAAATCCCAATGACCCAGCATTGGTGAGCTATTTTCAGAACAGGTCCGCGGGCATCCCAACTGTCCTTAGGGGGCAACCTGGTGCCTTTGGGCACCGCGTTGGAGAACCCTGATCTTGGGCATGTCTTCTTGAAACTTGCTCTTCGGTCCACAAGTCATCTAGTGGTTACATTTGCCAACGTTCCGGTGTGCACCGACTTTTTTACGAAAATCTTCATGCTCTTATCATCTCAGCGTTTGACCTTCCAGTAAATCCCACAATTGCATGTGGCATCGATCAAGGTCGGGGGGTAAACGAGTGGGGGGATATGTAAACACATTTGTGACTGGCGTTCGTGTTACACTAAAGTACTGTAACCATACCCACCCCGTGAAACCATAGGATGCAAACACACATGTACAACACATGATATGACATCGCAATGCTGCACCTGCCGCAACACATGACTTCACATGAACGTCCATCACTAGGCAGTTGAGAAGCTTACCGCTGTGATCGGCACACCAATATTTGAGCTACAAACATAAGTTCCATTAAATACTATCTCAACTCTAAACTAATATCAGAAACTATTTAAAAATATGGAGAGGCTTATCCTGGGATTTTCCCATAAGTGAAGTCATGGTGGACAACCCATCAGATGTGAAGCAGACAGCTTTGTGCAAAGTTATCTGGTAGTGGGTGTTCTCTCCACGTCAACGTCTATTTAAAGGTTTTTTTCCACACGAAATGCCTTTCAAGTGCAGCGAAGCGAGGCGACGTGCAGAGAGACAAGGTCATTCTCCTTCCAGTCCATGGTGTTTTTTTTTTTTGTATATACGACTTTGTGAGGACCTGCATGATTAAACAAATACAGAATAAGGATATTCCTGGAAATCAAGGATAATCTGGCTGCTCCTCAGAACTCTTTTTAAAGGGTCAAGACTTTGTTTTACATTAGAGGTTTGAATTGGATTTTGACTGGAGTAAGACGGTATGGGGTTTGGTTAGGCAATCAGTAGTGATCGTCAAGGTTAGAGTAAAAGGCTCTCAATGGATGTCCTTGGAATGTAAACACTACAAAGATTCATTGATCAAACCAAGAACAGTAGGTTTAGAAAATGAACCATACAGAGCCATAACTGCAAAGTAAACTGAAAAGATCTACCTAAACTGTTTTTAATGAAAGAATGAACTTTTATTTCGAACATAACATAACAAACCAAAAACAAAACAACAAATAAAAAAAACACTAACAATGTTATTTTACATGTTCAAAAGGGAGTAGGAAGAAGCATATGCTCATTAAATCCTACCCCCAGACTTCATTAACAATCACATCCCACATCCTCTGTGTATTTGCATGTAATAAGCTCGCTTATAAGTGTACATATTTACATTGGCTCTGTGGATACACAGTCATTATCATCATCCCTATCACTACTTCCATCACTTATTTTACCATCATCATTAATGCTATTTCCATACATTTTCAGCACATTGTATGATTAGAGTATCTATTATGATAACTTAGTACTCTTGGGTGCTCATGGTGAAACTGACTGCTATGTGGTGTGTTGACAGCTATCGACATCAAAGATCCATATTAGCTGGGCTGCCATAGACGAATGCAGGTATTAAAGCTCTTTTAGCTAGGCTGTTTTTGATGACTTAAGACATTAAAGATCGATTTTAGTTAAGCTGGCAGTGGCCGATTTAATCATTGCCACTAAACAACAATAAAAAGTCAAATGCATGCTATAGATAAGAAATATCCTTTTTAGCAAGGCTACTTTTAACAGTGTAAACATCTAAGATCCATTTTAACTAGGTTGCTGACAGTTTGAGACACCAAAGATCGACTTTACTAAACTGCAGAGGGCATAGACATCAAAGATCTATTTTTGCTAGGTTGGCAGTGAATGACAACATTGCCATAGAAATAATGATAATTGGTTTCTGTTCTTCCCTGCGACTGGCTAGCAACCATTTTAGCCCACTGCCTGAAGATAGCTGGGATAGGCTCCAGTCCCGAGTGCAAAATTGAGAAAACGTGTTTCATAAAATATACGAAACAAACTCACTGAAAAAAAGTACTGAAGAGCAGGTTAAACTCAAACATATAATGCACAGGCCATTCATCAAGGCAGCCATTTGACATTTTTTGTGATTATTGGCCAAATGGAGCTTGATTTTGCTGTTTCAAACCAAAATATCAGGCTATTTTGATATTCTCCAAGAATGACATTTTTTTTGTTTTGACTGTGCTGTATAAAAGAATGCAGTGTACAATAAGACACTAAAATCCCCTTCGTTATCCCCACCCAACTACCCAGAACACGAAACGCAGACACACACAATGGTTAAAATACAATGAAAACAAAACTAACAGTACTAGAAATAAAATGTGATTATGACGGGGCACAGACTAACAATGTGAGGAACGCTCTTCAGGGTAACACGTTAGTGTGTGTGGATTACTGATAAAGTCAATCCACTTTCCACATTCTGAGCTCAGAACTCAGACATCTGCAGACCCAAATCATAAAATACAGCATGCACATCAACGTTCATTCACACACTTGTGTATGCAGTGCTAAGACCACTACCGATATCTAAACCCTATGAGGATTCAGGCACCTCACTGGATGCTTTACCTTCTGTCCGCATGATTAATTCCGGGCCTTCTCCACCTCTCTGTCCTTCCAAGCATGAAAATGTGCCACGATTACACCAGCACGCTCGGAAATAGACGCAATGTCGTTTTAAAGCGCATATCCGTGCAAACTACTACATTGAGTCAACAAGCTGAGCTCCAAGCTGGCCCGGTTTGTCAGTGAATTTGAGCGAGCATACGGTACTGACACATTTGGTTCAGCTCCACATTGCTGTCGCAATCATCCTCATTGGGTTTCACCACAAACAAATTCTCCAAGAATATAAGGACGCAATTTACCGTTGTGGCTATATCACTTTTTCAACTTAATTGTAAAGCATATTAGTTTCTATTGATTAATTCTGCAAATTTTTTGCTGGATCTCTGAGTCACACCAAGAGGGCCAGTAGGCGCGAACCAGTCTAAAAACTGGCTTCTGTTTCCTAGGCATTGATTGGAGCAATCACAATGACATGTTTCAAGACTAGTGATAATCGACCTTGTTTCCGCATTTAACTTTTGACAATATTAGATCACGGTTGATTTCATTCATGTCACTCATCAAAATTAACAAAGTTAGGGGCCGGTCACACAGACATTTGCGGCTGAATCACGGCCAGAAATTTCTGCCTTTGAGGCGGACGCTATTGGACGCATTGAGATCGCCAACCAGACGAGATACAGCGGTGCTTAACACGAGGTCGCAAATTCGCGCGCGGGTAGCAGCGCGAAACAGATTGGCGCTGCTCAATTCTTCAGAGCGCGGGTACACAGCCTTTCACGAGCATATTGAGGCTGAACCACGGCCAAAAATTTCTGGCCGTGAAGCAGATGCTGTTGGGCGCTGATGGACGTTTTGAGACCGCCATATAGACGAGATAGAGCAGTGCTTTACTCGCGGTCGGAAATTTTCACGTGGTTGGCCGCGCTCAAAACTTTTGAGCTGCTCAAAAGTTTGAGCACGTGTTAAACCGCGTGCCACACACGTGGTCAACACGAGGAAATGACGCGGAAATGACGCGGAACGACGTGCTCTGGCCGCGGCCAGGGCGTGCTTACACATGGGTAGGACGGGAAATTTCAGCGGGTCATCGTGGGTGGAGCATAGTAATAGCATGTTCTGCGCCTGTATCGCGGTGTTATTACGTGAAATTAGCGCGTTACGCGTGTGACAGTCAAACGCCTTTCTCCGCGTATAAACAGCGCGAATGCCGAGCACACGTCAGTTGCGCTCGTGACGTCAAGGGGGTGAACATGGATCCCCGTCAGTGTAGTTTCTCTTCATTTCGAATAAATCTTTCGGTGCATTCGCAATGATCGCAGCAAGGCTTTAATGCAAGGACCTTAGCTTGGCCTTTTGGCTGAGAGTAAGAGTCCCTGCTCCTAAGCTTTGTAGCGTATTATGAACTGATCGATAATGGATGATGAATGAAGAAAATAGACCAATAACCCTTAAAGCCCCCACCCACCCCCACCCCCCACCACCCGTCAGCGTAGTGACCTCGTCTTGATCCATTTTTATTTCTTGACATTTCTCCTCAAGATAATAAAATAAAAATGATGCCATAGCTTGAAATCTTGATCTTCACGGGACTGTGTCTTGTGCGGTTATGATTTCTACAGCCCGGTGCCGAGATTTGCATTCCCTCGCTACTACAACTACTATTACTTCGATCTATCTCACTTTTAGGGAAAGTAATGGCGAATATATAACCAAAACCACTTCGTCTTGCATTTGTTGGAAGTTTAATTCAACTTAAACCACTCCGTTTTTGTTTTTGTTGTGAACGTAATTGAATGGTTAATCCTCCCCCCCTCGCGTGAACGAGCATTCTGCTGCGCTTCCAACGAAAGCGATCGTATTCTATATAAAATGCTTATTTAAACTATAAAGCGAGCTAATTATAACAATTGGGAGATCCTAGTCTATATAACGCGTTTAATTAAACAATAAAGTGTGATCGTATTCTACAAAATGCGTTTGTTGACGTGGATGAAAAAGTCACGCGAGGGGGTGGGGCGGTGTGGGTGTTGCGTAGGAGTCGGATTTGGGCACAACACCGGCTCGGGAGCTTTTATACCCGTGGTCCACACGAGAAAATGACGCAGAAATGACGCGATGAGGAAGCGGAACAGTCGCCGGCGTCTGTTTTGCGGGCATACCACCGATGAACAGCGGGTTGGCCAATTTTGCGCATTTTCCATCCCGGGCAACCACGGGCAAAAAAAAAACGCAAAATTTTAGCCGTGATTCAGCCGCAAACGGCTGTGTGACCGGCCCCTTAAGTTGCTCTCACTCCAAGAGTGTGCTCTAATGCTGCGTTCCTTGTGTTTAAAAAGTGTGCTCCTATGTGGTTTTACAGAAGCATAGACTTACACTACATATGGATGGATACAACTGTTATATTGATTAAACTGTATATGGGCTAAAGCCTTTTCACCGTGGGGTCAGAAAATACAGCATAAACGTTCTGGTCAAATCAACCAATACACTTGAAGCTTTTAGCGAGTAGACTGAAGTTTGCGTGTATCAATCCTCTCAGTACTACAAGTCCCACAGTGCTTTAGTGTTGAACATTTTACCTTCCATTTTAAATGTGTGTGTGTATTAATCATGTGGTAGTTAGCTGGCTGATAGTAGTACGGATTTTAAAATCCTCCTATTGTTGTCTGCTGCCATCCCTATCAATGTGGATAAGCCTCCCTCGGGTCCCTTTCCTCACTTGGTTAGCCTTTGTCTTGTCATATTTTTATGTATTTTTTAATTTAATATAATTTTTTTAAGGGGTGTGTGATTTTGTGTATTTGGTCCACTGAATATTAGTGTTTTCGTAGTGTAGTGGTTAGCAGATTTGCCTAAAACGCAAAGGTTCCCTGATTCGAGACCGGGTGGAAACATTTGTGGGCCTGGAGAAGCATGGGTGCCACCAGGCTGTACTTTCCCAAGACACATCACAGGAAACTACCCCTGCGAGCCTAGTGGTTAAAGGATACGACATTCACAAAATTATATATTATACTTATATTCATATATCCAATGTCTGAAACTCGTGACAAAAAGTGTTGGGACACTAGGGCAGCCTGCCCAGCAAAAAAGTTGCCTGCCCCATTTTTCACAACTTGAAACACAATAAGACGACTTATCGCAAAAAAAAAACATTGTTGCAAAGTATTAACGATTGATAATCAGAATATATAACAGAACAACACTTTAAATTAAAGGTTATTCTAAATCCACTTATAACATGCATTGCATGTATATGACATGGCTGTTTTCCATCTGCCATCAGTATGTACCTGTATTGACTCATCTTCATTCATGCAATGTTTGCGTTGCGTCGTCTGCTACAAGCCACGCAAACTCCCCTTTCCACGATGCTATTAAGTGTATGTTTACATTTTGTAGCGTCATCAATTTTGTTAGCTTCTTTTGAATATTTCTTCTGGGGCTGAGGTTTTGGCTTCATTCCTAACCACTTCTCCATTTTTCTTGTGTTCTCTGTGCGTCTACTTTTGTTAAGATTTGTCAATTTAATAGCGCTCTTACTCGTGATAATGTGGTAAGACGTTTTCCATTGTGTGACGTCATTACGCACGCACCATATTTCGTTTTGCTATTGTTGATTGCCATGTTGTATTGAATGGAGCAGTGTTCTTGTTTCGCTTGCTGTTGAAGAATAAATACGCTTATAGGCTGAACCACAATATCCTGCTTATCTTCTCAAGCATAAGGAAACCGCACCCTCTGACATATCCTTAACAACTTTGGAAAATTATATGCAAATGCGTGACTTCATAACGCTCGGGAAAGTCCGGAAGCACGAAGTTACTCAATGTTTTCAGATCGGCTGTAGAGTATGCAAATCGCTAAACAAACCGATATTCCTAAATTTCCAAACCGAACGAAGATTTCGAAATCGGAATAAAGCAAACGTTTGATTTGAAAATAAATCTTTTACTTTTGTTTTTTTCCCCCCTTGAAAAAGTTGTCGACCACCCGGATGGAGAAGTTTTGTAAGTTATACACCCGACGTAAAAGATGCACGCCCCGGGCGTCCGGGCAAACGTTATTTCAAACACTGATATATCACAGGGAATACTGTGCTGCCCTAGTAAGCCTGTTGTATGAAATAATACAGGCTGCTGAGAACAGATGTCAAAGATCTTCAAAGACTACTACAAAAGTACAGTTCTCACGCACAAACGCTTCAGCAGGCTTCCCTACGTACTAGACTAAAGCTGTGTACTCTCAAACTCCCACTCAGGTTTACAGACAACTGGCATGACTTCATGAAGTTGGTCGTTTGTTGTGTCTAAAAGCAAATCTCCTGACCAGCCCGTGATATTTTCTTCCTGTGTGAAGTTTTCATTCATTGGTTCAATCATTATTTCATTAAAGGAGATATTTAAAAAAATCAAACTAAGTTAGCATCCTACAAAAGAGTAGCGAGATGTTTAGAAGACTGATGTAATGTGGAGTGGCTCTAACGAGTTATGAATAATCTTTCAAGTGTGCAACACTCGCATTTTGAATTCTCTTCTATGATCTTAATCAACTCAAGTGGATGAGCAAATGAAAGTTAATTTACAATGCGTGCCCTTAAAAAAGAGGATCAAAAAGCAGAGTCGACTACAAGATGCACAGTAATGTTAATTAGATGGAGTTCCAGATAGGGTATAGGATAATCAAGTAACAACAACTTGGTTCATCATCCAGCAGATAGATAATTACCAATGGTTGACTACCTAACCTAACTTGAATGGAAATCATTGTAATGAAAGGCAGTAAATAAAAGTGGGTACGTTCACATGCAGAAAATGATCTGAGTGGAAACACCCACAAAAATGTCATGAAACAGAACAGGATTAGGACCCAAACGTGTGACTTTAATGACGCAAGCCTTTTATTTTACGGGATATGGGGAGTCATGCACATTAGGCAGCAGTCTGGCGTGAAATGATAGTAAGCTAGAAGCCGACGAGATCGATTCCAATTGCCAGAGATGATATCGGACAGATGGGGTCGATACCGGACAGGACGGGACAGACAGGATAGATAATGAAACAGGAAATAAACAGGACAAACTAGACGGGAACGAAAACTGGAGAAAATAATAAACAGGACAAAAATAGACGGAACCAAAACTGGAAACCGAAATTTAACATGACCAAATAAACGGGAACAATACCAGACAGGAAATACCAACAGGAACAGGACCGAGTCGAACCCCACGTCTTGTGGAGCAGAAGTTCGTTGACAGGCTGACAAAGGAAGCGTGAAAGCGCTGAGCTTAAATTAGACAGAAAGCCAATCTGTCGATGAGGCGCAGCTGGCGCCACACGGGCATGGCTAATTGGGCGCCATGGCAACCGTGACAAAAAAATCCATTTGAGTTTTTAGTCCGACTACAATGGTCGGGTGACACCTTTCATCTTACAGTTACTCATGCATGTAAACAAATTCGAATAATTCGATTGCTTGTGCGCACAAGTAGTTGACCTCAACCGGGATACTTTTATGCACTGTGAGACTTACAGCAGAGACTGATGATACACGCAAAAACAATTTTATTTCCTAAAGAAAAGCCTCATGTGTCTTGGTTGACTTCTCCAGGACATTATAGTTTTGAGTTTGGCTGCAACGGCGAAGATTGCAGTTGCATCAATCCATATATAGTGTAAATCAATGCCTCTGAGCACACCTTGCAGACAGGACGCAGCAAAGAGGCAGACTTTTGAAGTACGTAGCAAACCAAAATGGTACTTTAATGAATTTCATCCTTTATATGTACAGTGCATCCGGAAAGTATTCACAGCGCTTCACTTTTTCCACATTTTGTTATGTTACAGCCTCATTCCAAATTGTATTAATTTAATCTCTTATCTCAAAATTCTACACAAAATACTCCATTATGACAATGTGAAAAGGTTTTTTTTTTTTTACTTTTTTTTGAATGTATTAAAAATAGAAAACTAAGAAATCACATTTACACAAGTATTCACAGCCTTTGCTTAATACTTTGTTGATCCACTTTTGGCAGCAAATACAGCCTCAAGTCTTTTTGAATATGATCCCACAAGTTTAGCACACCTATCTTTAGGCAGTTTTGCCCATTCTTCTTGGCAATAGGTCTCAAGCTCAATCAGGTCGGATGGGAGACGTTTGTGCACAGCCATTTTCAGATCTCTCCAGAGATGTTCGATCGGATTCAAGTCTGGACTCCGGCTGGGCCACTCCAGGACATTTACGGAGTGGTTCTGAAGCCAATCTTTTGAGATCTTGGCTGTGTGCTTTGGGTCGTTGTCCTGCTGAAAAATTAACCTTCGCCCCAGCCTGAGGTCAAGAGTGCTCTGGAGCAGGTTTTTATCCAGGATATCTCCATATATTGCTGCATTAATTTTTCCTTCTATCCTGACTAGTCCGCCAGTTCCTGCTGCTGAAAAACATCCCCACAGCATGATTCTGCC
The DNA here is from genome assembly GCF_059441175.1 of Urocampus carinirostris. Lineage (NCBI taxonomy): Eukaryota > Metazoa > Chordata > Actinopteri > Syngnathiformes > Syngnathidae > Urocampus > Urocampus carinirostris. Next base: position 29,853,467 of record NC_142355.1, read on the forward strand.
ACCACCATGCTTCACTGTAGGGATGGTATTGGCCTGGTGATGAGCGGTGCCTGGTTTCCTCCAAACATGGCGCCTGGCATTCACACTAAAGAGTTCAATCTTTGTCTCATCAGACCAGAGAATTTTGTTTCTCGTGGTCTGAGGGTCATTCAGGTGCTTTTTGGCAAATTCCAGACGGGCTTCCATGTTCCTTTTACTAAGGAGTGGCTTTCGACTGGCCACTCTGCCATACAGGCCTGATTGGTGGATTGCTGCAGATATGGTTGTCCTTCTGGAAGGCTCTCCTCTCTCCACAGAGGAACGCTGGAGCTCTGACAGAGTGACCATCGGCTTCTTGATCACCTCCCTGACTAAGGCCTTTCTTCCCTGATCGCTCAGTTTAGAAGGCCGGCCAGCTCTAGGAAGAGTCCCGGTGGTTCCAAATGTCTTCCATTTACGAATAATGGAGGCCACTGTGCTCATTGGGACCTTCAAAGCAGCAGACATTTTTCTGTATCCTTCCCCAGATTTGTGCCTCAAGACATTCCTGTCTCGCAGGTCTACAGATAGTTCTTTTGACTTCATGCTTGGTGTTTGTGCTCTGACATGCACACTCAACTGTGGGACCTTATATAGCAGGGGTGTCAAACTCATTTTGACTCAGGGGCCACACGATAGAATACCCATTCTGTCGGGGGCCGGACTAGTAGATTAAAGAGAAAGAAAAGGAGAGATAAAGAAATAAGAGAAATAGGGAAGGTAAAGGAGAGATGGTGGGACAAAGAAATAAAAAGAGAGAGAGGGAGAGAGAGCATGAGAAACAAAAGATAAAAAGTCGTGAGAGAGGGGGAAAAGAAAGGGAGAGGAAGAAAGAAATCCAAAGAGAAATAGAAAGACAGAAGGAGAGAAAAGAGGAAAAGCGCGAAGGGTTTGAAAAAGGAAAAAAGAGAAAATGGAAAAAAAAGGAAGTTGGAGTAAAAGAGGTTAAAAGACACAGAAGAAGAGAAAAAGAGACAGAGTGAAAGAGACAGAGAAAAAAGGGGTGAGAGAGATAGAGAAGAAAGGGGTGAGAGAGAGAAACAGAGAGAGAGAGAAAAGGGGAGAGAGAGAGAGAGACGGAGAGAGAGAAAAGGGGTGAGAGTGAGAGAGAGAGAAAAGGGGAGAGAGGGAGACAGACAGAGAGAAAAGGGGTGAGAGAGATAGAGAGACAGAAAAGGGGTTAGAGAGAGAGAGAGAAAGAGAGAGAGAGAGAGAGACAGAGAGCGAGAAAGAGACAGAGAGAGAGAGAAAAGGGGTGAGAGAGAGACAAAGAGAGAGAAAAGGGGTGAGGGAGAGAGAGACAGAGGAAATTGGAGAGAGAGAGAGACAGAGACAGAAAAGGGGAGAGAGAGCGAGAGAGAGAGCGAGAGAGAGAGCGAGAGAGAGAGACAGAGAGGGAGACAGAGAGGGAGACAGAGAGAAATAAATACAAGTACAGTGTCTTTGTTCGAGGCACCTTTCTTTGGCAACATCAAGTTGACATATTTCAACCTGCAGCTTGTTTTCCTCTTGCGCTTCTCTGAGTGTTGTCTCGCGGGCCGGATTCCATCCCTTAGCGGGCCTGATCTGGCCCGCGGGCCGCCTCTTTGACACCTGTGTTATATAGAGAGGTGTGTGCCTTTCCAAATCATGTCCAATCAACTGAATTTACTGCAGGTGGACTCCAAATAAGCTGTAGAAATATCTCAAGGATGATCAGTGGAAAAAAGATGCACCTGAGCTCAATTTTGAGCTTCATGGCAAAGGCTGTGAATACTTATGTAAATGTGATTTCTTAGTTTTCTATTTTTAATAAATTCAAAAAAAGTAAAAAAAAAAACTTTTTCACATTGTCATAATGGAGTATTTTGTGTAGAATTTTGAGATAAGAGATTCAATTAATACAATTTGGAATGAGGCTGTAACATAACAAAATGTGGAAAAAGTGAAGCGCTGTGAATACTTTCCGGATGCACTGTATAAATGCACCTATATAAATAAGTATATTAATGAGGTGTTTGTTACATGTAAACACACGGGACCTATCTGTAAAACCCAATTATTTAGGAAAATGTGGGGGATTATAAAAGCATTTGTCCTCTTCAGACATGTAAAGTTAACATTCTTTTTATTTTCTAGTTTTTGTCTGGTTGTTTTGTTTTAGTTTTTATCATGTTCGAAATAAAGTTTCGTTTGCAAGTGAGCATACAAAGCACGCTCAAATAAAAGGCTGAGCTGTTAACATCTAATCATGCACAGTAATCCTAATTTTAATTTAATGTACCTGTAATTTGTTTCTGTTACTGTAACGGAATACAATTACATTTTTTGTATCCTAATTACATAATGCTGTTACATGTATTCCATGGCCCATAATGTACAGTATTTCACAAAAGTGAGTACACCCCTCACAATTATGCAAAGATTTCATTATAATGTTTAATAGAACATCACTGAAGAATCATCGCTTTAACACAATGCAAAGAAGTATGTAAACAAAGACCATGGCTTACTGAAAAGGTATCCAATGGTCTGATAAGACAAAGATTAATCCATTAGGCTCAGATGGTGTGGAGCATGTGTGGCGAAGTATAAACATGTTTGTGTCGTGAAGCATTGGGTTGGGAGTGTCATGGTTTGGGGCTGCATGAGTGCAAGTGAAACTGGGGAGTTGCATGTAAATGGTCTACATTTTATATAGCACTTTTCAATTCAACGAAGACCTCCCAAAGCGCTTTACAATGTGCTTCACACTTTTCCCTTTACACACTAGCGAACCGATAGCAGCGTCAGCCATGCAAGGCAACTACCTGCTACCGGGGGCATTAGGGATTCAGTGTCTTGCCCAAGGACACTTTGACGTATAACACGGAGGAAATTGAACCTGTGACCTCTTGATCCCAGGATGAGTGCTCTACCTCCTGAGTTAATGCCGCATTTCATGAAAGGAAACACAAACTCAAGGAAGTAGGTGCAGGTGGACTTATGCCACCCAAAACAGTTTGGCATGAAAATCTCACTGAAATGTAAAGAACCACATTGAAGCACTTCATATTACTTGCTGCCCTCGTCTCAATGACAGGTAGTCTCATAAATTTGCTAAGCACTGTCACTTTGACTCTCTGGGTGTATATTGATGTCAAGGTTACCATCATTCCCTTTATCAACCATCAATCTGAGGGGAAACTCAACAATGTGCGAGTCAACTTGACAACAAATGAGAGGAAACATTCAGACAGGCGTTAACGCTCGTCTCACGCCGTAAACACTTCACACACTCCGTCGCTCGGGCTGATGAAAAATGACAAAACGTGGAGAAATAGAAGCCCCGTGGGCACGCCGCAAGACGGGAAAGACACTTTTCTGCAAAGCCACTCTACCGATGTAACCTACAGGAGTGAAAGTAGATATTAATTGGAGCAGTGTTTTTCAACCAGTGTGTCGTGGTGCATTAGTGTGCCACAGAAAATTGTCTAATGTCACCCAATTAGTGACAACAAATTTTTTGCAAATAACCTGTCATCGTCGAGTATCTGTGCAATCTTACGGATCAGTAGGTGGCAGCAGATCTCGATTTTTATTTTTGCCTGTTTTACTTCTTTTTGTCAGTATTTGTTAATAGCGTAAGGAACAGGAAAACACAAATTTAATAAAATTGAATTGGATTGTCTTCCTTGTCGGTCATGATTACCGATATGCATCACCTGTGCCCGCTCCTCTGGCGCCAACTGCCTCGGATTCTGATTGGCTCTCTGTCCCTATTTAAACCCACTACTATCTGTCTCCTGTTGTCAGTCCGTCTGCGATTCAGTTAACACAAGGCAAGCCTTTTTCGACACTGACTCCCACCTGTTTTTGCTCCCGTCCGTCCCACGGCTTCGATCTGTTTTTGATCCTGACCACGTCTACTCTGCCGTCGCGGCTTTCGACCTTTTTTGTCCCCGACCACGTCTACTTTCCTTTCTTGGCTTACAACTCGCTTCTGACCCCCGACCAAGTTTTTGCTCTCCCGTCACGGCTACTGACCCATTTTTCTGTTCCCGACACCGCCATCTCTCGTAACGGAAGATCCCCTTCCGCGTTCAGAGTGACCTGCTTCCCGTGTCAAGCAACCACCGGATCGTGGGCGCAACCCTTTCTCTTTCTTCCAATAAAACTTGTGAGAAACGCAACGCAAGTGGGTCCTGTCTCCGTTCTGGTACTGACATAGTCATTGATACCAACGTGGTGAAACATTGTATGTAAGGAGATTAGACATGACACTCCAGGGTAAACATTTAATAAAGGACTTAAAAGAGAAAAATAAGATAAAGAGTGTCGGGATAAATATGCAATGTAAAATAATAATATTTGCATTGTAGTACCTGGACTGGCCTAAGTTATACTATTACTGCCAATAATAGAATTAATGAAAAGTACAATAAATGTGTTTAATAGAGACGTTTAAGCTTGTTTTGCAATACGAAATAATTCACAAAAAAATATTATCTCTAAATTGTTTTGCTCCCTTTCTTCATGATTACTGATGTGACTCAGATGTGCCCGCTCATTTGGCGCCAACTGCCGCGGGTTCTGATTGGCTCCATGTCAGTATTTGAACCCGGTTCTGTCTGTCCCCTTTTGTCAGTCCATCTGCGAACCTCAGTGAAACCTAGGCAAGCCTTTTTTGACCCTGACTCCCAGCTGTCCCGTTTTTTGCTCCTGTTTGTTCCGGCTTCGACCCGTTTTGATCTGGACCACGCCTGCTCTCCCGTCCCAGCTTACGGCCTCTTTTTGTCCCCAACTACATCTACTGTACTCTCCTGTTCTGGCTTACAACTTGCTTCCGACCCTGAGCACGCCTTGCTCACCCAGTCCCAGCTACCGACCCATTTTACCGTCCCTGACACCACCATCGCACGACCCAGAAGATGCACTTCCGCGGTCGGCGCACCATCAGAGTACAAGAGCGACTTGCTTCCTGCGTCCAGCGAACACCGGATCGTGGGCGCAGCCCTTTCTTTTTCCTCCAATAAAACTTGTGAGAAACGTAACGCTATTGGGTCCTGTTTCCACTCTGGTCCTGACTCCCTTAAGTGTCACTGTTCGAACTTTGCTAAAAACACACAAACATGTAGTTAAAAAAATAGAGAAAGGAACGTAACAATGAAAACAGACATATCAGTTAGCTAGTTTCACATATCATTATTATTTTCACTGGGAAGAAAGTTAAGAAATATATACTATGAAACAAGATAAAAATGTAGTAAGGTACAATGAATGAAGATAACTTCATAATTTTAATGTTTGTCAATTTAGGCAACATTAAAGCCTGTCCTCAGATATAAAGGTTAAAGAAATAAAACATAAATACAGTGAAATAGATTTTTAAAAATATTTTTTTACAGGCACTGTCCCTTGACATTATTTAAATTACAAAAAAACAAGTCTAGGCTCAAAAAAAGGTTGGATTGCATTGAATTCAAGGATGCAACATAAGCATTGGTTGCGCCCTGATAGGGTTGGATGATGTGAGGATTATGTTTTTAATTGTAATTCATTTATGTAAATCCGGCATTAGCAACTGATAGAACCTAATCCCATTGTCGGTAAAGCTGGTGGAAGGAGAAATTAAAATAAATATTTAGTGAAGGGTGCCAGTATGTAATGGTAAGGCCCATAAATCACCTTTAAGAGGGAATAATACAGCCTTAATTGACTTTGATCAGAGGAGACAGAAATAAATTACAATTAAATTATTGACCCTGAGGTTTAGTTGCAGTGGTTTAGAACATGCATGTTGTTAATCGAGTTCTGTCCAATACAGAACTACTGAAGTATCCTTATGCCATGCGGAGCTAGGCAAATGCACTAGCTCTTACCTGAAGTCACTTGAGCTACTTACTGTAATATGACATAAAGTTCCACGCTTGCAACGGTCTTTACCGTATTTTCCAGACTATAAGTCGCAGTTGTTTTCATATTTTATACTCCGGTGCAATTTGTAGTCCGGAAAATATGGTGGGTTAAAGAAAAACGATTATTTATTTATTTCATTTATTGTTAAAATACGCCGATTACAGTGTTGGCGTAGCAATCAAAACCCTTTGCCCTTCTGGGTAGTATACCTGTCCGACAACACCTAAAAATTAGCCTGCACCACCCCATGGATAAAACGAAAAGAACAGCACACATACATACAGGGGTCATCAACATTCTGTGGGCAGCAGGTAACCCCTAAGAACACCTGTATAGCTCATGGACCTCTTCTGAAAAAAGCTCACCAGTGATATTGGGTACCTACAGCTTAAGGCAAGTAAAAATCCAGACTCTTGAAGATGTTTTAATGCCTTTGAAAATTAAATTTAAAACCAAATTTCCAAAAAACGCAATTTATACAAACAAAACAAAAGCACAATTAAAAAAACCTTCATTTTGTTTGTTTTTCAAATCGTATTTGAAAACTTTCCCTCTGAGAACAGAGCACTCAGCAAAGTTTTAGACATGGAAAACAAAGAGAAAGGATGTTTACAGTACATAATGGATCCTCATTAAAACTACTAACTACTAATTCCATAGACAAAATCCCTTTAGTTCAAACAAATATAAATCTTATGTGTTCACATTTTTAAGACTTTGAAAATTAGATTCAAGACATTTCAATGCCAATCAGGCCTAAGAATAAAGAATTTATGCCTTCTAAGACTTTTCAACGGGGGAAACCTGTGATAGGTCATTGTGTCTTTAAAAACATGATCGATCTGTATAGCATTTATTGTGTAATGTTCCTATCATTCATATAAGTATTATACAAGGCAGATGTTTAATTGTTTCACTGAGACGATTTGAAACTTTTGAAACGTAATAAAACTCATTACAGTGGGATCTCGCTACTTCGCGGTTCGACGTTTGCGACTTCAGAGCTTCGCGGTCTGTAATGGTTAATTAATATTTATTTTTTATTTTTTTTAAGGGGCGTCGCTACTTTGCAGATTTTCACTTTTTCAAGGAATCCCCCTCGGCCGACGACCGCAGGGCGGCGCGCCGTTCTCGTTTCCTGGCGCGCGGTTTCGGTGCAGCTTCACCACCCCCCCTAACCCCACAGGTCCCCCCAGCTACCCCTTTTCCCCGCGGCTGCCCGTCCGTTGGCCGGAGCCAGCGGGAGACGCCGGGCTCCGGCCTCCGCGCCGAGCGCCCGACCCGCTCGGCTTGTCGCGGTGTCGTGCGTATCGCGCCCGAAAGTACCCGCGACGCGAGTTAGGGGCTCGCTCGCGGAAGCAAGTATAAACCCTGTCGTGAATTTTTCTCCGATCGTCCCAGGCGGACGTAAAATCGCCCAGCTGTAAGACTCTTAGCGGTGGATCACTCGTGCGTCGATGAAGAACGCAGCTAGCTGCGAGAACGAATGTGATTTGCAGCTGCGATTGGCTGGCAACCAGTTCAGGGTGTCCCCTGCCCACTGCCCGGAGATGGCTGGGATGGGCTCCAGCCCCCCCGCGACCCTATTAAGGATAAGCGGTGCAGATGATGAGATGAGATTTTTATTTTTATTTTTTTTTAAGGTGCGCCGCTACGCGGATTTTCACTTATCGCGGGTGGTTTTGGTCCCCATTAACCGCGATAACCGAGGTCCCACTGTATAATAAAAATGTAATAACATAACAATTTTAGAAATGCATATCAAACTGGTAGCACTCCGCACTAACCAGTAACAAAATGTAGCTCTCATATACATAGAGGTTGTAACCCCTGCTCTAGAAAGTACAGATTTGAGTAATGCAGGATCAGAGGAACCAATGGCATTGAACTTTGTTTCAGGAATTATTCAAAATCAATAATGGTTTTCTTGCCTTAAGGGGTCACTTTTATCGCTTAATTCCACAAAGGTTGTTCTCGTTTCTGGTGTGTTTTTCCCTGTGTCATTTTAGGTTACAATTTTTAAGTGGCCCTTAATTGAACTGCAGCTTAGAGGCACCTGGTAAATTCTCCACCGCTTGTGAACTTTCTTGGTTAGGTATAAATTTGCGTTTGGAGTGGGAGTGGGCCGGGGGTCCGCATTGCCAAGGATTAATCAAAAAAGAGCAGCCTGAGCTCTGACTGCTTTGCATTGTGACGCCAAAAGACGGATACAACAACACAGGCCTCTCAGGAGAGTTCCTTAGGACATCTTGTTGCTATGGTAACATTTTGATGAGACCATCTTTAGCCCCTTTACTTTAATGTCCAGCGACGTAGATTCATCAAACCAGTGCCGGGATGTTGTGGCAGATGGAGATTAGAGTACTTCCAGCAACACCTCATCTAAATATTGTGTGTGCGTGTAAGCTTCTAGGAAGAAAAAGAGGCAGTCGGCATGGCGACTGACAGCCTGGCATGCTAATAGACGACAAGCTGACAGCGCATTCCCTTTCAAAATATTTCACAGTGTCCTGAAGGGTCCTGTCTGAAGGAAATGGGATTCTGTGACATTTGAATCAAAGCCAAAGTTTGTGGAATGGGGGATGAATGGCCGAAAACCATACATTGTGAGACAACTCATTAACGCTAAATTATCTTTTGTAAAATTGACACATCATAAAAAGATGGCCGACAACAGCAGAGCCAAAATGGAGTGATAAACATATTCAATCCTGGGGAAATCAATTTCTTTTCAACTGCGAGATTGTGGTTCATTGTTTTCTCAGTCGCTCACAACCTTAACCATATCATCATTTCAAATGCACCTGCAAATAAACATACATCGTTGAAAAGCTGACTCCCCAAAACTGATTTAAAATAGCCACATACTAAAAGAAATCTATGCCCAAAATATTAACAATGATATTTACTAAATGTGTGATAATAAAAATTAACATACCGGTAAAATGGTGTATAAATGTAACAATCTTAAAACATTTACTGCAACTAAGCAGTGCTTCGATGGCAGACACTCATAGAGTTCTTACACTTTTTTCAAGGCCAAATTTAAGTAGTTTTTCAGGACTTTCAAAGCCAATTTTTCAACTTCTCCATTACCATTAAAAGGATAAATCTGGAATGAATAATGTAATTTGCAGAGACAGAAATTTATTTAATTTTAATCATGCATGTGCATTTATCAAGACATATGATTTTTAGATCGTGAGTAAATTGCGAATATATTAGTGGATCTGAACAATATGTGCGTAAATATTTTGAGACAAATCTCTCCCAATATGCATTTTGGGTAAAAATAACAGTAATTCAATACTTTTACAATTTACCATTGAGAAACTCTACCTTAATTTTTTGCATGGCCCATAATAGATTGCCAAAATTGATACCTAATCCTTGCACTAATAGATATTTCATAGTGCCCTGTTTAGGTGTAGCATGAACCTGTCCTTAGGGAGCATTGATGCTTCATGAGACAATGCCATACAAAAGTTATGTCGGCACCCGTTAATCAAGAAGGAAGAAGAAAACGCAACAGCAAACTGAAACCACCAAGAGAGCAGTGTATGCGTCATTTTTAAGCAGTTTCGTTAGGAAAGATTGTAGCAATTTCAAGCATCGACAAGGACATCACCCAAAAGTATGCCCCTTTTAATCCTTGAAAACACAACATTAAAATTCAAGCACTTTCAAGTATTTCAAGCACCTATACGAACCCTGTATTCACAATTTTCATATTTCACGATCAATACCTTTCTTGACTGTATAGTTTTGTCATCGTTTTCTACTTTTCCCTCCCCACTGTAAATTACAATAAAATGAGATGTGGTCCTTTCTAGACACAATGGGACAGCGCAGATTGACTGAACAGGAAGGAAAAATAAGGCAAGGGGAGACATTAGGACACAGCACGGCCTTGGGCCATTGGGTGGCTTGGTTGGCTATGCCTGTCTTACACCCTATTTTGTAATTTTAATTTAAAGGCATATAAATAAACCCCCTGGTTTCAGTCTTGTATTTCATTCTACAATCAGCTTATACGCGAGTCTAAAATGTCCAAAATGGCTGCTTCAAGCCTAAATAAATGACTTCCTGTTGAACGTTAGGTACATCTAGACTAGGGGTCACCAACATCGTGCGCATGGGCAGTGATGGGTGATTTCCATTTTCTGATAAATGTGATTTCTTACTGGCATCAGAAATTATTTACATAATCAGTGTCTTCAAATACATGACCAATTCTTTTTAAAACAAGCATATAATTTCTTTATGCAACTCAGTCAGTGCCCTTATACAAGGAAAATATTCAATGGTTGACAGAGCCAATTTTAACCTTACTTCTAAGAATGGCCACCTGGTAATAACATAATAGTAACAGCATTGTAATCAGGTATTGTTTTAGCAATACATATCAAACTTATATCGCACCAACTAGTAACTAAAAAGTACCTCTCGGGCTTCAGGTTGGTGACACCTGTTCTCGTCATGTTTACGTGTTTTAATATTAAAGACGACTCATGACAATTATCCGTCAAGGAGTGTTGGTGCCGAATTATTTAAGATTCACTTTTTCATTTCAAATGTCAACATTACTCAATTCTGACAGCACGCACATTAAAAGCGCGGCTTCATGCGGGGAAGACGAGCATCTTTGTTCCTTCATTCACGTCCTCAAGTTCATAAAAATTAATTGTAACAGAAATAAAACACCCTAAAAAGGTTAAAACTCTAAAACACATGATTATCTTGTTTTTAGTTTTTAACAAAACCGATTGTGATAGAATTTCTTACCAGCATTCAAATTACAAACTCAAGAGAAACATCCATCTATCCGTTATCTGCACCGCTTATCCTCAGTAGGGTCGCGGGGGTTCTGGAGCCGATCCCAGCTATCTTCGGGCAGTGGGCATGGGACACCCTGAACTGGTTGCCAGAGACAGACAATTAATTGGCAATTTGGACGGGTCAATTAACGACATGTTTCCTCCCACGTAATGTAGGAGGAAACCGGAGTGCCCGGAGGAAAACCACGCAAGCACAGGGAGAACATGCAAACTCCACACAGGAAGGTTCGATCTCGTGACTACATAACTGTGCTGCGGATTCTCGAGGGCATGCTTGAATGGATTAGGAAATAGAAAAACCCGCAGCTCAAGTACCAGCTACAGCAAGTTGCCACTGATCACATTCCGACAGGTTTATCCTTTGATTCAGCTTGAAATGTTTTCTAATCTGGAAAGAAACAAAGAATCGGAGGTCCTTTCAAAGATTAAAAATAAAATAAAGAGAAAATTGAAAATACCAAGCTTAGCAACATAAAAAGTTGTGCTATGTTGTAAGTATAAGTTCTGTTGTTTGCTGAAGTTTTAATAACTACATTTTTGATTTTATGACGTCTCAAATACATTTGTTTGAGTTAAATAAACCCCAACATTGTGTCAATGTTTGCACGGTGCTAATAAAGTAGCTACGTGTGACACAAACTTTACCAAGCCGACGCCTTTGCATTTTTTTTGCAAATCAGTGTTCGCTCGAGGGCTTTATTTGAACAGTGGCGGAATCTGCCCGACATCGACATTAAAGACGTTCTGCTGTAATAACTGCCTTGAGCGCCGTAACCGCAGATAAATGGATAGTTCACTGGACAGAAGTGTTCCATGATGATGTAACGTAAGCACACACCGGCGCCCCTCATTTTATTATCAGGGCGCCAGGAAATAAACTATAAAGGTGACTACAAGGGACTGATAGAATGACTGTAGGCAATTTTACCATACAATAAAAGACTGGAAATCAATGTGAGCTTGCTGTGGCTTTAAAGACTAACATCTTACTCTGGAAATTGATAAGGTATTACAGAATTACGATTCTTGGAGGTTTTAAAGGGTTCCAAAAACTGTAATACAGACCCTTACTTACAACCATTTGTGTTCCAAAAAATGTTGAAAAATACCCGGACATTGCTGTAAGTTAGATTTTGTATTGTGTGCACCTTTTTCCGAGTACACTACCACGACCGGCGGGAGGCGCTGTGAGAGGTCACCCAGCATCCACCCGGAAGAAGAAATCCGCTTCCTCCTCCTAGTTTGTGTGTAAACATTCTATACTGCATCTCCAGCGCGCTAAGAACTTTGATATTTTTATTGTTTAGTATCTCGTGAATCCATTCAATATGGTTGCTATAAACTGTAAAGAAGAGGCGAGCCATTTCTTTTGAAATGAAAATGGTATAAGAAAGCTTGATGCGGTTGAGAAAATGGTTGGATCGGTTTTTATCGACCACTTTTTACCACGGGCGAGGACCTCTTGAAGCGCATCTTACAAATATAAGTTAAACTCAACTGTATTTATCTTTATAGAGTATATTATTTTATGAAATGATTGTTTTTTAGGACAAAACAATAAGGTTACTTATACATGCCTTAAACATACTTGCATAAACCTTAAACATACAAAATATAGCACTGGAGCAACTTACGAACAAATTCAACTTACAAAAAATCGTCCGGAACCTATAGTGTTGTATTAAATTCAGATTGCGCCGAAAAGGAAATTTAAAGCTGAGACTGAAGTGCGAAAATGTGAAAAGCTTGGCTGAAAACTGAAAATAAAACACTGACAATCATTTTAATAAAAGTACAGGGTATGTAAATACTGTACTTGTTTTTGCACTAACTGTTTAAAAGAAAAGGTAAAGCTCTAAAATGATGAATAACTGACAGGCTTATTCCTAGATGCTAATGTTGAGTGTTTAATTTATCAAATTCTCATACCACAAAAAAAAAAGTCACTAAGGTGCTTAAAAAAATCCAGTAGGACAAAATGAAAGGGAAATAGAACTTTGAAATGCAAATAACACAAGCACACTCATTGTAAGTTCAGTAGCATGCCAGGGTATAATGAAAAATAAATAGCTTTTAGCTACCACACTGTGCAGTTTAATGCAGCAACTGCACGCCAAAGTAAACTAATAATAATGGTAAATTAAACTCTCTACATTCGTAGCTAAGAGCCAACTAATCGACGAACTGACATAATGTCACACAAAAAGTACATGTTTACAAATTGAAACAGCTCCACTGTAGTAAGTTAGCTCTGTAATGTTAGCTAGCTGCTAATAAAAAACTTGAAAGCAGAGGGACACAAACTTTATTTTGAGAAATGCGCCCAGTTTAACAGTGTCCTAGCTCTCCTGCCTTCTTGTGCGCAAAATAAAAAATAAACTGCCGTGTCGCACACAGACTCGACCCCAAATGAAAGCCAGCTTTGCATGTCTCGCCTCACCTTAAACATGATCACTACATTGGTCTTTTGTAAGCCTTGTTGTTTTTTTTCTTTTGTTCCAAACTGAAAATAGAATTTTGCTCATTTATAGCGGAATAATTTTTCGGTGCTGGAGATTTAGTGCATAATTGGTTTAAAAGGGTTCTAAAAACTAAAATACTGTCGCGGTTGACCATTGCCCCCAATTGGCCCTGCCCGTTTTGCGCCAGCTGCGGCTCGTTTACTGATTGGCTTCCCTCCTACTTAAGCTCAGTTCTCTCACTCACCCTTTGTCAGTCCGTCAACGAACCTCCGCACCCGCAAGACGTGTATTTTGACTCTGTCCGGTATTGATCCCGTCTATCTCGCCCTGTTTGATATTAGTCTCCAGTGTCTGGTATCGATCCTCTCTGTCTCACCCAGTCTGATACCTTGCTACAATCTCCAGTATCGGGTGTCGTCCCTGACGATCTCGTCCTGTTTGATATCGAACTCCAGTCTCCAGTGTCTGGTATCGATCCCGACTGTCTCGTCCTATCTGATATCTGTCTCCAGTCTCCTGTATCTGATATCAATCCTGTATGTCCCGTCCTGTCCGGTATCGACCCCATCTGTCCGGTATCTGCTCGTGTAACTGTTGTCGATCTCTTCGGACTCTGCCTTACTTCGTCCGCCCAGCGATCGCCGATTCACTGGCGTTTGTGTTAACGTACATAACTGCCCCATTCCCGTAAAATAAAGCTTGTGTGAGAAATGTCACGCATCTGGGTCCTCCTCCTCTTCTGGTTTTGACAAATACGAATAAAATATCTTGTTTTAAATGCCACCTTTTTCTTAAAACGATCCTCCATGTTCATTTTAGGAAATTGCAATAAAAATTATGTCTCATTAAATAAATTATTTAATAAGCTTAGCAGGGGGTTTCCTGATTTAAATATTTGGTTTGCAGCTTCACTCATCTACATTCATCACTTGCCTTTACAGAATAAACACATTAGCTCCTTCATTAGGGAACCCAATATACACAGCAATATTTATTAGTCAGCCGTGCGTACTATCAAAAAGTCAAAACACAGCGGAGAAAGTTAGAAAAATATATCTCTATATTTAGGTCTCCAGTTACGTGCTCTACTTCTGAAAATGAGCATACACAGCGGTCACCGCCGCCCCGAGTATTTGGACCGCGAAGGGAAAAGAAACGAGATTCGAATGAGACGCTACGCTTCATTAGGGGGCTGCGAGAGAAACGCCGGGGAAGACGAGCAGCACAAATGTGTTTGGAAGCTTCTGTCCCATTTAACTGCTTTCACTCCCGAGTCAACGTCTTCATGACTGCAGAGACAACATGTGCTCGCTATAGAACCAGCTATTAGTTTGCTCAATTTGGTTCCAAGGCTCAGTATCCAGATGTTTTTAATGTTTTATTAAATAAATAGGATGAACAAAGGACAATTGATAGCGGTAATTAAATATGTGTGAAAGCGGGTCATTACCATCATTTCCGTTGTGCAGGGTGCACATTAATATATAGCTGCAAAAGCCAAATTTAGCATTCAGCCATTACAAAGAAAGCATATTGAAAAAAGTGCACATACACTCAAAGAATGGCGTGATTTTTCTGTTGAATAGCCCAAATGTTTTTCACCTCATTATAATTGTAAAAGGGACAGTGTGTAAAATTTAGTGCCCCGTAGTGGTACCAAAAAATGTTTATCCAGTTTGTCCAGCAGGATGCCGATACTGGCCCGTGCTCAAACCAGACCACACAGCTATCTATGCATCCATCCATTATCTGTACCGCTTATCCTCAGTAGGGCCGCGAGGGTGCTGGAGCCCATCACAGCCGTCGTCAGGCAGTGGGCAGGGGACACCCTAAACTGGTTCCTAGCCGCAGACAACTCACTCACTCTCTCATTCCACTTAGGAACAATTGGAGTCAGACAATTAACCTGACATGCATGTTTTTGGAATGGGAGTGGGAGGAAACCAGAGTGCCCACGCGAGCACGGAGAGAACATGCAAACTCCCCACAGAAGGATTCCATCCCATGACCTGGGAACTGTGCTGTGGATGCGCTAACCACTCAGCCGCCGTGTCACCAGTGCCATCTAGTACATGGATAAAAAATGTATTCAGAAGTGAGAGCTGGATACACATAGTGGCGCTAAATTAACGACTAAAAACTTAGCTAGCATAGCTTGCTAACCGACTAGTTAGGTTGTTTACCTACTGTGGCTACACAATCCTCCTGTCTTCGAAGCGCCTCAAATACAGTGCATTCTTTTGAGTTTAATGCCCAGCTAGGTGTTTGAGCATCGTCTTTTGAAGTGAAATACAGCCACACCTTTGACCGTTTACTGGGAGCCAGCGACAGCTCTGCAGCTGATATGATTGGTCGAGCAGCAACAACAAATAGCACGTGGAACGACGTCACTTGACCCTGCATTGGGGTGCGTTCGTTTGCTACGTTAGCACCGCAACCTGGGCGGGATCGATAGTGGAACCGAAATTGAGTTTTACTACTGATTCCAAGAAATCGCTTAACCGGGGAACCGGTTCCAAATTAGAACCGGCTATCGATGCGCAGCCCTAGTGCCTTACATTCAAGAAAATATTGTAGGTTGAAACTGGAACCATGGCTTTTGAAATGATTTGGCCACAAACAACAGGTTGCCCAAGAAAACAGTGAGTGTTAGCTCGGTTTGTCATTGTCAAATGTCATCGTGGGGGGGGGGTAAGCAACTCCTGAGTTGTGGAATGCTGAATGTTCTGTCTGAGTGGACTGCCACCGTGACCTTCGGGTGTAATTCCACTAGGGCCTCTTGTCAAAGTGTCAGTCCCAACCACACCACATCAAGAAATCCGAGAAAAAAACAAGAATGAATGACAGGAGTTGAGTGATATAGGCTGCTTGGGGTGCACAGTGCAAGTCTCCAGAGAGATGGGGCCAAAGTAGCAGGTCTGCTAACGTTAGCGTCAATAGCATTTGGATGTGGAACAATACCTGCAAAAAATGTTTTTACTGACTATTTAAAAGACAGTGTTGTTGGAGGACCAGTCTGTGTTCCACATAGAGTAGCAGTAAGATCGGGCTTAAAAAAATCCAGTCCGACCCAACCCGACCAGACCGATTAACTTGATTTGAGGGACCCACCCCAAAGTCACCTTAGCTTTCCTTCGGCGCTGTGTGTACTTTAGCGCAGAAGTGAGCGTTTCTGTGCCGAAATGCGCACTTCGGCTTAAGTACTCAGCTTTGGGTTTACTTCAGGCTTGGTTCCTTAAATCAACTGTGCACTTTGGCACCAAAGCATAATGAACAATTTGGCTTCAAAGTGAGCATTTTGGCAAAATGAAACTGAACAAATTTGCACAGAAAATAAAGTCATATTCTGCAGATTACAACATCCAAATAGTAAAATATCCGTCCGAAAACCAGAGCGTTTTTAAGCTTGTGTGCTATTGGCAAAAATCGGAAATGACATCTGACATGGGTGACGTAGAAAGAGGAAGCGGCGCGTACTCTAACGGGATACAAAGCATAAACATTTATTTGGATTTCGTGATTTGGAGTCAAACTGATAGTTTGGTAGGCATGTTCTTTATGATAGAGTTCTCTGAATAAGAGAACTTTGGTGCCGAAACTGCAGCACCAAAGTGTGTTCCTCAAATAAAAGTATTGTTACTTGTTTATTACTGTTACTTAAAATATTACTTAAATAGAAGTAAAAAATCAGTAATTCAAATAATTGCTTGGGTAAAGGTAAGCCCATGCAGTGCAGATCTTCCCCAAAGGAGAGGGGAAAAAAATCAGCGAGAGAGAGAAGACTGCCCCGACTCACTGATTGACTTTTTAAGCCCAAACCCGGCCCGAAATTTCACCTCTAACATACAGTATACACGCTGGTAATTTTACAATGTTTTTACAATACCATAAGGAATTAGAATATTTTCTTGAACCATTGTTTTGACCACTTGTTCTATGTTTCCCACTATACGTCAACAAGAACCAATTCTTCCAAATGCCCCAAAACATACAAAATTCAAACATTGCGGTCTTTGTGCGTATGACTGAGTTTCGTGCCCTATATCTGTACGTGTTTAGGGTGCCTAGCTATTGGTGGATGTCATAAAAGATACAAGTCTGCTATTGGTTTTCGTCACAGCATTGTGAAGAGGCTGGTATGCCATTGGCTAAACTCTCTTCCAAAATGCTCTTCTCTTCTATCAGTTCAAAATCTCGAGTGCTTCAAAGATTTTGTGAGATAAAATAATACTGTTTTTATTCCTCTGGGGCTCAAGACTTGCAGTGATGCTAAAGGGAGAAGTAAGACAATGTGAACAATGGGATTTAGATTATATGAGATTAGAAAGAAAGCAGGCACACACATCTTTAAAATATAGCTGTAACCAATCGATGATGGGAACAATTACTGAGGCGATTAAAGCAACAAAGTCTTCAAAGGTCATGAAAATTCTCTAAAGTGGAAGTTTTAAAATCGCTTTTCATCCGACAGCAATTTCCCCTTTAAAATCCCTGCCTCAGATCGGATTATTGTCGTATCCTAGTGGTCTACTATAGGTTCATAATGACTTCAATGTTACAGAGTAGCAGACTTTCCACATTCCAAGCATGTTTTAGCACCTTACCTCCCTTTTCTTATTCTTTTAGACTACTTTTAGGGGCACATTTATTACCCAAACAGCGAAAAAGAAGACAGTCGAAGATTCTACACTAGAGAAAGTTTCATCCGTCACAAGCATTACTCAGCAGGATATCGCAAGCGTGCACTTAATGTAAATATTTAAGAGAACCATCAGTCATCGGCTGACAGAAGTATTATTTCCATCGTAGCCAAACGGGAAAAAATGAGATTAGAAGCACATCTGAGGCTTTCTTTTAACAACGTGATTTTATATCATTTTTCACTTTTTTTTGTATATCTATTTTAAAACTACTTAAGTACAGTGCAAAAGCCAATCACATTGTTAAACATCTACCACAGCTTAAACCTTTGATCCCTCTCAGTATATCCTTACACGAATTCTTTGTAAATGTTAGTAAACACATACATTCACACCGTAACTTATATGCACACACACTAACACTTACCTCTAAACTAGGCTGACAAAGAACTTATATTTCCGACATGATGGGCGACAAAACGTGGTCGAGTTTTGCTGGTTAACGCTAAAAGATCAGGCAATGATTAACTGCCACCCGCCGCCGGGATCGATAAGACACACACCGATTCAGACCTTGCAGCTAACAGGTTCCCAGGCTAACTGCAACAGGTGGTTGACTAGACCCCGCACCTTGGACCTTTCCAAAAAAAACTTGAAAAAGAAAGCTTGTATGACTTGAACTAGTACTTCAGAATCACCATTTACAGCAAAGATTGAACCTGGAGTAACTCCAATGTTTTGCGACATAACAGTTCAAACATTAACTAATTTGTACAAAGCTTATAAAAGGACAATCCAGTAGCCAATTCAAATACTTTAAGATCTTGTAAATGTGTTAGTAGAATTAGATTACGTATTGACACAGATCTAATGGAAGAACTATAAGACATGACTTATGATTTGCTTTTTACAGTGTACACAGAAGAGGTTATTAGTCAAGACTTGGATAAGTAACCGGCGAGTTAGTAGACAATTTTACAAGTTCTGTTTCCGACCACAAATATTGTGACAGTAGGACTGACAGATTGCTGATAGGCAAGCTGACGGACGATAAACTCTTGTGACTAACAAATAAAAGATGTAGTGCAGGGGTGTCCAACGTGATGCCCGCGGAAAAAACCTGGGTAACTCGTGTGGCTGTTCTGACGATAGCTCATCAGTGAAAAAAAGATGTATAAAGTGGTTTTAATTGCTAGTATCTATTTCCAGTTTCCAGTGTCTTTAAATTATCATTTTTTATAATTCTGAATAAATATTTTCAGATTCAAGCAATTATATGTGTTATCTCCTTGTACCCGTTTGCCAAGAAGATTATTCTGCGGTTGAATTCGCCTGTTTTAGCCCCAACCCCAAGAATAACCTAGAATTAACAACATCTCATCTCATCAGCCGTACCGCTTATCCTCATTAGGGTCGCGGGGGGGCTGGAGCCCATCCCAGCCATCTCTGGGCAGTGGGTAGGGGACACCCTGAACTGGTTGCCAGCCAATCGCAGGGCAGAATTAACAACATGATAACAGTAATTCGTAATCACATAAAACTTGTTATTTCAGAAATGCATATAAAACTAATAGTCCTTCTGATGCCCTAAGAACTTAAGTCAGTCAGTGAGCACTATGTTGTGACTATTAATATTCTTTGATATTATTTTTATCCTATTTATCCTGGAGGGCCACGCTTATTGTGATTGTAAGCAATGTACACCATGCTTTTATTAATGACAATGGAGACGATTCTTTTCCATTATCCTCAAAAAATGATTAAAGATTAGCGCTCAGCTTCAAAAAGGTTTGTAAACTCTGATCTAATGTGTACCTCGCTCTGAAACGAAATATCTTATGAGCCAACTAGCAAGAAAGCTAGTATGAGGCAAGGTACCCAACGACTGCAACTTTAAAGTTCTGTGATTAAAGACGAACATCGCGAATGGCTATAAAGCTAATTTTCAAAGAACTAACACACAATCAGTACCCCAAACGTTGTGGCAGCAAAGTAAGCAACAAGTGTGCATTACGATTTATAAGGTGTTCTACTTTCCAATTTTTGACATGTCAGACCTTCAATATTTTATCATACTAATGGAAAAAAACTTGAAGGTGATTCCCTCAGTGGGATTTTCTATCCAAACCAAGGCTCAAAAATTGAGGCGAGTATTTTATTTTTAAACATGATGACATTGAGGCGTCAGTTGAAGGACGGTAGAAGAAACTGAAAAACAGAAGCATCCTAATAAATAAACTGCCTCGAATGTAAGATTTTCTCCTAAATGTAGCAAATGTCGGATTCTCTACAGTTGGCCCAATTTGGAGCTGACTCAGCCCATTGGGACCTGACAACATGAGTGGGTAACGATGATACGAGCGGTTTTAGAAGGTTTTATTTAGAGAAAGGCAAACTTCTGGTCTCCGTGGCCAGTCGACGACTTGCCCAGTGGTCCGAGCTATGAGTCATTCCGTCACTAATCCCCTCTACCTCGAGGCAAAGATCACGGCCTACGAAAACCGCCCCCGCTGCTTCTTAAAAATCAGCACAGAGATTTTTTTCCTCAAATGAATGACTCAATTCATACATCAGTTGTTCTGATAAAATTACTTAAGAGACTGTTATAAAACCCCTTTTTTCCTAGATTGTGGTCTTAGCTTGAATTACTTTAACGAGCGAATGTCATTAAAAATCATTAAAAAGTAATTGGTAGGCTCCCGAAAGCATCAAGCGGAACGATAAATAGACATATAACACACCTTCCTGATCAGCAACAGTCTGCAAGGAAGACTGACAGTAATCGCCTGAGTGTCTACTTATAAAGCATCCCCCTATTTGATACGTTTTTGGATCATTTCATACTGTGTACACCATATATGAATTTTTGGACAAGAACCTCCTACCATCCATCCATTATCTGCAAGCTTATCCTCAGTAGGGATGCTGGGGTCTTCGAGCAGAGGGCAAGAGACACTCTAAACCGGTTACCAGACAGTTCCAGGGCAGACAGAGGCCAACAACTCACTCGCTCATTCACACAGAGGGAAAATTTGGACGAGCCAATTACACTGAAATGCATGTTTTTGGCATGTGGGATAAAACCGGAGAGCCCGAAAGAAACCTGCACAGTGTAGAACATGCAAACTCCGCATGGGGAGGCTGCATTAGCTGGACTTGAACCCTAAACCTCTGCACCGTGGGGCTGCGTGATAACCTCCAAACCGCTGTGCTGCCCCGACAGGATCTCGTCTTGCTCATTTCTGCTATAATCAGGATCGTCTCTGTCACTGGTAGCAGTCATCAACAGATTGCTAACATTCCCTGTATTTTACATACCCTGTCTTGCTTTAAATAAATTGGTGCAGTGTTGAGTTTTTCAGGATTATTATGCCTTAATAAGGAGGATTTGCAATCATTAATAAGGGGAGCAATTGGTGAAAGTTGACGGGAATGAGATTGAGAGACTGTTGATGATACGTAAGCACTTACTGTACACTCAAAATTAGAGTTGCGTTAACTTTAAATAAAGATAAACACAGAAAATATACACCACTTTTATTTGTTTGCCTGTAGTAGTTTGCATGCGCAAACTGTCCGAGCTGATGCTGACGGTAAGCAGTCTTCAGCGGTCTCTAGTGGCATCCATTTGAGCTGCTCGTGAACAGGATTTTGTTTCGTAAAGCGAAGTAAATTTTTGTCTAAAAAAAAAAATAATAATAAAACTTGTACAGAGGCTCCCTTACTTACGGCCATTCGACTTACGAAAAACGGTAGATACGATCATTTTTTTCGGGGTGTGGAAAAATATCCGAACATTGCTCTAAGTTAGATTTTGTATTGTGTGCACCTTTTTCCAAGTACAGGACAGTACTGTAGTGCTTCTTTCCGCTGCTACCGGCATGTGGTGGCACTGTGAGAGGTCACCCAGCATCCAACCCAAAGAAGAAATCCGCTTCCTCTTCCTAGTTTGCGTGTAAACATTCTATACTGTATCTCCAGTGCGAAACAACTTTGATATTTTTATTGTTTAACATATCGTGCATTCATTCACTATGGTTGGTGTGAAAAGTAAATAAGAGGTGATCCGTTTGTTTTGAAATGAAAGGGGAATATGAAAGCTGAATGCGGTCGAGAAAATGGTTGGATCGCTTTTTTTCCTGAGCATTTTTTACCACGGAGGAGGACTTCTTGAATCTTCCAAAAGTAAGTTAAACTCAACTTTATTTATCTTTATAGAGCTTATTATTTGATGAAATGTTAATTTTTTTGTAAAAAACAATATCAATATCCATTGATGCGGTTGAGAAATGGTCGGGACGATTTTTACTTGATCGTCCGGATCCTTCATAATTCGGGCAGCGTCTGTATACCAAACTTATTTTGGTGATAACAGCTTCAGACAAATTGATGTTGATGTAACAGCTTTAAATTGTTTTAGTTAAAGAGCGTGTTCAAGGCTGAAGTGGGCTTTTTATGGCTATTAAAGGACTTTATTTGTAAAGTCTGATTGAAGACATTAAAGAGCCGCATGAATAACACATAGCGTCAATGAATTAGCGGTGCAGTGCCAAAGCAGCCGCCGTCTACGGCTGCCCGTGTATCTGATATTGAGCCAGACGTGGGCAAGGCTCTGCCGAGCCCTCAGGGAATGTAGCAGGATAGAAGGTCTAGCTGGAAGCCAACAACAGAGATATTAGAATAACAAAAGGGGCAGTGATGGGTTTCTGTGGTTAGTTTTACATGCAGGAAATAATCCAAGTAGAAATGGATCATTACCAGTATTCCGATTATGTAAAGGCTTGTAAACGCACATTGAAATCCGATCAAGGCGTTAGTCCGAATGAAAGTATCGAGTATTGAGATTGCGATGGTTGGGTTGGGCTTTTCGTTTTCAGAATCCTCGTTCATGTTTATGCATTTGAGTAGTACAGTTGCTTTTGCACTCACAGTTTCCCTCATCCGGAATATTTTCATGACACAAAGCGCTGTGGGACTGAGAGTAAAGAGACAAATTATACACAGGGTATCCATTGGAACATTTCCATTTTATTTTCTGTCCTCATGTTTAAATTTAAGAACAGAACACAATTTTGTCTTTGTACAAGCTGCGCTGGATTTTGAGCCACAGGCTTAAACATTTATAAACATGAACTCATCCACTTCCATTTTTAACATTTTCAGCCCGGCGCCCACCTGGTGCCAACCGCGTTGGAGATTTGGCGTCGACACTTTTTGGTCCAACACCATTTTCAGTTGCGCCATTTTCTGTTTTGCTTCTAAATTTTTACTTCACCTGTTTTCAGATCATGTAACCATTCAAGTGGGCGATTAGCAAGACGAGAATATATTTAGTACTGTGCTAAAAGTAAACACCAATTAAAGCTGCGTAACCTAAAACAAAAGCCTTATAATTAAAGGCAGGAGCACCAGGGCAATATACTGTGAAAAATAGTGCCAGATTGCAACACAGGCGTGTCTTTTGGTCTTTTTGTCATTGGTGGTTTGCATTATGGACCAAATTGTATTTGCTTGTTACCGCTTCTCATGTATTAAAGGAAACTTCACAACCAAATAACTACACCGATGATACAAAAAAGAGAAGAGATGCGTTCTTGATACATATCTTCGACTGCTGTTCAATTTGGGTGTGGAAATTGATTTGTGGGCTGAAACAGTTTATTTATAGTAAATATGTTTTAAACATTGCTCAGGTATGTGTTGTATAAATATTGTTGGCAAAACAGACCAATTTCTCTCGAAGGGCATCAAAAATGTTTCCACTGTTGTGTTTCGTATTTAGAGTGCATGTAGGGTGGAAAAGACCAGCTCCCCGTTTTCCTTGGTGCGGCCGTGAAAACAAAAAGAAAGAGTAGCGGTTTGTACTTCGGAATTTACAGTATATTTAGTGGATACAACATATATATCAATACAGTGTGTAAATCTGGGTTTTTGGCAAGCCACATACAAGCACATTTTGGAAACAAACAGGTGTGTAGCGCACTTTTAGAGCAAACAAGCACATTACTTTGTTGAGTTTGGTGAGTGACATGAATCAAATAATTTTTCATTAAATGTCAAGAGTTAAATGCGGAAAAGATGTCCACTTGCGTAATGACATTCCTACCGCTTCGCCCTTGTAATTAGAATACTCGCAGATGTCACGTATACAGGGTTATTTGTTTGTTTCCAAGCATTTAACAGTTCATTTGGATTCCTCTATTCAGCGCCAAGGAAACAGATGCAAGCTTTCTGGTTTGAGTGTACTGCAGCTTTTTAAATTAAGCCAAAATTCCGCGCTGAACACACAAACCCACAAAACCAATTAACCCCTGACGGTTCCAGTAAAATTTGCCTAAGATCCCAAACCAAGACGTACCCAAAGTAAATGTATTGCTGTTCTTGAACTGTTTGGAGAATATAGACGGTTTTAGTGTCTTTTGAAAAGTAACACTAGTGCAAGTGCTACCAACATTGAGTAATCTGAGTGTGGAACACAAAGAAATAGAATGTTTATATTCTCGTCTGATTTTTTTTTTTTTTGCATCCTAATTCCTGCAAAAGAGTGTAGCATGGGCTTCTTAGCTGGAAAACAGATGAGACAATAGCTTGAAGCCTTACCCAATACCTTGTCAAATTTGATCACAATCTGATCAACTAAACGTTGTATTTTACACATCTTTCTAAGGGTAGCTCAAGGCGTTTCCAAAAGTGGCTGTGTGAAGACAACCAGTTGAGAGTTTGCATTTGTATTTAGACATTGTGAAAGAGTTGTAAATGTTTGACTATTCTTTCTAGAAGTCTATCAGTGATCGTGCCCACTTCGCGTAATAATGTTGTGTAAAAATGATTCACGATTAGCTTTGCACATGTGTACTTATGACTCTGATTTTAATAAACAGCGTAAATATGTCCATATTTACATTGGAAATGTCATTGGCTAACCAATATGTCAATCCACATTTGAATCGGTCACTATTGGCTGAAGAATTTGGAACCTAAATTGCTCATGATAAATAGGTTGTCACAGGCTCACAGGCTAAGGATTGTGAAAAAGTTTGCAATTGGCAAAAAGGGGTATCAATCAAAAGGTCAGAGATTAACGTAAGTATCGGAAATAATCTGACAAGTCTTTATTTTTAAAAGGAAGTAACGAAGGCAAGCAAATGGAATATAACGAAGCTTTTTAAACAATGCAGGAATTTTTTTAGGCAATTTTTTTTTTATCGTGTGTTTTGGAGTAAATATTTTACATGGTTAGATTCACTGGATTTTCATGAATGTAACAACAATATTTGCGGGGAATCATGTCATGAGTAGAAGTTCCCAGCGCTTTTGGTGAGCTACCTTGTTTTTATAGTTTGGGTATCTTGTTTCAGACTGATATTGATTTTCCTGTGATGGGTTAATCCTAAAATGGTCGTCATATCTTGAATCCCACGGGTTTAGGCTTTCCAATGATATGTGGAATTACAGTGATCGGTGACATTGCACAGACACGTATTTGTTTATCGTGAAGGTTAAGGGGTTAATAGAAGAAAGTCAGCGATGCACCAAATATGCGAAAAATGAACCGGGATATAGCAAGGGAACACTGTACTACAGTGACAACAAGAACTATGATGGGCTTCAGTGTGTGTTTTTCAGAACGTAATCGACAGCTGAGGAAACTGCAATACACGGCAGGAGCAATAAACTTCAATCACAGGTTAAACCGGTTTAGTATTTCAGTTGGAGCTGAGTGCGCGATTAACATATGTAGAAAAACGTGTTAGCAAAGCAACCAAATCACCTGGTGCACTTTCACAATAATCCATGACCAATTTCAACAAAGCTACGAGTTTCTCCAATACACCAGTTTTGGGGGAAAACTTTGAGCAGGTAAAATCAAACGAACCTTCATGAAAAAAAAAATCAAAGGATATCACTGCCTAGAGTTGATGACGAATAAAGGGCTTATTGCATCCAAATATCGGTTAAGGTTTCAAACGTGCCGAAAATGCCCCGGGCATAATGCTGGTTTAGTTGCAGCAAACTTGCGTCAGTGTCTCACACACAATATGCAGAGCAGCCAGTGTAGAGAAAGATCCTCGGGCTACCATACAGATGCACTTTTCAATTTCAGACAAAGCCTCGCTATGCATATGTGCAGCATTTGTTCAAATGCTCATCGTCTTAATCATCCCTGTCGAAAGACATCATACCTCAGAAGACAAATAAATACATCAGGCCCTAGCACAAGCACTTGATAAAAACAATTCAGGAGACTGAGAAAATGTTTCCCTTTTCTTTATCTATTTAGTTCTAATCTATTGTGTAGTGGATTTAGTTTAAGTTTAGATTTAGTTTTTGCATAGAGGTGCAAAAACATTCATTGATCAGTTACTAATTATGTATTTCATTTATTGCTGTTTCAATAATTATTTGTCGAGTTAATGAATCAGGGGGATATTAAAAATAAGGCTTTAGTGCGGGCCTGTTTTGAAAATAACGTTTTGGATTTAAAAGGATTACAAAGTTTTTCACAATATTACTGTACTTCATTATACAGTAACCCTCCACTATAACACGGTTCTGCATTCTGATTGACTAAACAGTCCCTAAGAGAGTAGTTATTGGTAGAAAACAAATGAACATATATTTTACAGTTAGGTGGTTCAATATACAGTACTTTTATTTGTTAAACACATACTTGGACCTGGAAAAATGGTTTCTTTTATTTCTTTGTATTGTAGGGTATTTATTTGTAAATTGTAAAAAAAACAAAAGTAAAGGTTAGTACTTCAAATATCACAGGTTACTTTTGGAACCTGAATTATGAGTGATTACTCATGATTCTGAGACTCCAAATGAAGTTAATCATTTAAAATGTTTTTTATTTTTTAGGGATCTAAAATCGAGTTCACAATTTATTTAAACAAGTCATACAAAAAAAGAGTTGTGTTTATTTTGTTATTAAATATATCATGTACATTTTCGGTTTCATTTTTAGGGGTGTGCAAGACCTTCGAGAGAATGTTAAGTGTAGGTTAACTGTTGTTGATCTTAATCATAATTTAGAATCTTTAGAGTGTTAAAATTTGAAATCACAAACTATTTAAACAAGTTAGTAAACATATATGTTTATTATGATTATTACGTACATTTCCTGCTTCATTATTAGGGGTGTTCAAGACAATCAAGAACATTTCAGGTGTAGGTTAAGTGTTGTAGTTTATCATCTTTTATATTTTACAAAGTCTTCAAATTTGAGTCAGAAAAATATCCAAACAAGTTAAAAACAATGATTTATGTTTATTTTAGTGAATATTTTAATCATTTTTAGGGGTGTTCAAGACAATCAACAAAATGTCAAGTGTAAGATAACTGTTGTTGTTACATTTCAGGTGTAGTTTTTGATCTTTTACTGGTAATAGATCCGATCTTCAGGTAAGAAATGAGTCTCTCGACCAACAAGTTTCCCCAAACTGGCTCGTAGCATTTTTTTGAAAACAATTTAACATTTCTAGCAATTAACAACACAACAACAGAGCCAATGTTAACGTGTGTAGGTCGCATACCTGCAAGGAGCGTGGTAGAAGGGGTACCCAGGCTGAGGTATGTGATTACAGTATCCTGACTGATTCCACATGATGCCTATTTATATTCTCCTACAAGTCCACAAAAGCTGTTCTATTTCAATGTCCTCTCATTAATCAACGTCCACCCAGCAGCTACAGGAATTATGTCAACACACGAGTACGCTGCGGTTTGCACACCTGGAAAGGAACCTTTCCCCTCTCCTGTTTTTTTTTTTTTCCCAGACAAACCCTCAACTACGCCAGACGAGCGCCCCAGGTGAGAAGTGACATCACAAGCTCCTCGGGAGAGTCAGACGTTCGTAGCCATTCTCCCCGGGGCTCTCGGGAGCAATCGGACGGAACGACTGTCATAGAGGTCGGCTCCCGCCAGACGAGCATCTTCAGCAGTCCTCGCAAAGTTCATGAAACGTCACAGGATCATTGCAAAACAACGTCTGGTACGACGGACGTGAGAGATTGGAGCGAGCGCTGGCTCTTTTCCGGTTTTCCCGCCTCGTGAGGAGGAGGAGGGGAGGCAGGATGTGGAGAGAGAGGAAAGAGAGATCCACGGTGTTAGGGGCTGCCTGCCTATTCCTCCCCTGCGCGCCTCTGACAGGATGCATGCCGCTGTGGGACGGAAAGGACGATAGAGAGAAACAGCGAGAGGGAGAGAGGGAGAGAGGGAGCGAGAGAACGCGTGCAAGAGAGTATGTGCGAAGTTCATGCACGCTAAAACTGTGACTCAGGTGTCACTTGACACCTAAACCCAAATACCTGAGCTCATCTTTTCTTGTCCAGCTTGCGTACACGCAACTTTTGCAAACTGTCTCAAAGTAGTCATCAGAAACGTCCAAAATGTCATCTCTGAACACAGTTAAGATCTTAAAGGAATACCCAAATTCTAAAACACTAAAAATATGAAAAAATACGGTTTTAGTATAAAATGAATATATATTTTATCTTTCTATACACATTATTTTCCGATATAATACATTTAGAATACAGCCTTTCTTTGACTTCCTGAACTGTGACGTTATCAGAGTAACACCAACGCCCTCGCAAACCAGTCACCATATTGATCTACGTGCTAATTAGTATCAAGTGTTTTAATCCCTTAATGTTCCAGTAAAATACACCTAAAATCCCAATCTAAGATGTACCCTAAGTAAAATTAATGCTGTTTTTAAACGTTAAAAGAATATGTAATGTTTTAGTCTCTTTTGAAAGGTAAGACTAAAATAATCACTGCAAGTGCTACTCTCATTGAGTAATCTGAGTTGGAACACAGAGAAATAAAAGGTTTTTATTGTCGCCTGAGGGTGGCACGGCGACGCGGTGGTTAGCACGCAGCCTCACAGTGTGGAGGTTCATGGTTTAAGTCCAGCTACTTTAGCCTCCCAGTGTGGAATTTACAAGTTCTCCCCGTGCTTGGCTGGGTTTCCTCCGGTCGATTTGGTTTCCTCCCACGTCCCTAAAAACATGCTTGTCAGCTTAATTGGCTGGTCCAAATTGTCCCTAGGTGTGAATGAGCGAGCGAATTGACTGTCCCTGTGTGCCCTGTGACTGGCCGGCATTCAGTTTAGGGTGTCCCCTGCCCACTTCCCAAACATAGGTGGGATGGGCTCCAGCACCCCCACGACCCTATTGAGGATAAGTGGTGCAGATAATGGATGGATGAATATTCTCACCTTTCAATTAAATGCCTGCAGATGAGTGTAGCATGGGCATCTTAGCTGGGAGACAGGTGAGACAATAGCATGAAGCATTAACTAAGAGCCCGGTCACACATCCGTTTGCGTCTGTATCGAGGCTGAATCACGGCCAGAAATTTCTGCCTGTGAAGCGGACGTTATTGAACGCTTTGAGATCGCCATACAGACAAGATACAACAGTGCTTAATACGCGGTCGGAAATTCACGCGCGGTTGGCAGCGCGAAGAAGTTTTGCGCTGCTCAAAACTTTAGGGCCCGGTCACCAAGCCTTTCACGGGCGTATCGAGGCTGAATCACGGCCAGAAATGTCTGCCCGTGAAGAAGACGCTGTTGGACGCTTTGAGATCGCCATATAGACGAGATACAGCAGTGCTTTACACGCGGTCGGAAATTCACACGCGGTTGCCCGCGCAAAAAAGTTTTGCGCTGCTCAAAACTTTAGACCACGTGTTAACCACGGGCGGCACACGTTGTACACACGAGGTAATGACGCGGAACGACGTGCTATGGCCGCGGCCAGGGCGTGGTTACACGTGGGAAGGGCACGAAATTTCAGCGGGTAATCGTGGGTGGAGCACGGTCATAGCATGTTCTGCGCCTGTATCGCGGTGTTATTACGTGAAATTAGCGTGTTACGAGTGTGACGGTCACACGCCTTTCTCCGCGTATATACAGCTTGATTTGCCGAGCACACGTCAGTTGTGCAATAATAACATATTGGCTTCTTCGGTGCCATAGCTTGAAAACTGTTATGCACTCTACCGTAAAGCTTATTATGCAGAAATAAGCTTTATGGTAGAGTGCATAACAGTTTCAATAAGGGCAATTTGAATAGAAAAAGGCAAAATAAACATGTTACCTGCTCAAAAGTGATTTGTATACGGCGTGCATTACTATTCGATTACATTCACAACAAATACAAAGACGGAATGGTTTAAGTTGTATTACATTCCCAACAAATGCAAGACAAAGTGGTTTTGGTTATATGTTCGCCATTAAATTCCCTAAAAGTGATATAAAAGTGAGATAAAACGAGGTAAAAGTGGTTGTAGTAGCAAGGGGATGCAAATCTCGGCAAGGATGCCTTTATCGGCATAACGCCGGCTCGGCAGCTTTTATACCTGTGGTCCACACGAAAAAATGATGCGGAAATGACGCGATGAGGAAGCGGAACAGTCGCCGGCGTCTGTTTTGCGGGCATACCACCGATGAACAGCGGGTTGGCCAATTTTGCGCATTTTCCATCGCGGGCAACCACGGGAAAAAAAAACCCGCTAAATTTTACCCGCGATACAGACGCAAACGGCTGTGTGACCAGGCCCTAATACCTTGTCAAATTTGATCACAATCTGAAAAACTCAACATTGTATTTTACACATTTTTCTAAGAGTAGGTCAAAAGTGGCCATTTGGAGACGACACGTTTACATCAATTAAACTACACTGCGAATGTGTAATTTAGACATTGTGAAATAGTTCTAAATGTTTGACTTATCTTTCCAGAAGTCAATCCATGATTGTGCACACTTGCGCGTAATGATGGTGCCTAAAAATGAATCACTAGTGGCCTTACGCACGTTTATTTTGGGGTGTAATTTGAAGACACACCAAAAATATATACATATTTATTTCGATGATTTCCTTGGCAAAACAATGTGACAATCATCATTTGAATCGGTTACTGCTGGTTGACAGGAGGCGATCTCCGTTTTATCAAACAGGCCAGTCAATGCTAATTCAGGTTGCGGACAGTGAAAGAAAGCCAGCTATTGGCCGTGAATGGTGTCAATCAAAAGGTCAAAGGCTAACGATCATAGTTCCAGACTGATCATGATTTTTCAGTGAAAGAGTATATTCAGAAGTGGTTATCATATCTTGAATCCCAAGAGTTTAAGCTTTCCAATGATAAGTGGTATGACTGGTGACATAGTACAGACACGTATTTGTTTATCAACAGTAATTTTTTATTCGCCATGGTGAAATAAGAAAAATAAATACTGTACTTAAATGATCTGATATGTGAGATTATTTACCTTATTTCAAGGATTATTTCGATTTTTAACTACGACACGTAAAATATATTGTTAAATAGAGAAAAATAAACAAATAACCCGCAGAGAAGAAAATATCAGCTGTAAATTAGAAAGATTTTTTTTTTTTAACTGACTGATTTTACTATGTTTTATCTTTCCGTATCTTTTTAATTACCGTATTTTCCGCACTATAAGGCGCACCTAAAAGCCTTTATTTTTTTTAAAAGCTTACCATGCGCCTTATAATACAGTGCGCCTTATATAGGGATCAATATTAAGTTGCAAAGTCTTGCAACTAAGGCAAGCAGCCGCCGACTAGATTTTCCCCCGAAGGCGAAGTAGTCCGCGTTGTATGCTGGGATTTATATACCGGCGTTTCATTTCCTAACCAATGTGTCAATCATCATTTGAATCAGTCACTATTGGCTAAAGTTATTCGGAGGTGAAGGGGCGGATCCTTTTTATCATTTACAGGCTCGCATAGGCTAAAGGGCCGAAACAAAGCCTGCAATTGGCCGAAAAAGATGAATGTGAATCACACGTTGGGTTGCACTACGGCATAGAGAAAACATTTTTTACTATTCTGTATTTGTAAATATTTTGCTCTCCTAGATTTACTACACTCACGCTTGTAAGAAGACCATGGTTACGTATCATTATTGAATGTGATGGCTGCAAGAGAACTTAGGTGAGCTATGCGGCTTTATATTGTCCCGGTATCTTGTTTTAAAACGACCTTGATGTTTCTGTGATGAGTCTATTTTTAAACTAAATTCAATTCAAAGTGTTTATTGTCATATGCACAGTAAAGAACCCCGTTCCCTTGCACAATAAAATTCTTACTTTGCTGTCCACACAGTTGCCAGCAAAAAATAAAATGGAAACTAAGAAATGTTAGGCATTTCTTGAATCCCAAGACTTTAACCTTCCGAATGATATTTGAAACGATGCATTTGAGTGGTTGGTGACATCGTACAGACAATGTTTCTGTACATGTCTGAGAAATGTATTTGCTTCTTTGCAAGCTTTGGGAATGTTAAGGGGGTAATAAGTTGGACTGAACTATCTGACTGTTTTGTCGACGTTCCCATTGTAGCGCCTTATAATCCGGTGCGCTTTATGTATGGAAAATATAGGACCAAAAACTATTTTTGGGGGGTGCGCCCTATAACCCGGTGCGCCTTATAGTGCGGAAAATACGGTACCCATAGTTAGATCGACCATGGCATAAATGAAGCAACAGCGTTCGAATCACATGAAATACTGCATCCCCAAATGAAAGGCTTTTAATATTAAGGGTACTTAGCTAGAAACAAATCACAAAGTGTATTAGGTACAGTACAACATTAATATTGTGTTTGTGATTGAAATCCATCCATTTTTATCCATTGGAGCTGAGGTAATGACCAATCACGACTCAACCCGACAAAAAGGTGAGCCGTGAATGCTCTCTACCTGAACACTTTCAAGAGCAAGGCAAAAACCTGGAGGCAAATATATTGCCAAACAGCCTCTGAGGGGTGAACATAGTGTCCCCTAATTGGCCGGTTACACAGTCAACCAGAAAGTGAAGAGTAGACAGGAAGGATTGTCAGCATGGAGGAAACGATAAGACGAGACATGGGAGGAGATAAAAAGAGGTGCACGGGGAGCTGGGGTTGGAGCTCCTATTGTGTGTTTGTCCCCAAATGTAATCCTGACTTCATCTAATCTGAGTTGGAAAACACAGAGAGACACAGCCCGTTATCTGGAAGCCTTACACCGGTAAAAACAAAGACTGGAGTGAGACTGAGCCCGTGGCTTGGCTTATGGGGCTGTGAAATTTCAAACTCCTAACCAGCACGCTCAAGGTCACACCTGAGATCGCCTCCGTTCATGCTACATGAAGCATTTAACGAGCCCACTTTGGAAAGAGGACAAATAGCCTCAAGTTTTATTTTAACCGTACAAATACAGGAGAGCCCGGAATACGACATCAAAGGTGGAGATCGCAAAGTGAAATCTCCCTTATAGCTTATGATAGAAACCTATGGTAGTTACAAAAATCCTACATTAAAATGAACAAATAGTGTACTACTCATGTTTAATATACATGCATATGATTAGATTGTGGGGCAGCACGGCGGAGCAGTGGTTAGAGCATGTGCGGCACAGTTCTGAGGTCATGAGATCGAACCTCCTGTGTGGAGTTTGCATGTTCTCCCCGTGCTTGCGTGGGTTTCCTCCGGGCACTCCGGTTTCCTCCCACATTCCAAAAAACATGCATGTCAGGTTAATTGGCCGGTCTGAATTGTCCCTAGGTATGAATGAGCAAGTGATTTGTCTGTCTCCATGTGCCCTGCGACTGGCTGGCAACCAGTTCAGAGTGTCCCCTGCCCACTGCCCGAAGATAGCTGGGATGGGCTCTAGCACCCCCGCGACCCTACTGAGGAGAAGCGGTGCAGATAATGGATAGTTGCAGCCCTAAACAGAATAGCATTTTATTTCAATTTATTATATCATATTCAATTTTATTTTATTTATCAACCAATAGCAAACAGCCATCTTGGAGAAGTACACAGCAAAGTGAGTTTTGGACATTGTTGGGCACACAAAATTATAGATTTAGGTTATAGTGGTGAAAATGTCATATAGAGAAGCTGAAAAAACATCTTATTCCACGTTGTAGAGTGAAAAGTAAAAGGTAAGGGATGCTGTATCCCAGGGTCTACTGTCTTACAAAATAAATACATGAAATTATCATTTCAAAGTTACTGCATGATAAACATAATTTTTGAAAATGTACACCTTTTGATGCTTACAACACACGTATACACCCAAGGATAATTTCCTCCTTCATTTCTCCTCATCGCTGCCTTGTGGGACTCTTTTCAGAGAAGATCTTGATACTCAATTGCGCTTTCAAAAACACATGCGTACGAAAGCTGTGTCATAAAAGTCCAAGATTACACCCTTGGGCCTCATCGCAATGTTCTCTCGAGTCTACATCTCTTTTCTTCCGGGTCTAAGGGGTTATCAGGTCCAGTTGGTTCTGGATCAGTTCTTGCTGACGTCTTATTAGCAAGCATTGAGGCACCTGACTCCAAATGAGGTTCCGACACCTTAGAGGGAAGGTCTTCTCTAAGTTTCTTTATGTATCTGATCAAGAAATACTAAAGCGGACTGGTCAGAAGACTGGTCTAGTTACATATTCAGCCACTTGAGTGAATAGCATAGTAGGTACATTTCGATACATTCCAGAGTATTTAGTTTTTTTTTTATATATCGATGAATCCGGTAAAAAAAAAAAATGAAATTTTGTGGCGAAATAAGAAAATAGCACACAATACAGAATATTCGACAATTTTAAACAAAGAAAACCACTGTTTGTCATATAACAAAAAAATACGTACAAATGTATGCTGTACACCCGTAGATATATACTTTTTTAATAAAAAACAGGCATTTTTGTTGTTTAATCCTCGACTTTATCTGATTTGATCGATATGTTGGTGCAGCCCTATTTTTTTTTTAATCTTTAGCTAAGAAAGATTAATATTATTATGGCTTATGAGCATACGGATGGATGGGTGGGTGGAGCAGCCATAAAGGAAAATTTAGATGACTACAATCATGATAATTGTGACATGAGCTCGCCATTGCCCCCTAGCAGTAACATTGATTGGTGATGGGAGACAGGACATTCCAAAGTACATACTGTTAGGATCTGGCATACTCTCTTCGCTGAGAGAGCACCAACCTAGGGGGAGTGGATGTACTGCACACACCTGCACCTAACCGCCACACACCGTTACCGTATTACCAGCTCTACATAATGACTGGCTAAGACAGCACACGCTGTTGGATCGTGGCTATGCCTTTACCTGGTATTTATTCCAATGACCCAGACTACTTAATCTCTGCTAGTCATGAATTGTCTCTATACTCATTGTGAACTATCCTACCAGTGACTTTTTCGTCTTTTTCCTAAATAGTTTTTCCCCTCTAAGAAACTATTGCCAGAAACCCTGCACGGTTTGGGTCAGCATCCACCAAGCGTAACACATACTAATAACTCAAGATGGCCTGTTGATAGAATTTTTCCACCATCTAAGCCAGTGCTTCTCAACTGGTCGGTCGGGAACAAAGATTGGCTGATTGACCCATTTTTAGTGGGTTGTGGGCTTTTGCCATGGCAAAATAACTATCTAGACAAAAAACAAAGGGTCAATTACACACAGCAGTAGATGGCGATAATCCCATGCTCGATCTTTTCTCCCTGTTCAGTCAATCGGCGCGTTTGAGAGGGACCGCTTCTCATTTTATTGTGATTTTGTTGGTCCTATTTCCTTTGTCTGCCCATAATTTCAGGTCCCAAGAGAGTCAGTAATAAGGAGAAAGAAAAGTGACAACCATCAAGTTGAAGATTGCAAAATATGAAAAGTTTTTACCAGTATATTAATCATAATTAATTACATACTTAAATAATGATTAGGTGTACGCTTTTTTAATATTTTGAATTTCTTTTATACCGTGTCCCTTTTTAAGCAGTTTTAGCGAGTGGCTTATATGCGATGTAGGCTTATATGTGAGTATGTACAGTATTTGAAGCGGTTTTGGTTTTGCTGGTAGTTTTGGGAAAAAAGGTGAATATAATCTACTATCTCTGCTTGAAACTGCACACTCCTTTCAATGGATATATTTGATAGGTGGAATTTATTTGTGGATTTGGGTCGCAGGGACAGCACGGTGGCACAGTGGTTAGCGCTTGTGCGGCACAGTTCATGTCTAGGGAACCTCCTGCGTGGGTTCAAATCCAGCTCCAGACTTCCTGTGCGGAGTTTGTATGTTCTTCCCGTGCTTGCGTGGGTTTCCTCCGGGCACTCCAGTTTCCTCCCACATTCCAAAAACATGCATTTCAGGTGAATTGGCCGGTCCAAATTGTCCCTAGGTGTGAATGAGCGAGTGAGTTGTCTGTCCCCGTGTGCCATGCGATTGGCTGGCAACCAATTCAGGATGTCCCCTGCCCACTGCCCGGAGATGGCTGGGATGGGCTCCAGCCCCCCGCGACCCTAATCAGGATAAGCGGTACGGCTAATGAGATGAGAGATGAGATTTGAGTCGCAGCTTCTCGTTGTTAGGTCCTGAAGTTAGACCAGTTAAAAACCACCGATCTAAGATGAGATTAATATGATATTGACGGAATAATTGCACATTTATTGATTCCATCATGCTGCTTTTTTCATCAGTACAAGCTCCTGCATTTGTTAGGATGTTTCAAAGCTCAAAAAATTGATTGGATAACAGCGAGCCCCTTCCCAGGCACAGCACTGTTCACACCTGTGTCGTATCTAAAAGTAGCAATGCCACCTGTGTCTCAATCGAATGTCTTCCACTGCTTCATGCACACAATTCCAATAGGCCCTCATCATATGTGAGGCCAACTCCGTCGGCAGAGATGGAACGAAGCTAATAACGATTCTGGAAGCAACAAATTGGACTCTAGCGGCAGTAGATAGCAATGAATATTAAAAAGAGGATTGAGTAGACCGAACATGGAAGCCCAGGCGAGCGACGCAAACGGGGGCGACGGATAAGTGTGACGCTCAAATTGCAACGATGGCGCTTTTATCATAATGACATTGTGTCTTCTTTGCTACATCCCCATAATGTCCGCCGTAGGCAGTGTTGGGAATAACGCAGTACGGCATTATTTTTCAGTAACGGGGTTCTAACTCGTTACTTTTTCCGCTGTCACAATGACGTTATCGTTACTGATGGTTAAAGGCATTTCGTTACTTTGGCTACAGAACGCTAACAGCGCCGTGTCTCCGCACACCCGAAGCTGTTTTTATTGTCGCGGTTTGTCGCTTTCCTCAGAGTTCATTACGTCTTTTGGGATCGTGTCACCATACAAAATAGTGACAACCATATAGTTAGATGGGGATTACGAATACAGTATCTACTGAAAGAAAAGGCTCATTGGGGGTACAGCAATCTACTCGTGTCCAAGAAACAGCTCATAGGACTCCCACCAAATCTGATCGATATTGCTATGTGACATAGTGCGATTGTGTTAGCGCAGCACCCTGCGGTTTGAGCCTTGTGTTAAACCCTAACATATCACCCCCAGACGAGGGCGCTGTTTTCTTTATAAAGCATGTCAATATGATTAAACCTCATGTTGACTTCATTTTAAGGACCATTTTTGTATTTTTGTTTTTTCAAACAGCTTACATGGAAAGATGTATTAAAACAAAATTTCATTTTTCTATTAAAGAACATTTAACATTAAAATAACATTTGAGGGAATAATTCTGGGTTTTTAGACAACACAGAGGAAGGTGATTTTGACCCGAGGAGAACAGGGTGGTTAAGTACCCCCCCCCCTTTCTTTTAAAATCGATAATCACATCGAAAAATGAAATACCGGTCTGAAAAATTGCAATTAGGTTTATTTCCAGAATCGTGCAGCCCTGTTATATAGTAACTATTACTTACATGTAATATATCTGTATACGACTAAATCAAAATACAGTTGATTTACTGTGGTTGTGATTGAACCTGAGCTAGTCCAATAGAGCTAGTGGATGCAGAAGGGTCAGGGAGGGTGAAATAAAAAGTAAACTGATTTTAAAACCGTAACTTGCGAGGATTATCATGCCCTTACTTTCCTACCTTAATTGCCTCCTTATTCTCAATAATTGTCCCATTTATCGATTGTGAGGGTAACAATGCTTCGTTTACACGGTTATCATATTTTTGCTTCTCCCTTTAGCATCACTGCAAATATATTCAGTACAAAAAGAATGTAGAGTGGAACCTCGGTTCTAGACCATAATCCGTTCCAGAACCCTGTTTGATTTGTTCGATCACCGAAATCATTTTTCCCATTAAAAATAATGTAAATCGTTTTAATCCGTTCCAACACCCTGAATGTTTACCTTGAATGTTTAACGTAAACATAAAGCTAACCCAGGCTAATCGTACGTTCGCGTTATTGTAATCTTCCGTACGAAAGATTACGCTAACATGAACGTGTAAAAATTAAAAAATCAGGTCGTTTACAAGTCAATTAGCACCCGGGTCTCCACAACAAGTGGTGAGCGGTTCATTGGAAAGGGGGCTCCGTTCCAACAACCTCAATGTTGGGCTCCGTTCTAACACCCTGAATGTTTAACTTAAACTTAAAGTTAACCCAGGCTAATCGTACGTTCGCGTTATCGTAATCTTATGAATAGGATTCCTTACCTTTGTGGTGGTCAGCAGAAGGTGCTCGCACACCTCCTTCATATTTGGCTATTATTTATTTCTTAAATGCAATAGTTGTACGCACTACTTTTCCTTTTTCACCTGTAGCAACTTTGCTGCTTTCACTGACTTTCTTCGGAGAAATAATAAGGGGCTAAAACACCCGTACGCCGCTCAGCATCGCACCCTAGCGTACGCACTCACGCATTACCGGCGTTCGAACTCCGATTTTTTGACCGAACAGCGAAGCAAGAATTTCTCGAAATTTTTGGTTAGCCTCTGATTTGTTCGAACTGAGAGGCGTTCGAAAACCGAGGTTCCACTGTATTGTATTGTATTGTATTGTTCGAAAACCGAGGTTCCACTGTATTGTATTGCCCTAACTCGCGAAAGTCTTCACAAAGCACACACTGAACTGAACGAAGAGAGAGAAAAGTAACATTGTGCACATCAGCATCTTTATGATCCCGTAAAGCAATCCATTAGCCAACCGGCATTTTGTATGACGTCTCCTTATAGCAAACGGGCATCTAAGAGATGTATAAAGTGTTTAACTTGCACAGTGAAGACTTTCGTAATGTGAAATAATTTGTTCTTGATGTTGTTATGGTGGGGGAAATCTTCTAACAAGGGACTGAAAAACAGTGTATTCCACAATGTAACATGAAAGCATTGTAAGGTGGGAAACCATGACCCAGGGATCTAGTTTATTGAGCAAAGAGAACTGGTGACGTAAAACTATTCATTAAGACAGACTATGATGTAAAATTTGTAGGCTCAATCTCAAATAATAATAATAATAATATTAGAGTTGAAGTAGGGTCATATTTTTAAATGACCAAGCTAGTGACAGCATCTGCTAAAATACAGTACGAATGGACAGGCAGTGGCAGCAGTAAACAAATGGAAGCACAAATGATTGGAGCCATCAGGATCCTCTTAACTTCATGGTTGCGGTGCCCCTGCAACCCTTTTACTCATCTAATGGACTACCTTTTTACCGCTTGCATCATTTTGTCGTCATCACGAAAAATAGAGTTAAAAAAAAGGACCATCTCACTAAAAAGCAGACATAACGCACGCCAGACAAAAGTAATCGCACGTCAATGTAATTGGAACAGCTGCCAGATAACACGTCAGAAATCTGCTCCGCAATTGGAGCAGGTAATCCTAGTGCCGTTTTTGCCAATAAAGGGCAACCATGCACGAAGGAGAAAAATCCATATTGCAAGACAAAGAAGTGAAAACCTTTGCAGCTCTTTTGAGGAAATCCACAGTGTCTGTGGGTGGAGTAGGGTGGAAAGTGACGAACTGCCATGCGACAAGGCGGCAGTTATTAAAGGTGTCTCGTTTTGAGATTCCGTCGCCCTCTTAAATAATTACTAAAGCTTTGGGACACAAAAAGCACAGCCCAGGTCCCATTATCAAGTCGTCCAACCTCAAACAGGTGCAACTGATTCAGTGCAGGGGGACTTCTAATGGGCGGACTAACAGGTCTTTCAGGGTCAGCATTCTAGATGATACATTAGTGTTCAAATACTTATTTGCAGCTGTATCAAACAAATACATCGTTAAAAAATCATGCATTGTGATTTCTGGATTTTTCTTTTTAGTTTCTCTCACTCACGGTGGACATGATGAAAATTTCAGAGCCCTCCACCATTTCCAAGTGGGAGAAATAGCAAAATAGCAGGGTGTTCAAATAATGATTTCTTCACTGTATATTACACATAAGTAGTTCTTACTATTTATGGTTTTGTTATTTGAATATTGTTATGTGGTGTAGAAGGATTTCTTCAAGCTTTAGTTAATTTTTCTATCCCATAATAAACAGCAATCTAAATTTGCAATCCTCAACTCAGAATGAATAATGGCATATCCTAGGAGTCAATTGTCATTTGATTAAAATAAAATAGTTTATATTGTGATTGAAAACAATTTAGTAAACTGTGTTTACAACGACAATATACATGGGTACTCCATGAATAAGATAAACACACAATAAAGACCGAAAAGAGAAACATGAGATAAACAATGTCATAATGCATAAATAGGCAATAATATTTACATAGTAGTGCTTGGGGAACTTTTAAGGGTAATTTCTTTCCGAATAAGAGTGCAATAAAAAATATTGATTTGTAACAATAGTCCAAAGAAAAATACTATTCATTTGAATAGATTGCGCAAAGCAATAGTGGAAATGCAAATTTTTAACTCAAATGTTGCTACCAAAAGAATTTCGAAAGAAGAACTCAGACTTAACTCCCACTAGATTGCACTAAACGTAAAATAAATTGTACTGACTCGTAAGTGTTACATTAAAAAACCTGTATTTGATCTTGATCTTTCAAGACACAATTGAAACTAATGGTGCAAGTTTATCGTGTAGTTCAGCAGTTAAAAAAACCTGCATTCGAATGGATGGAAACAGGTGCTGGGAATATTAAATTGTTTTTCCAGGGGCGTGTGTTTGTATGTTACAATGTTCCAGTTCCATTTGCTTGATTTTGCTACAGTTTTTTTTTTGCACTGCACTTGAGGAGGCTCAAGTGCTTTTGTTTATCATCCAGAAATATATGTTAGGACTAGCGGGTGGACGAAAATGCATGGAAGCAGGCGCGAAAGCGGGTGTGCTAAAAAGAAAAGTATCAGGGTAAAAAACAAAAAAAAACACAGGAAAAAAAACCCACTGATAAAAACAAGCAAATGGACAAAAAATGTCTGAACTAGATAAAGGAAACATAAAAACAAACGTGTTGAGCAACGGCAGTGGAAATAGAAATGACCCAAAAGCCTGAGCTGTTTGAGCAGTCATAGCAGTCTTGTTTTTATTTATTATTTCGCTTACAACTTTTTAAATTGTATTTTTTCATTGTCTGTACAGTGTCCTTGGGTGGCCTGAAAGGCGCTTTTAAATAAAATGCATTATTATTATTATTATTATTAATAAAAAACAGGATTAATGAAAGACAGGTGGGGGGATTTGGACACAGGTGTGCGTAGTCCTGCCACACCCCCTTTGGTGGCCCTGGTGAAATTTAAATATGTGATAATTAAAGGGTTTGCATACAATATAACTGCAGTGAAAAATACCACTCTACAATTGAGCACACAGAACTGCAAATCACAGGTAAAGCCATAACTTGATTACGGGGAGCTGGGAAAAGATAAACGCACATAGAAAAAAAAATGTTATCATTTCATCATACCTCGAATCCCTCAACGGATTCCTTGCAGAAAATTCACAACGACGAATGTTCGACCCCTTGCGTGCCACAGCAAACACAACGTGGTGTTTGATAGGAACCAACTTGACCCCGGTTTCAAGCGGGGGCTTTCGGCTGCAGCAGGTCCCCATCCCTGCCCCAACTCCAAAACAGTCTCTGATGGAAATGATTAGGGACCCTTTTTGCTGAATGTTTTGGTGACTTGGCAACCTCGCCCATCTCGTTTCACTGACACAAAGCCGATTGTCTGCTACAAACGAGCTAGCTTTGACATGGTCTCAACCGTCTTGTTGTTTGCCCCTCAATCGCTCCTTTGTGTGAGCCCTCCTTTGCTCCGCTAGGGACATAGATGGTGACCCACCGCGATTTCCAGTTCCAGGCGAATAACACTACCCGGTGTTATCGCTCAGAGGAAATGGAAACCTTGTTTAAGAGAATGCTCAGGTCTAATCTTCTGTTTACTTTTGTTGCTGTTTTATCAGCTCTCTTTGTTTTCTCACCTGTAACCTTAATCTGACCTAATTTTGCGACATATTTTCTGCAAACTTATCATATTTCCCAGACTACTACAGAAAATAAGAGCTGATGTTTATGATTATGATTATAAGGTGTGATAACCTTTAACAAAAATGTCACGGTATCGGAGTATTAAAAT
Source organism: Urocampus carinirostris (assembly GCF_059441175.1). Taxonomy (NCBI): domain Eukaryota; kingdom Metazoa; phylum Chordata; class Actinopteri; order Syngnathiformes; family Syngnathidae; genus Urocampus; species Urocampus carinirostris. Next base: position 29,895,697 of record NC_142355.1, read on the forward strand.
TAAAGACCTAAAATATAGATTTCTGCAATATTACAGGGAAAACAAGTATTTTTTTCCCCTCGTTAAGCATAATTAATGTTAATTTTGAACTAATCATTGCTTTTTCAGTTTCAATTTGTGTCACTTTTATTTACTTCCTGTTCAAAAATTTACTGTGCCGTGTTTAAAAAAAAAAACATTTTCCTACAATTTACAATGTCAGACCACTGGTGAGCTATTCTTATAGCCGTCAGTTCACACCAAATGTATTTGGGGGATTTGTTTCTTCATTTGAAAACATTGGAACTGACAAACACGCAAAATGGGCCACAAGAAATATAAAACAATCACAAACATCTGTTGCAGTTACAAAATAAAAATGATCTTTTAACAGGTACACGTTCAACATTAGGGTATACACTTACTTCTATTCGAATGTAATAAAGTAGCACTTTTATTGAGTGCTAATGCAATTCAAAGTGCTCCATAAAATCAACGTAAATTCACCCAAAGCCAAATCACAATTTATCACAATGGTGATGCATTTAAAAAACCCTACAAAGTCATCAATGCAACCCAGGACATCATCAGCTGCTCTGCAGAGTCTGCCTCAGCACAACCAAGATTATTAACTTATTACGAAAAAATACATTTTTAGAGAAGTTGTCAGTGACTGCTAAAACTGTCCCTTTATAGGACTATTTTATTGTTTAATATCTCGTGCATCCATTCAATATGGTTGGTGTAAAGTGTAAGGAAGAGGCAAGCCGTTTCTTTTGAAATGAAAGTGGACTAAGAAAGCTTGATGCGGTTGAGAAAATGGTTGCATCGCTTTTTTTCTGCCATTTTCTACCACAGAGGAGGAAGTCGCCTAACTCTTGAAGCGCATCTTACAAAATTAAGTTAAACTCAACTTTATAGAGCATATTATTTTGTGAAATGTTTATGTTTTTAATACAAAACAATACAGGTTACTAATACATGCCTTAATCATACTTATATAAACCTTAAACAAGCGTTCCAAACTAAATATAGAACTGAAGCAACTTCAGATTCAGATTCAGATTCAGATTCAGATCTACTTTATTGTCATTCTAGTACACGTGTATACAGAACGAAATGTCGATGCATCTGACCCCCACAGTTTCCTTGGATGTACAGATATAAATAATGTTGTATTGTATTTTGGCTACGTATAGTATTTTACCATAGTGCCGATAGTGCAAGAAGAGTAGCTAACCAGATGCGCAAAATGGGCAGTCAGGTTAACAAGTCAGGTACACAGTAACATTAACACTGTAACAATAACGCTGTAATTACAATAGTGCAGAGAGCAATGTGCAAGGAGTGGCAAGCTATAAAAAAAACTGCCAGTAGTGCAAAAGTCAGATTAGCAGCCGTTTAGATTTAAGTTAACTATATGTTAGATTGACCATTTAACAGTCTAATGGCCAGGGGGACTAGACTATTGCGGAGCCTGGTGGTCCTGCACCGCACACTGCAGTACCTCTTCCCAGAGGCTAGCAGAGTGAACAGTCCATGATGGGGGTGAGAGGGGTCCCCGGTAATGTTTTTAGCATGGGATAGGCAGTGCTTCTGGCCTGAATGGAGGGAAGTGTAGTCCCGATTATTTTCTCTGCTGTCCTCGTTACCCTCCTCACACTACCCCAGTCGGTAGCGCTGCAGCCTCCACACCACACAGAGATACAGCTGGTCAGGATACTCTCTATGGTGCCCCTGTAGAATGTAATGAGGGAGGGTGGGGGCAGGTGGGCTCTCCTCATCCTCCGCAGGAAGTACAGGCGCTGCTGTGCCCTCTTAACCAGTGATGCAGTGTTTACGGACCAGGTGAGTTTGTTTGTAATGTGCACCCCTAGGAACTTGATACTGCTGACAACCTCCACAGCCTTGTTGTTGATGCAAAGTGGGGCATGGTTGGGCTGGTTTTTCCTAAAGTCGACAATGATCTCTTTAGTTTTGTCGACATTCAGGACCAGGCTGTTGTCCCTGCACCAGCCCACCAACTGCTCCACCTCCTCTCTGTAGGCCAGGTCGTTGTCATCCCTGATGAGGCCCACCACTGTTGTGTCGTCAGCATACTTCACGATGTGGTTTGTGGCGGACCTAGGGACGCAGTCGTGTGTCATCAAGGTGAACAGCAAGGGGCTTAGGACGCAGCCTTGGGGGGAGCCCGTGCTGAGGTAGATGACATCTGAACTGTTCTGACCTATCCGCACTGATTGGGGTCTGTCACAGAGGAAGTCCAGCAGCCAGTTCCGCAGGGGGGTGTTGAAACCCAGGAGTCTCATTTTGTCCACCAGATGTTGTGGGATGATGGTGTTGAATGCTGAACTGAAGTCCAGGAACAGCATCCGCACATGGGTGTTCTTCTCCTCTAGATGTGTCAGGCTCAGGTGAAGCGCAGAGGAGATGGCATCCCTGGTGGGGCGGTTTGTCCTGTAGGCAAACTGAAAGGGGTCGAATGAGGAGGGGAGACTGGAGGTGATGTGCTCTTTAACCAGTCTCTCAAAGCACTTCATTATGATAGGAGTCAGTGCAACGGGCCGGTAATCGTTGAGTGATAAGATCTGGGGTTTCTTTGGCACTGGGATGATTTTGGCAAATTTGAAGCATGATGGTACTTTGGCTTGGTCTAGCGAGGTGTTGAAAATGTCTGTTAGTACACAAGCCAGCTGATCGGCGCACTCCCTAAGTACCCGCCCCGGAATGTTGTCCGGGCCTGGAGCCTTCCTTGTGTTGACCCTTCTCAGGGTCTTCCTCACGTCAGATGAGTCCAGGTGGAGTGCTCTTTCGCCCTGATTTGGAACCGCTTTCGCTGCAGGGGTGCCGTTTTGTGCCTCGAACCTTCCAAAGAATTTGTTGAGGTCATTCAGAAAGTCCATGCTAGTGTTCTGCACTGGGGCGGTGGTTGGCTTGTAACTGGTGATGGCCTGAATGCCTTTCCACATATCCCTGGTGTTGGTTGTGCTGAGGAAACGTTCCTGGATTTTTTGACTGTGCGTTCGCTTTGCTAGTCTGATAGCCCGGTTCAGGTTAGCCCTCGCTGATAACAGCGCCTCCTTGTCACCAGATCTAAAGGCAAGGTTCCGTACTTTTAGTTGTTTTCGTATTTCAGCAGTCATCCAGGGCTTCTGATTGGCACGGGTGCATATAGTTTTGTTATTGCTGACGTCTTCTGCGCATTTACTGATGTAGGCTGACACAGAAATGGCGTACTCATCTATATTTATTTTGTTGTTGTAAGTGGCAGCCGATTTAAACATGTCCCAATCAGTGCAATCAAAGCAGTCCTGTAGTGCCTCCATTGCCCCCTCAGACCACACCCTCACCTGCTTCACTGTAGGTTTTTCTCTGGTCAGCAGGGGCTTGTATGCTGGAATTAGCATAATAGAAAGGTGATCTGATGAGCCAAGATGGGGGCGGGGGGCTGCTTTATATGCACCTTTGATGTTTGTGTAGGCCAGGTCTAATGTGTTCCTACCTCTTGTAGCAAAGTTTACATGCTGATGGAAATGCGGGAGAACTGTTTTCATATTGGCCTGGTTAAAGTCCCCCGCCGCAATAAAAATGCACTCGGAGTAAGCATGCTGCAGTTCACTCACAGTTCGGTAGAGAACGTCCATTGCCTCCTTCGTATTAGCGCTGGGGGGCACGTACACGGCAGTAATGATGGTCGCGCTAAACTCCCTCGGTAGGTAGAAAGGTCTGCAGATCACCGTCAAAAGCTCAATGTCACGTGAGCAGTGTTTCGATATTATCTTCGCATTTTTACACCAGTTGTTGGTATAAATGCATAGACCGCCCCCCTTGCTTTTGCCGGTGAGTTCGCCGCTTCTATCAGCGCGGAAAGCAGTTAGCCCCACAATGCTAACAGCGTCATTCGGGATAGATGAGTTTAGCCATGTCTCCGTCAGAATTAAAGCACAACAGTTCGTCAATTCGCGGTTCGATGTAAATTCCACTTGTAAATGGTCCAGTTTGTTGTCAAGGGAGCGGACGTTGGATAGGAAAATGGATGGTAGAGGCGTTTTGAAGGGTTTAGCCTTCATCCGAGCCGTTAGCCCGGCCCGACAACCTCGTTTCCTTCCCCGGTCACAGCGCTTCCGCTTGCCACTTTTACTCGCTGCTTTGTCGGCCGCTGCGTTCTGTTGACGTAGCACTCCGAGGCTAAGTAAACACTCCAGAGTGATCGTCGAAATTTGCGCTGGATTTCTGGATGTTCGCATATCCAGCAAAAAACTGCGATCGTATATTAATCTACAGTTAGAGTTGTCTTTGTTCGCCCTCATAAACTGAGTCGAAGATTGGGGTTTTTGACTAGAATGTGAGAAACTGTCGGGAGCAGATCCAGAACTTACGAACATATTCAACTTACGAACAATTGTTCGTAAGTAGGGCAGCGTCTGTATAGCTAAAGAGGAAAACATTTTGAAAAAATGAGTCGAAATGCCAAAAGTGACCTGCACTCGCCATTTGGGAGAAACATCTGGCACTGAATGTGTGAAGGACCACCTCTGTCTTTAAACTATTTTCAGGTGCACTTACAACTTCGGCCAAATGACAAGCACCACTTTGTAAATGTTTTCTATCTATCCTAATATTCTATTTTATCTTCTGTTAAGGTCATTGAAAACAATAGTCACTACATTGTAATCAATGGCTATTCTATTAAATATTAGTTTTATTTATTAAAATATCAAATATAGAAAATATAAACTTCTAGGGGCAGAACGGCCGCTGAGTGGTTAGCGCGTGTGCGTCACAGTTCTGAGGTCATGGGATCAAACCTTCCAGCGTGGAGTTTGCATGTTCTCCCCGTGCTTGCGTGGGTTTGTTCCGGGCACTCCATTTTACTCCCACATTCCAAAGACATGCATGTCTGGTTATTGGCCGGTCCAAATTGTCCCTAGGTGTGGATGAGCGAGTTGTCTGTCCCTGTGTGCCGTTCGACTGGCTGGCAACCAGTTAATATAAATAAAAATAATAAGTCAGGGCTGCAACAGAGTTTACAGAAGAGACAGAAACCCTGGTTTGATTTTGTCTCAATAGTTCAGGGTGTCCCCTGCCCACTGCCCGAAGATGGCTGGGATGGGCTCCAGCACCCCCGCGACCCGATTCAGGATAAGCGGTGCAGGAAATGGAAGGACAGATGGATAAACTTCTATCACCTGAATATGTCTTGTTTAAGCAGCCTCTACATAGTCAAGGACAACACCCCTTCTATCTGACCACAGACAGAATCATAAGTGTAATATTTATGCTAGCTAACTTCAATTCCCAACCTTAGTTGTGATGTTGTCTGAGAAACTAGCTATGAGCGGAAATAGCTAGCATACTGTAACTTATTTTGCAGGTTAACAGGCACAGATGTTGTGACGCACGCAAAGCGGGCTGACATTTTGACCGGGGGCATGAAAGAGATGCCAGCCTACCGACCAATGTGCAACACTGACATTTTATTACAAACACCAAACAAAGGTCAGACTTTCTCTCGATGAATTCATTACAACCCTGCGAAAGTTCCTTTTTTTTCATTGAATTATTGCTGGAGTTATTAAAACCCTAATATTGCACGCTGTGCCCCGAATAACATATAATTCAAGCTTGAGGTAGATACAGATCCTCTGTGAGATAGTGAGGATTAATCCTGCAGCCTGAGGGCCAGTTGAAATATTCAAGACATATTATTATCAGGCTAACTTCTCTCTCTCTCTTCCTCTCTCACACACACACACACACACGCACACTCACACACTTAGTCAAACACCTTAAACGGGAATCCAAAAATAACGCCTTTTTTAGGAGATGACTTTTGCTCAGTGGTAATTTTCTGGCTAATCAACCCACTTCCATCTCAATTATGCCCGTTCTCCTTCAGATGTGGAACTAAAAAGAAGATAGCAGAAATCTGTGTGAAGTCTTGTTAGGTTCTTCAGGATCGGTCATTTCATGTACCAAAATGTGTCGAACAAACCTTAAAAACAGGTGGGTCAAAAATAATCCAATTTTGAGTCAATGCATCACATGGGTTGAGATGACCCTAATTATTATGTTGTTTTAAGATAACAACACCAACAAATTTGTTTAAGTTGTCTGTGCAATATGTTTGTTTTTCGGGGCTGGGTTTTTTGTCCTTATTTCAACCAAATTGGTTTATTTGAATTAAAATACACAACAAAAATGTACTGGAGCCTATTCATTCATTAACTAGTCATGTCAAGTCCTGTTTATTTGTATAGCCCTTAATCACAAGGTGTCTCAGAGGGCTGCAGGATTGAAGGGAAAAAAACAACAAGATTGATTTAAATAATATGCAAATCAACTATCATGTAAACAAGTATTTTTTCTTTGTGCTTTATAACACTTGTTTTCAGTGGTTCTACATAATACAGAAAAGTCTAATGGTCAAATATTACATTGCCCCTTTAAGTTTAATAAAAATCCCGTATATAGAAATAAATATTAAAAAAATGTATCTCTTCGTCACGAACTGAATTATAAAATAATGTCCTCATTATTATGACATATAAGGCTAGAGCAGTGTTTTTCAACCTTTTTTGAGCCAGGGCACGTTCTTTACATTGAAAAAATTTTGCGGCACACCACTAACCAAAAATCTTATGAAATGACACTGAACAGTATGTTTAATTACAATATCATTTATAATACCCCCAGTTTTTACAGCACAGACACTTGACAATGGTATAATATTTGCAGAAAATGATTCATACATGTTTTATAAAATGTTAAATTTGAAAAAGTGACATTGGATAATTTCTCATGGCATACCTGACGATCTCTCACAGCACACTAGTGTGTCACGGCACAGTGGTTGAAAATCACTGAGAGAGCAGTGTACTGACTGACCTCCAGAGTAACAAGTGGAAAAGAATGTCATTCATTTTGAAATTTGCGTTTCATTCGGATTTGTGTGAAGGTCAGAAAAGTGTGAAGAGACCTCATATAATAGTGAAGAACTCCATGAACAAGTTCAAAGTAAGTAGGTTTCTGAGTCCAGTCTTTTCTTTCTTAGCTTGCTTTTTTTTGCTTCCGAAGGGACGAAATAATGAATGAGCCATGATATACTCAATACAAATACAATAAATTGGTAGCCAGCCAGCGGCGAGGCTTCGGGAATTCATAGAAAAACACAATGAGTCAGCCCTGAGTCATTGTCTCTCGCCTCACCTGACATTTGCAATGTTTAGTTTTAAAGACTTTGATTAAGACAGGGGTGGGCAAAATGGACACTTCCATTGATGTTTTTGAGAAAACAACACCCAAAAAATTAGTTCTATTGTCTGGAACCGTCTGCAATACGTTTTTTTTCTGGTGGCTTTCATGAGAGCAGATTTCCAAATTACAGACTGAGGGAGGGAGAGAGAAACATACAGAGATGCATATATATATATATATATATATATATATATATATATATATATATATATATAGGGAGAGAGAGAGAGAGAGAGAGAGAGACAGAGAAAGACAGAGAGAGACAGAGAGAGAGAGAAAAAGAAAGAGAGAACAAATTGAAACCCAGTACATTTTTTAAATTAGTCGATTTTTGAGGACACACACTCTCATTAAAGTGACTTGTCGACTTCCCGAACACAAACTCTTCTCAGCGAGATTCAGAAGAACGTGGAGCAGGTGTCTGGTCACAATACAGTATGGTAGCCGATATAATATGAATTGGCCAATCAGCATCAGAGATCTCAAGTCAAGGGGTGCTGGCCAATGGCGTGACGCTTGACTGTCCGAAACGTTTGTTGCTGGTGCAAGCATCTGTTGTGTTTTTTTAAATTCTATGTTCATTTGTTTTTTAATTCCTACTAAAGAGTGAACCAGCGATAATTTAAGCGCGAAGTAGAGAGGTGTCTCTGTATTATAATATTTCTGAAATTATTGTTTGGTGGGCCGCATCTGGCAGAGGGTATGTTGTTTGCCCACGCCTTGATTCATCGTTTTTTTTCATGTGGGTACGAAAATTCCACTACTATTCATTTATAAAATGCCCCCCAAAAATGTTTAGATTTTGTTGTAATTATTTACAAAAAAAAATCCATTAATGATCCACCTGTTCAGCCGGCTTGGTGCCTGGCTGGTTATTAATTGACTAAGTTCGGTCAAAGTCCGCAAAACAAGTCGGGTGGCCAAAGTGTGACAAAAAAGACTTTGTGCGGGGAAAAAAAACACGGAAACAAAAGAGTGCTTGTTAAAATGTTGTCCTCGGGTTGTATTATTTCAATTTCCAAAAATGCCCAGCTCTAAGTGAAAAAAAAACATGTTGTATACAGGTATAATAGTTGTCTGACAAAGTAAATGGCATATTTTGAGATGGTATTATTATGTTCTACCAAAATTGTTCAGAAAAAGCTATCCTTTTGCTTCATCCGGTCCATGTTTAGTCCATACTTTCAATAAACTGGGATAGGGCTGTAAAATTAATCAAATCATTTGATTATTTTGTAGCTGATTAAGCACTTGCTTTGAATTGCTTTCTTTTTTTCCCAGAAACAAGAGATGTTAAGATTATAATACTGATTAATTGTCTGAATATTTTGCAGGGGAAGTCATTTTTAATCAATCAATCAATCACATTGTACAATTTGGTTTTGGGCTGGTTTTATTCTTTTAAAACCAATTAAATTTTTAAGCTTACAGGAAATTGGTCATCATAGTCAAATGATTTTCTTGATTGTGTGATAAATACATTGTGATTTATATATTGCTTTAAGCATTAATATGTAAATTTACTATGCTCTAATATGAATAATAGTCATAGCGGCAGTGATATTTTTGCCAAAATTTAAGCTTCAACCGGGACAATTATTTTGACAAAATCAAAGGTATATACTTTCAACTTTGGATGCAACCAAAAAGAAATCTTATTCTGAAACCCAATACTAAATACTGAAAAAGCATAATCAAAATAAATGACCAAAGAAGTAATAATAATATTTATTTTGAGTTGTTATTTTGCACTGACTTGCTCTAAAAGCATAATCCACTTATCCTCAGTAGGGTCATGGGGGGTGCTGGAGCCCATCCAGCCATCTCCGGGCAGTGGGCAGGGGACACCCTGAACTGGTTGCCAGCCAGTTGCAAGGCACACAGGGATAGACAACTCACTCGCTCATTCACACCTAGGGACAATTTGAACCAGCCAATCAACCTGACATGCATGTTTTTGGAATGTGCGAGGAAACCTACTCTGGAATTGAACCCTGGACCTCCACACTGTGTGGCCACACGCTGACCGTGCCGCCCCTAAAGGGATTGTAAAAAATTATATATAACTGTGTAGCATATTAGTTGTAAGTGAGCATCTTAACCAATGTCTGGTTAACAAAAACGTGAGAGCAAAGGGACACAAAAAGGTTTTAAAAATGTCTTAACATTTTGACAATATATTTTTCTTCCATTTTTCCAGTTTCTGACCCGCTTATCCTCAGTAGGGTCGCGGGCAGCTATCTTCAGGCAGTGGGCAGGGGACACCCTAAAACAGTCAGTCACAGGGCACAGAGACAAACAACTATTCACACGCGCACTCTTAGAGTCACCAATTACCCTGCCATGCATGTTTTGGGAATTTGGGAGGAAACTGGAGTGTCCAGAGAAACCCCACGCAGGTATGGAGGGAACATGCAAACTCCGAAAAGCAAGCCTGGTATCCGGGTTTGAACCCATGATCTCAGCACTGTACCGCCGTGCCGCCCAATTTTTTTCCTCCAGTGCAAATTGAATAATAAGCTGCAGCGCCATGCACAAGCTCGTCCCCAAGTGAAAGCCAGTTTGGAACGGCTTCCTTCACTTTAGGCGTAAAGTTATCAAAATCTTGCTTTTTCGGTATACTATCGAAAATGCATTTGCTGGCAAAAATATTTTTATTGTTTAAAAAATTGGTACGTCCCTATTTTTACTTTTTCTGAAAAGTGCTTTGTTGACTCACAATTATATCCCCACTGTTTTTGTTGTAATATTTTTAGCATTACGTAGCCACTGTTTTACAGACACTCCTCATCAGTTTAGCAGTTCTGCCACCACCATAAAACCCCAAACATTTATTACATATCAAAACTTCAATTCCCTGAGCCAAAATACATTTGCTCTACAGTCTACAACATTGTACAGTTTGTTTGGCCTCTAATATTTCTTCTTCTTTATCAACTTCCTAGGAGAATGACTCATTGTCATTTTGATCAAATGGGAAACAGTGAGCGCCCCATGTACTTTCAAGCCTCCATTTCTGAAGGTCTCCATACTTACTGAATGCGTAATTATGACAAATCTTCCAGTTACCTTTTTTCTACTTGCGCTATTCTTAGGCAACTCATTCATGTCACCATTTGCGTAGAAAATTGTTCCACTAGATGCTAGGCCACGCACAATCCTGACATGATGTAAGCTGATTGGAGATAAGCCGCTTTGTGGCGACCTCACGATAGCATCATCGAGTGTTACGCGTCACCACGCTTTCAAGGTTTTTGCATTCTCAGTTTGTTTTGAAAGGAGAGGGTGAAATTATTCTAATGAAGACAGCACTTAGTTGATTTTTGAGGATAATAAGCCACATGGGCCAACGTCAAGCAAAATGGCAAAATGTGTGCATAGTTGCTCAAAATTAAGGGTTTGCAATAACAACGTGAAAATCTCGATTTTATGATGATTGTATCAACAATATGTTTTGAAACTTATTATCACATTTCTGAACATGTTATGGTCATGTTTTATAGAAGTTTTGAGAAAATGTGTTTACTTTCTGGACAGGTTTTAAAGCTTACTTTTTTTATCAAAATGTGGATAATTTAACGTTACGGGATGCAATAGGTATTGTGCAATGTGATACTCAATTTTTCCGAACAATAAAGTATTTCCCCAGTGATTTAGTATCCAACTTTAGTATTGTTATATGCTACTGCCTGTCAATGCCAAAGTCTGGTTTATCTCTAAAGAGCGGGTTGAAGCTTTTTACAAACAACAACGGTGACCAAATTATGAAGTTGCTGTATCCGAGTAAGATCAAGAGGCTTCCATTGCTACGGGTAACCACGGAAACTAGTGTCATGTTGCGGTTTGCTTTGCCCAACCAAAAATATGGCCTGGAGACACAAGACACACGACAGGAAGTTTTTCCCTTACGACTCTGGCGAATAAGGGACCCATAAACCGTGAGCTGAAAATAAACTAGCATTAGCTGCTAACAGCTTTGTTCACAACGCTAGCATTAGAAGAAGAAGAAGAATTTACTTTTATTGTCATTCTTTGTAACAACGCACACAGAACGAAATGTCGATACACCTGACCCGTACAGTTAAACTGTAGCGAGTCGATGCAGCCGCAGCCAAACAGGGCGCAGCCATTTTAGTCATTAGGTGACCAAACCCCCCAATTCCAACCCTTAATGCCGAGCGCCAACCAGTGAGGCAATGAGTACCAATGTTGTAAGTCTTAGGTATGACTCGGCCGAGGCTTGAACCAGCGACCACCCAGTCTCAGAGCGGGCGCCCTACCATCTAGGCTACCGAGCTGGTCACAAGATAAGATAAGATAAGATAAGAAGATCAGAAGATAAGGTCAGCGGAACTGGCCCGAGCTGCGAAATTATTTTCACTAAATGGCTAGAGTGATGATAGCAGTTAAAGCAAAACTAGCCACCAAAGCTAATGTGGCTAGCGAATAGAATCCTGGAGATGAATGCGGGAGATGAATAAAACAAGCCCTCTGAGACGGTAAAACAACCTTTTTCTTTATCCCGATATTGTTTGGGTTCTTCACTCAGTTTGTCATATTGCACAATGTTACTGAACATTTTAGTTTAAAAAATGTATGCATTGAAATATGAATAATGATGAAATGTGTACCTTATTTTACGCATTATAGGGGGCACTAAAAGCCTTTAACTTTTTCAAAAGCTAACCATGCGGCTTATAGTACGGTGCGCCTTACATATGGATCAATGTTGAATCGCAAGATTTTCCCCGTCGGCGAAGTAGTCCGCGTTGAATGTTGGGAGATATATATATATATATATATTACCGTAATTTCCGCACTATGAGGCGCACCTAAAAGCCATTATTTTTTTTAAAAACTGACCATGCGCCTTATAATACAGGCCGCCTTATATATGGATCAATATTAAGTCGCAAGGTCTCGCAACAAAGGCAAGCAGCCGCCGACTTTCCTCGAAAGCGATGTGGTCCGCGGTGTATGCTGGGATACATATACCGGCGTTTCATTTCCCAGCCAATGTGTCAATCATCATTTCAATCGATCACTATTGGCTAAAGTTATTCGGAGGTAAAGGGGGCGGATCCTTTTTATCATTTACAGGCTCGCATAGGCTAAAAAGGCGAAACAAAGCCTGCAATTGGCCGAAAAAGATGAATGTAAATAGCAAGTTTGGTTGTCTAAGGCATAGAGGAAACATGCTTTACCATTCTGTATTTGTAAAGATTTTACTCTCCTGGATTTACTACACTCACGGATATAAGAGGACCATGGTTACACATTATTATTGAACGCAACGACTTTGGTGAGCTACTCCGGCTATATATTTTCCCAGTATCTTGTTTCAGACTGATCTCGATGTTTGTGTGATGGGTCTTTTTTTAAATTAAACTCAATTCCAAGTGTTTATTGTCATATGCTCAGTAAAGTTGCGAGCGAAAAAGAAAATAGAAACTAAGGAATGGTGAGCATTTCTTGAATCCCAAGACTTTAACCTTCCGAATGATATTTGGAACGATGCATTTGAGTGACATCGTACATGCACGTATTTGCTTCTTTGCAAGCTTTCGGAATGTTAAGGGGGTAATAAGTTTGACTGAACTATCTGACTGTTTTGTCAACGTTCCCATTGTAGCGCCTTATAATCCGGTGCGCCTTATGTACGGAAGATAATGGACCAAAAACTATTTTTGGGGGGTGCGCCCTATAACCCGGCGCGCCCTATAGTGCATATATATATATATATATATATATATATATATATATATATATATAGCGAGTTGTCAGTCCCTGTGTACCCTGCAATTGGCTGGCAACGAGATCAGGGTGTCCCCTGCCCACTGCTCCAGCACCCCCGCGACCCTACTGAGGATAAGCGGTGCAGCTAATGAGATTATATATATATATATATATATATATATATATATATACACTGGTGTTTAATTTCCTAACCAATGTGTCAATCATCATTTGAATCGTTCACTATGGCTAAAGTTCTTCGGATGTTTAGGAGGCAGGTCTTTTTAGCATTTACAGGCTCGCATAGGCTAAAGCAGGGCAAAATAAAGCCTGCAATTAGCCGAAAAAGATGAATGTGAATCACTTGCTAGGTTGCTCTACGGCATGGAGAAAATATTTTTTACTAGTCCGTATTTGTAAACAGGAATTATGGGGCTAAACAGACAGCTAGCAACAAGAAACGTCCATCGATGTGGCTGATTTTCTTCTTTTATTTGTCGGCATTATTCCGTCTTTTGAAGTATGTAAATATTTTACACGGTTGGATTTACTACACTCACGGATGTAAGGGGACCATGGTTGCGTATTATTATCGAATGTGATGGCTGCAAGAGGACTTTGTTGACCTACCCCAGCTTTAAATTTTCCAGTATCTTGTTTCAGACTGATCTGTGATGAGTCTATTTTTATTTTAAAATCAATTTAAATCAAAGTGTTTATTGTCATATGCGGTGTAAAGAACCACGTTCCCCTGCACTATGAACTTCATACTCTGCTGTCAACAAAGTTGTCAGTGTAAAATAAGTGGAAACTAGGAAATATTGGGCATATCTTCAATCCCAATAGTTTAAAATTCCTAATGATATGTGGAACGACGTATTTCAGTGATTGGTGACATCGCACAGACACGTATTTGCTTCTTTGCGAGCCGTCAGAATGTTAAGGGGTTAATAAGTTTGACTGAACCATCTGACTGTTTTGTTGACGTTTCCACTGTAGCGCCTTACAGTGCGATGCGCCTTATGTATGTAAATATGACCAAAAAATATTTTTGGGGCGCACGCCTCAAAATCCGGTGCGCCTTTTCGTGCAGAAAATACGGTATATTGAAATGTATCCTGCAGTCATGAGAAAACACTTGCCAAAGAGAAGCCGGAATGACAATGCGACCCGCTTTACCAAGACGCTCCTCAACACACAAAAGTAAAAACAAGCAATGTGAGCGTGGAGTTATTAAGTCAAAATGAAATTTTCATCTAAAAATTGCATTAATGAGAGCCCAAATTATACTACCCACTACAACACATCGTTCTATAATTAAAATGAATACATAATTGTTGAAGCTAAGGCCATCATAAGCAACATGAAAAGATAAAACAAATAAAATCTGCATTATTGTAAAAAAAAAAGTGCCAAATTATGCACTGTTTAAGTATCAGAAGTGGATTACATTTTGTGAATCAGGAACATTTATTTCTGTTTGAAAAATGTTTGAAATTCCCAAAAGTTTTAAATGAAAAGTAAAATTCACCAGAGCAGGAGTTGGGCTGTGATTCTTTCACCAGCCACTAGGAGGAGCACCTGCTAGACTTTTAGTCTATAACTTGTCTTATCTCAGGGGGCTCAAACTCAATTTTTTCATGGGCCGTCGGAGTTAGGCGCCAGGAATAATGGGGCCCGCATTGCATCAAACATTCCACTATTCCCAAATATATTTTTTGCTACACAGATTGGAATAACTATTAAAAAATAATTTTACAAAATTAACAGTAATAAGTACATAATCAAATTAGATGTCCCTCTTTGTTCATTTCTCTCTCTATCACTCGGTTTTTCTCTCTTTGTCTCCGCCTCGTCTTTAAAACACACTTCGGAACTCGCGTTTTGCCAGCGAGTGTTTATGTTTTATTCCGCATACGCTGTAATTTTCTCTGCATTTGCGAGTGAATTGTTCCCAATTATGAACCCTGCCCAACCACTTACTACAGAGCTAGCACTCAAATCAAACCCCTGTGGGCTGCATTGACGTTACAATTTCAAATGGCCGCCAGGGCTGCAAGTTTGACACCCCCAATACTTCCTCTAAAAAGTCCAGTTAAAGTGGCAATGAGAGGCGAGTCAAATGTGACGAGGCCTGTAGAGACTTGAATACTATTTCTGCACTTCCATTGTTCACTTTGAGAAAAACTGAGCTTAGTGATAGCAGATTAGAGAAGTGATGAAGGCCACAGGGACAAACTCCTCTTTCATTGTCCACGGGATCAAATTTCTTCTGCCCACCCCCACCTTATCCAACAACTCTGTTCTACACACCTGTCTCAGTAGAAGCCCCTTGCAGTGTTTCCCGTACCATAAGTATCTTGCATGCCGGCAGGGTTTACTTAAATAAACTCACATGTATTATTGAAAAATATAATAACATTATTAAATAAAGTGTATATAATTTTGAAGTTAATCAAATAACTTTGAGATTTCTCATTATGTTAATGATCGCAAACGCCGTGGTGTTTTTTTGTGCAACGTATCTTGGTCAGTCAGCCCATCACCTTGTGCTAAAGCACAAACTATCATTCATTTGTTGTGGTGTGTGTCCCACCCCGCCTGCAATGTGATTAGACTGCTGGGTACAATGTCACATTAACGATCAACGGATTGTTCCAAATTTAAATATGTTCGAACCCTCGTTGAACAGAAAAAAGGTCAAACATTGAGCATTCTGCGCAGAAAGCCTGGCCATTGCTTTGTCGTACAGCCTGCCATTTCAAAAGCGTGTAAAGAAACGCGACGCTGCCATTGCAATTAAACGGGAAAATGGTGGATACAGGCCCTAACTGTAGTTCATAAGTTGCGGGTTACAAAAACCTCCTGTAAACCATCAAAGAAGAGTCAGCATCCTGTCATAGCAGAAATCACAAAGTCAGCGGTGCTGACATTTATATACCTGACAACTTATACGTTTTCCCCATATTCTATATATTTTTGTTATAATTTCAAACTGTGTAAGCCTGAAATCAATTTTTACGCATGATACCATATTTTTTATTTTTTTTTCAAAAAGATTATTTTTCTGTTAGACCAGTGGTTCCCAAAGTGGGCGCCACCGCCCCCCTGGGGGACTCGCCAGAACACGCTTATGAATTCACTGGGGAGCCAAGGGGGCGCCAACCTGCAAAAGTTCAGGAACCATTGTGTTACACTAATTTCGTCTTCTCTATTTCAGCTCTGATGCAGATCGTCTCAGTCAATGGTAGTAGACAACAACGTAGATTGCTAATTCTACCTACTGTATTTTCCGCACTATAGGGCGCACCGGGTTATAGGGCGCACCCCCAAAAAAATAGTTTTTGGTCCTATATCTTCCATACATAAGGCGCACCGGAATATAAGGCGCTACAATGGGAACGTCGACAAAACAGTCAGATAGTTCAGTCAAACTTATTACCCCCTTAACATTCCGAAAGCTTGCAAAGAAGCAAATACGTGTCGTAGACACGTGCGGATGCGGTGTCCGTACGATGTCACTCAAATGCATCGTTTAAAATATCATTCAGAAGGTTAAAGTCTTGGGATTCAAGAAATGCCAACCATTCCTTAGTTTCTATTTTCTTTTTCGCTCGCAACTTTACTGAGCATATGACAATAAACACTTGGAATTGAGTTTAATTTAAAAAAAGACCCATCACACAAACATCGAGATCACTCTGAAACAAGATACTGGGAAAATATATAGCCGGAGTAGCTCACCGAAGTCGTTGCGTTCAATAATAATGTGCAACCATGGTCCTCTTGTAGCCGTGAGTGTAGTAAATCCAGGAGAGTAAAATATTTACAAATACAGAATGGTAAAACATGTTTCCTCTATGCCATAGTTCTACCCAACAAGCTATTCACATTCATCTTTTTGAACCAATTGCAGGCTTTGTTTTGCCCCTTTAGCCTATGCGAGCCTGTAAATGATAAAAAGGATCCGCCCCCTTTACCTCCGAATAACTTTAGCCAATAGTGATCGATTCAACTGATGATTGACACATCTTTTTCGGCCAATTGCAGGGTTTTTTTTGCCGCTTTAGCCTATGCGAGCCTGTAAATGATAAAAAGGATCCGCCCCCTTTACCTCCGAATAACTTTAGCCAATAGTGATCGATTCAACTGATGATTGACACATCTTTTTCGGCCAATTGCAGGTTTTTTTTTGCCGCTTTAGCCTATGCAAGCCTGTAAATGATAAAAAGGATCCGCCCCCTTTACCTCCGAATAACTTTAGCCAATAGTGATCGATTCAAATGATGATTGACACATTGGTTAGCCAATGAAACGCCGGTATCCCAGCATACACCGCGGACTACTTCGCGTTCGGGGGAAAATCTAGTCGGCGGCTGCTTGCATTAGTTGCGACTTAATATTGATCCATATATAAAAGGCGCACTGTATTATAAGGCGGATGGTCGGCTTTTGAAAAAAATGAAGACTTTTGGGTGCGCCTTATAGTGCGGAAAATACGGTAGTTTGCATTGCTGTAAATACAGTATATGGGTTGCCGCGTTTATTATCCCTTAAGAGGCGGAATTAAAATCACTCATAAGGGGAACAATTGGCTGAGATTGAGAGGTATGGATTTAATACTGTAATTTTGAAAAATCAACAATATAAGTATCACATTTAAGTCAATTTAAAACTCAACTGTGACTTGGTCCGTTTATTCGCTGACATGATACCAGCATTGGAACAACCCTAGTTATTTTTTTGCATTAATCTCCATTCTCGTTTACCATGATTTGCTTTGTAATTGCCATCCATAAGCAGTGTATTTATGATTCTATAGCTTACAAGGTCACCAATTCATCATATATCTAGCTTCTAGATTTTGCTTTAAAAATACACCAGATTGATGCGTTAGAAATTAAAATTTACAAGATTTTCATTCGGGGGAGCAAGCCCCCAGAGCGCCCTAGGCTGTCACTAGTGCACTCATCACGTCATCCATGTAGTGTGTCCGAAAGTATGCATAGTATGTCTAGTACAAATATGTTGACTGATAATTACCAGTAATGAACCACACAAAGCAGACGGAGGTATGTTGTCAGGGAGGGAAGGGGCCCAAAAAGGTCCAAATGCATCATGTTGAGTCCACAAGTCGGGGCAATTATTCAACAAGTCCAGACACGGTAAACTTCAAGCCGGCAGAATAAATATGCCAGCCAACAGCTCATAGGCAGACAAGCATTATGTTGTCCTGTTTATCAGCAGCGTGAATAGCTGAGGCCAAGCTAAAAATCATGGGAGTTTGGTTTATTGATTTGACCGGAGTGACCAAAACATAAGATACACAGATGCACTAAGTTTGGATTAAAATGTAAAAAAACAATATACAGAGACACATCTGTACTTCACACTCAGGTTATCCCTAGTTCACTGCTTTGCAGATTTTTAATTGAATTGCCTTTATCGTCATTGATATCACCGTATCGTGCATTGTGTTCTGAGACGGCACACAGCAAATGCTACCACAAGGGCAGGTTGTGCGGGCTTTGTATGTTGAGTGGACGTGACTGTGTGCACAACTGTGACAGGCTGGTGTATGCTGTCAGTCAAACAGCTGGGACAGGCACACAAGTCAATATGTTCACCTGACCAAAACAAACTGTAAATACACGGCTACAGCTAGGTTTTAGCAGTCCGCTACATTGATCAAAAATCATCAATTAAATCGGACTCTAAGTCAGAAGAGAGCAAAGAAATGGTAATCACCAGCGGGTGCTCTGTGGATTGTTTTTGGGTTCGGGAAGCGACTGAGGCGGCGGCGGGAGAGAAGGTGCTGCAGGCTATTTTGTTACAGTCGTATACTCTCAGTCGCTAAGGACATCGTCTGAGGGTAAATTAGCCCCTAGGGGGCTATTATGTTGGTACGACGCAACTTTGCAGGTTTTCGCTTTTCGTGGAGGGTTCTAGTCGTCATTAACCGCGATAACGAAGGGATTACTGGAATTAACCAAAACAACAGCTACATATGAACCTCTAAAGCAGAAGGGTTTCCAACTGTTTTGAAGAGTTAATTGTTGTTACTGATTAGTGTGAAGGGTTACCCGTTGGATATACAATCTAAAAATAGTAACCACATATTAATAACATGGGGTACTATGTTTTTATTATGTTATGTT
The DNA here is from genome assembly GCF_059441175.1 of Urocampus carinirostris. Lineage (NCBI taxonomy): Eukaryota > Metazoa > Chordata > Actinopteri > Syngnathiformes > Syngnathidae > Urocampus > Urocampus carinirostris. Next base: position 29,914,827 of record NC_142355.1, read on the forward strand.
AACATTTGCTGGAAATTTAAAAGTGCGCCTTGTATTACACTGGGCCTCATAGGCCAGAAAATACGTTAGGTTTGAAGTTTTGTTTTAAAAATATAATTATAAAATTGGAATTGCATAAGTACTCTGAATCATCTCAGCAAATTTCAAGAAGTTCATGAAAATGTGTTCTAAGCATCAACTTTTCTCTCATTTTCGAGACAATTTTTCTTGATGTCACAAAGATGATTGGATAATATTTACCGTATTTTTCAGACTAAATAGTCCCCCTACAAAGACAAAAAGTGTTTAAAGTATGGGACTTAAAAGGAATTTGAGTATATTTGATTCTAGAGACGGGTCACCAACGCAGGGCCCGAAGGCACCAAGTAGCCCCTGAGAAGACCCGCGTAGCCAGCAAAACCAATTCTGAAAGTAGCTCACCAGCCAATTTGATGGGTCATTGTGATTTCCTAGAAAATATTTTTTTAACTAGCACGACAAAAAAAACTAAGACATAATCAGTGTCTTTAAATATATGATCAATTATTACAAAATTATTTTTCAAAACTAGTATATTTTTTCAAATATGTAAATCACTTAGTTCACTTCCATCCATCCATTATCTGCACCGCTTACCCTCAGTAGGGTCGCGGTCCCAGCTAACTCTGGGCAGTGGGCAGGGGACACCCTGAACTGGTTACCGGCCAACACCAGAACTCACCCGGTTCCTGTAACCATCAAGGGAGAATGTGTAGAATTTGTCCAGACCTACAAATACCTGGGTGTGCAGCTGGACAACAAACTGGACTGGACTGCCAACACAGAAGCACTATGTAGGAAAGGGCAAAGCCGACTTTACTTCCTCAGAAGGCTGGCCTCCTTCAACATCTGCAAAAAGCTCCTGAAAATATTCTATGAGACAGTAGTGGCAAGCGCCCTCTTCTATGCGGCAGCGTGTTGGGGAGGCAACGTCAAGAAGAAGGATGCCTCTCGTCTCAATAAACTGGCTAGGAAAGCGAGCTCTGTTGTGGGCAAAGAGCTGGACAGCCTAACAACAGTAGCTGAGAGACGAGCACTGAAAAAGCTGAGGTCAATCATGGACAATCCATCGCATCCACTACACAGCATTATCTCCAGACAGAAGAGCAGTTTCAGCGACAGACTGCTGTCACTGTCTTGTACTACGGACAGACTGAAGAGATCTTTTCTTCCTCATGCCATGAGGCTCTTTAACTCTACCCGGCAGAGTAAAGGCCCACATTAAACCACACCACCTACATTGGATATTACCGAATCTTACTGCAATATGTATTCTGTGTAGCACTATTTAGTTACTCTATATAACACGCTACAGTGGGCATTTGCACGTCACACTGGGTATTTGTATATTGTATTCTTTTGGCTTTATTATTGTACTGGTCTCAGCTCAGGGATGCTGCTGGAAATGTGAATTTCCCTTAGGGGATGAATAAAGTATCTATCTATCCATCTATCTATCTAACACAGAGGCAGACAACTCACTCGCTCACAATTTGACAATTTGGAGGCAAATTAACCTGACATGCATGTTTTGGGGATGTGGGAGGAAACCGGAGTGCCCGGAGGAAAACCATTGCAGTACGGGGAGAACATGCAAACTCCACACGGTAGCTGGACTTGAACCCTGAACATCTGCACCGTGGGGATCCGCACTAACCACCGTACCGCCCCTCAGTTCACTTATACAAGGGAAATGCCTTAATGGTTGAGTGGGAGAATTTTACCCCGGTTAAAATCTTTTCAACCTGGTCATAGGATAGTACCAACTAGGACTGCACGACTAACCGAAATCGAATTGATATCGCGATGTGACGTAGTGTAACCGCAAACCACTGTGTTTTTTCAGGTATTTATTCTGGTAAGCCAACGTTTGCAAGAGGTGTGTCCATGACTCTGATAGGCTGCCAGTCAGTCTTGCAGACTTGCACAAATGGCCACCAAAACAAACGCCACAGCTCGTAGCTTTACCATCTCCTTACATTAAAAATCAATTCATTCATTAAATTTGACTTTGAAGAAAGTCAGAAAAGCGCAAGAAAGAGCCGATCACCAGCAGATGCTCCCTGGATTGCATAGAAAGGGAAAGCTAACAGCTAGGCTAACAACTCTTAAGCCACCCTTGCCAAACGTGGCTAGTCACAAACACCAGATCCATTACACATGAAACGGATGACTCGGAGCTACTACTCGTGGGAAACCGCCACATTTGTGACTCTTGTATTTTAATCATCACAAAGACCTTGCAGAAGTCGCGGTTACCCGAGGCTAGCTAGCCAGCCTCTTTTAAAATCGTTTTCTTACATTGAAAAGAATAGCCCTCCAATTTCCTTGTGCTTTTGTATAATGACAATAAAGACAATTTATTCAACTGCAATTCTGTTTTTATTTGTAGATCTATCGTTATTTTGTTACAGATGTATACTCTTAGTCTCTAAGTACGTCATCTCAAGTTGTTTGCATGTCACTATGTTTATGTTCTCTCGGAAAAAAAACAGAACTAGCACAGAAAATGCACTTTACTTATAAGATCGAAATTGCAATTTAGGTCTGAAAAATCTCAATTTTTTTTTTCCAAAATAATGCAGCCCAAGCACCAACATAGTAATAACGTAGTATGTCATTTTGGAAATGCAAAATCAAACTGGTAGCCCTTTGCGCCAATAGGTAACGAAAAAAATCATTTTTAGCTTCAATAAAAGTTGATGAACCCTGTTCTACAGATTTATGACAGCAATAAATATTTAAAATAATTAAAGACATCCATTGCACGTTGCTTTTGCAGGAGTGCATGGAAAATTTATTTTATTGGTGTTCACTCTGCTTTATGAACTGTTATCCATGTCAAGTCAAGTCATGTTGATTTGTACAGCCCTTAATCACAAGAAGTCTCAAAGGGCTGCACAGAAAGTACACAGGCAAACGCAATTCATGTGTGACGAATTTGCTATATCAATTGCACGTTGGTCATCCTGGAAGAGGGATTACCATTTGTGAGGCCCCTTCTCAAGGTTTCTTATTATCCACATCCTGAGGTTTTGGGTCTTCCCTTGCCCGCATGTTGGTTTAAGATCAGGGGATGGTGTGATTGTAACCTGTGCAGTCATTTGAGACATTTTGTGTTAAAGGGCATCACAAATAACTGACTTGACTTATGGCCAGTGAGTGAAAACCACAAAATAAATGCCTTAAATTCTCCTCGCATTAGAACAAATGCTGCCAATACTTGGTCACGCATTTTAAAAGCTGTTTTGCATTCAAAATGGACTGAGGTGATGTTTTGCCTGTCGCATCCTTTGAATATTGACATCCGCCCAGGCTGAGGAAACCAAATATCGTCCTGGACGGTGAAAAACACAAACGCCGAAGCGAGTACGCGCTGGAGCCACTCTGTGGCGATTTCGACCAGTTAATTAGTCAGCCTTTAACCGGACCACAACCTAAAATATTACTCCGTGAGTTGCACTGTAATCAGTGATTTACAGAGTAAAGGTTACATGAGAAAATGCATGTTCTTTTGTCTCTAAACCAGGGGTGGGCAAACTATGGCCCACGGGCCACAGTCAGCCTGGCCCGTCAGCCCATTTAATTCAGATCTCCAAACACAAATGGTAAAATAATATACAAGTATATGGTAAAAACTGTACTATTATTTTTTTAATTTGTTTTTAAGCCACTTGTGTTTATAGTGTAAAAATATTTTGAATATTTTTTTTGTTTTATTTATCAAGATGTTTATTGTAATTTTGGGTCATATTTTTTTTTTTTTTTTTTTTTATGTATTAATGTTTTGTGTGAGTTAGGTGAACTCGGCTGGTAAAAGCAATCACCAGGGTATACATCACTTAAAAATGTAAGGATGTTCGACATAATCGGTGCACCGGTATCGACATAAAGTAGATGCCCAGTTTAAGGCGTCTCTACCTTATGATGTTTTCGCATTACACTGTATAGTGAGGGGTCTTTGGCCCCTTGTTACGTTCTTTTCCACTCTATGACGCAAAAGCTAATTAATTAATGGAGGCGGCAGTAGATCAGGAGGTGGAGTGGTCCAAGAGGTCGCAGGTTCGATTCCCAGGTCCTCAGAGTTAAATGTCAAAGTGTCCTTGGGCAAGACGCTGTGCCCCTAATGCTCACGTTAAGCAGGTAGGCACCTTGCATGGCTGTCGCTGCTATCGGTGTGTAAGTGTGTATGAATGGCAAAGGTGTATTACATCGTGAAGCGCTTTGGAGGCCTTCAGTGACTGCGCTATATAAATACAGTCCATCTACCATTTGCCCCAAAACTGTATTTTTTTACTTAAATTCTTAGCTATGGTTCCCATAACTTGCAGTGATGATAACCATGAAAAGGAAGCTTGTGATTATCAAGAAATACAATAAAGTCACACCTATTGTTACTCTTGATAAGAAATATAGATATAAAGACAATTGTGAATTTCCCTGCGGGTATGAATAAAGTATCTATCTATCTATCTATCTAATTCCATTTGACCTTTATAAGGAAGTATAAACAACTCTATGGTGTCCCTGAAGATGGATCAGACTTTAAACGTGTATTGTCAATTCCATTTTAGGATTGTGTGCATAGTTTATGTTGGTAATAAATCATATTCATTCAAGTCAAGTCATGTTTATTTGTGACGCTCTTAATCACAAGGAGTCTCAAAGGGCTGCACAAACCACAGACTATTGCAGACTACAGACTATTATTACGGAACATCATACTATGATCTAAAACCTACATGAGGGCAAGGAAAAACTCATGAACGCATGAAGAAAATGGAGAAACTTGAGAAGGGACCGAACATAAGGTAATCCCCTTTCCAGGATGACTGGGCTGCAATGGATGTTGCATTAACAAACAATAAAATTAAAATTTTAAAAATAAAATAATTAAAGTATAAAAGGGATTAAAAAAAAAAAAAAAAAAAAAAAAAAAGATAACCAGGTTGCATTGGATGTAGCATTAAAAATGCAAAGTTTGTGCCAATAAAAGTGAAACCAAATTTTATACAGATTTTAAGTCTCTCCCTCCCTTACTTCCTCCACTCTCTCCCTGTCCCTTTCCCTCTCTCCCCCTCTCTTTCCCTTTCTTGTTTTCCCCCTCTCTTCAATCTTCCAGTCTGGCCCCGTGAAAATGTTAAAAAAAAAAATCATACGTCAAATATCATTCAACCCTAACAAAGTAAATCCAGGTGTTGTATAGGTGTACCTAATAAAGTGTCCCTCCGCCTTCCTCCGGCTTAACGGGCGGCAGCCATTACTTAGTGCTTAACGCCGATAACACTTAATAAACTTGTTCGACACTTACTCGATAAAGTAGCAAGCACACTCGTCTGTGAAGCCTTCTTCCCATCCCTTGGGTAAGTCTAAAAACAACAAAAGGAAAGCAAATCGAAAGTTGAAAAAAAAGCCGCGCCAACCGGGGGCTAAAGAACGGAGGTTGCCCGCTTAGCTAGCTCACCTGAGCGGATCATATGTCCCGAGTTGACCGGTTCGCCGGAACGGGGGTGCAGCCAAGTCGTCTCCCGCTTGAGGTCACTTGGTGCCGGACACACGCAGGCGCGAGAGACGGGTAGAAGGAAGAAGGGAGGGAGGGGAGACACCTGTTACGCCGATGCGAAGCGCGAAAAGGGAGCAAAGGAGCTGACTCACTTGATGAAGAAGACCCTCCCGTCCCTGCAAACGCCGTAGCTCCAGTGTTCAGGAAGGGAGTCCCGGGCCAGAGGCGCCGCCATGATCCGCTTGTTCTAGTTCATTTCTCGGCTGTAGAGAATGAGACTCCCCCGGGAGACGCGATCCGCTCAGCATGGGCCGGTGCTGCCTTCAGGGACGCCGTTGAAAAGCGGACATTGGACTGTTAGTGGTTAACAGAGCGCATCGGTGACTCAGAGGCGCGCTTAATAATTTATTTATTGAGTTGGATGTTTATTTCGGCTAAATTCCATAAAAACACAATGTTTTGTTTAAATAAAAAAAAAACAATGTACGGAAATATTATATTATAATATTACAAAAACATTTTTATCAAATACATAATTTTTATAGATAAATACCTGTCAACCTCCATGGCTCCATGCTCTTACAAACTGTCATATTTTCCCTTACAAAATTCAAAATAATCTGACACCATATTTTTTTTCGGAATGATGCATGATGGGAAATCCCCATGCGGCAGACGCATGCGCACAGTAGCATCAAACCGCTCGTTTGCAACAAAAAAAACGATACCGAGATAAAGTTTGCCGCGGCGAACTCGTTGGACTTTTCAGACTATTATTACACCATCCCCTGATCTGGAACCAACATGTGGGCAAGGAAAAACTCAAAAACTTCAACATGAGGAAAATAAAGAAACCTTGAGAAGGTACCGCACATGTGGTATCCCCCTTTCAAGATTACCAGACAGCAAAGGATCGTCGTACACGTCTTAAAATGCAAAATAAACGTACTTTGTATGGCAAAAACGTACAGGTTGACAGGTATGTAGCTATGTTTTATTTGTCACAGTTGCCATAGCGCCCAATTGGCCCAGCCCATGTGGCGCCAGCTGTGGCTCGTTGACAGATTGGCTTCCCTCCTATTTAAGCTCAGTGCTCTCACTCACCCTTTGTCAGTCCATCAACGAACCTCTGCACCCACAAGACGCGGGTTTAGACTCTGTCCGTTTTTCTGCCTGTGTTTCCTGTCCGCTATTGTTCCCGTCTTTTATTGTCCTGTTTAATATCGATCGCCAGTTTCGTTCCCGTCTAGTTTGTCCTGTTTAATTTTGATATCCAGTTTTTATATCAATCCTGTCTGTCCCGTCCTGTCCGGTATCGACCCACTCTGTCCGATAGCTGCTCGAGCAATTGGTATCGATCTCGTCGGCCTCTGGCATCCTGTCATTCCACGCCAGACTGCTGCCTTGCGTCTACCGCCCAACGATCGCCAAATCACTGGCGTTTGGGTTAACGTGCATGACTGCCCCATTTCCCGTAAAATAAAAGCTTGTGTGATAAACGTCACGCATTTGGGTTCTCCTCCTGTTCCAGTTCATGACATTATTGCAATGACTTATTTAATTATTTGTTGTTTTGAAAAATACGATATTTTCATTTTTGTAAAATACTCGATGAATATGAATAAGTGATTTTTTTTTAATATATATGATTTTTAAAGTTAGTTTTATTGTTCTGCAAAAATGAATATGCTGTTTGTGAAATACTTTATGAAAGAAAATGAAATATATTTCGAGAGGCAAATCTAAAAATGTGTTATGATTAAAAGTATATATTTAATTAAAAAAAAATAAGAACACAATGAAATAGTCCCTATACCTCCAAAACATACATAAATATAAAAAATATATAATTAAAAAATATCCATACCAATTCCAAAATTTTAGTGCATGTCCAAAGTCTGGCTTGGGGGCCAGTAACGGTCCCTCATCGAATTTTAAGGCCTTTGGCCTCTGTCATAAAACCAACAATATGTGGCAAGCCAGTAATGTTGACCGCAGTATAGAATACATGTGTACAAATAAATAAAAATAAATATCACCATTTCACCAGATGATGGCAGTAGCCCTTTGGTGACCGGTTTTAGCCCACCCCATTTCCGACATGGCGACTGTGAATAAAAAAAGGAAAGTTGACTGTGAGGGTTGCTCCTTCCAGAAGAATCGGAAATTGGAGTATCTTTTCACCGAAATCCAAACAGCTTCCGCTTAATTTGCCAAGAAACTGTGGCTGTTTTCAAAGAATATAATATCATATCAGGTCAAGTCATGTTTATTTGTATAGCCCTTAATCACAAAGAGTTTCAAAGGGCTGCACAGCCCACAGACTATTATTACACCATCCCTTGATCTAAAACCTACATGAGTGCAAGGAGAAACTCAAAAACCTCCACATGAGAAAATTGAATAAACCTTGAGAACGGACCACACGTGAGGTTATCCACCTCAAGAGGCGCTGTCAGACGAAACAAGCTGACTACAAAAACAACCTGGAAACAATCGCTGTGCAAGGGTGAAGCAACTGGAAGCAGTGTTTTTTCAGAAGACCCTGCGAGTCGAATGAAAATGCTTTCAAGGCGAGCTACAAAGTCGAAACATTAATAGCGGAGCGTGAAATAATCAAAGACTGTTCAAAGAATGTCGTGGTGAATAGTTGACCATCACACATTTTCAGCTTACCAGATCCAGCCTGCTCTCTGAAAAATTTGGACACCCCTGCTCTAGTGTGTAATATTTTACCTCTAGATGGCACTGTGCAAGCAATATCAGTGCTACAGCATGCCACAACAAGGCAGACAAACATGGCCGTGACCTGAGTAGGGATTCCACTATGTAAAAAAAAATACAAATTCATGATGCACCGGTCAGACGAGGTGGGGGCCACGTGGGGACTTCCTGGCCCGCCCGTGGGCGGTGGCCGACGCCCCGACGGAAGGAGAGAGGGGAAGAGAGATGGGAGATCGTGAAAGGGCGGCTCGACGAAGACTAATTAGACTAATTCGACAACAATTCGGCTCAATTTGATGGAATTCACTTAGTTAAATACTTTGAGAAAATAAATCTGCCCCTGTGTGGAAATGCTTATGCTTATTTTTCCCTCAATTAAGAAACGAGCATGCATTGTTAGGAAAATGAAGTTTGTGTTAATGGGGTCAGATAAGTAATTCGAACAATTTGATGAACGCTACATTTGTAATATCGTTTTTTTCCCTAACAGCATGTTGAAATTTCATGTTCCATTTTGCAAATCCACACCACTTTCCTACAAAAACTGTGGTCAACAATTTTCAATGCCCTTTTGACTGTGAGAACTATCTCATGATCAGGCCGGCCCAGAGTATTCTGTTTTATCTTTATTTCGAAACTTTGTAATAAATGTCCTACACTGCATTTCTTCTCTCCAGCTCTATATTTTTGAAGTCTGAAAAGTCGTCCCAGAAAAGAACACGCGGCGAGACATCGGAATGTCATTTCGCCTTCAGTGTATAGTTCATGTATTGTTGCTTAGTATTCAAATCAATATTTTGTTTTGTTTTACTGAATGAAAGTTTTTGTACCACAATAAAGCACTAAATATGACACACGGTCCCTTTAGATAAATATTTTAAATACTATTTCCCTCACTGACTTGGAACAGGCAAGAAACTGGAACAAGGGAAAACTTGACACACAGTGCTGCTCCTTGTTGTTTTTGACATCTTCGCGCTGCAAAGGTGTCATTTGTGCTTCTCCGCTCATTCATTACACATGCACGGTGCATTCACGATCCCTCGCCAGGAACGCTGACATCATCGGAATCTCCTTTTGCATCCCGCGAGAAACTTGTGGCGGCGTGCTTGCCACGACGCCTGCTGTCGTTTCCCAATCCACTCCTGACGAAAGAACAAACAGTCATTATCCGACACTTTGTGACGGAAAAACAAAAACAAACTAGACATTTACCTCAGCAATTTTGGGAGTTGGGGCTGGATCTGAGAGATGTTAAAATGTAACCCTTAGCATAAAATTGTTAGCATGTAACTGTTAGCATGTAGTCGTTAGTAATAAGGAGACGCCTTCACACCTATAGTAATAACACTGTTATTACACTGTGTAATAACATTTTGCCTACCATGAATGCATGAGGCCCATTCATTTCAACAGGTCACCATGGTACCTAGGGAAGCTTCCAGGTGTGGCCCGAGTGGGTCACTGCCCCACATGAAATTTAACCATGGCCAAATGGTGGATCCTAAAGAGTTAGCATGTAGTTGTAAAGATGACTCGTTAGCATGAAGCTGTTAGCATAACTCATCAGCATACAGCTGTTTGCATGTAGCAGTTAGAATAACTCTATAGCATGTAGCTGTTAGCATAACTCGTTAGCATGTACGCGTTGGCATAATTTGTTAGAATGTATCCATTAGCATACTTAGTTAACATGTAGCTGTTAGCATGGAGCTGTGAGCATAATTCGTTAGCATGCAGCCGTTAGCATAACTTGTTAGCATGTAACCGTTTGCATGTAGCCGTTAAAATGACTCTTTAGCGTGCAGCTGTTTGCATGTAGCAGTTAGAATCACTCATTAACATGTAGCCGTTAGCATGACTCATAAGCACGTACGAGTTAGCATTATTTATTGGAATGAATCCGTTAGCATAATTTATTAGCATGTAGCTGTTAGCATGGAGCTTTTAGCATGGAGCTGTTAGCATAACTCATTTGCATGCAGCCGTTAGTATAACTTGTTAGCATGTGGCCTATAGCATATAGTTGTGTTTCGGTGAAGCGGACCCAGGCGCAGACACCCAAGCTGACTGACAACAGACGGGGGCATAGAGAATTCAAGTCTCGTCAAGGTATATTTATTTGTATAGCCCTTCATCACTATAAGCACAGACCACCATTGCAACAAGAACAATAGGGACAAAAAAAGGAAAACGTCTGGTAACACAGCAGGCAAAGCTCAAGAGGTCCGGAATAGATCGAGGAAAGTTATAAATCAAGGTAGGAGATAAGGAATATCAAGGACAAACAATAGTCAAACAGCTTTTGCTGTCGGCACAATCCTTAAATGCCTTCCTGAACAGTTATCTGCGGGTGATGAGGAACAGGTGTGTGGTCTTCCAGTTCATCTGTCTATTGGCGCCCTCTGGAGGACAGTGTGCTGGATCCCAACAACCATGACATGGAGACACCTCGCTATTTTACACTTCAGTTCAGGCGGTTTACTCCCTCGTGGAAAAAAATCTTGTCAGTTTTAGATCAGGGGATGTTGTGCACCAATATATCAGCCAAACATTCACATTGTGTGAAGTCAGTGAGCCAAGCTTGCCCCTAGTAAATCACGTTTATCACCTGGAAGAGGGTGCCAAGCGGAGCACTTTTCGCACCCAAAAACGTTTTGTGAAAATATTTCACGAGACGAAAATCGATATAAAAAAAAATGTGTTGTGTAAAGTTGTCGTGTTCCGTACTTGTTCATGCCCTGTGCTCATTGTCGTCCTGGTAAATGTTGTATTTTTGGTCACGTCGTCATGGCACTGCCGGTAACTTTCATGTTTTGTTCTGTTCGGGCCAGTTAGCATTCCAACATTGCATTGTGTTTCAGTGTTTTGGCTGTCATGACCCTCCCCTTATTGTTCTGTCAGCGTTTGGTTATATGTTCTGAGTCATTTCTTTCATGTTTTGTTCAGTTACGCGCTAGATAGTCTTCCAACATTTTTTTCCTTAGTCTTGCCATTATGAAACTCCCTTTATTGTTCTATCACAGCTTAGTTATATTTCCTGTAATATCTCCTTTCCTGTTTTGTTATGTTAGAGATGGTTGTATTCCAACATTACAGTGTCTTTCATGGTGTTGATGTCATGGGACTCCCCTTATTGTTCTATCAATGTTTGATTATATGTCCTGTGACAGCTACTTTCCTGTTTTGTTCCATTACAGATGGTTGTATTCCAACACAACAGTGTCTTTCATTGTCTTGCTGTCATGGCACTCCCCTTATTGTTCTATCAGTGTTTGATTATATGTCCTGGAACAGCTACTTTCATTTTGTGTTCAGTTAGAGCCAGTTGATTTTCCAACATTACAGTGTCCTTCATGGTCTTGCTGTTATGGCACTCCCTTTGTTGTTCTATCAGCTTTTGATGATATTCCTGTAACAGCTTCTTTCATTTTTTGTTCCGTTAGATGGTTGTATTCCAGCATTACAGTGTCTTTCATTGTCTTACTGTCGTGGAACTCCCCTTACTATTCTATCAGTGTTTGATTGAATGTCCTGCAACAGCTACTTTCATTTTTTTGTTCCGTTAGATCCAGTTAGTATTCCAACTTTGTTTCTTTGGTCTCACTGTCATGGCCCTCATGTAGGTTTTAGATCAGGGGATGGCGTGATAATAGTCTATCCTTGTCATTAAGGGCTTTATAAATAAACATGACTTAACTTGAAATCCCTGTTATTGGTTTCTCAACCGTCCCCTCTAAAGAACATTACGAATATGGTCCTCTCCTCAAGTGAGCACATTTCTCAGTTCCATTGTGAGCTTATCTCCAAAAGTACTTTTGCTCAGCAGACCTTTTTTTCTTTTCCTCCTGGAAAAAGAAAAAAATGGCAACGAGGCGTACGGAAAGGGCACGGAGAGGTTGGATCCCTCTTGTGTTTGCGCAGAATTTGTGTGGACAGATAAAGTGTTCCCTAGGAAGAAGGCGCCCAGTTCACTTACTGATGTTTTGCTATTCTAGTGGTGAGAACGGTTCTGGGGGCTTTTGTTTTACTCCAATCAAAACAGGGACAAGAACAGCAGGAGCTCGCTTGCGCAGCGTTGCGGGGAGATGAAGGCAGATTCGGACGTGAGGGCGGAAAAATAAGATGCTGGGGGGAAGTGGAGGGCAGGTGCCGAACTTGCGTCCCGGGGGCCAGATCCGGCTCACGAGATGATACCGAAGGGGGTCGCAAGAGAAACATGAGATGCAGTCTTAGCTGTGTCCGCTTGATGTCGCCAAAGGGAGGTGCGCCTCCCAAAGGACAGGGGCTACATGTCTTTTTCCCTCCACCTATTTTCTTTTTTTGTCTCCTTTTTCTCTGCCTCACTCTTTTACTCTTTCTTTCTTTTCTCTTTTTCAATCTCCCTCTCATCTTTTCTTCTCTTGCCTTTGGCTTTCCCTCTCTCTTTCTCTCCATTTTCTTTCTTTTCTCTCCTTTTCTCTCTCTTTCTCTCACTGTTCCTTCTCATCTCATTTTGTCTTTCTCTTTCTCTTGTATTCAATTTTCTCACTTTCTTTCTCTCTTTCTCACACTCTCATTCTTTTATCTCCCCTTTTCCATTTCTCTCACACTCACTCTTTTTATCTCCCTTTGTCTGTTTGTCTCTCTCTGTCTTTTCCCCCTCTTCTCCCATTCTTTTCTCCCTTTCTCTTCCTCTTTGTCTTTCTTCTCTTTCTCTCTCTATTTTGCTCTTTCTTTTTTATCACTTCCTCTCTCTTTTTCTCATTCTCCTTCTTTTTTACACTCTCATTCTTTTTGTGTCCCCTTATCCATGTTTTCCTCTTTTCCATCTGTTGCTTTAGCTCTTCCTTTTTTCTCTCACTTCCTTTCTTTCTCACTCTTTTATACTCACTCTTGTAACTCTTTTTGTCTCTTTTTGTCTCTCACTCTCTCTCCTTTTCTCTTCTCCCATTCCTTTTCTCTCTTTTGCTCTCCCTTTTGTTCCTTTTGGTCACTTTCTTTTCTCCCCACTCTTTCTTTCTCTCTCTCACACACACTCTTTCTGTCAGGAGGACCAGAACAGAGCAGGAGACCCCAGAGCGTTCGTTACAAGTCTTTTATTGGGGAAGCGTAAGGGTTAGCGGGAGACGCGATGACTGTCGAACGTCAGCAGCAGCAACGCCGTGAAGACAACTTCGGAAGACGTAGCCAATCGTAGCGTGGGACGGGGGCAGGTCGAGTTTACCAGGACTGGAGAGAAGATCGTAGCGTGGCACGGAAGCAGGTCGAGTTTACCGGGACTGAAGAGAAGATCGTAGCGTGGGACGGAAGCAGGTCGGATCGGAGGCAGGCAGGCAGGCAGGCAGAATCAGGTAAACAAGAAGGCACATGTAATCGGGAGAGTCATACGGGGTACAGAAGTAATCCTCAGACGAAGAGGTCTCGGCGTAGCCTGCTTAAAAAGGGAACATGAACCAATCAGGAAGCGCATTCCAGCGCGCCAGATGATTACCCCAGGTGGCTCCACTTAGGTAATCATGACACTTTCTCTTTTTCTTCTCTTTCTCTCTCCCTTAATCTCTCTTTATCTCTCTATCTTTCTTTCTCTCTTTTCTTTTTATGTCAGATACTCTTTTTTTATATTCTTTCTTTTCCTCTCTGCTTTTTTGCCCTTTCTTTCTGTATTGTGCCCCCTCTCTCTCTCTCTCTCTCTCTCTCTATTGTGCTTTCTCTATTTATCTCTCTCTTTTTGCTTTATTCTTTCTTTCTTGTCTCTCTCAGTCTCCATTGTTCTTTCTTTTTTCATCTCTCTCTTTCCTCCTCTTTCTCTTTCTCTCTCACTCTCTCTCTTTCTCTCTCTCTCTCTCTTTCTTTCTCTCTCGTTATTCTACTAGTCTGGCCCCCGTGAAACTTTTTACTAGCATGTGGCCCTCAGCTAACATGAATTTGCCATCCCTGAACTGGAGAGTAGATTTCCACTCTGCCCCCCTTTGCTCCCACCAAAAAAGCCCCCGCCCACTGCAAACACTGAAGGTCCATTAGTGAACACACAGCCTGGGAGGCCAAAAGTGCACCAATATGTCAGCCAAACATTCACATTGTGTGAAGTCAGTGAGCCAAGCCTGCCCTAGTAAATCACGTTTATCACCTGGAAGAGGCTGCCAAGCGGAGCACTTTTCGCACCCAAAAACGTTTCGTGAAAATATTTCACGAGACGAAAATCGATATCAAAAAATATGTTGTGTAAAGTTGTCGTGTTCTGTACTTGTTCATGCCCTGTGCTCATTGTCGTCCTGGTAAATGATGTATTTTTGGTCACGTCGTCATGGCACTGCCGGTAACTTTCATGTTTTGTTCTGTTCGGGCCAGTTAGCATTCCAACATCGCAGTTTGTTTCAGTGTCTTGCTGTATTGTCACTACCCTCATATGTCCTGTGTCATTCCTTTCATGTTTTGTTCAGTTAGACCCAGTTAGCATTCCAACTTTATGTTTCCTTGGTCTCACCGTCATGGCACTCTCGTTACCGTTTTATTAACGTTTTTGTATATGTTCTGTGTCGCCTTCCTTTCATATTTTGTCCATTTTGCGTAAGTTTGTGTTAAAGAATATCCTTTGTAGTATTTCTTTCTTCTTAGCATTCAGTTAAAGTTAGTGCTCTAACATATCCCGTGTTGTCTTTCCTTCACCTTCATGTTCTTTTTAGTTGTTTTCTAATTGTTTTCCTTTCTTGTTTTTGATCAGTTAGAGCAGTGCTTCTCAATTATTTTCTGTCTTGGCCCCCCTCGGAAGAAGAAAGCCTCCCGCGCCCCCCCTGAAAATCTGTCTCCCCATTCGGGTTCATTATTTTTTTCACGGGGTCACTTGAGGTTCTGCTCCACTTCATATTTACACTTCATACTCAATGCTCATACTCAATGCATTGAGGTTTAATGTAAACAAAACACGAACAAAACACCTTGCTGGAACCTCACACCCCACAAGGGGGGCCCGTCCCACTGTTTGAGAACCGCTGAGTTAGTGTTCCAACATATCCTACGTTTTCTTACATTCACATTTTGTACATTTATGATTAGTGTCCCAACATATTATTGGTTGTCTTCCTGTCATGTTTTGTTCAGTTAGAGCCCGTTAGTATCCCAAACATTGTGTTTCATGGTCTACTGTCATGGGGCTACTGTTACTGTTCTATCAACAATTGGGTATGTGTCCTGTGTCATCATCCTTTCATGTTTTGTTCATTTTAGAGCCATTTAGTATTTCAACATCATTCTTCATTGTCTTGCCGTCATGGCACTCCCGTTACTGTTTGGGTGTGTGTTCGGCATCATTTTATTTTCACGTTTTGTTTAGTTAGTGATAGTTCTGAAGTTTGATTTTTATTGACGTTTCTTGTAGTGTTACTGTAGTATTATTTTTGTTCTATCTCTGTAGTATTTTTTAAGTAATTTTAGCGTAGTATTTTCATAGTATTTTTTTTTGTATTTCTGTAGTACTTTAGTTGAAATTTGGAAGTAGATTTTTGTTTTGTACGTGGAGTATTTTTGTACCATGCTGCAATTATTACAGTAGTTCTATGATTATAGTATTTTTTCTACTATCTCTGTAGTATTTCCTTATACCTGTAGTTTGTCGGTAGTATTTTTGTGGTAAAGTGTTACCGTAGTTTTATTTTTATAGTATTTTTTTTATATTTCCATTGAGTAATTTTCATAGTACCGCTATAGGTGTAATTTGCAGTCTTTCTTTTGTAAACCTCTTGTAGTACTATTTTTGTAGTAATATTTCTTTTTATTATAGTACTATGTATTAGTATTTTTTAAAGTTTTCAGTAGAAACCTAATTGATGTATTTCCAAAGCAGCATTTCAGTAGTATTTTTGTAGCTTTTTTTGTAGTATTTCCAAAGTAGTATTTTTTTAGGATTTCTGCAGTACTTTTGTTGTAGTTTCAAAGTAGATTTTTGTTGGATATGTGGAGTATTTTGTACTATTTTTGTGGTATTTTTGTCTTGTTACAGTAGTTTTTAATTATAGTATTTTGTAGTATTACTGTAGTATTTCTTAAGTATTTCTGTACTAGCTCTGTTGTATTTTGTAGTATTTCCATGTAACTGTAGTATTTATGTAGTATTTTTGTAGTACAGTGTTACTGTGGTTTTATCTTTGTAGTATTTTTTTTAATTTTTCTATAGGACAATTTTTATAGTATCGCTCTAGGTGTAATTTGCAGTATTTCTGTTGCAAACCTCTTGTAGTACTATTTTTGTAGAAATATTTATCTAGTAGTTTTTTTTATATCATAGTATTATTTATTAGTATTTTAAGTTTTAGTAGTATTTTTGTAGTATTTCCGGAGTAGTATTTTTTAGTATTTCTGTAGTACTTTTGTTGTACTTCTAAAGTAGATTTTTGTTGTATATGTGCAGTAGTTTTGAAGTGTTTTTGTATTATGACAGTAGTTTTATATTATAATATTTTTGTAGTAATACTGTAGTATTTTTTAGTATTTTTGTAGTACTTTTGTTGTACTTCTGAAGTAGATTTTTTATATGTGTAGATTTTTTGTAGTATTTTTGTATTATGACAGTAGTTTTATTATTATAGTATTTTGTAGTGCTACTGTCATATTTTTTAAGTATTTCTGTAGTACTTTTGTTGTACTTCTGAAGTAGATTTTTGCTGTATATGTGCAGTAATTTTGTAGTGTTTTTGTATTATGACAGTAGTTTTATTATTATAGCATTTTGTAGTATTTCTGCAGTATTCTTTATTTAGTATCCCTGTAGTACCTTTTTTTGTCATTCTAAAGTAATTTTTGTTGTATATATGTAGTATTTTTGTCGTATTTTTGTATTATTACAGTAGTTTTATACTGATAGTATTTTTGTAGTATTTTTTAGTATATATGTACTATTTGTAGTATTTCCATATAACTGGAGTATTTCTGTCGCACAGTGTTACTGTTGTTTTTTTTTTTTTTGGGGGGGGGGTTGGTAGAATATTTGTGATCTTGCCATAGGATCATTTTCATAGTATCGCCATAGGTGTAATTTGGAGTATTTCTGTTGTAAACCTCTTGTAGTTCTAATTTTGACGTAATATTTTGAGGGAATAATGATTATAGTTGATAGTATTAAATATTGATATTCGTTTTTCAGGAGAAGCATGATTGATGTGTCCCAAAGCAGTATTTTTGTAGTATTTTTGTAGTGTTTCCATAGTAGTATGTTGTCATATTTCTTTAGTATTTTGTAATATTTCTGTAATTGTCTTTTTGTAGTATTTTTGGAGGAAATCATTTTGTATTAGTATTTTGTAATATAGTCTTGCTGTAGTAGTACTTTGATAGTCATTCTATACTATTTTTTTGTTTTCAGACTAAAAGCAAAATAATGTATAAGATCCCTGTTTTTTTAGAACTATACTTGATGTTTAGTTTTGCAGTCACTATGTAGTATTTCTGTTTTAATTCTGGAAAAGTATTTTTAAGCACACAAAGTAAACCACTCTTGGGGGCCCCCTAGTGGTTGAGGGGCTCTAAGCAGACGCTTAGCTCGCTTATGCCCATTATAGACCATTATAGTCTCTGTAAATAAATCTCTTTTTTTCTGAAAATCGTATTTTGTGTCTGGGTTTTGGGGAGCTTACACGTTATTCAAGAAGGTGACTTTGGCAAGTCGCCAGCGCCAAACATTGTGTCTTGTCTTGTGCAAATGAGGGCTAAATAATGCATGGCTTCGCGCCACGCTGCTCGGAAGGCCTCACTGACTCGCCTTTCTTCTGGCTTCCAGTTCGACATTCTGGCCAGGGCCGTTGCCAGACCTCTTTCTCAGGGGGTTGGTGGGGGGGGTGTGGGGAGGGGGATATCAAATGCATGGGGGGACAGCTATTATTAGCCACCCCACCCCCCTTTTTTCTTTCTTTTTGCAGTGTTTCACGATTTGAAAGTTCACGGCAGAGTGAAAAAATAAATATGATTATAATTGAGTGGAAAATGTGATTGTTTTTTTAAACGTATTTATTTGTTTTGTGCAGAATATGTCATTATTCGTAGTGATACAGTATACTATACAAAGGGATCCTCCAAAACTTGTGTTTTTCCCTTCTTTTTTTTATTATTTTCTTTTCTCTTCTATTGTTTCATGTTTTTTTTTTCTTATGTTGTTGTCCGTTTCCTTTTTTATCTTATTTTTTTCTTTCTTTTGTTTTTTTTCATTCTGTTTTTCTTACTTTGTCCTTTTTTGTATTTTTTCCTGCTTGTTTTCTTCATTTTTTTTCTCTTCATTTTTTCCTTTCATTCTTTTGTCTCTTTTTTCCCCAGCTTTACTTTTGTCTCACTTTAATATATTTTATTTTTTCCTCTCCATTTTTATGTTTTTTTTCCTTTTGTTCACTTTTTTGTCTTCGCTTTTTCTTTTTTCTTGCTTTTTTCTTTTATTCTTATTTTTTTTCCTCCTTTTCCATTTATTTTTTATCCTTTTATTTTCCTTTTCCTAGCTTTTTACTTCTTTTTTCCCTGCTTTATGATCTATATTTTTCGTTTTTTTCTCTTTTAGTTTTTTATTTTATTCTTCTTTGAGTGTCCTTGGGCAAGACACTGAATCCCTAATGCCCCCAATAAGCAGGTTGGCGCCTTGCATGGCTGCATGGCCGCTGTGAGTGTGTGTGTGTGTGTGTGTGTGTGTGTGTGTGTGTGTGTGTGTAAGTGTGAATGGGTAAGTGTGAAGCACATTGTAAAGCGCTTTGGAAGGTCTTCATTGATTTGAAAAGCACTATATAAATGCAGATCATTTTCCATTTTGTTTTTCCCAGACTGCCCTCACTACTACATCCGTCATACATAAGTAAGCAAAGCGTGTCAATGGGTGGGCACTGCCATCAAATATACATTCTAATGGAACTACAGAAAAATTCGGTTACAAAAATAAATTCAATATTCAGTGAGAAAGAAAGTTTTACAGATTATACTATTGTTGGTATTTATTATAAATACATGTGCTTTTTATTATATCAACTCTTTAATTTTCTCTGATTATTATCATGAAAAGAAAATATTAATGAATAAAAAATGTTAAAATGTATAATTTAATTGGCGACAAAACATTGATTAAAATTACATTGAAAAATGAAAAGAAGAAAAGCCACATCTTGAGTACAACAAATCTTAATATAAAATACATTAAGTATGTATTTATTAGAGTTTTGAATTTTGGTCATTCAATAGTTGTCATTTTGCATAGTGCAGTGCACGTCTTCGTCGCATGAGGGCGACAGAACACATGGAACATGGAAATGTATATCTGTCGTATTTTCGTCGTATTTAGTTTTATGATTACAGTATTTTTGTTGTATTACTGTAGCATTATTTTTTAGAGTTTTTGTACTATCTCTGTTGTATTTTGTAGTATTTCCATATAAGAATGTTTGGTGTATATCTGTAGTATTTCTGTAGTATTTTTGTAGTATAGCATTACTGAAGTTTTATTATTGTAGTATTTTTGTGATATATCCATTGGATTAATTTTGTAGTTTCGCTATCAGTGTACAGTACTTTGCAGTTTCTGTAGTAATCATCTTGTAGTGTAGCAATATTTCTCTAGTAGTATTTTTTATATTATAGTATTATGTATTGGTATTTTTTAGGATTTTAGTATAAGTATAAATGATGTATTTCCAAAGCAGTATTTTAGTAGTATTTTTGTCGTTTTTTTTTCTTGAATTTTCTTAGTAATAATTTGTCGTATTTCTTTTGTATTTTTGTAATATTACTGTAGTTGTCTTTTTTTGGTATTTTAGAGTAAATAATTGAGTAGTAGCATTGTGTAATATAGCATTACTGTAGTATTTTTGTAGGAATTCTATACTATTTTTTTTCACGATGAAAGCAAAATAATATATAAGGTCTATCAGCACTATATTTCATATTTTGTATTTTTTAGTTATTATGTAGTATTTTTGTTTTTCGTATTTTTTAGTGGACACACAAAGTGATAATGGGGACATGTTGGCACCCAAAAACGTAACCACTCTTGGGGGCCCCCTTGTGGTTGCAGACCCAAAGCAGCCGCTTATGGTAAATGGTCTGCATTTATATGGCGTTTTTCAAGTCAAAGAAGACCTCCCAAAGCACTTTACAATGACTTCACTTACCCATTCACACACACACCCACACACCAATAGGGAGTCAGCCATGCCAGGCGCCTACCTGCTTATTGGGGTCATTAGGGATTCAGTGTCTTGCCCAAGGACACATCGGCATATAAGACAGGAGCCGGGAATCGAACCTGCGACCTCTTGATCCCAAGACGAGCGCACTACCTCCTTGCTCTGCTGATAAGCTGCAGAATGATATTTTAGGGGTAAATGCTCAGGGTGGAAAAAATGTAGTTCTGCATGCATAAAAAGGTGTATATTTTTTAGATAAATGAGTACCGTATTTTCCGCACTATAAGGCGCACCCAAAAGCCTTCATTTTTTTCAAAAGCTGACCATGCGCCTTATAATACAGTGCGCCTTATATATGGATCAATATTAAGTCGCAAAGTCTTGCAACTAAAGCAAGCAGCCGCCGACTAGATTTTCCCCCGAACGCGAAGTAGTCCGCGGTGTATGCTGGGATTTATATACCGGCATTTCATTTCCTAACCAATGTGTCAATCATCATTTGAATCAGTCTTTATTGGCTAAAGTTATTCGGAGGTAAAGGGGGCGGATCCTTTTTATCATTTGCCGGCTCGCATAGGCTAAAGGGGCGAAAAAAAGCCTGCAATTGGCCAAAAAAGATGAATGTGAATCACACGTTGGGTTGCACTACGGCATAGAGAAAACATTTTTTACTATTCTGTATTTGTAAATATTTTACTCTCCTGGATGTACTACACTCACGGTTGTAAGAAGACCATGGTTACGTATCATTATTGAACGTGATGGCTGCAAGAGAACTTAGGTGAGCTATGCGGCTTTATATTTTCCCGGTATCTTGTTTTAGAACGATCTTGATGTTTCTGTGATGAGTCTATTTTTAAACTAAATTCAATTCAAAGTGTTTATTGTCATATGCACAGTAAAGAACCCCGTCCCCTTGCACAATAAAATTCTTACTTTTCTGTCCACCCAGTTGCCAGCAAAAAATAAAATGGAAACTAAGAAATGTTTGGCATTTCTTGAATCCCAAGACTTTAACCTTCCGAATGATATTTGGAACGATGCATTTGAGTGATTGGTGACATCGTACAGACACCGTTTCCGTACATGTCTGAGACACGTAATTGCTTCTTTGCAAGCTTTTGGAATGTTAAGGGGGTAATAAGTTTGACTGAATTATCTGACTGTTTTGTTCACGTTCCCATTGTAGCACCTTATAATCCGGTGCGCCTTATGTATGGAAAATATAGGACCAAAAACTATTTTTTGGGGGTGCGCCCTATAACCCGGTGCGCCTTATAGTGCGGAAAATACGGTACTTTTGTTATGCAAATGTGTTTAGGGGTGCAAACTTTCCAAAATATATTAATAGTATTTACCCAAGACACACCACAGGAAGTGGTGCCCCTGGATTCTTATAATTGAGTTTTTCCTTGCCCTCATTTAGGTTTTAGATCAGGGGATGGTGTAATAATAATCTGTGGTCTGTGCAGCCCTTTAAGACTCCTTGTGATTAAGGGCCTCACAAATAAACATGACTTAACTTGACTTGTTAAAGAGAGGAAAGAGCTCTATCGCAACCTAGTGTCGTTCTGTGTGCATTACTTTTAAGTAAAACTGGATTTAGGGGGATTGTTTTTTTTCTAATGATATTTAAGTAACTGTAATGGGCAAAATTATCCTAAAAAACAACTATAAATTAAAATGGCAGACAGGGAAGTTGCAAAAGTTCTATCACCACCTAGTGTTCATCTAAATACATCACTTTTAAGTATACTGTAACATAAATTGTTAGATTTTTATTCACCAATATTGAAGTAACTGTAATAGGGAGAACTATATTAAAAAAACAAATAAATTGGTTTAAAATTGTGCTTGAGGCTGTTATTGTAAAACCTAGTGCTAGAGCACAAGTGTCAAACAGGCGGCCCGCGGGCCAGATCAGGCCCGCTAAGGGATTGAATCCGGCCCGCGAGACAACATTCAGAGAAGCGCAAGAGAAAAAAAAGCTGCAGGTTGAAATATGTCCACTTGATGTTGCCAAAGCCAGCTGCCTCTCACGAAGACACTGCACTTGTATTTGTTTCTCTCTCTCTCTTTCTTTTCTACCCCTTTTCTCCCACTCTCTGTCTCTGTCTGTCTCTTTCACTCTCTGTGTCTCTCTTTTTCTCTTCCTTTGTTGCTCTTTGTCTCTTTCTCTCTGTGTGTCTTTTTAACTTCTTTTGCTCTAACTTCCCTTTTTCCTTTTCTCTCTTTTCTCTTTCTCTCTTCCTACCCTTCGCGCTTTTCTCCTTTCTCTTCTTCTGTCTTTCTTTTTCTCTCTTGATTTCTTTCTTCCTCTCCCTTCCTTTTCCCCCTCTCTCACAACTTTTTATCTCTTTTGTTTCCTCCTCTCTGTCCCTCTCTCTCTTTTTCTTTCTTTGTCCCGCCCTCTCTCCGTTTCCCTTCTTTCTCTTATTTCTTTATATTTCTTTTACTTTCTCTTTAATCTACTAGTCGGGCCCCCGACAGAATGTTTGTTCTATCGTGTGGCCCCGAGTTAAAATGAGTTTGACACCCCTGTGCTAGAGAGTGGGACGAGGAAGAAGCTCTATCACCACCTAGTGTCCATCTGTGTCCGTCACATTCCAATAAAAATAACTGGAGGAATTTTTTTCTTGAAATTCTTCAAGGGGGAATCTGTCATATTTGACCACTGGATGTCACTGTATTGCGTAGTGCAACCAATACTAAGTGCTACAAAACACAAGGAAGAATACAAACTAGTACACAGAGTCCCACAGTGACTAAACCGCAACATTTTGCTTATGATTAAAAAAAAAAGAAAAAGAAAGAAAAATATGACGGAAACAACGAGAAAAGAAAAGAAAAAGAGAAAAGGACAAGAACAAAGAAGAAAAAAATAACAAAAAAAGAAATAAAAACAGGCATGTTTAGATCTGTAATTATTATTTATATAATTGAAGTATAAATTTGATTTCTAATGAATGACATTTTTCACCCACTGGGTGGTTCTAGATGAGGGCTCTTAAACTCAGGGCCCGGGGGCCATTTGCGGCCCTCAAAATGATAGTTCGAGGCCCCTGACTTAACAAGAACCTTAAAAAGACAGTGTTTATTATTTGTCCACTACATGTTGTAGTATTCTGTTGTGCCCTAAAATGGGTGTTAAAATCCCAAGTAAGAATAAAAACTTCACAGACTCAAAGTGGCCATTAAACCACATTTTTATTTATTTATTTTTGCCCAGCCTTTCGCTAGATAATTATTTTTTTCGGTACCATTTCCTGCAAGATGGCGGCCAAATATGAGGCTGATGTCATATAAAATGAATGCTAAAATCTTAACACAACAGTAACGAAAAAAATGCACATATTTATGATTGTTTGTGTATTTTTGCCAATTATCTAAATCAATATTCTTCTTTATTTTAAATGAGTGACATTTTACTACTATATGAGGCACTGATTACTACACACTGTCCCTTTATGTGCAGCCTTAAGGTATAATGGTTGAATTTATTACTGATTGATTGATTTTCATATTAAGTATTTTCTTATTTACGTGGTGTTCCTTCTCAAGGTTTCTTCATTTTCCCTATGCTGAGGTTTTTGAGTTTTTCCTTGCCCTCATGTCGGTTTTAGATCAGGGGATGCTGTAATAATAGACCGTGGTCTGTGCATCCCTTTAAGACTCCTTGTGATTAAGGGCGTCACAAATAAACAGGACTTATTTTGTGAAGGGAACGAGAGAAAAAAAATGATATTCAAAAACAGGGTAATGGATCTATCCGAACTTTTTGTGGAAAACCTGTTTTGACCCGGTTTCACCCAGACCCTAGCGCCAGCGGCCCCCAGGTTAATTAAGTTTGATACCCCTTTGCTAAATAAAACACCATGTTCCTTTAAGTAAATGTTAGAGGCCCAAATGATTTTAAAAGAACTGATTTCAAACAAAATCTGGTGTCTCGGGATGAATAAACCTATCCGATTGGATGTGGCTTTGTGGAGGTTGGACAGCATTTTGCTTGTGTTTTAAGGTTCCTCTGCGAGCTGCGGGCGAGTTGCATCATCGCCTAATTGCCACCCTAGAGGTTGAGCACGAAAGTATCATCACCACCAGCATCATCGTACTTTGTGATAATCAGAATCGCCATCCCGAGTGCTGCAATCACCTGCAATCCTTACCGCGCACAGTGAAAAAACGAGTTTATTTTTTGCATGTTTATCGCTCGTCAAGGTTTCAGATCATCAAACCAATTTTACTCATCCACAGAGACAACCCAAGGGAACACTAAATAGTTTTGTAACGTTGATTCCAGTTATTAAGGGACGAGAAAATCAAAAGCTATCTATCAGTGATAAGAGTCAACACTGTAGAGGAATTTTGGCCCACTCTTCTTTGCAAAATTGTTTCATAGCTACAATATTAGTTATTTTTCCAGCATGAACTGCCGGTTTAAAGTAACACCATAGCCTCTCAATTGGGTTTAAATTCGGACCATTTTGTTTTTGTTTGGAGCGATTCGGATGTGGACTTGCTTGTGTGTTTCAGATGGTTGTCCTGTTGCATGATCCCAGAGCGCTTGAGTTTGAGGGCAGGAATTGATGGCTGTACGTTCTCCCTCAGGAGCTTCTGGTAAAACCTAGAATTCATTGTTCTGTCAGCTACACCAAGTTGTCTTGGTCCTGAGGCAGCAAAGCAGCCCCAAACCATCACACTGCCACCACCATGCTTCACGGTTGGCATCACGTTCTTTTTGTCAAACGCTGTGCCATTTTTTGCGCCACCTGTAATGGGATGGGCACCTTCCAAAAAGTCCGCAAAGGGTTTTTCCAAATGCTTTGAGGATAATCAAGATGCCTTAAGCAAATGTGAGATGACTCTTTGTGGTTTTTTTTTGTGACAGCAGTGGTTTTCGCCTGAGAACTCTCCCATTGATGCCATTTTCGTACAGTGTCTTTTTTTATAGTGGAGCCATGAACACTGACCTTAACCGAGGCTAGAGAAGCCCGCAGTTTCAGGCATCTTTTTCCAGGTTCTTTTGTAACCTGGATGAATTGTTGTTGCACTCTTGGAGTAATGTTAATTAGTTCCATTCTTGGGAAGCGTTGCCACTGTTCCCAGTTTTCTCCATTTGTGGATACTGGTGCTGACAGTGGTTCACTGGAGCCATACTGTCTTAGAAATCATTTTGCGACCTTTTCCGAACTGAGAGATTTCAATCACTTTTGTTCTAATTTCTTCTGGAATTTCTATAGATTACGGCATGTCAATTGTGTTCTTGAGATTTTGTAGCCTACTTCACTTTATCTAACAGTTTCAATTTAAGTGATTTCTTGATTCATCACAGGTACTGGCGATCAGTTTTGGGTGTGGGCTGTGGAATTGAACTCAGCTCTCCCCAAACTGTGGTTAGGCAATGTAACTTTGTCATTTAACGGGGGGGTGGGGTTAATTACCTTTTCACATCGGCCCAAGTAGGTTTTGATTAATGCAAAGAAGAGTGGGACAAAATTGCTCCACAGTGTTGTGAAAATGTGATTGTAAACATTTGATTTTCAAACGTGGCCAAACACGCTTGTCATGATTACTGATGTGACTCCGCTGTGCCCGCTCATTTGGCGCCAACTGCAGCGGGTTCTGATTGGCTCCCTGTAACTATTTGAACCCAGTCCTGTCCATCCCCTGTTGTCAGTCCGTCTGCGAACCTCAGTGTATACTAGGCAATCCCTTTTCGACCCTGACTCCCACCTGTCCTGTTTTTGCTCCCGTCTGTCTCTGGCTATGACCTCCTTTGCTCCTGACCACGTCTGCTCTCCCGTTCTGGCTTACGACTCGTTTCCGACCAAGCCTTGCTCTCCGTCCCTGACACCGCCATCGCTCGCTACGGAAGATCCACCTCCGTGTTTGGATCACAATCTGAGTACGAGAGCGTCCAGCGAACACCGGATCGTGGGCGCAGTCCTTCCTCTTTCCTTCAATAAAACTTGTGGTAAACGCTACGCAATTGGGTCCTGTTTCCGTTAATAATTCCCTTGGGTTGTCTCTGTGTGATGTTAAAATTGGTTTAAGGTCCTGAAACCTTTGTGAATGATAAATATGAAAATATTTTAGCGCCCTATTTTGGTTAACCAGACAAGGGAACTAGAAGCTCACTCTACATGTTACTTAAAGGTAGAACAATTACCGTATGCGGTATCATTTAATAGCAACAATGCATTTCCAATGGTATAACCTTTATCTTCCGTTATATAAGGCAAACTTTGAAATCTCTGCCCAATATAGTCCAGAAAATATTCTCTTCTTCACGGTCTTTACGATCGCCATCTTCCACTCGTGCTGCAATCACCTGCAATCCTGACCACGCCGCCGGTCGCCTAGCAACCGTCACAGAGCCAAAACGGACGTTGATATTTTATGCGTATGAATCATTGATGAGAGGGCAAACGCGAGATATGAACGATATTAATCGAAGCGTCGGGCGGAGTCATGTTTACACAAGAGCAAAGTGTCCGTGGCACGCGTGTTTTTGCGTCTTGCTAATTGATTTCACCCCCCAGGGAGCTCATTTCATCATACGTGCTGGAGTCTTACGACAGTCTTACGGCAAAAAAGCCGCACGGGCTTGTAGAAGGTGGTGGCAGGCGGAAATTTCACGTTTTAAAATGGCGCCTTTTGTTTTGACTTTGTGGATGAAAACGGGTAGAGAGAAAATTGATTTTCCCTTTTTGAAATGACTCCCGAGCCCTTTAGGCAAAGGTCTTTTTCCACCATCGAGCTACTTTTTGTTACTCGTTAGCGCAAAGGACACCCCGTTTGATATGCAACAATTTATGTTATTACAATGTTATCACCAGGTTCATTATTGGACGTAGAGTTAAAAAGACTAAGTCAAAACCCCTGCATGACTAGAATATCACCAGGGGCGGTTAATGGTCGATAGCTTAAGAATACCGAGCATCGAGATCAGGGATGGGCAAACTATGGCTTTAGACTTTGCGACAGGAAGGTGGGGGGTTTTGGCAGTCTACAACGAGCTGCCAACAGTAAGACACGATATTTTGGTGCTCCGCAAAAAGTTAATTTTAAACATTAAAACCACAGCTGTCACATCTCTCAACATGCACAGTAATGTGATTGATGTTGGCAAGCTGTTTGGATTTATTTTCGTTTTGTTTCTGTCTCCTTTTATGTTAGTTTTGCCGGACGTTGTATGTTGTGCTAAAATGCTAATTCCCCTTATAGAGATCAAAGCCAGCAGAGAAGCTTACCACGTGTTGTGTTGTGACTCATTCATTTGCTGGTAAATTGTACCCGTTTTTATACTCATTATTGTTATTATTTATATTTTCTCATAAATATAAAAAGGATGATTTTGGTTGAAATTCAGACTAAATAAAAATATGTTGATTTCATTGTAAACATTAAAAAAAAATCACTATACGATCTCTTGTGCAGAGTATCTTGTTAAAATGGATGCAAACATGTATTGTGATGGTTGATATTCTGAAATGTATTTTATGTAAACTGAAAAGAAAGCTCTTTGATATGTTTTGGGCAGTCTACAGCGAGCTGCCAACGAGATCAAAGCCAGCAGAGAAGCTTACCACGTGTTGTGTTGTGACTCATTCATTTGCAGCAACTGTAATAAAAACCTCATCATCCAGTCCAGCGTGAATGTGGATCTTTGGTGGGACAGGTACACCGCGGTTACATATATTTATATATATATATATATATATATATATATATATATATATATATATATATATATATATATATTCATCCATTATCTGCACCGCTTATCCTTAGTAAGGAAACGGGGGCCAACCTCAACTGTCTTCGGAGCGGCTAATTAACCTGACATGCAAGCACGGGGAGAACAAGCAAACTTCACACATGAAGGTTGGTAGCTGGTTTTGTCATGATCTCTCTCTCTACTGGTAACCAGCATCAATCACCTCCCAAATCTGTCACTGCACCTGTCTGTTCTGAATTCCCGGCCAATCAATCTCTGTATTAAAAGCCCCCCCTTACAGCCTACCTTTGTCAGATCGTCTGCAAAGCTACACCCGGAAACTCGATGTCCGCGCTCAGCAACATTGTTGCTCGGCTTCCTCTTCGTTCCATCCTTCAAGAAATCTTTATTAAAGGTAGTCCCAAATCTCCACTTCAAGATTTATCTTCACTCCAAGACCCTCTCTCCCGTTTCCCCTATCGCTAAATAAACTTTCTTAACGTGACAAAATTGTGGTCCTCGTCTGTCTAATCCGTGACAGGTTTTGATCCCATGACCTCAGAACTGTGCTGTGTACGTGCTAACCTCTCAGCCCCGCGTGCAACCTATATATATATATATATATATATATATATATATATATATATATGAATAGTAAATATAGTACAAGTAATAAAACGAGATTTTTTTTCGGTGCCGATTTTGTCCCAATTGTCCCCAGTGTCTCTTTGTGTGTCTGCAACAAAAAATACTACAAAACCAAATACCCAAATTTGTTGCTTAAACAGGCTGTTACTTATTATTTTGTCTTCGTTTTGATTAGAAAAATATAGAAATACTGATAAAAAAAAAATCAACTACATTTCATCTTATAGAAAGGGCAGTAAATTAACTTACCGGTATTTGTAAAGACAAATCAAGAGGAATAAACGAGTTTATGAACCCTTTTCCTCTTTCGAGCTGGATAAATGTGATTCATTTAACGAATGAGTTGTAGAGAATATTGTTTACCGTCTCAAAATATCAGTGTCCTGATTTAGTTTTCGTTCCGTTTCCGTGTTTATTCAAAATAAAACTTTGCAGCAAAAAGTCAAAAGTTATCGCTACTTTGTATATACTTTAAACCTATTAGAAATAATGAAGCAATCAATTACGTCAGTGTTCAATAATGCTATGGTATTGCAACAATTTGTTAACTAGAAGATGTAAATTAAAATGAATGAAACATGAAGTTCACACCCATTCTCAAATTTGACTAGAAATGAGTCATGAGCTTTTGTAATTAAGTATTGTCAATATTAAAGTGTAATAATTGTCTTCTATGTGACGCAACGCTAATAAACGCCACCATGATTTCGAAATGGACGGCACTTTTTAAAGGGAAATGGCTAGTTTGAACCCCTAAACTCCCCATTAGCACGAAGGTGCCTAGCATGTCTGTCACCGCCATCAGTGTGTATCTGATAGGGTAAATGTGAAGCACATCGTAAAGTACCATGTGACTAAAAAAGGGATTTTTAATGCGGATCATTTCCCATTTTACCATGTATTCCCAAAACGTTCCACTCCAATGAAAGTTTCCAAGCGTTCAGACTACTTTGTTTATTGATGTTCTTTTTTTCAGTCAAAACAATCTTATGAAATCACAGACATCCAAATTTCACATCATGTGCCAAAACACTTCTATCATATAATAAGAAAATATAAAAACGCCATAAAAATCACCTCTGGAGTTACATCAGCAATCAAGACAAACATTACACAATAAATAGATTTCAAACTCAAACAAGCCCTTCAATTTGGGTGAGGATGGGGGTTCCCGGTGTTGACGCGAGCTTCTCTACATTCAGCTGAAGGGAAAAAAAAACAAGCTAGCTTGTCGTTTTGCAACTAGGTCCGAAGGCAAGGCAACAAACAAAAAAATGCTCAGGTTCTCTAAAAGTGTCAGTCAGTGCAACAATAAGAAAAAATAATTTGAAGTTCCGGTCACAAAGTGACAGTCAGTGCAAGAATAAAAAGAAATGTTTGGAGGTACAAAATTGAGAAATGAAAACTGCAATACTTAACAAAAAAAACACAAATCACTGCAGCAGGTGAGGTCTGAGGAAGAAATAAATAAGAAGAATCATCCAGTGTTCGTGTGGGCGTCCACGTATGCGCGGATTTTGGCCCGGTGCTCGGGATTCAAACAGTAACCGATGTCCCGCTCTGTCTCGAATACGCGGCGTCGGAAGCGCTCGCGGTCCCGGGCCATCTCCTCCCAGGGTCCTTTGCGGGAAGCAGCCGTAGCGTAGGGCCACGTCCGCATCTCGTGGACCTCCACCACTGGAGAGAAGCGGACCTCGCGCTGGAACACACAAAAACAAAAAGCAGAATTCATTCAAATGTGACTTCCATAGTAATCGTAATCTGAAAGAAGGCTGTCGAAGTTAAAGCTTTAACTCGAGTTATTTTTTCAACAGCTTGTATATGACTTCAGTCATCGACTTATCATAGGTGAGGTAAAGCTTGAACCTGGCTTTGAGTTAACCCAAGTTTTAGCTTTAAAGTGGTTTTGAGTTAATCCTAGTTAAGGCTTTAACATCAATTAACTCCAGTAAAAACAGCTTCAACTTGACATGAGTCAATGCCTTGCCATTGGCAATCTGAAGTGTGTTGAAATTAACTTGAGTAAACTCAAGTAAACTCAATTTAAAGCTTTAGAGTGGCTTTCAGTTAAATGGTCTTCATTCATATAGCGCTTTCCAAGACATTGAAGACCTCCCAAAGCGCTTTACAATGTGCTTCACACCTACCCATTCGCACATCACAGACACAGCATCAGCCATGTTAGGCTACCCAAACTAAAGCTTTTATGCGAGTTTAATTGAACTCAAGGCAAAACTTTATAACAGCTTCAACATGCTTTTAGTCATTGACCAGACATCGGCAAGTTAAAGCTTAAAGTGGCTTTGGGTGAAACCATCTTAAAGCTTTAACTCAAATAAACTTGAGTTTAAACATTTTCAATCTGACTTTTGTCAATCCCTTGCCATTGGTAAATTAAAGCCTGGCAGCGGATTGAAATTAACTCAAGTCATAGCTTAACAGTGGCTTTGAGTTCACTCAAGTTTGAAAGTCACCTCAAGTTAACTCAATGGAGGGCTCTAAAGTGTCTGAGTTAACACAAGTTGAAGCTTGTAACTGTCCTTGAATGAACCAAATGAAAGCTTTTTAGTGGCTTTGTGTTCTAACCAACGTTAAAGCTTTAACTTTGACAGCAACACTTTGTGGTAGAATATGTTTCTAGGACGTCAATCAAACGAATAAACCAAAAGCGTAGCCGGTGTGTTATGACTATTTGGTTAGAGTGATGCAACTGGTGCCGGGAGCTGGCAAGGAGTCTCGGCTGACTCGCTCTCGTCACGTGCACGGTCAGCATGACAACAACAAACTCAAAACAAACACCGCACCCCATTTAAGCCGTCCAATAGGAAAATGACACCCAGACGAGAAAAAAACACGCCAATGAGTGTCAGGTTAATATAATATCGAGCTGATTTTAGATTGGGAATGAAAGGGACGAGGGGACTTGTTTCCAGTCCTAAAACCAGTAGAAACATCTTTCAATTAGTTGAAAAGTGAGCAAAGTCGGGGGCTTAAAAAAAAATCAGCTGTTTGTAAATAAAATAATTATATTTGGATAATGCTTGCATTAATCAGCAGTGACAGTTATTAACTCATTCACATCCATTGACAACTATAGACATAAATGGCAATGAAGTTTTATTTCAGGTTTTTTTTTAATATTGGAGATCACATAGGATGCCAGTTTGTTATTCTGACTATAATATCTCCCTCTTATTTAATAACTACAGTGGTCCCTCTACTTACGAATTTCTTTACACACGAAAGTTTCAGGTTACAAAGTACCAAAAGGGCAAAATATTGCCTCTAGTTACCAAACGAGTCTCAGAATATTAAAGTCAAAATTACAGTATAGGATGCGCTGCTATTAGCCGCACCCCGAGTTTCCCCAAACGTAAACTAACTAGCAATCTGCCTGACAACCAAGTGTGCAGGCATGCTCCCTTCAAAGTTCAGGGACGACCAGGAGGAGGCAGCAATCTTTCAATCAGCCCGAATTAAAGACAACTTAGCAAATTTCCTTTTAGTCTCAAATTTACGAGGTATTGTAAAAAGCTGGCAGAAGCAGACGTCATTGGATCAGTTTTTCAAGAAACGCAAGGCAAAAAGGTAAATATTTCCTTTAGTCTTTGATTTTTACATTATGTGCCTCTCAGTTTTGGTTGGTTGTGTGGTAATCTAAGGTTAACATGTATTTGATTTAGTTCTGATGCTCTTTTATGATTCTATAATAATATATACTTTTGCTGGGCTTGGAACTTATTAGCACATTTACATTCGAAATGCGTTTCGACTTAAAGTTCTCAGGTTTTGAAGCTACTCCCAGAAAAAAATAAATTTGTGAGTACTGATACCACTGAATTATGCACCGTTTACATTATCGTTACCATCAGCCAATCATGTTGTGGTTCTTTGGTTTTTCACACTCTTTAGGGTTGCTCGGCTTTTAAAACCGGATGGAATTATCTGAGGTTTGGGCTCTCCCCCTCTCCTTGCAAGTTCTAAATCCATTGAGGTCTTCTCTCCTTATTTTGAGTGTCTACTTAACTATAAATTTAAATGGGTTAATGTCAATAGTGTCTCTAGCAGACAATAGCAGCAAAAAATTGAATACAATACTGTAAATATACAGTATAGAATATGAGGAAGTAATAAAATTAAATTCATTCAGAGGTAGACAAAATAAAATATGTATATCCATTTCATCTGGAGGAACGTAAGCATGACCAACTTGGGTGCCGAGGAGCCTAACTTGTTTGGGTGTTTTGGGTTGGCCATGGTCCAAAAATTTTTGTGTGGTTTTTTTTTTGCTATTTATTTCCCTTTTATTTTCTTTGTTATTGTATGTGTTTGTCTTGCTGTCGGTCACCCCTCTTGAGGGATATGACCAAGGTAGATATAGATAGAAATATATTTGCACATAAATTTAAATAAAAACACCAAAACTATAATGTACCCCTAAAACTAATACTTTAAAAAGAAATATTGTCAAAAACATTGGTTAAAATAATGTGTAATTATCGATTTTAATAGCAATGAGTGTGGCAGTGTTAGTGATTTCATACCTTTTTGGGAGTCTTGGGTCTGTGTGTCTCCGATGGAGATTTCTTGGTGGGTCGTTTCCATGGCACCCGTATAACATCTTCAGAGCGACGCTTGATACATCGGGTATGGCTATGGACATTTTTGGATGGGGTGCGTTTAGTGGGAGTGGTTTTGAGAGGCTCTGGGATATGTTGAGGTTGCTGGTTGCTTAGACGGGCCTGGAAATTGAGCGGATGGTAAAAGTCGTTTTTACGATTCAGGCTCTTCCACAGCTCGTCTTCATCTTCCGAGGAAGAGGTGAGGTTACCCTCCTCACGCCTGGTACTCGCCAAGGCGGGCTTTGGAGGTTTGCTCGTGGTGCAGGCAGTGAAGCACATTGGGTTGTAGGGATCGTCGGGGCTGGAGAAGAACTCAAGCAGGCGTTCGTTCTCCTCCAAGTCAGCGACGGAGACATCAGAACTGGACCAGCTGGAATCACTGTCGGAGCGGTGGACCCACATCTTCAGGCCCGACATATCATCACTGACATTGACTCCCTTCATTTCAGATTTGGGCTTTTTCACAAAGCGGTCATAGGTATCGTTGCACATAGAGATGGGCTCCCACAGTTCCTCGCTTTCCTTGTTGGCGTCCCTCTCGACATTCTCCTTGAAGAGCGCCTCGTCGGAGAAAGCCGGGAAGATGCTCCAGTCGCCGTGGAAGCCCATATAAACGCCGTTGTCGGGGTTCAGACCAGACAGCAGCGCTTCGGCCGTGGCTATGCCGCCGCTGTCGTCCTCGCCGCACATATCCGATAGGCCGTTGGGTCGGCCCACCATCATCCCATTGTCGCCGTCAAAAAGCGAGGAGAAAAGGAAGGACTCAGCTGGGTCGTGCTGGCCCATATCGTCTGTGATCCGAACGTGCACTTCGAAGCGGAACATTTGGAAGACTGAAATAAGAAAAATGAAGAGCTGAAGTCAAATAGTGACAAAAAATATAGAAGTCAACTACAATTTTACTTCAAAGTTATCTTTAATTACTAGAATTTTACCAATGTAGACGAGAACAAAGGTCACCAACATGGTGTAGCGCGTGGACAAGTTCTGAAAATGGCTCACCAGTGACCGGTCAATTTTCCAGGAATTTTGATTTCTCTTTGGCCAAATAAATCAGTGTCCTTAAATAATTGAAGAGTTCTTCAAAAATGATTTTAAAAGTTAGCCTTTAGTGGATGTATGTAAATACTCAATGCCATCATATGAGGCAGTAATCTAATTCGGTAGGCGGAACCCTAAAACTAATAACGACAACCTGTTGATAACATAACAATGATAAAGTGATAACAGGAGTCATTTTAGAAATACACATTAAATGATAACCCTTCATGCTGATCATTTAGTTGCTCTCTGTATTGACGGTGCCTTGTTACTGATTTATACTTTTGTGAATGCTGACTTTAATCAATTGTGATTTTAATGTGTTTTAGCAAAACGGATGATGTAATAACGCATTTTGAAAAAAAAGTGAAAGTTAAAACCCTGCAAACCTTCTAGTTTAAACATCTTTTAAAAACACATAAAAGATGAAAAATCCTTACTATTTGAGAAGTGATTGTGTTGCATGCTTCTTCTAAAGGAATAATATACTAATAACATTCATTAATTTAGAAATGCACATCAAACTGGTAGGCCTTCGTGCTAATCATAAACTTTCAACTTCAAAGAGGTTGGTGGGCTCTTGGATGTCATTTAGATTAGGCAAGTCTTACAACATGCCCTAAAATCGTGAAATTCTTAATTTTTTTATAGGAAAAGTAAAAAAAAAAAAAAAAAAACTGATGTCTTTTAACTGTAACCCCAGACGTTAGGTATTGCATCATGCTTAAAAAAAAGAAAATGAAAGCGCATCACATTCCACGGTGATGTAACACAACTCCGCGTGGAATAAAAACAGATTAAATATGAGTTAACGCTCGAGTTAAAAATTAACTACGAGAATATTGTGGAATAGAAGACAAATAAACGCTTGAAGTCCAGAACAACCTAAAACGCACGGTTCACCTTTCAACATGTAGTTAACTCTCAGGAAAAAAAGAATTGTTTTCCGAGTATATTAAAAGTATAAATATATAAAAGTGACTTTAGAAGTGCTGAGTTTAAAAATAGATTGCTTAAAAATAGCGACAACTGGAGTGAAGCTCATTTTTTCGAGTGTCCTTTAACACACTGTGGACGTTAGCGATATGACCCTCTATGGGTTCAAAAGTCGAAACTTTTCGAAGTTTCATTCTTACCAGACAAGAAAGTACAGTAGATAACCCGAACCACGACCCAAAGGTGCTCCCACAACACCGTCAACATCTGCTTGGTCCACGGCAAAAGCGCCATTCCCCGGTTGCCGAACATTTCCATTGCCGCGGCGGCCGTTTTTGTTGTCGGTTCCCGAATCATCTCCGTTGACATTTTTTTTGACGATTCGGGAAAAACAAGAAGTCCGTTCTTTTCACGTATTCTGGTATTCTTCGTCGAAGACCAACGGGCTCCGCGTAAAAGATAGATGAATGTCGCTACACGGACTATTCTTCATCTTCAGTCGAACGAGTGCCATGTTTTCCGAGGGTTATCCTAGTCAGGCTTTGCCAGGTAGTAGCGTCTCCATTTTGTTGGTTTTTTGTCTTGCTTGTTCTAGTAGATACTAGTCTTCTTGTTCAACTCGCACCTCTTTAATACGCTGATGACGTCACGCGATGCTATGATTGGCTAGGGTGGCTGTCCTTTTTTTTGTTTGCCCCGCCTATTCCTCATTTTGTCGCTGTTCCGTTCCGTAACTCTGCTTTTTGATTGGACAAGACACGTCAGTCATTTGAAAACGCCCTCTTTTGACGTCACGATGACGTACCGAGAGTTCACGTAAATTCCCGAATATCAAAGGTGTACTCGCAATTGGAGGCAATTTCGGGGTATAATAATCCGGCCCGACCTAACCTGTGGGTATTATAGTCCGAACCAGCCCAAGTCTAACAAATTAACTTGATTTAAGAGACTGAGCCCAAAGCAAACCTAAAGTTTCAATTGTATTTGTAAGGTCTTTTTTGTGTGGAGGGGGGCTTCTGGACTTTTTTTTATTAGTCCTGTCATTGATCTTGGTTTATTTTTGGGGGAGGATTATTTTCCAGCTTTACTGCGTGGATCCTTAAGAGGAAAAAAAAAAAGAAACAAAGAATGACAGGTGGATAAACACCCCCCAAAAAAACAACAGAACTCAATAAGATACAAGCCTGGCCAGCCTGAACCCATTTATTATGAGCATTATAATGGAACATTGAGATTTGTTTAGACCCATCTGAGAGTGCGGGGTGGGCTTAGGGCACAAGGTTTCATCTCCATTATGACCCAAAGCTTTGTTAAACCTCTGCAAGGGCATCCAGGTGCAGTTTTATTAAACTTTGTATTGCATTAAACAGTGCGTGTGCGAGTTTGATTTTATGTAAAATAAATCAGGGTTTTCTGAATGTTGTCTGGTTGATTAATGGTAGTCAGCAAATATGAGGAATGCTCTGCCTCTGGAGATAAGATCTGCGACCTCAATGGAAGCTTATAAATATAGACTTAACAAAAATTTCTATTAAATAGCTTTTGATTGATTCCCACCTCATACTTTTTGTTTCCGGCTGCCTGTCTGGTGGTGATACGAGGGAGGACCAATCGAGGAGTCTGCAGACCAGTGCCCAGACCTGAAGCGTGTCAACTTCTGCTTCAGCCAGCCGGCAAAGATGGGAAGCAATGTCGTTGCTGTCATGGACTTCCTAGACATTTTTCCATGTTTTTCTTATAGCAAAGGGGTGGTGTAGTTGTAACCTGAACAGTCCTTTAGTGATTAAAGGCTATAAATGGGACGACTCGAAATACAGCAAAAGTGTGAGCTTGACATTTTCCGGCAGACATTTTTGAAACTGCAGGTAATTGTGGCAGTTTTCTCTCCTACAGACCACGAGTTTGACACATGTGGTTAAAGGGATCACAATCAATTGCAGCCCTGTCTGTTAATGTCAGAACACGGGTGAAGTGTGATTGGTCAATACCTGAAGTCTGAGCAACTGCAACAAAAAGTATATTTTGTTAAATGGAAACAATTTTTCTTGGTTATTTCACCACAATGTCTTGGTATATAGAATACACAGAGAAGAAAGAGTTCACTTACCATTCAGAACCCTTCAGACAAGTACATTTACAAAAGCTTCATGGAACGAGTGGTGTTTACTAAAAAATTGATTTAAAGATTCAACAGTAAAATCAATTTATGTTGCATTTTTTTGGGGAGATTTAGGTAAATAGAAGGCACCCCCCTCAAGTCGGTTTAGTAATCACTGCTCAAACAGGACGCCTGTATTTGCTATTATAAACCCAAAAGCAATTTGATGAGCAAAATATTTTCAATTTTACATAAAAAACACGTATCACTTCAGATGTGAATGTTCATTTATTTGAAAAAAGGTTTATGCCACCAGAGCAGAAGCTGTAGAAGATTCGCTGTGAATAAAAAACAAAATAGTTTGTTAGAGGATAATGAGGAAGACATTGATGCATTGTTTTAAACGTTAATTTTGTGCAAAGGTGACTGGCAGAAGCAACAGAGTTAATGCTGCCCTGCTAATTAACCTCCAGGTTTTGTTCTCGCACAAGAGAAATATCACAACTCCCAAGCAAAGGAGAGCAGGACAATGAAGTTGTGCTACAAACCCCAAGTTCATTAAATGACATAAAATACACAACGTTGAATACGTACTACTTCCAGTTGGGGGCCAGAACTCTCTTGGTCTTGTAGTAGCGGGCCAGCCTGTGGATTCTGCTCTCGATGAGAATCAGGCGAAATTTGGCGTCCTTATCCTGCATATGATTCAACACGTCAGGGTGCGTTCGGGAATTATATTTATTGCCAAAGTTTTCACATTTGGCACCTTTCTGTTTCTTTCAAGATGTTTCCTGATGGCCACAGCCTTTTTGATGAGGTGATAAAGGTCCTCAGGGAGGTCGGGGGCCAGACCCTTGGACTTCAGGATCCGCAGGATCTTGTTACCGGTAACAAAACGGACCTGAGCAACACCATGGGAATCCCTCAGAATCACACCTTAAAAAAACAAAAAAAAACATTGGAATTAGCAACCGCAAACATGTGTTGAAAAAAGAAAACGACTAATAAACAGCATTATAAAATGTGCCCGTTAGCGAAGCTAAATTATATTTCTTTGGAGCTTATGTACACTTTATTATTCCCTTTCGAGAATAACACCACATGAACGAGTAACATCAAAGTTATACAGAACTGTCCCCACCACCCCCAAGTCTTGTCAAAATATTCAGATTATTAAAGTAAGGGTTTTTTGTTACATCAAAAAGAAAATTTCATGCTCTGTTGATTGCATTAAAAAATGTTCATGCTTATTATTACTTTACTCAAGCTCTATGATAAGTCATCAACCCAGCCATTTAAATTAACAGTGGCGCTCTGCCCAGTCTTGAGGATAATGTGAGCTTCCGATACCACAACAGAGCTAACATTATTAAAAACTACCATCAACCCAGGCACCACCTCTGACATACAGCCTTCTGATCGGCACTACAAACTCCTTGAAAGTACTAAAAGGCTCAGAGACAGATTTTCCCCCAGGCCCATTACCACTTTGAACAAGCACACAAGACTGCAATAAGGATATCTTAAAAAATTTCGAGTAATGAAATTTGATACATTCTTTCCTTTTCTACTTTTCAAACGTTGCTACTAATGTCACTACTTTCATTGCATTTTCTTCTGATGCACTTACAACTTGGGCAAGTCTACAAGCCCTACCTTGTAAGCATTGCTTACCTATTTTAATTTGAAAATAAATCTGTTTCTGCAACGTCTTTTAGTGAACGTTTATCTTAAGAGTGCCACATCTAACCGATCTACTTGGAAACAATGTTCACTACGTCATCAATGACAGTAAAACTTAATTTAAACAGTTTGTCTCACCAATCTGAGAAGGAGTCAAGCCCTTTTTTGCCAGCTTGAAGATCTGCTCTTTGACGTCATCAGATGTCAGCTTCAGCCACTGCGGAAAAGGAAACCATTACAAATCATTAATGTCAACGCAATAAGTGGGATTGAATCATGATTTGTTTTTTTTTTCTCAAAAAAGGGCACAAGATAGGTGAGATCAATCAAGTGGGAACCCCCCCTTTTCAACAATTATTATCCACTTGAATATTTTAATATACAATGAAACAAAATAACATACTATATACAGGCTTCAGCATTTGATTAAAGGTACCTAAAAGGTTTTTAGTGAATACTCTGAAAATGTAATTTCAATCATCAATGTGTAGCGAAAGTAAATAAATTAATACTGTTCAGGAAATCAACATGTAGAACACAACACACAATGCAAATCAGTTAAGTCTTGAGACCATGAAATGTAAACCACGTTGTAGGGGGTTCACTTTTATGCGATATATATGTTAGTTACTTGAATACACAGTCATGTAATTGATACAAATTATTTCGCCTTTGCTGACGTTATGATAATTAAGTTTATAGGTTAAAACTAGACATCATAATCACAATGACAAGAAGATAAGTCTGCAGACTAATTTTATCAACAAAATGTGCTCGTATTTTTTTTTTTATTTAGCTAGCTACGACGATCCCCTGGAAGTAAACACCCAATGTAAATATCTTCTGCTTTTATGTGCCCACACTTTATGTAAATCATTTGTTAATATATATAAATGCAAATCCTTTTTATCTTTTTTAACCTTATACAGTTTAAATGTGTAACTGGAGTGCCACGTCCAATTTCGTTGTCACAATATTTTCAACTCATTGTGCAGCAATGATAATAACGGTATCATTAACGGTACCACGGTGCCCCTTATCCCTCATATTTTCCCTTTGACGCCCTTCGCATATACAAAAACATCCACAACATCCCGAGGGACATACAGAGACCACCGTAACTCCCTGGGTGATCTGCCTGCCGACAACGACAGAGCAAAAGAAAAAGGCTGCCAGTCGGGTCTGGGCTAAGAAGGCGACCACACAGACCAGCGCTCCCAAGCATGCTCCTAACCAACGCAGATCCATCGTCCAAAATGAGTGAATTTGAGCTGCGGATTGCCACCAACAACGTCCGGAATTGGAGTATTTTTGTCATCACGGAGTCTTGGCTTTCCCGACGCCGCATTACAACTAGCAGGACGCACGCTTCACTGACACGAATGAGCCGGAGACTCCGGTAAAAACAGGGGTTGGAGGCTACGCGCTACAATAACAGCCGAATCATTGACACACACTGCTCACTCGATATGGAGTTTCTAGCAGTATCGTGCGGACACTTCTATCTACCGGGAGAGCTGGCTGTGGTCATTGTGCTTGCTGTTTATGCTAACGTTAGCATAGCGCTAAATCTCCTGCCCGCTGCTATCAATAAACAGCAGCTTGCACACCCCAATGGAGCTTTTATCGTCGCCGGCGACTTTAATCGGGCATGTTTATGGACTGTACTTCCCAAATCCATTCAATACGTGGACTGAGCAATTCAGGAAAAAACACTGGACTGTGTACTGTAAGATCAAACATCCAGTTGGAGCCACCATTTCTGTTTGTCCTTCACCCCCTATTCACAGTACTTTTACTCGCCCAATTTCGCTGTCACAATATGTTAACCCATTTTGTAACAATGACAATAAAGGTATATTCTATTCTATTACTAGGAGCTATACAAATAAATGTGACCCAGTAGCAAAATGCATGTAATATTAATTAGTAAGAGAATTGGAAACTAATCAGTAGTTACAACATGACATGTTCGTACCATTCCATTAGACGATTAATACTCACAGTTGGGACACTGCGCCTGTATGGCAAAGCTGACTGGGACAAGCCCTTTCTGTTGGAGAGGAAAGGAAAATTTAATGTCAAAGAAATACTGTAAGACCATTTAGCTGGACTAACTGTGGTTAATTTCTACCGCTGTGGCAATCCAAGGAGCAAAGTGGCAAGACTGGCAATGTTAATATTTGCCGTGATTCGTATTCGTAACCACTCATTTAACTGTGTTTAAGACGATTTACAATATGTCAAATTGAACGTTTATGGTGTAAGTAAGCATCGGCGAGACACATTTAGCATGAAGCTAAGCATAGCTAGCATGAAGCTAAACAGAAGGCCGACTTCGTCCATCTTGATTTTAAGCTTTTAATGTTGTTTTTAAGCCCTAAAATTAGTCCACTCTTGGTCGGTATCAGCCTGTGTTTAGTCTGGTATAGTTAGAAGCAAGTTACAAACACGAAAATATAACTTTTAAAGCAAAATTCGACGTTTACCCGGGAGCGTGCATGCGACCCATGATGGCGGTAGAGGAAGAGAGGCCGCACACGAGCTAGAAAATGTGGCTTTGATTTTGCACCGGATATGACGCACGACGCACAGACAAAATATGTACGTAAGAATTCAAAATAAAATCAGGAAGATTGTAAACCTTTTACCCTTCATGCGTTTATTATTTTATTTTAGAAACGTAATTATAATTTTTTTGTAAAGCGTTTTTTCTTCAACATACACAACAACCTGCGTTTTAAGTATTGTTGACCAATGTAATATATATTCCATAACTGCAAAAAAACAACAGCATTTTTTGCTTATTGCCATTTCCGGAATAATGTAATAAGAGGCAGAGGAGCTACGTGTTTAATTAACAATTATAAATTAAACCTGTATAATCACTTTTTGGCCTATTGTTCGATCAAATGTTTATCTTTTCCTTTTTTGAGAGCTCGGTTGACAAAGCGGAGGACTGACGTTACTGATCCTGAGATCCTTAGGCTGCTGGTTCAACTTCCACCCAAGGATGCGTTTTATAAGTCCATAGTTTGCTCGCGACTGCTCTCGTATTACTTACCCCTCAAAAGCTCAGTTGGCAAAGCAAAGAACTGTCATCGGTGGTTCTAAGATCCTAAGGTCGCTGGTTCAACTCGGGCTCATAGCATGCCGATATCTCCAGTAAAATAGTTGCATTGCATAACCTTCGATAGCTCAGTTGGCAGAGCGGAGGACTGTAGTGGTTGGCGCTGACATCCTTAGGTCGCTGGTTCAACTCTGGCTCGAAGGATGCATTTTAGAAGTCCATAATTTGCTCACGACTGCTCTCGTTCTACTGCACACAGCATTTAAATTTTGGCTATTACTAGTGCCGATAACTCCCAGTAAAATAGTGGAAATGCTTATTCTTCGATAGCTCAGCTGGCAGAGCGGATGACTGAAGTGACCAATGCTGATATCCTTAGGTCGTTGGTTCAACTCCGGCTCGAAGGATGCATTTTAGAAGTCCATAGTTTGCTCACGACTACATACTGCAGGGGTGTCCAAACTTTTGTAAAGGGGGCCAAATATGGTGTGTTAAAAATGTAGGGGGGGCAACCTTGGAGGACGTTCTTTACATATAACAGCAATTAATCTAAACACATTTCACGTTTCACATTTGCTTTTTTATTTTAATTTCAGCTATCTTAAGCATATGTTTTGGTTAATTTGAAACATGCATATCAAAATTCAATTGACATTGAAAATTTAGATTAAATATTCACTTAACTTCACTTTTTTTAACACTTTAATTAACTTTTTTTGTAACAGTTGAATAGAAGTAATTGTACTCTTGAGTGCAAATTACATTTGAAACATGAATAAAAAAATATCTCACCATGGCAGTTTAATATTTACAGATTTTTTAAACACAATAACAGATAAATTGTCATATCAACAAGTGAAATGAAATGAAATGAAATAATCTGCATTTATATAGCGCTTTTCAAGTCAATGACTTCCCGAAGCGCTTTACAGTGTGCTTCACATTTCCCAATAGCGGCCTTGTATTGCAGCCATGTAAGACGCTAACCTGCTTATTGGGGGTATTAGGGGTTCAGTGTCTTACCCAAGGACTCTTCGACATGTAACACGGACAAGCCGGGATTCAAACTGGGATCCTCGATCCCAAGACGAGCGCTCTACCTCCTGAGCGACTGCCGCCCCCAAGTTTAGGGCTCATTTAATTTTTTGGGGTTTGAACAATTTTATTGACACTATTAACAGCAAATAAACAATGTGAGGTTTGAACAATTTTTCTCGACAATCTTAACAGCAATTAAGCATATTCACAATTTAGTGATTCACAATTTCGTTATATCTGACAATATGACGTTTTAACAATTTTATCGACACTTTTAACAGCAATTAAATACTTCTTGGTTTGGTTTTGGGGGTTTTTAGCAAATAAACAATGTGAGGTTTGAACAATTTTTCTTGACAATCTCAACAGCAATCAAGCATATTCACAATTTCGTGACGT
Organism: Urocampus carinirostris; assembly: GCF_059441175.1. Lineage (NCBI taxonomy): Eukaryota > Metazoa > Chordata > Actinopteri > Syngnathiformes > Syngnathidae > Urocampus > Urocampus carinirostris. Next base: position 29,958,452 of record NC_142355.1, read on the forward strand.
TTTAACAAATATGACAGTAACCATAAATGTTGATTGGCACACCTCTCTCTCTCTCTCTCTCTCTCTCTCTCGCTTGGCGACCCGGGGACAGGACCCGCGGTGGTGATGTGCGCACTGGCGGTGTAGCGCGCTTTGTGCGTACCCTACAGTCCAACCCTGCAGGCTTTCACTCCAAAATAATAAACAAACATATTCCCCTCAATGAAAAATGATGACTTGTCCGCATTAGTGTGATGGGTGAACCTGAGATCTGGAGTGCAGGACAAAGGCCAGGTTTGGCTCAATGGCAGTAGTATTGATGCACAAGATGTCTCGTAAGTGAGAGTCCGATAGCTGTGTCCTCACATGGCTCTTATTTAAGTTCATAACCGAGAATGTCTTCTCACACAAATTTGTCGACCCAAACAAGCTTAGCATTTTCTTACCAAATGCTCGAATCTCTGGAAACCTGTCCTCATTCAGCGGCCGGTAAAAGTTGGCGAGAGTAAGCTGCTGGTGCTGACCACGGATCTCTGCGTCACACTGCAGTTCAATGACCTCCAGCTGCACATGGTCTGGAACATAATCTGTGTCCACAGAGAAAGGCGAGGAAAAAAGAGTGATCTCCTTCTCGATTGCTGCAAAGTCCTGAAAGCGTTGCTTAAACTCTTCAGCCAGAGATGAAATATCTGACGCGTACGTCCTTGTTTGCACACTGACATCGCTCCGTGGGAATCTGGCCATGATTTCTTGCAGCGCTGGAAAGTTTGCAGTGCTGGGCTGGGTCGACGACAGGTGTCTTTCAAACAGTTGCAGCCTGATTCCAAAGGCCTTGACATGTGAATATAGTTGGCTTATGACTGCATCTGGTTCTTGGAGACTGGTGTTGAGGACATTAAGATGCTTTGTAATGTAAACTAGAATCCCCAAATCAGCCAGCCAAATAGGGTCACTTTGTTCTCCCATAGTTTGTCCTTTTTCAGCCAAAAACTCACCAATTTCTTGCCTAAGTGAGTAGAAGCGTGTCAGTGCAGAACCCCGACTGAGCCATCTCACATCATTGTGATAGACAACACCTCCATATTCCGCATGAATCTCGCTGAGAAACTGTTGGAACTGACGGTGGCATAGCGCTATGGAGCGGATAATTGATTTTATCACCGGTCCCATAACATGTTCGTATCGGAGATGTTTAGCACAGAGAACTCACTGATGATGATGCAATGGAGTTTTACAGCTTTCCCTCCTTCTTCACTTACTTTGTTACTTATTAGTGTTTCTAATCCGCGTTGTTTGCCAGTCATCGATGGCGCGCCATCCGTAATTATCCCATAAATTATATTCCACGGGAGTTACATGTTATCCACAGAAGAGAATATATCTGTTCCCCTGTTTGATTTTTCAGGCTCTGTAGGTCAAGTAGTTCTTCAATAATATTAATTTCATTCCTCCTCTCAAATAAACAAGTAACTGAGCAGTATCAGAGGTGTCTGTGCTTTCATCACAAGCTAGTGAAAAAAAGTTAAACTTGACCACGGGCTGCATTTGGCCCCTGGGCAAGACTTTAGACATGTCTGACATTCTGCATTAAGCTCAGTTGGCAGAGCAGAGGACTGTAGTGACTGATGCTGACATCCTAAGGCCGCTGGTTCATCTCCGGCTCGAAGGACGCATTTTAGAAGTCCATAGTTTGCTCACGACGACATACTGTATTTAAATTTTGGCTAATATTAATTCCGATAAATTCCAGTAAAACTAAGGAAAAGCATACCTTTTGATAGCTCAGTTGGCAGAGCGGCCGGCTGTAGTGAGTGATGCTGATATCCTTAGGTCGTTGGTTCAACTATGGCTCGAAGTATGCATTTTAGAAGTCCATAATTTGTTAACGACTGCTCTCGTTATACGAAATGCTTCATTTACATTTTGGCTATTACTAGTTCCGATAACTCCTACTAGAATATTTAAACTGCATACCTTTCGAGAGCTAGGTTGGCAGGGCAACCGGCTGTAGTGACTGATGCTGATATCCTTAGGTCGTTGGTTCAACTCCGGCTCGAAGGATGCATTTTAGAAGTCCATAGTTTGCTCACGACTTCGTACTGCATTTAAATTTTGGCAAATATCAATGCTGATAAATTCCATTAAAACTATCATGTAGGATACCCTTCGATAGCTCAGTTGGGAGAGCGGAGGACTGTAAGGACGAGTGCTGATATCACTAGATCGCTGGTTCAACTCCGGCTTGAAGGATGCATTTTAGAAGTCCATAGTTTACTCACGACTTCATACTTCATTTAAATGTTGGCTAATATAAATTCCGATAACGGCCAGTAAAACTATTGAATGGTATACCCTTCGATACCTCAATTGGCAGAGCGGAGGACTGTAGTGACTGATGCTGATAACTTTAGGTGTCTGGTTCAATTCCGGTCTTGAAGGATGCATTTTAGAAGTCCATAGTTTTCTCACGACTTCGTACCCATTTAAATTTTGCTAATATTACGCGATAACATCCAGTAAAACTCATCAAAGTTATACCTCTTGATAGCTCAGTTGGCAGAGCGGAGGACTGTAAAGACTGATGGTGATATCCCTAGGTCGCTGGTTCAACTCCGGCTCGAAGGATGCATTTTATAAGTCCATAGTTTGCTCACGACTTCATACCGATTTAAATTTTGGCAAATATCAATGCCGATAAATTCCAGTAAAACTAACAAATCGGATACCCTTCGATAGCTCGGTTGGAAAAGCGGAGGACTGTAGAGACTGATACTGATATCCTTAGGTCGCTGGTTCAACTCCGGCTTGAAGGATGGATTTTAGAAGTCCATAGTTTGCTCATGACTTCATACTGCATTTAAATTTTGGCAAATATCAATGTCGATAAATTCCAGTAAAACTAGGAACTGGGATTCCCTTTGATAGCTCAGTTGGCAGAGCGGAGGACTGTAGAGACTGATACTGATATCCTTCGGTCACTGGCTCAACACCGGCTTGAAGGATAGATTTTAGAAGTCCATAGTTTGCTCACGACTTCATACTGCTTTTAAATTTTGGCAAATATCAATGCCGATAAATTCCAGTAAAACTACTGAATAGAATACCCTTCGATAGCTCAGTTGGCAGAGCGAAGGACTGTAGAGACTGATGCTGACATCCTTAGGTCGCTGGTTCAACTCCGGCTCGAAGGCTGCATTTTAGAAGTCCATAGTTTGCTCACGATTTCATACTGCTTTTAAATTTTGGCAAATATCAATGCCGATAAATTCCAGTAAAACTACTGAATGGTATAACCTTCGATAGCTCATTTGGCAGAGCGAAGGACTGTAGAGACTGATGCTGACATCGTTAGGTCGCTGGTTCAACTCCGGCTCGAAGGATGCATTTTAGAAGTCCATAGTTTGCTCACGACTTCATACTGCTTTTAAATTTTGGCAAATATCAATGCCGATAAATTCCAGTAAAACTACTGAATAGAATACCCTTCGATAGCTCAGTTGGCAGAGCGAAGGACTGTAGAGACTGATGCTGACATCCTTAGGTCGCTGGTTCAACTCCGGCTCGAAGGATGCATTTTAGAAGTCCATAGTTTGCTCACGACTTCATACTGCTTTTAAATTTTGGCAAATATCAATGCCGATAAATTCCAGTAAAACTACTGAATAGAATACCCTTCGATAGCTCAGTTGGCAGAGCGAAGGACTGTAGAGACTGATGCTGACATCCTTAGGTCGCTGGTTCAACTCCGGCTCGAAGGCTGCATTTTAGAAGTCCATAGTTTGCTCACGATTTCATACTGCTTTTAAATTTTGGCAAATATCAATGCCGATAAATTCCAGTAAAACTACTGAATGGTATAACCTTCGATAGCTCATTTGGCAGAGCGAAGGACTGTAGAGACTGATGCTGACATCGTTAGGTCGCTGGTTCAACTCCGGCTCGAAGGATGCATTTTAGAAGTCCATAGTTTGCTCACGACTTCATACTGCATTTAAATTTTGGCAAATATCAATGCCGATAAATTCCAGTAAAACTACTGAATGGTATAACCTTCGATAGCTCATTTGGCAGAGCGAAGGACTGTAAAGACTGATACTGACATCGTTAGGTCGCTGGTTCAACTCCGGCTCGAAGGATGTATTTTAGAAGTCTATAGTTTGCTCACGACTTCATACCGATTTAAATTTTGGCAAATATCAATACCGATAAATTCCAGTAAAACTATCAAGAGGGATACCCTTCGATAGCTCAGTCGGCAGAGCGGAGGACTGTAGAGACTGATTCTGATATCCTTAGGTCGCTGGTTCAACTCCGGCTCGAAGGATGGATTTTAGAAGTCCACAGTTTGCTCACGACTTCATACTGCAATTAAATTTTGGCAAATATCAATGCCGATATATTCCAGTAAAACTAACAAGTGGGATACCCTTCGATAGCTCAGTTGGCAGAGCGGAGGAGTGTAGAGATTGATACTGATATCCTCAGGTCGCTGGTTTAACTCCGGTTCGAAAGATGCATTTTCGAAGTCCATAGTTTACTCACGACTTCATACTTCATTTAAACTTTGACTAATATTAATACCGATAACGGCCAGTAAAACTGATAAATGGTTTTCTGTTCGATAGTTCAGTTGGTAGAGCGGAGGACTGTAGGGACTGGTACTGTTATCCTTAGGTCACTGGTTCAACTCCAGCTCGAAGGATGCATTTTAGAAGTCCATAGTTTACTCACGACTTCATACTTCATTTAAATATTGGCTAATATTAATACCGATAACGGCCAGTAAAACTATTGAATGGTATACCCTTCGATACCTCAATTGGCAGAGCGGAAGACTGTAGTGACTGATGCTGATATCCTTATGTCGCTGGTTCAACTCCGGCTCGAAGGATGCATTTTAGAAGTCCATAGTTTGCTCACGACTTCATACCGATTTAAATTCTGGCAAATATCAATGCCGATAAATTCCAGTAAAACTAACAAGTGGGATACCCTTCGATAGCTCAGTTGGCAAAGCGGAGGACTGTAGAGATTGGTACTGATATCCTTAGGTCGCTGATTCGATTCCGGCTCGAAGGATGAATTTTAGAAGTCCACAGTTTGCTCACGACTTCATATTGTATTTAAGTTTTGGCAAATATCAATGCCAATATATTCCAGTAAAACTGACAAGTGGGATACCCTTCGATAGCTCAGTTGGCAGAGCGGAGGACTGTAGGGACTAGTACTGATATCCTTAAGTCGATGGTTCAACTCCCGCTCGAAGGATGCATTTTAGAAGTCCATAGTTTACTCACGACTTCAAACTTCATTTAAATTTTGGCTAATATTAATACCGATAACGGCCAGTAAAACTATTGAATGGTATACCCTTCGATACCTCAATTGGCAGAGCGGAGGACTGTAGTGACTGATGCTGATATCCTTAGGTCGCTGGTTCAACTCCGGCTCGAAGGATGGATTTTAGAAGTCCATAGTTTGCTCACGACTTCATACCTATTTAAATTCTGGCAAATATCAATGCCGATAAATTCCAGTAAAACTAGTGAATGGTATACCCTTTGATTGCTCAGTTGGCAGAGCGAAAGACTGTAGGGAAGGACTGTAGCGACTGATACAGACATCTTTAGGTCGCTAGTTCAACTCCGGCTCCAAGGATGTAATTTAGAAGTCCATAGTTTGCTGATGACTTCATACTTCATTTAAATTTTGGCTGATATTAATACCGATAACGGCCAGTAAAACTGATAAAAGTTATACTGTTTGCTAGCTCAGTCAGTAGAGCAGAGGACTGTAGGGACTGGTACTGATATCCTTAGGTCGCTGGTTCAACTCCGGCTCGATTGATGGATTTTAGAAGTCCATAGTTTGCTCACGACTTCATAATGCATTCAAATTTTGGCAAATATCAATGCCGATAAATTCCAGTAAAACTAATAAGTGGGATACCCTTTGATAGCTGAGTTGGCAGAGCGGAGGACTGTAGAGACTGATACTGATATCCTTAGGTCACTGGTTCAACTCCGGCTCCAAGGATGTAATTTAGAAGTCCATAGTTTGCTGATGACTTCATACTTCATTTAAATTTTGGCTAATATCAATACCGATAAAGGCCAGTAAAACTGATAAATGGTTTATTTTTGATAGTTAGGTTGGTAGAGCGGAGGACTGTTGGGACTGGTACTTATATCCCTAGGTCGCTGGTTCAACTCCGGCTTGAAGGATGCATTTTAGAAGTCCATAGTTTGCTCACGACTTCATACTGCATTTAAATTTTGGCAAATATCAATGCCGATAAATTCCAGTAAAACTAACAAGTGGTATACCCTTCGATAGCTGAGTTGGCAGGGCGGAGGACTGTAGAGACTGATACTGATATCCTTAGGTCATTGGTTCAACTCCGGCTTGAAGGATGCATTTTAGAAGTCCATAGTTTACTCACGACTTCAAACTTCATTTAAATTTTGGCTAATATTAATACCGATAACGGCCAGTAAAACTATTGAATGGTATACCCTTCGATACTTCAATTGGCAGAGCGGAGGACTGTAGTGACTGATGCTGATATCTTTAGGTCGCTGGTTCAACTCCGACTCGAAGGATGGATTTTAGAAGTCCATAGTTTGCTCACGACTTCATACCTATTTAAATTCTGGCAAATATCAATGCCGATAAATTCCAGTAAAACTACTGAATGGTATATCCTTCGATAGCTCAGTTGGCAAAGCGGAGTACTGAAGAGATTGCTACTGTTATCCTTAGGTTGTTGGTTCAATTCCGGATCAAAGGATGGATTTTAGAAGTCCACAGTTTGCTCACGACTTCATACTGCATTTAAATTTTGGCAAATATCAATGCCGATAAATTCCAGTAAAACTACTGAATGGTATATCCTTCGATAGCTCAGTTGGCAGAGCGGAGGACTGTAGTGACTTGTACTGATATGCTTAGGTCACTGGTTCAACTCCGACTCGAAGGATGCATTTTAGAAGTCCATAGTTTACTCATGACTTCATACTTTATTTAAATTTTGGCTAATATTAATACCGATAACGGCCAGTAAAACTGATAAATGGAATACTGATCAATAGTTCAGTTGGTAGAGCGGAGGACTGTAGGGACTGGTACTGATATCCTTAGGTCACTGGTTCAACTCCGCCTCGAAGGATGCATTTTAGAAGTCCATAGTTTACTCACGACTTCATACTTTATTTAAATTTTGGCTAATATTAATACCGATAACGGCCAGTAAAACTATTGGATAGCTCAGTTGGTAGAGAGGAGGAATGTAGAGATTGATACTGATTTCCTCAGGTCGCTAGTTCAACTCCGGCTCGAAGGATGCATTTTAGAAGTCCATAGTTTGCTCACGACTTCATACCTATTTAAATTCTGGCAAATATCAATGCCGATAAATTCCAGTAAAACTAGCAAGTGTGATACCCTTCGATAGCTCAGTTGGCAGAGTGGAGGACTATAGAGATTGATACTGATATCCTTAGGTCGCTAGTTCAATTCCGGCTCGAAGGATGGATTTTAGAAGTCCATAGTTTGCTCACGTCTTCATACTGTTTTTAAATTTTGGCAAATATCAATGCCGATAAATTCCAGTAAAACTAACAAATCGGGCACCCTTCGATAGCTCATTTGGCAAAGCGGAGTACTGTAGAGATTGGTACTGTTATCCTTAGGTTGCTGGTTCAATTCCGGCTCGTAGGATGGATTTTAGAAGTCCACAGTTTGCTCACGACTTCATACTCCATCTAAATTTTGGCAAATATTAATGCCGATAAATTCCAGTAAAACTACTGAATGGTATACCCTTCGATAGCTCAGTTGGCAGAGCAGAGTACTGTAGAGACTGATACTGATATCCTTAGGTCACTGGTTCAACTCCGGCTCGAAGGATGGATTTTAGAAGTCCACAGTTTGCTCACGACTTCATACTGCATTTAAATTTTGGCAAATATCAATGCCGATAAATTCCAGTAAAACTACTGAATGGTATACCCTTCGATAGCTCAGTTGGCAGAGCAGAGTACTGTAGAGACTGATACTGATATCCTTAGGTCACTGGTTCAACTCCGGCTCGAAGGATGGATTTTAGAAGTCCATAGTTTGCTCATGACTTCATACTGATTGAAATTTTGCTAATATTATGCCGATAACTTCTGGTAAAACTAGTGAAAGGTATACCCTTCGATTGCTCACGACTTCATACTGCATTTAAATTTTGGCAAATATCAATGCCGATAACTTCCAGTAAAACTAATAAAAGGTGCATTGTCGATAGCTCAGTTGGCAGAGCGGAGGACTGTAGTGACCAATGCCGAAATCCTTAAATCGCTAGTTCAACTCCGGCTCGAAGGATATATTTTAGAAGTCCACAGTTTGATCAGGTTTGCTTACCTCCTGCTAAATACTCTTTTTAAATTTTTGCGATTACTAGTGCGGATACTTCCCAGTAAAATGCTTGAACACTATACCCTTCGAATATATATGCACATTATTTTGAAAGAGTACCGCTTCGATCCGATCTTTCTGGATTGTTTAACAACAAGGGTAACAGTGTAGCTGACTAAGAACACCTGAGTAGCCTGTGCACTGCTTGTAAGAATGTATCCCCAGTAATAGGTCATTGTGATTCTCTAGGAAAGTTTATTCCAAACTAACTTTTGGTCAAGAGCGTAGTTTTGGCATGGACTGAGGGGACGTGTCGCTACTAATGGTGTTGTTAATGATATTTTGTCCATCAATACTTTTAAAAAAAATTCAAATTGCAATTCCCAATTGCATCTCCCCAGTTGTGAACCTTCCGCATGTGTGCTTTCATATTCGAGGATTTAATCAATCACATTTCAGCCATTTGTCCTCACTAGGCTCAGAAATCTGCCTGGAGCCATTCACAAAAGAAATCAAAAGACTGTGTCTCATAACATCATTCTTCAAGAAAGCCATTAAATCAGCAAATCAGATTTCGAGTTGGCTTTTGAACACCAGCTAGCTGGTTTTGAGTAACGTCACCGGTTCCACAAAATATTTTGTCCACAAACTTTCAGCCTAAAGGTTAGATCTTAAGCCTGAACTGGACCAGAATTTCTGTCCGGTCGGGCCTAAAATGTCAATGATGACCTTCCGGTCGAGCTTCTCGACTACTATTATCCACCATCATTGTACTGTTTATTTAGTGTTGTTTAACTTCAATTTTATTACAAGACAGGCTTCATGTTTTGCACGTCCCGTTGTCTAAAACAGTTATGTCCAAACAAGAACCAAATTACCATGAATGTATGTACAGTTTGTATTTATGAGTTATCAAACTACCAGTATTTTAATTTTATATTATATAACTCTGAAAATAATAAGTCAGGGCTGCAACAGACTTTACAGAAGAGACAGAAACCCTGGTTTGGTTTCGTCTCAATAGTTCAGGGTGTCGCCCGTCCACTGCCCGAAGATAGCTGGGTTGGGCTCCAGCGCCCCCGGGACCCTACTGAGGATAAGCGGTGCAGATAATGGATGGATAAAACCACTTGCACTTAGACAACAATTCCTTCACTAAACATTTCAGAAAGGTCATAAAGATCATGGGTTAACAATACGAGCGAATCAATGACAAATCTTAATTTTTTGTTCAAAAGACATTTAATTTGCTTCAGGAAATTACAGTCCACACACTGATCAGTTGGGGGGGATGTTATGTCACCAATTAAGAATAAATAACTGGCCGTGTTAACACAATCTCTCTCTTTATACAGACACTGAAAGACGAGAGCAATATGGGGTTAATGAGTATTAAGTCACCGTGCCATTTTCATAAATCATTGTCATAATAAGTGAATTGATTTACATAGGGGAGGAAAACATTAACATTTGGGAGTTTTCCCTTTTGTTCTGTTGTGTAAAAAGTGCTGATCGGGAGAAAAAACCCAGAACATTCCAAGTGAACATGTAGGCACTGCAAGTGAAGCCACAAACACCCCCCAAAGTGTGCTATCTTGCATTGACAGCTTGTGTGCAATTCGTGGAATCCCACTTTTCACCCTTTAAAAAAACAATAGAAAATCCAGGATTTTCCAGGATTACTTTTTGTAATGTTCCGAAAAATTGACCTGGCTGTAAGGCCGCAATAACTGATTGTTAAGGCAACTGTTAAAGAGTGAGGATTTGTGTGCTCTATTAAATTTGGTACATTTTGGGGGTGGCCGAGGGTATTAAATTGAATTTGTGTAGAAAAAAACTGCAAAATTGTAATTTAATAACTGAAATCTGGTGAGTAAAACTAACCAAAAGCATCTGCTGTTACAACAGCAAATTTGATATTTTCAGAGAGTGCCGTGGTTCCTTCCCTGAAGTCTGCTGTGTCCAACTACCCTAAAGTGTCCGCGAGAAAAGCAGCAAACTGTGATGCTCTCAGTGAAGCAGAACATGTAATAAAATAGAAAAAAAACTTGCAAAGACCTTAAAAAATATAAGTGTCTATCTCCGTCTCTATATTAATTCTTGTGAAAGTGAACAGTTTTGGTCCTCTAATATCAAAAATGTACAAAACATTACATCTTGTTGTTAAAGTTTAGGAGGTGAGACAAAAAAAAAAAAAACGATTGTTTTGTCACAGAAACAGTCCAGGTGGAAGTTTTTCTCTTTTCTTAGTAGTAAGGCACGGCTGCAAGCTTGTACCACTTGACCGTCTCCTTGGCCAGGTCGAAGTCTTTGAGGCGAAGCGTGATGCCACCCAGGAAGTAGTTCTCGCGTAAAGACTCGGCGCTCAGGACGCTGAGTTGCAGCTCTCGCAGGCTCAACGTTTCTTTGCTGTAGCCGCTGTACACAAGCTGAGGGGCAAATAAAGGCAGATTCTTATTACATTCAAACTGCATCAAAGAAAGGCGTTATATTTCCTTATGTAACAAAAGGACAGAGTTCTGAACTCCAAAGCAGTGTCTGAAATAAGGCCTGCCCGGACGCCCAGGGCGTGCATCCTTTACGTCGGGCGTACAACTTACAAAACTTATCTGCCCGGGTGGCCAACAACTTTTTCAAGATCTATCTATATTTATTTTAATCTTTATGATTTAATTTTTTTTTTTTTTTTTTAATTTGTATACATTTTTTCCCCCTGTATTTCTTTTAACGATTGCGGGGTTCTAGTCACAGCTTCAGTCCTTTTATTTGATTTTATTAAATGTTTAGTATATTTAATATTGAAAATTTAATCTTCATCAATAAAGTTTTCTCACCATCTCATTGAAGGTCGGGTTCCTGGTTTTTCTTGAGATCTTAGTCTTCCGCTTGGAGGTCTTGTGCTGATCTGGAAGCAGGTATGTTTTGACATACGGGTTTGGATCTGCCCCTTCTTCAGACACCTGAATCGAAACAGCAAGGACAACTTGTGAGAAGAGAAGTAACACATTCAAGTATTATGTTTGATTTGGTTTACCAGATCTCGGATATGCATGACCATGATGAAGAGGGTGCTGTTCCTGTATGAGATAGACAGTTTGACTTCTCCTTCAACACGGCCAGAAGTTGGACTTAATGGTGGCTCTGCAAGAGGTAGTATATCTTCAGTACATCATGGACAAAATAGTGATCAAACCAGCAGCACTCAGCAAAGCGAGACAAACAAATTCATCCTCTGATCAGAATTTCTTACCAGGAGCTCTTTGGGTCGCGTCTAAACCTTCCGTCTTGTCGTCCCGGGCCACCGGATGAAAGAAGGTGTAAATCAAGTCGCACTGAAAAGAAAAAACGTATTTCACCTCTAGACAAAAGCTTACAGAGGTGTGTCCATGCATAAGTGTACCTGTGTGACCTCAGTTGAGCTCCTCATTAAGTTATGGACGTAGTTGTTCAGCTCCAGCTTCCTCTTAGCCGCAACCTCCTTGATGTGGGTGCGGCCCAGCACCATTTTACTTGGGAAACTAAAGCAGGAAAAATAACATGATTAATTTGTCAACGTTGATTTTGCAGTATACCCTTCAGCCACACGGGGAGGCTGATTATCCTTTTACTATCCCTTAAATTCATCGACAACAAAATTTTCCACGCGAAATGGGAGTTTTAGGATCTCGATATTGCCACTCTTTTCTCCAGCTTCTCCCCATATACAAAAACAACGTTTAAAACAACTAATTCAATTGAATGTAATAATTTGACAGTGGAGGAATACCTTGGCAACTTCCAGAGGGGGAAGAGGATAGTGAGTTTATTGTGGAGTTCCTGAAACTCATCAAAAGTGCGGAAGATAAATTGCGGATCATTCTGTCCTTCCCGGAGTAATCTCACTACGTACGTCTGTGCAAGGGGAAAAGAATAACACATTAAGTCGTTAAACCGTATGCAGGAACCTACATCCCCCACCCAAATGAAAACATACATAGTATTTGTCAGGGTTGTATCTCTTCTGAAAGGAGAAAATGGAGGCATGGACGATACGGCCCTCCTGCTTCATGGTGTACGTCTTGGGCGAAAAGGACAAGATGGGCTCGTCGTTGGCCGGTAACCCCGAGAAGCGGAGCTGAGCCAGATTGTGAATGAAGAAGTTGAACTTTGTGGCAACGCTGCCCAGGCTGGACTCAATCAGTCTGTAGTAAAGGCATCAAGACGTTAACCAAATTAGTTTTTATTGTAAACCTACAAAACACAATTACAAGTGAAAATATATACATTATTTTATTTGCACGGGTTTTGATTGCACTACTTAGGCAAAACCTGTTTGAAGAAGTGACACTATTCCGAGTACATGAGCTGGGGGTTATCAAATTTGTATAAAAGGTATTTTCACACTGCACGCTTTTAGCATACACATGACAATTATTTTTATAGTGCAATAGTGGTACTAGCAATAGATGACCAAAGGAAAAAAGTGGGCTTTAATTGAAGTTTTTTTTTTTTTAATTTATCAATATTGATTGGACAGAAAATTCCAACAATATCACGCAATATCTAATAATGGGCATTTAAATAACAATAAGTGTGTCCATACTTAGAGAAAACAATTTGAAACAGGCCAATGGGAATACAACATAAAACCATATTTCTTTTACAATGGCACAGGTTCATTGTTTATCGAGTTAAATTCCCAAATACCTGGTAAAGAAAATGGTGGCCTCTGCATCACTGTTGTGCGGCTGCAGCGCATCATAAACGTATTTCAAGTCCTGAGAGCCGGTCAGCTCTGGAAGCCCCGATGAAGTCATCTGAGATGGGACAAAATGAAAGTGCTCAGTTAAAATCACAAAAACATAATTATGGGCAAATTTTATGACACAATGGAGCACATATTATTTTTAGCTTCATTTCTCCATAAAAATAGCAGAATTGCTTTGCATTGTTGTCAAAATAAACTAAGAAACAATAAACTGACATTTTATCTCCTTCTAAAGCCAGGCTTATAATCCACTCTGGAAAGCTGGTAAATGCAATGATTTCTTTGTAATAAGCAAACGTTTACCAATGAAAGTAAATTGAGAAATAGGCCAGAGTTCTTGCGAATGAGATTGTAGGCTTGACAGCAGAGGTCAACAAACAGCTGGAAGCGACTGGTAGGACGTTCACCGCCATTAATGACGTACGCCATGTCAGAGGTCAGCACAAACGGTGCTCGGTCCCTAGTAGAAAACAAGACAAAAATCAGCAAACAAAAATAAATGTCCACCCCACGTAATTCCCTCAGAGGTACCTTTTGAAGCTTCCAAACATCTGGGCGTGGCCGAGGAACTTGCCAAAGTCGATGTGGAACATGTGGCCCGTGGAGCGCAGCATGATGTTGTCATTGTGGCGATCGCAGATTCCCAGCACGTAGGTGGCCACGCAGCATCCGGCACAAGAATAGATGAAGTTTTCGGACGCCTGTCGTGTGGGGAAGACGATTGTGAGCAAGAAATAAGACAAGCGTAATAACATCGGACCACGTTTGGCGCAGCGTCGTGCGTTTTATATTTGATAGCGCAACGTGCTGATATTTTATTAAAAATAAAGGGCTGCGTTGTATGGGCGAAAATAAAAACCCAATTTGTGTTATTCTAGTTCAGGGGCTGGAAAACGTTTTGAGTCGCGGGATGCATTAGGTTAAAAATTTGTCCGAAAGACCGAGAAACAGGAGGAAAAAATACAACGGAATGGTTTAATTTTTTTTGTATTTGCCGTTACAGTGTCTCAAATCCAATACACCTCAATAATTAAATGAAGAAAAAAAGAAACACTAGGGACAAGATTTGCAAAAGAACAGCAGCAAAGTGACAAAAACAGCAATTTTTAGTAATACTTTATTTACCTTTTTATGGATTGTGTATATATTTAAACCATTTTCGGTTGGTTGGCGAGATTAACAAGTCTGACAAGCCACATAACACCCGTGGTCCATAGTTTGCCAAGGTCAGATCTAGATGAATATGAATTTGAGCATTAAACCCCACTAAACATTTGTTTAAAGAAACGTTAGTCGATTACAAATAAATCGTTTGCAAAATATTCAGCTAAGAAATATTTTGGAATCAGTTTTTAATAAAAAGGTAACAGTAATAAAAAGACAAAAAAACAACTACCCATACCTTGTGACTATTATACTTATGCATTACAATTAACTATTTACAAATTAATGTCTTCTAATGACCGCCAGTTTTGAGTTAGTAAAAAAAAATACTAACCTCAATTTAGCTAATTTGTGAATAGATTTAATATAATGATAAAATGAATCAAATTAATTGAATTAATTTCCAAGCCATATCTAAACGTAGCATTGAGAGTATGGTTGTTGTTGTTTTTTGCAAGAACTATGACAACTTTTCATGTCCATAGTGCCTAGGATTTTTTAATTTACTAGTTACAAACTAATGTTTGATAATCAGCATGAGCTTTGAGTGATTCAACTCTTACATTTTGTCATTAAAGTCCCTAATTCAATAGATTTAGAATTGAGTTTTTAAAATCTACAAATTATTCCAGAAAATTATTTACTTAACTTTAAAAGGAACTCTTTACAAATATAAGAAAAACATGGATAGGGCTACAATAAGAATTTAAAACTCATGCACACCTTCTCATACTCATCCTCGGCCGGGTTGTACTTGCGCAACCACTCGGCCAGCGGTTTGTCCTTAAAGGAGCCGGTGACTCCATACTCCACCTGGATCTTTCGCAAGGTGTCAGAGGATGGCACCAACTCCACCATGCCTGCCAACAACATCTCAACCCTTAAGCCTTTTGGAAGCGTGAAAAGTATTATCAATTTTGGTTGCATGGCTTGCGTTTGGTACCTTTGTCCTTGCCGGTGGAGATGCATTTAAAGTTTACAATGCGAAGGTCCAGTCCTTCTTGCAGCCAGATGCGGTCCATGATTCGGATCATCTGCAGTGCCAACATGTCCTGCCTCAGGTCTTCTCCGACCTAACAGTCAAATAATTAAAGGTGGATTTCGATGGCAAGCTAAAGTCTCAGATTCAGATATTTTTCCTTTTCTAGTTCTATAAATTAATCCTCCATTATAACATTGTAAGTTCCAAGAAAATGAATGTGGTTGAAAAGAAAAGCTCTTCGAGAAACATAATGCTGTTATTTCAAAGTCTGCCGCAAGAACCAAAGATATGATATTTGAAACGGCATTTAGCATCCAGCATGTTTTTTCAAGTGTGTGTGTTCTACCTTGAACATAACATTGATCTCCTCCCCAAGTGGGTCAGCATTAACCAAAGCCAGCTTGAGTGGAAGAGCGTTTGAGTTGAAGAAGGAGCAGGCCTGCCCATACAAACAACTTTTATTTATTTGACATTCAAGTAAAATGTCTACAAACACATTCCTTCTGCGTGTACGTGTATTACTTTGATGTTGAGTTCCTTGGCCACCAAACTGGGGAAGAGGGGAAGTCGGCAGCTACTTCTCTGGAAAAAGTTCTGAACGCTTTCAAGGCCTTCCAAAAGAGCCACCTGTACACACAACCACATATGGGAGAGTAGTTAAAATGTGTTTAAAATAGGGTTGAAAAAAAGTCTTATAAGGTTAGAATTGGAATTGTCATTGATATCAACGTTGTGAAACAACGTATGGAACGAGATTAGACATGGCACTCATAACATAAAACATGTAATACAGAGACTTTGAAGAGAAAAATATAAAGACTATCAGGATGAATAGGTAAAAGAATAACATAGTGCTTAGTGCTAAGTTATAATAAGCATCCAATGAAGAATGGTGCATTGTAACAATAGTGCAATGTAAATAAGCGCAATAACATTTAGCAGCAGCAATTTTAAAAATTGCCATTTAATTTTAACAATTACATTTAAAAAGATGCTCACTCGATGCTAGCCCACGAAACTTATCAAGAAGCATTCAACTACAGATTGGTAAAAATGAACTGAGATGGAGTAACAAATTACTTTAAACTTTGATACATTGCACAATCGGGAGTAAAATGTATGGTCAACGCAAACCATTTGACTGTAGTTTCAATTCACAATGGGATACGAACTTAATCCATTTGGACGGACATACCTGTCTCGTAGACCCGCTGGCCTGTCTCACCCTCTCGGCCACAGCCCCAAGTATTGTGACTAGCTGAGTTTGCTTCTCCAGCTCGGCACGTAGTTTGGTCCCGCAAAGGCACAGCAGAGCGCCGAGGATGCGCTCATAACGCCGCCCCCATGTCGCATCTTGCACAGCGTCCTTAAGCAGCCTATCACGTAAAGAAGACACGTCCCAAAAAATATTTAAACCGTACCAGAATATCATACACGAAAATGAGCTTTATTAAAAACGCATTTTAAATAAGATAATGTTTTGTATTGTTCTAAAAATTGAACAGTATTCATTGTTTTGGGGTTGTAGCCAATTTGAAGCAGGTCTCTTTTACACTGCTGCTCAGAATACTTTTGCAGTGTTTCTCAACCTCTTTTCATTGATGCAGCCCTCAAGAAACCTATTTTCAGCCATGTGCACCCAGTGCTTCTTTGAAAATGTTTGATATTGTCCGTTACGCGCATACACATGAAAACATTTTGCCATAATTAAGATAAGATAATTTTCTATAGTTTTTTTCCATCCTGTTTAATGTCTAGTTTATTATTCTATTCTATTTCACTGTATTTTAACTGATTTTTCTAGAAAAATAACATGTTTAACAAACATTTTCTGTACTTTATTGTACAACAAAAAAATTAAAACAGGATTTTAGTGTGATATAAAACCAAGTTTGAAATACAGTAAAATATCCATCCATCCATCAATTATCTGCACCGCTTATCCTAAGTAGGGTCGCGGGGGTGCTGGAGCCCATCCCAGCTGTCTACGGGCAGTGGGCAGGGGACACCCTGAACTGGTTGCCAGCCAGTCGCATGGCACACAGAGGGACAGACAACTCACTCGCTCATTCACACCTAGGGTCAATTTGGACCGGCCAATTAACCTGACGTGCATGTCTTTGTAATGTGGGAGGAAACCGGAGTGCCCGGAGGAAACACACACAAGCATGGGGAGAACATGCAAACTCCACACAGGAAGGTTCGATCTCATGAACTTAGAACTGTGCCGCACAGCCGCTACCCACTGCGCTGGCGTGCTAAAGTAAAATATGAATATACAAAAAATGAAAATTACATTAGTTCAAAAATAAAATGTTAACACATTTTTCTTAGAATAAGTTAAATTACAACAAAAAAGAAAACCCCAAAATAAAGAAAATTAAACACCATTATGAAAATATATTCATTGTAATTTGTTGTTTTAAAATGACGTGTACCAATTTCCAACCAGGTCAGGGTGTCCCCTGATCGTGCCTGAAGATGGGCTCCAGCACCCCGTGACTCTACTGAGGATAAGCGTTGAAGACAATGGATGGCTGGATGTACCAATGTCCTTGAATATTAGCTCTCTCTCTCTCATGCAGTTTCATAATAAACGTGCGTATCCCTTTTTCGAGCTCACCAGTAGAGGTAGTGTGCAATGTTGATGTTGCCAATTGATCTGGAAAGCAGCAGCATGACGAGGGCACTTTTCAGGTGACTCTCAAACTTTAAAGCCTGTGAAAGAATAACAAAATTAGATGAGGTGCAAAAGGTGCAGGTTGTGTTTTAACAGCTGTACCTGCACTAACTGCGGAAGGTAGTCGGCCAGTTCATCATCAGTACTTTTCTCAACCCAGCTGACTGCCACTCGCCTCACCTCAGTGTCAGCAAACCTACACACAGAAATTTAATGGTTTTAATCAAAACCACAGTCATGTACAGGATATATAAACAGGAAATAGACATATACTTGGAGTCGAGCAGTTCCAGTGCAGTTACAGGTGGCAGAGGGGGCCAGTGGTGAAGCAACGAGTGGATATGAGCTATGCTGGCCCAGTCCCAACTGGGGGCACTGGCCAGTACCTTGGGTAGGCTGCTAGGGTGATCCCTCCGACAATGGAGCTGGTGGTCCCAGAGCAACTGGTGGTCAGCTCGCCTTAACCTGCAATATGATTGGGGCTGTGTTACCACAATTAGATGCAATGTTCCTTTTTTAAGTCTTTAAAAAGTATCTCCACATTTCTTACAACATGCAAATTGTGAGGAAATAGTACATGTTTTTGCATAAACTCTATATACCATATTTTCACAAGCACAAGGTGCACATAAAAAGTATCAGATTTTCTTCAAATTGTACAGCACACCAAATTGTGTGGCGCACCCTGTGTCATGTAAGGCGTCAGACGTAGCTGGGGCCACCATGAGGCTGCTAATGGTGAGGAGGGTGTCACCTCTAGAGGGTGAAGTGTGATAAAAGAGTGGCTGAGGGATGTGTATGTAAAAAGACCATTTTTTTCCCACGCATCACCCTTGCTCTTGATCTGTGACTCTACGCGTGCCCATATCGCAGCCGAAAAAAACCCCCACAAAATAAAGGTTAAGCAAAGGAACTCTGTGCTTGCTGTCATCCAGGGTGGCCTGAAAAAAGAACTTCAATCGCTGGACATCGGTGTGAACCAGCCGTTCAAAGTGAGGCTGCAAGTGGTGTAGGAACGATAGATGATTGATGGACACCACAGTCTCACAAAGAGTAGACAGCAGCATTGGGCGGGTTACGCCACAATTTGAAAATGGATTCTCGCCCCATAGATGTCTGTTGTTCGAGCTTTACGCGAAAGCCGGCATCATTTCAGAGGAGCCGCACAGCACGGGGAGAGCACGAACTGATCTTTGTTTTTTTCAGAAGGCCGAGACTATGCGGCCATAAACAAGAGCAGGCAAAGACGCCTTTTGTTCCCATGACGTAAACCAAGAAAAGATGACAACCAACTGATTTTGTTGCAGGGGCAAATAATATTTCACTTCTGACATGTAATGAAAACAATTCCTGATCATTAAAGTGAGTTGATTATCTTAACCAGGTTTAGGGATCAATAATTTCATTATTTTTACCGAATTTCTTTCACCGTTCCTGTTTTCAAAGATTGCTGGGCCCTGTGTCAACAACGTCCTTAGTTTGTTAGTATTAAACACGGGCATTTTTTATTTGTGTGATTATTTTCCTTCTGGGCTGATCAATCATTATCCAAATCATTGGACTAAAAAAATCGATAATTTAAAGCTAAAATTAAAATATGTTTGGATTATTGCTTTATTCATAATAAATGCTAAAGACAAAATGAGACTATGTCGAAATATTTTGAGTGGGAAACCGTTAGCACTAGCTGCTGGCCGAATTCAAACTAGCTTTTGAATTAAATAAATATAGTTTAAAGCAATTTCTCTACAGCTGTTTAAACGAATCCAATAAGAATTTACCATTTAGGCGAGACAAATTGTACTGGTGCACCTCCCGGGATAAAGTGTATACAACACTCCAGGGATCACGTGAGCACCAAAATACAAAGAGAGCAAACACAAAAGAATTGTTCCCACATGGGCCAGAGGCACAAATGGAAAAAAAACAGTGGCAGGCAGTAAGAGCCTAATAAGAGTGCAGGCTGTGTTGGACTGCCAGTTTTTGTTTTGGGTGAGTTAAGAGACTTAATTACTTAAAAAAAGGTATTTGTGTAAATGGAAAAAAAAATCCCAATTTATAAATTAACCCAAAGCTAAGTAAGCACGAATAAATAGTTTTTTTGGTCATAGTTAGTAATTTATAGTTATCCTTTAAAAATGCAGTTCCTCTACCCAAAATTGGACGCTCGGCTGCAGATCTTCTCCAACTTGCGCCGGAGGTCAGGATCAAGCTCTTCCCTGGGGTTGGGCTCTAGATTGGGAGGCTCCGGAGGTCCCACATACAAAACATCCAGTGCAGAGTTGGGAAAATCTACCTAAAAACAAAACACTCAAGTTAGACAAACCATTGGGGAGAATCCAATATGACCCACAACATTCTTTTCTTTATTTTGTATCCCACTAAACATTTAAAAATTCTCCTTTGATGATAACCGCATTATTCCAGCATTTGTTGCCAATTGAATTGCTTAATTCAAACAAGGCATGTCAAACATACGTCCCGCGGGCTGGATCCAGCCCATTGGATGATTTAATCCAGCCTGCTGTTATAATACGAAGCAAATCACCAAGTCATTTATATAAAAAGTTATGACTTTTAAAAAAATAATAATAAATAATAAATGCAAACCAAATGCTCTCTCTGGCATTTGTATATATATATATATATATATATATATATATATATATAGCATGGTGAGCTGGTTCAGGTGTAAAAATGCAATCACTCAACTATCAGAATAAACCGGTTAAGAAATTAAATGGCAAACATGAAATTCTTTTTCCGCATTGTTTGTAAATACATGTACAGGGAGTGCAGAATTATTAGGCAAATGAGTATTTTGACCACATCATCCTCTTTATGCATGTTGTCTTACTCCAAGCTGTATAGGCTCGAAAGCCTACCAATTAAGCATATCAGGTGATGTGCATCTCTGTAATGAGAAGGGGTGTGGTCTAATGACATCAACACCCTATATCAGGTGTGCATAATTATTAGGCAACTTCCTTTCCTTTGGCAAAATGGGTTTAGAAGAGGGACTTGACAGGCTCTGAAAAGTCAAAAATAGTGAGATATCTTGCAGAGGGATGCAGCACTCTTAAAATTGCCAAGCTTCTGAAGCGTGATCATCGAACAATCAAGCGTTACATTCAAAATAGTCAACAGGGTCGCAAGAAGCGTGTAGAAAAACCAAGGCGCAAAATAACTGCCCGTGAACTGAGAAAAGTCAAGCGTACAGCTGCCAAGATGCCACTTGCCACCAGTTTTGCCATATTTCAGAGCTGCAACATTACTGGAGTGCCCAAAAGCACAAGGTGTGCAATACTCAGAGACATGGCCAAGGTAAGAAAGGCTGAAAAACGACCACCACTGAACAAGACACACAAGCTGAAACGTCAAGACTGGGCCAAGAAAAATCTCAAGACGGATTTTTCTAAGGTTTTATGGACTGATGAAATGAGAGTGAGTCTTGATGGGCCAGATGGATGGGCCCGTGGCTGGATCGGTAAAGGGCAGAGAGCTCCAGTCCGCCTCAGACGCCAGCAAGGTGGAGGTGGGGTACTGGTATGGGCTGGTATCATCAAAGATGAGCTTGTGGGGCCTTTTCGGGTTGAGGATGGACTCAAGCTCAACTCCCAGTCCTACTGCCAGTTTCTGGAAGACACCTTCTTCAAGCAGTGGTACAGGCAGAAGCCCGCATCCTTCAAGAAAAACATGATTTTCATGCAGGACAACGCTCCATCACACGCATCCAAGTACTCCACAGCGTGGCTGGCAAGAAAAGGTCTAAAAGAAGAAAAACTAATTACATGGCCTCCTTGTTCACCGGATCTGAACCCCATAGAGAACCTGTGGTCCCTCATCAAATGTGAGATTTACAAGGAGGGAAAATAGTACACCTCTCTGAACAGTGTCTGCTAGGCTGTGGTTGCTGCTGCACGCAATGTTGATCGTGAACAGATCAAAGCACTGAATCCATGGATGGCAGGCTTTTGAGTGTCCTTGCAAAGAAAGGTGGCTATATTGGTCACTGATTTGTTTTTGTTTTTGAATGTCAGAAATGTATATTTGTGAATGTTGAGCTGTTATATTGGTTTCCCTGATGAAAATAAATAATTGAAACGGGTATACATTTGTTTTTTGTTAAGTTGCCTAATAATTATGCACAGTAATAGTCACCTGCACACACAGATATCCTCCTAAAATAGCTAAAACTAAAAAAGCCCCACTCCAACTTCCAAAATATTCAGCTTTGATATTAATGAGACTTTTGGGTTCATTAAGAACATGGTTGTTGTTCAATAATAAAATTAATCCTCAAAAATACAACTTGCCTAATAATTCTGCACTCCCTGTATTGTGTTATAAGAGATATGTTGTCTTCCATGATTATAATTTGAAGGTTACTAATGTATGGTGAATGATAAAGCACAATTCTGAAAAACAAAGCAAAAAATTTGGAGTTGACATTCTTTTACTGATCGGGCCCGCCACAGAACAGAAAATCTAGATCGAGCCCAAGAGCCAAGCAGAGATCGACATCCTCAATTTAAACACATTTTTCAGGTACATCAAATGTGTGCCAAACTATAAATCTAATAAAATCATGAGTAAAATTTACTGTATAATATAAAACATTTTTATTGAACAATAAGTGAATAAATAAAAAGAACATTTACGAAATGATAATACAATTAAAAAATAAAAAATACTGAAACAATGTATAATGAGATTATGATTAATAGTAAATGACTGAGGTCATAAATTCCTAAATTGAATAAAATGCTATGGCAACTACAATTCTATAACTCATCTTGCTAACCTGCAGAACAATTCTCTCGGCCGGCATCTTTTTACGACCTCCTGCAGAGCCAGCAGCAGGTCCTAGCAGTGATGCCCACAAACACAACAAGCGGGTGCCTCTGGCTAGAACCCTGTGGAACACAATCGGTCTCAAATCATCCATAAATCCAGGATTTAGGAATTTATCTGTGACTAAAATATTTCCTACCGTCGGAAATCAAAGAGTGGCATCGATACTTTGCCCAGCATCTCTGGGGGTTTCCTCTGTTTATTGGAGTCCGGGGAACCTCCAGCATTTTGGTTGAGCACGCCGTACAAGGTTAAGCCCAGAATGGACTCCAGTGGAAGCACTGCAACGGCGATGGGAAAATTGATCCTGAAAGGAAGGGATGAAACAGCCATTGTTGTGGTGAGAATTTGAATATAATCCCAAGAAATATAAAATAATCGCTACTTACAACTCATCCCATTTTATGTGGTAGAAGTAGCTCTTGTAGGTGCCAACTCGCTTTGACTGCACTGGCTTGAAGAGATTCTTGCCGTTGTGGGTCAGGGAACACACCAGGAAGTATTTTTCGTAACTGTAAAGCATGACATTGCAGATCAGGATATTATTGAACTGATTATGTTGCTTCTTATTTATCTACCTGAATCAAAAAGACCGTTAGGCTTAGTTAACTTTTTAGCAGTCAGTGACAACAATTATGCCATAAAAAATGAATATAGACACCATGGCTCATTTTATTTCTCTGTCATCCTCGTGTGCCCCCCTACACACTTGAGAATAAGTCTACTTTTAAAACATGTGTGGGTGCAGCAACTTGCTGACAGGAATATTGCTTATGGAACATGAAAATTACTTAAAATGTGTTTATTAACCTTTGGCTTTGCCCATAAATAAAATGATTTAACTGCATAAAATAATTTCAGACCTTATTCGACAGTCTCAAATTACAAGCAAACATTTGCATTAAGTGCCATCTCTGTTGGCAATTATGTCATTTGCTGGAACCTTCCCTGTGGCCGCAACAGATGGATGGCATACAAGGCGGTCACACGTACACCATGAACTCAAAAAGAGATCATCCCGCAACAAAAAATGTCTGGCTACCCATTTGTGGGTGGAAAAACGTTTGCTACCGTCTTAAAAATAGAACGGGCAGGGACTATGTAGAAGCCGTTTAGGTAGAGAAAAACAATGACACTGAGAGACTGAATAGCAAAAATAATAATAATTAAAAAAAAAAAAACACAAAAAAACACAAAAGTCTCTAGAGACCAATGAAGATTGGTAGATCAAGCCTTGCTACACCACGGCCTGTAATTCATAAGGATTAAGTCAAGTCAAGTTTATTTGTATAGCCCTTAATCACAAAGAGTCTCAAAGGGCTGTACAGACCACAGATTATTGCAAACCACAGACTTATGACACCATCCCCTGATCTAAAACCTACATGAGGGCAAATAATACACAGATATTGTCAACATAACATATAGGTTATTCGTATGCTATAGAATAGAAGTGTGTTTTAAGTTTAGATTTAAACATTTACACTGAGGTTGCAGATCGGATCTCAGGGGGAAGAGTATTCCACAGCACCGGGGCCCGAATGAAGAACGCTCTCGAACCTGCGGATCACTTCTTGGCTCATGGGATCACTAGTAGACCATCATTACAACTAAATAAAACGGCGAGTACATTAAAATGATATATGTTTCAGCATGTCCCGTTTTTGTTATTTCAAAATTTTGTTCTGGTCAAGACTATAATCTACAGAAACGTACAACGTAAGAGCGACACAAGTCAGGAATGGCACATGTGTTCAGTTTGAATCCCACCAGACATGTATGCAGGCAGGAGATAAAGCCAGGTTGAAATTTGACACTGGCGTAGAAATAAAAACTGTGGTGAGGAAGACTGTGTGTGTTTGCTAGCTTAAACAATAGACATCAGAATCACCTTTTTTTCTACCGCGTGAGTTAGTTTAAATAAAATCTCTATTATACTAAATTGAACAGCAGAGTCTGTTTACCTGCTGACCCAGTTAGCCGGGATACCATGCAGGGCAAAGAGGGTGAATTGAAGGTGGTCCGTAGTTCCGGAAGCTTCCTTGCTGCTCCGCAGATCTTCCGCGCTTTCCCCTTTGAACGAAGGTGAACTCAGGGAGGCGGATGGTGAGCAGAAGGAGCGCAAGTAGAGCTTGGCCAAGTCGTACACGGCCTGGGTAAGAAGTGCCATGCTCTCATCCACGTGGCTGTTGTGGCCTAATGAATAGTCAAAAATAATGAAAAGTATGGGATGGCAAGTCCATGCATCAAAAACTCAATATTTATGGATGTGTAAAGTTACCATTTGTTGTCTGCCCAGACAAAGAGGACCCCATCTAAAAAAAAAAACCAGTGAAGCATGATTACTGTCAAGTCTCAAGAATGTGTGTGTGCGTGTGTAACCATGTATATTTGAAAGCCCACCATGGGCGAGCGTGTCCTGGGGAGGTTAACAGAGTGTCGCAGTCTTTTGATGGCCTCAGTTATGGCCTGAGTCTCGATTTCATCCAGAGCGCAGCAGAAGTTCTTTACAGTCTGCACCACTCGGTCCACGGTCTTGTACTGGGTATTCTAGATTCAGAGATTTAAATTTGTGGGAAAAGGCCTCATTACATATTCCACAAGCAACCATAAGTGGAATAAAACAGTGGTATAAAATGCACTTTTGTCCTAAATATTTGTCATTTGCTTAAATGCACCCTAAGGCTTATTGTGAAACCATGAAGAGTATTGTAAAGGGCCAACATTTTAATTTAGTTGTTCGGACTTTCGACAATACATTATTCAACCTTGATTTTCATTCAAGACTTGAAGCACTACCTCATTTTTTAGGCAGATGTTTACTTGGTTGTGATAACCATCCAGGTAGTCGATCAGGCCTTGTCTGGAAGCAGAATGAAAGTTATGTTATGTCCACATAGAGTAAAAGAATTGTTGAAACCAACTTAGTCTTCATGAAGTATATGTTTAAAGCATTAGTATCAAATCAGCAAATCTGGTTCATGTTAAATCATGAGTAAAAATGATAAAAATGGGAAGGATGTGAGTTTTCTCAAGACTTATATTAAAACTTTTGCAGATTCAAACCCTATTAAAACATTTTAAGAGCCAAGTTAATGTAATTATTGGGTCATATAATTCTGCTTTCCCAAAAAATTGATTGCAAGTGCTTTTCTCGTGTAGAAAAGTAAAAAAATACATCAATAGCATCCTTTTTTGTTATCATTATAAATTGCCCCCCCTAATACTCAACCAAACTCGTTTTCCCATTCAAGGAACCTCCACGCAAACATCATCTCTTCACTTACATGTAGAGTCTTCTTACCTTGTGGCAATCTCCTTAAAGGGTCGCTCCACATAGCTTAGGTGCCGCTCCAAATTAATGGATGCATTGTCATCATCCACCTGCAGTGGAACATAAAAATACAAAATATTATGTAGTTACTTGAAGATGAATGGCATTGCATGGAGAGTAGTGAATGAAGACATTTAAGCGGAATTTAAAATGACATACAGTGCGAGCTAAGTCCCTCCTCATGGTGGAGTGAGAGAGAAGCTGTAATGTGATTTCATTCTCCCACTTCCTGCAGTTCTGTACGTACTCGTGGCTACCCAGGCTGTGTTTACTGTAATGCAGAACAACAAGAGGACTTTTAAGAATATTAATTAGCAGTCGGTATGAATCGGAGGGAGTAGAATAATGTCATAAGAAAGTTGGATGCGAAAAGTACAAAGTCACTGAAGAATTTTGCTCACTTTTGCAGCACTTCCTCCCGACCGCACACTTTTAGGATGTAACTGGAAAAGTCCACCTGATCCAGGTCATCATGGACCCAGCAGAGGGTCTGACTAATGAGGAGCTCCACAGGAGAATTCACTGTAGTGGGAAACAGAAGGCCACAGGTGATGGGTATTGAAGTGATACAAGTAGTTTTTTATTATGTGAAGCTCGTTCGAAAAACCCAATTGGAAAGAAGCACTTGTATGTAAAACGTTGAACTTGGAAAAACAGACATTGAGACGCCAGAGCGTTTCTTTGTCTATGAAGGCCCTGCGAGTCCAGAGGCATCCTACTCCCTAAATATATATATATACATTATAAGAAAATGCAACCCAATTGTGACACAGGTAAGATATAATCCTTCAGTTCCAATATATTACAATTATAATCGTTTAAAACTAGAAGATAGTTCTCCTTTAATATCAATTTTCCTAGCAAGAAGGCTTACCGGTCAATTCCTAAGAGAACAAGTGGCACTCTAACATGCAAACGGGGTTATTCAAGTTGGCCTCTTGGTTCCAAGGCTAAAATCTAAAATGCTTAGAACAGTTTTTTTCAATAAATGAGTCAGGCAGCAATTATTTTAAGGGTGTTTGTTTTGCCTTGGTGGAGGCATCCCGTTCACTTTTGGGAATGTATTAGGAAATCCAGACTATCTGTGGTGGAATACTTTGTGGCCTGCTGTGTTTTTATGCATATTTTTATCATGCCAGAATGCTTGATGTAGTTCTATAGAGGAACCGTGCATGTGTTTCTGATATTGTGACTCGTTAATGCTTACATTTCTCTCTAATGTGTGAATTAGCATGCTATGTTTATAACCGACTAACATTTCAAATTTATCCTCTTTTCAGTTCAAAGGAAATACAGCGGCAAGTATGTTGATAAAATTTACACGCAGGTGTAGTTTGTTGACATTAACATGTTTTTTTTTGGCACGTCAGTATTTTTCAAAGCGCCTGTATTAGTTTAAGGATGCAAAATCAAATAGGGCTTTTCGCCCCAAAAAATTGTGGTAGTAATCGAGACTAGGAGGAGACCACCCTGGATCCAGTAATAACAGCCCTCCACCCATTAAAGGAATGGAGCCTTTTTATTTTCAGTTCAGAATTGCAGCTCAAAGTCACCTTAAGGCATGGTGGGCACCAAGCAGGGTTTTAAGTTGTACCAAGTCGTAGAGATGGAGCTAACAAAAAAATGCAAAGCAGCACATTCTGTTCACACAATGCTAGCCGTTGATTGGTTGACGAAGAAAGTGAAACGGCTACTTCTGTGATCAAATCTAATATAATATAAAGAGGACTTCACACCTCTATATGTGTCCTAACATTAGTCAAGAAGAAAAAAGAAGTGTATAATTTGACGTCAGCAAAGATAGGATGATGAATTGCAGTAAAGAAGCTGAGAAAGTATTTTTGGGGAAGTTGGGAAGGAAGGAAGTTTCTTTGTCTTGAGCAAGGGAAGAGTGGGTCAGTGGGCCAGATGCAGCACATGATGGTGCTCAAGTCTATTACTGGAAAACGGTAATCATCAGGACTGACTGTATTCTCGCCACACAATAGCGCAACAGCCAATGTTTATCTTTAAAAAGCCAGGGAGATACAGATGGGTGTTTAACAGCCAATGTTTTTACATTTGTGACATAGCTAACACAGGACAGAGAAACAGCAGCAGACAAACTTCTCTAATTGTCATTTTATTGTGGAGTGTTTGGCAACTGTCCCGGGTGCAGGTAACATATGATTATCTATTATTCTGTTTCATGTCACAACTACAATCTGAGTTGCCCAAAGGCGGGTTTCACTCACACATAAGAGGTTTTAATTTCAAGTTATGAACATGTTCAACAAGCACAAACCAATGGAAGATGCAAAAAAAAATAAAAAAAAAATTAAAAAAAAAATAATAATAATAATATCACTAAGAACACCCCACACCGCAAATTAATAGAAGCATAACTTTGATTTTAAGTGAGGGAATAGGATTCAAAAATGGCTGTAATTTTGTTGCAAACAATAGACCAAGAAGTCAGCTTGGGGTGTGTGAGAGGGGTAAGCTGGTAGCAGCTCTTCTGGGAAGGAAACCAAAATTGCCCAAAGACCTTGAGTTGAGCCAAAAAAAGGCCGTCCTTACTTAGAGTATATTTGTGTGCGAGAAGAACTCGGTTGAGTTTCCATGAGACAGAGACAGTGGAAAAAAAGATAAAAGACAAAATGAGGTGAACTGGGGATGAAGAATTTGGCCGTTTTCCGTCTTTGACGCTCTACAAACAGCAATCACTCACTTTTTTTTATTGCATTTGGTAAATTTTTATCCTGCTTACCATCACAGGTAAATGTCACGGGCTGCTGAGAGTCTGAGATCTCAATGGACACCTTCACAGAGCAGCTTGCGTCCCCTGCAGAATCCCTCTGGGCGATGACCGGACTGCGGAAGTAGCCAGGGTTGGTCGCCAGGTCGCTGTGAGGGAATTTGGAGCGCAGGCTGCAAAGCAAAGCAGACAATAGCAAATAGTTTTGAGCTGGTTCACATTCAAATAATTCTGCCATAAACAATAGTAGGTTTTCTCTGGCACTTTATTTTTAGGTTAATCTGTTACAAAATTACTTAAAGAAATTTGTATTTTAACGGCCCAAAAATTAATTCTCGATTTCATTGATTTATACTAAGCTTGTACATCACTTATTACAGTATACCGACCAAGAGTTCAAAACCCCAATCTAAATGTATAAACTATCCTGGTTAATTTATTTTTGAGTATCCTCCTCAGTTTTTGCTTGCAATTTAATATAGCGAACGCTAACAAGTCACGTGACCTTCGGAAGCCCTTGTACCTTGCATAAATGCTAAAATGGTCTGCATTCATATAAACTCAAATATAAATAACTGTAGCATTGTTCAAAAATCTTTTCCAGCATTGAGTAATTTACATTAAACTCTGAAATTCTTATTTCAGAACTATAAACATTTTAATCCAATTCAATGTCTATCGTTTTTTACAAAACAAAACAAGATTCCAAAATCCTGTTTTGTGCTTTTGTTAAATACAGCACAAGGAATAGAAGGAGGAGGAGCAGACAACTTTAATCAGGGGGTAATGTAAATGTGTAATATTAAAAAAATGTCAGAGAGGAAACTATCCGTTTTGTAGAGTAGTGTTTTTCTAATTAATTGTCATACTGCGCCATGGGAAACTATCCAATTTCTGTGCATCTGCGGTCTAGCGAAAGCTACCTTTCATTTGGATTGACCTTTACCAGAGATGCAACCGCAGTAACTCGTAGTGTACTGAGGGATTTTTTTCAATGAATTAAATGTGCTTTGGCTCCAAAAAAGTTGAAAAAAACTGTTCTAAAACAATGATCGGGAACCTTTTAGACCTTGAGAGCCATAAAAGAAAAAATATTTAAAAATAAAATTGAGAGCCACACTTTATATTTTACGAAACATTTCAACAAAATAGCCAAACCCGCTCTCCAGTCAAAAGCTATTTCTTCAGCACATTTATTTCAGTGTGTGACATTTGAAAATTCGATCAAACCTGTAAAATAACAATGCCAGAGCTGGTTTCCTATATTAGTAATATAGCACTTAAAATATGTCTCCCTCCCTCAGCTACTAAAGAGTGTTGAAGCTCATTTAGACCATCGTTTTGGTCCTAAATAATGGTTTCAAAACAAGGTGCGAGCAAAGTTCTTTTGTAAAAATGTCCCAAAATACTGCAAACGAGAAACATATCATCGGATTTATCTTCGGTGCGAACTGCATTGAGCTAAAGAACAACGGGAGTGCCTTGCAGTGTGTGCAGGGATCCACCTACCTCTACGGCTCACCCAATCAAATCGATCTGAGTGGTTTGCTGGTCTTTGCACCTGTTTACTGTTCGTTTGTGGCTTTTCATCATAAAGTTCCTCTAGAGTGAACATACTGTATATAGTTTAACGAGCTTCCATTTAAAGGATTTATTAGCGACCCTCAGCCAAAAACTGGGTATGTTGGTCTGACAAGCTTACTGGAAACTGTAGTTGAAAACGTGCCCTATATGGACTGAACCACTACTTCCTTAGTATTGCCTCAGCTTTGCATGTACCAAAATCAGGATCCAATACCCTGACTTTGGAATGGCACAAAGAAATGTGCTGCGGTCTAATTTAATCTCGGAGCCATATGTACTCATGAAAAGAACCATACGTTCCCAACCCCTGTTCTCGAGCATGTGTTGCTAAGGTTATAGGTTAACTACAGCTTACACTGGATAGTTAGTTTTTGGGCTATTTCGAACAACAGAATACTTTTTGTTCCACTTTTTATTTAACATTTGACAAAGTCAGTGATTTTTATCATACCTCGCGATGTCTTTACAGAAGGCCAACACCTCTAGGTTCTGAGCGTCTTCTTGTTCCAGGGCATCGTTCTTCACAAGACCTTTTCCTTTGCACTTGTCCTATATTTTTTCAAAACACACAGGGTGGAACATTAAGTGACACACAAAAAAAAAAATCCAAAGGGAAAGGTCAGATGAGAGGTTCAATGTGCAAGCTCTCTGACGTCAGCCTTCAAGGTTTTGATTCCAGGAATGTTGATACACTTGTATGAGAGTGAATCACAATAGGTCAATAAGAGAGTGACGCCATGATAACTTGTGTCAATTATCTCTTTGTAACTTGCGATGTCATGATTAAGTTACGATGAGGTCAAAGTAAAAAGATTTCGGCAGTTTACTCAAGATCAAGGAAGTCACTGCAGAACTGCACTCTCAAGATTAGCAACTTACTGCGGGGAACTTGGAGTAACACTGCATGCTCTTCTACGGAACTGTCTGACTCAAGGAATGCACTTCCCGTGGCCAAGGAAATGCAGTGCACCAGAGCCCTGCAAAGTGCTCAGTCACGGCTTTGGGGATGTTTTGAATCTCTGACATCATTGCTGGCCAAGGAATAGAAGGAGGAGGAGCAGATGAAGAGAAAGAAGAGGGTCTGGAGAAACGTTTGGAATGTGGACTTAATGGCCGTTTCCTTTCATTAGAAATGTCTCGGGTCTTCAAACACACAAACAAGCTCGTTGGACATGAGCAAGCGTGCCACAATAAGACCAAAACAACTTCCTGAAACACTTGAACATCAGGTCACCCGGTTCATAGTGAGACTTGTTTTTGTAAGAATGTCAAGAGTTATGTCTGAATGACTACCCTAAATTGTAGAAAAGCTACTACTTGGAAAAAAATATCTAATCAAGGTTATGAGGCTACGAGAATTACATTCCTGAGGATTGACTCCAAATTTTAACCAAGACAAAAAAGTTTGATCACATTATCCCAAATTTAAGTTAACCCGCATGGGCAGCACGGCGGCGCAGTGGTTAGCGCTTGTGCGGCACAGTTCATGTCATGGGAACCTGTCGTGGGTTCAAATCCAGCTCCCGACTTTCTGTGCGGAGTTTGTATGTTCTCCCCGTGCTTGCGTGGGTTTCCTCCGGGCACTCCGGTTTCCTCCCACATTCCAAAGACATGCATTTCAGGTGAATTGGCCGGTCCAAATTGTCCCTAGGTGTGAATGAGCGAATGAGTTGTCTGTCCCTGTGTGCCCTGCGATTGGCTGGCAACCAGTTCAGGGTGTCCCCTGCCCACTGCCCGATGATTGCTGGGATGGGCTCCAGCCCCCCGCGACCCTACTGAGGATAAGCGGTACGGCTAATGAGATGAGAGATGAGATGGGCTCCCTGTCATCTTAAGATTTGATTTTTAGGTTATGTTGGTATTATACAAAACCATCAATGGACTTGCTTCCTCATATCTTTCAGATTAAATTTCCCCCTATGTTCCGGTCCGGAGCCTTCGCTCTGAAAATGCTGGTCTAATAGTGATACCGAGATCCAAGAAGAGATCCACAGGTTCAAGAGCGTTCTCCATTCAGGCCCCAGTGTTGTGGAATACTCAACCCTCAGATTCTATCTGCAACGTCAGTGGAACTGTTTAAATCTAGGGTTCCAACACGCTTATATTCTATAGCTTATGAATGACCTATATTTCATGTTGACAATATCTGTGTATTCTTTGTTATTGCAACATCTGTTACAGCCCCGTCTTCCTGGAAGGGGGATTATCTCATGTGTGGCCCCTTCTCAGGGTTTATTCATTTTCCTCATGTTGAGGTTTTGAGTTTTTCCTTGCCCTTATGAAGGCTTTAGATCAGGGGATGGTGAAATAATAGTAGTTTGCAAAAGTCTAAGGTCCGTGCAGCCTTTTAAG
Organism: Urocampus carinirostris; assembly: GCF_059441175.1. Lineage (NCBI taxonomy): Eukaryota > Metazoa > Chordata > Actinopteri > Syngnathiformes > Syngnathidae > Urocampus > Urocampus carinirostris. Next base: position 29,991,268 of record NC_142355.1, read on the forward strand.
GACTATGACAAATAAACATGACTTGACTTGACCTGACCTGACTATGATTACCACTTTCAAAGAAAGCCCTCATACTCAAACTTAAAAATTAAAATAAAATCATGAAATCATCTAGTGGCCATTTCGGATTGTTCAGTTTGGCTCAACTTTTTTTAAGTAATTATATTAAGACTATTAATTTATTCTATTAATAATAAATAATCAAGTTAGTTCAATACATTTACAATTTTAAAATTAGCCAAATCCTGAAATCAAGAGTAGGGGTTGATTATTAAAATATTTTGCACATCAATCAATCTGTTGTCTGGTCTTTCTTTCAACGGACAATATAGTGCTGTAACTCTTTAAATAAACACACTGCTTGCCCGATATAGAGTTTCTAGCAGTATCGTGTAGACCATTCTATCTACCGAGAGAGCTAACTGTGGTCATTGTGATAGCGGTTACGTCCCACCGGATGCTAACGTTAGCACAGCGCTAAACCTCCTGCTCGCCGCTATCAACAAACAACAGCTTGCACACCCCGACGGAGCTTTCATTATCGCTGGCGACTTTAATCAGGCTTGCTTAAGGACTGTACTTCCAAAATTCTTTAAACATGTGAACTGTGCAACAAGGGGGGGAAAAAACTTTGGACCGCGTATACAGCAACATCAAAAACGCATATAAAGCTTCTCACCTCCCCTACCTAGTCAATTCCGATCACCTATGTCTGTCCCTCACCCCCCTCATACACCCCCATCCGGAGAAAAACAAAGCCTGTAACAAGGACAATACAAACATGGCCTGAGGGAGCCCTCTCTCAGCTGCAGGACTGTTTTCATCGGACTTGCTGGGAGTTATTTGAACACCATGACCTCCAGAAATTCACTGACACGGTTTTATCCTACATTCGATACTGCACGGATAAAGTCACAGTAAATAAAAAAATCAAGGTCTACCCAAACCAAAAACCCTGGATGTCCAGCGAGGTGCGCACCCTCCTCAAACACTGCAACACCGCCTTCAGGTCTGGAGACAAGGCTCTTTACAGTGTGGCCAGGGCTGACCTGAAGAGAGGCATTGAAAAAGCAAAGGCAGCCTACACAAGGAGGATCGAGCACCTCTTCGCTGGAAATGACCCGAGGAGGATGTGGCAGGGTTTTCAACACATCACTAACTTTAGAGGCCACAACCTGGCAACGTTTGAGGCCGATGCTTCACTAGCTGCGGACCTTAATCAGTTCTTTGCTCGCTTTGAAGCTGGAAGGCCACAAACAGCCACATCACACCCACCAACAACACTCTCGCATTTCAGGAGCATGAAGTTAGGCGTGTGCGGAGAACTGTAAACCCCCGGATGGAGTATTAGGCAGGGTACTCGGGGACTATTCCGATCCGCTGGCTGGGGTCTTCACCACCATCTTCAACCAGTCCCTGTCACAGGCGACCGTCACACCCTGCTTCAAAACCTCCACCATCATTCCCATCCCCAAAAAGTCAGCAGTGGAAAGCCTCAACGACTACAGGCCTGTCGCCTTTACGCCTGTGGTCATGAAGTGCTTTGAGAGGTTAGTGTCTCAGTACATCAAAAACTCCCTGCCACTCACACTGGACCCCCACCGGTTTGCCTACAGGGCAAAACGCTCCACTGACGACGCCTTAAACACAGCACTTCACACCGTGCTGAAACACCTGGACCACTGGGGGAGCTACGTCAGAATGCTCTATCTGGACTTCAGCTCAGCCTTCAACACCATTATCCCGGAGATCCTGGTGGAGAAACTCTCACACCTAGAACTCTCTCCCTCCATCTGCCACTGGATAATGGACTTCCCCTCAAACCGCCCAGAGTCTGTGAAACTCTGTAACCACGTCTCTCCCACCCTAACACTGAGCACTGGCTCCCCCCAAGGTTGTGCACTGAGCCCACTGCTTTTCACCCTCTACACCTCTGACTGCTCACCGACCCACCTCACAAACACAATCATTAAGTTCGCCGACGATACTACCTTGATCGGCCTCGGCTCTGAAGGGGACAAGGCGGCGTATAGGGATGAGGTGGAGTCACTGTCAACGTGGTGTTCGAAAAACCACCTTATACTGAACACCACAATAACAAAAGAACTGATACTGGACTTCAGAAGGAATGGCAGGAATCCAGCACCACTCATGAAAGGAGACTGTGTAGAGAGAGTCCACTCCTTCAAATTTCTGGGTGTGCACATCTAAGACGACCTCTCCTGGTTTACAAACACCAGCGCGGTGGTAAGGAAGGCCCAGCAGCGACTGCATTTCCTGAGAGTGCTCAGGAAAAATCATCTAAAACAGCAGCTGCAGGTGTCCTTTTACAAAGCCACAGTGGAGAGCATTCTAACGTACTGCATTACGGTGTGGTATGCTGGGTGCACAGCAGCAGACAGGAAAACGCTCCAGAGGGTCATCAAAACAGCCCAGAAAATCGTCGGTTGCTCTCTGCCTAGTCTGGAGGACATTGCCTGCTCTTGCTACCTCAGCAGAGCAGAAAACATCATCAAGGACTTTTCTCACCCCGGCCACCACCTCTTTGACCTGCTGCCTTTCGGCAAGCGCTACAGGTCACACAAAACAAAAACAAACAGACTCAGAGACTGTTTCTTCCCCAGAGCCATTACCACCCTAAGCACACACCACACAAAATACTGAAAACTCCCACTACCTCATACGAACGTAAAATGGTACTAATGCCTGTGTTTCTTGCACAATGTTGACTGCACTATGATTACTGCTCACCTTGCACAATGTTGACTTTTTGTTTTGCACTATGTTGACTAATTTTGCACCAAATGCACAACCCTTACGATACCAAACTGTATTACGATACCAACTGTATGTAACATCCTAAATGCCGACATTTATTTGTGTAAATATTGTGTAAATTATAACGATAACCGTATCCTCCTTGTTTTTATAACCTTATCTTCTCTGTTTCTTTATCTTCTTGGTTTCTTTTATCCTCACAGTGAGTATGTGAACCTGGAGTGCCATGCCCAATTTCGTTGTCAAAATATGTTAACCCATTTTGTAACAATGACAATAAAGGTATATTCTATTCTTTAATTTCTATTCAGCATTCATACATCTTTATTTCATTATTTAACTAGCCCTTTTGAAAAAAAAAAAAAAAATACAATAAAATAAAAAAAAATAAAATAAAAGATGAGATGAGAAAATAAAATAAAGTCAATCGTAATCGTCCTGAAAAATTGCAATAACCGAGATTTTATTTTTCAGGCTCATCATAACGCCTTGGCTGACCACATAAAAAAACAAGTATCGGAAACACAGATTCAGTTGGTTATCACTCCTGAAGAAACAATTTACTCAAGTTTCTCTGTGTTTGCTATTAAGCGACATATAGTAAGCATTACCAACTACTGGCAGGATTAAAGAAATAAACAAGATTTCATTAAAACAGGCTTGTCTTTGTCTGAGTACCCTTGTGATCTTGACGTTGACTAAAAGCCATCTCCCTATCACTGCTTGAACTGTCACGGTGTTGTTGGTGCAACGTGATGAGGACTCTGGCCATGCTGAACGCTCATATTCACACGATGTATTGGAATGTGTCAAATTTGACGCACTGTCACATCTAGACCTGTAAAACTGCTGTGCATGCCAACCACATGTTTGGGACAATTTGGCAACAGAGATTGATTTTTTTTTTATCTAGATGGTATGTAATTATGATAATGTGTGCTAAATACAGAAGAGCAAACTCCCAAATTAAATCCACAACTTTGCAAGCGGGCTCAAAAAGAAATTTTGAGACTTTGTGCTACACTCCTCTATACACTTGAGAACAATATTCACATGGCCTATGTAATTTTATAGTTTCGTTAGGTCAACCCATTTGTTGACTCAACAGATGTTTCAAACAAGTCAATCGCTGCTCTGATTGAGGACAAGAACAAAGCCTGTGAAGAAGACAAAGTGCGACCACGAGCAGTCAGCAGACTCAGCATAGCATGTTTGTCCATTTGCAAACATCCAAATCAAAACCGCTAAGTAGTGATTGCAAGCTGTTCCCCATTACAACCGAGGAACCGGCAAAATTCAAAACAAACCAAATTCCTCTTTCGATTAGGAAGTTACAGCAAAAGACGGATATCATCCCAGAGAGGTTTTAATTTTATAAAAATTTGACCAAAAAATAATGAGTTACATGTAATGGACTTAACATATAAAGAAGTCTGGCTTGCTAGCTTTGTTTTCTTGGTCAGTACCGGTAAATAAAGTCATAAGTTGGAAGTAAAAGGTCTCATACAAATGACCTCTTTGCACATTAACTGCAAGCATCCACTATGCTAAGTGCACTGCAATACAGTATACTTAATGTCTAAGCAGCATTAAATAATAAAACAGAAGGGTCTTCAATTTCGGGAAGAGAGTTCAGACAGTTCATTGCACCTCTGGTGGGTGTTCGAGAAATTAACCACCTCTACGATTTTGGATGAAATTGCTCAAGCAGATAATAATCACAGACAGCAGGCAAGCGGGAACATGCTTGATCACTCACCGATAGCAACATGCTCCGGTGTGTTTGTGTTATGTCCCAATAGTTTGCTGACAAAGCAGGGAGGTGCAGCACAAGTAAAGCATTACTGCACTACAGCTACATTGAAAACAAGCATGCTTTAGAAATTCAGTTTTAAGAATTATGAAATCTTCACTGGAACAAATAGCTGCACCCCATCTCAAAAGGTCCAGTGTGGCAAAAAATACTGGCAGTAAATAATTCCTTACAAGTAGAAATTAACCTTTGCAAAATTCATGATAAAGCACTAATGCGCTGGAAATTAGGGTTTTATATCCTTATTTGGCAAAATGCATTTGAGTAATGTACAAAATGATCAGTTAAACTTGTACCCATTTTATTATGTTTAAGAATTTTAGAAACTAATGATTTCAAACTGCCAACCAAATTTTCACTTAAGTTGCAAAAATCCTGCATTTTAATGTCAAAAAATGAAGTTGTTTGAAGAAAAGTTGGGATGTGAGCACATTACACCCATGGTGGTTGCTATGATCACAGTTTTAATTATTGGGATTCATATGAAAGAATTCCTTAGTGGCTACATTTCCGAGATCAATGTTAAGGTGAATTCTTAAACTTGTGAAACACTTTATAATGTAGCTCATATAAAGCAAAGTCACTCAGCTACAGCAAAAAATTAACAGTTCAGTTAAACATTACTAGACAAAAAAAAAAGCAAATCGTTTGCAGGGTATCGACTCTCCCTTGTTCTTTACGCAGGCATTTACAAAAGATATTTTGATGACAGTCCAAGGTAAAATCGGGCATAAAAAATCCAGCCCGTGAGAGAAAAGTATAGCCCAAACGTAACAATTTGGGCTCAACCTGGCCCAAAATTCGGGTTGGGCTCGGCTTAGGCTTAATATATTACCTCTGATGACAGTATCAGTAGATCACTTTCTCCAAAACACTTTTTTAAACTACAACTCATTCACACCCATGGGTTAAATATTCTTCAAAAGGCCTCATATTGTTTATGTTTGAAGCCACAAATGGATCCTTGGTTAAATAGGTAGATGTTTAATAACACAGTTCAAGTTCAAACATTCTCAAATAAAGAAGTGTTTGTGAAAGTGTGCCTACCTGACTGTTTGCTTTAGAAGTCCCTGGGATATTGAGCGAGTGACTCCTCGTGACAGCGGCCCCAGCCGACGCCCTCCTGGCTTGCGATCGGGCCGACCCGCAGGGTTTCCCTTCAGGCTGGGTGCTGTTACTTTTGCTCCCGTTCTCCAGCACGGCATCCCAAGGATCCCCAGCGGAAAGCCCTTGAGCCGCATCCAGGTCGTCCCCCGGCGACGTGCACGCTTCCTCGTTGTCGGGCTTGCGCTTGGTCAGCGGGTCCAAATCCAGCCAGTCGAAGCGGTTGATGCATGAGGATTCAGTTGGCGCAGCTTGCTGGGTGGCTGGGTTAGGTGCCAAGGAAGCAGAACACGCCGAAGCGGGATCCGGATCAGTGCAGGTCGACTTCCCGTTCTTCAAGTATTCCGATGTGCTGGCAATCTTGTCAAAAAGCTTTGCCATTTCGGGGTCTACGGCGGGTGGTGTGGGGTACACCATGGTGGTGCCAGAGGTGGCGGGAGTTTGGATGGGAGTGAAAGGTAGGTAAGATGTCGGCTGGGCAGGCAGTGCCAAGAATGGTGACAGGGCCGGAGTGAAACCATTCTGAAACGTTCCTGGCTTGGGGAACGGAGCGGCAGGGAAGATGGGTGCCGGCTGATGAGTGGGTGTGGACATGGTGGAGCTTGACGGAGTGGATAGTAAAGGTGTCCATTGGGAACTTTGGAAAGGGGACGAGTTACACGTATGACCGCCGGGGTAGGAGGCACTCAGGTTAAAGCCCAGCAGTGACGACGGGCGGGATATTTTACTGTTGGCCCCAAAGTTTTCATCTAGGAGGAGCTTCTCCAGCTCCTCATTGGTCAGTTTGTCCACATCAATGTCTCTGAACTTGTTGGCCTCCGGCTGCTTCTTGGTCTCGGGGAACACAATGAGGTCCTTCTCTGGTCTTTTGGCTCCGGGCAAGCGGTGAGCAGAGGAGGTGGAAGATATGGTTGCAGACTTGGGTTTGTTTGCCTTGGGGGAGGAGGACGCCCCAGTGGGAGAGGAGGAAAAAGTATGCCGCTTGTCCCTCTGGAGCTTTGCTAAAGCCTCTTCTTCCATGCGAAGGGCTTCCTCTTTACCCACAAGCCCCTTTGGCTGGGGGACGTCCAACTTAAAGCCATTACCTCTTGATATCTGGGCCATGGCGTCAACTGGGCGGTGCCATGAGCTTGTCGGCTTTTCACATCAGCACAACGAAGCAAAGCCTCACTTACCTAAAACAGAGATAAATATTAAAAATGTGACTGGAAAAACAATGGACATTTTGAACCTTTTAAACCACTTGGTTCTTAAGCCTTAAAACAATGTGACACCTTATCAAATGCCTCACTCACCAAGGATCACCCCAGTACGTAGTTCTAAAAGGATTTTACATTTTGAAAAGTAATTTATACCTTAAACTTCTGTTATAAGATGCAAATTCGGCATTAGTCTCTTCGTATCTGTTAGGTTGAGGCAAGCATAAATTTGGTACTACATTATTACAATTAAAGTACTAAAGTAACTCGAAACCCAGTTTCCATCAACAAATTTTAATATTCAGTACAAAAAAGGAAAGTTTAATTTACTTTAAATAAACAAAGGAAACTATTTAAAACATCTTTACAATCTCACTCTTGCAGGTTAATCGTGTTATCCTGGGATGGAACAAGTGTCCACTGGCACCCAATGCAATATTACTGTATACAGTCATTGCTGACTGCATAAACTTGTAATGCATAATATATAGTGCATATTTAAGTCAAATAAAAACATTTTCAACCCCCAAAAACAAGATTTACTAGAACTCTCACAGATTAACCACACCCAAAATGTTCTAATCTTGCATTTTTTACCACATGTTGAAACTAAAGGGTTGTGACGAATGAAAACGCTGAGCCCACAACAAACCGTCCTATGTCAAACATTGACACAAAACATTCTTGGTAAACAATGCTGACACATTTAAAGTAACCATGTGGAAGCCTAGATAAGATTTGCGGGTTATCAAACCCGTTTTTATAAATCTTCTACTTACCATTTTTAGTGAGCAATGGCTCACTTTTTGTGACGGTAAGCCTTTGACTGAAAGCCCGAGTGGCAGTCCATCACTTAAGTCAAGGGCATTAAACTCAATTTAAATGGGGGCCGCTGGAGCGTAACTCTGAGTGGTGAATGTGCTATTTCAGGCTTTCAACAAGAAAAGCTCTGATAAAACACTACTTTTTACAAATATCTCCCATGTTTTATTTTTCTTCAAAAAACAGGGTGGAAAAACACTCTAAAACATTCGAGTTTATAGAAAAAAACAGTCGTCTGTAATAAATTAATAAAAACAAAGTAGTTTGTGAGTATGGAAGCCTGATATTTGATTTAAAAAACCATGATGAATATTCACTGCAGACGGAACTAGCATTTTGGTAGCCAAGATTTTCTCTATGCGCATGAACTGTCTTTATGAAACTCACTCGAGTCAATTGGTCACAATTCTTAGCCCTGCTTTACAATTTAACTCTGCGGTCCCGGATCGCACTTAGATTGATCATTCATAATAAGGCAGGGGCCTTAAACTATTGTTCTATAGCGCCCACGGGCCCGAGTTTGAGAACTTGTATTAAAGTGGAGATGAAGACCTTTGAAATATCTGCAGAATATTAAAACCCAAATGTGTAACATTTGACCACTACATGCCACTGTGTTATCTGGTACGAGCCAGTGACACACGGAAAAGTGTGGTGGCAGGATGCCGGATGAACATGGCGCCGATCCAAGAAGGGATACCACAGTGAAAAATACATGGAAAATTTCTCGACCCATGATTTTTTTCATAAAAATTAATATTGTTATGATAGGACGTGTATTTTGTATTTAAGTATTCAAAACAATGTTTCGTTTTAAATGATTACACACGGTCCCTTTGGACTAGAAACAATGAAATGGCATGTGATGTCATATTTCAAGGGAAGGTGTGTATTATTTGGCTACTAGATGTAGCTGTATTGTGATGTGCAGCCAAAAACAAGTGTCAAAAGGCTCAAAGAAGAATACAAACTATGGAGACTCAAAATGACCAAACCTCGCCATTTTTCTTGTCATTTTTCCTAGCCAGGCCATTTGCAAACCTTTTGATTTTCTTGGGTACCCGTAGCAGCGAGATGGTCCACAAATATGTCAGCCTCCTCTTTGTAAACCTCGTGTTATTTTGAATAAAAAGCAACTTTCTCAAAATACGAACGAGTATTCAGAAAAATATTGCACGTTTGTCTGAGTTTGTGTATTTTTGCTTATTACAGTTCTGAGATCGTGGGAACCTCCTGCGTGGGTTCAAATCCAACTACCGGCCTTACTGTGCGGAGTTTGTATGTTCTCCCCATGCTTGCGTGGGTTTCCTCCGGGCATTTGGGTTTTCTCCCACATTCCAAAGACATGCATTTCAGGTGGATTGGCCCTAGGTGTGAATGCGCGAGCGAGTTGTCTGTCCCTGTGTGCCCTGCGATTGGCTGGCAACCAGTTCAGGGAGCCCCTGCCCACTGCCCAATGATTGCTGGGCAGTGGGCACCCCCGCGACCCTACTGAGGATAAGCGGTGCAGCTAATGAGATGAGATTTATTTATTTGAAAACTTTGTTACTCTTTTCAGTCATCTCCTTGCTTGTGTCATGATTGAAGCTTCAGTCAGCTGATTCATGATGCATGTGCAAGTATGTGCATTTTCTGACACGCTTAAATAAACTCTTTTCTCATCTTTCTAGGAATTTGGGTTGCCGTTTGGACTGTATTTGAAGCAGGACTTTTCTTACTTTCACCATTTTCATGCTACCTTTACAGATAGAAATTAAAATAAGATATATACCGTGGGGACGAGCAAAACGTCATTCTCTACCACAACGCCCACCACGCATTCCTCAAACTTAATGTGTTCAGTCACGAACAGCTCTGCTAAATGTAAGGTAAAAGCAGATAGGCGCAGTGGAGAATAAAGCGCAAGGGCTCTTTGAACTCAGATGGGCATTAGGGTAACACATACTTAGAGTAAATACTTAATGCAGCCCACTTTTAAATCAATACGTTTATTAGCTTACCACTAGGATGCAATAAATAATACACACTGCCCCTTTAAGAATTTACAGTTTCAATTTTGTTGGTTTTTGGAACATTTTTTTTCACAACCTCTTCATTCTACCTGATCAATTTGCAGGAGGGAAAAAAACCCCTCCTCAAAGCTGCTATTCATCTGGCCACCACAGGGTTGAGAGAGTTCCTTCTCCCAACAGGCACTTCTCAAAGCCTCTTGTTGCCCTCCTCCCCCTCTACTCCCCCCCATTGTGCCGGAGGAGGCTGGCGAGGACCGGTGCTGGCCTCACTATTGTGCGCCTCCAGAATTTGGCATACCAAAGCAACCTGAGGGCCACTTTTGCTCCCTTTCCCTCTCCGGCTTGCCCTTCCTCGCTCTCTCAGCAACATGATTGTGTTATCAGCTGAACTAACACCAGCGGGGAGTGACAACCCACACCAGATAGTGAAGAGTCATCGTATTTCGCCTTCAAAACGACAATCCTACGCCTCTCAGGCAATTCATAGAAATAACAAAACGGGGAAAGATAGTGCCATCTAAACATACAACTCTGGACCATTACCTTAATTTCCCGCCCTATAAGGTGCACTGGATAATAAGGAGCACCCCACAAAAATAGTCTCATGGGACATTATTTTCATATACATGGCTCTCCGGACTATAAGGCACATAGAATTAAAACTTGAGTAAGGGCTCAGGTTGCATTAAAAAAAAAAAAAAAAAAAAAAATACAGGCGCTTCCCTACTTACGACCATTCGTGTTACGAAAAACGGTAGATAAGAACATTTTTTTGGGATGTTGAAAAATACGGAAGTTAGATTTTGTCTTGTCTGTACCTTTTTCCAAGTACAGGACAGTACTGTAGTGCTTCTTTTCGCCACTACCAGCGTGTAGCGCTGTTAGAGCTCATCCAGCATCCACCTCAAAGAGGAAATCCTACTTCCTCTTACTAGTTCGTGTGTAAACATATTACGTATAGTGCATCTCTAGCGCGCTAAGAATTTTGATGTTTCTATTGTTCAATATCTCGTTCATCCATTCAATATGGTTGGTGTAAAGAAGAGGAGATATGTTTCTTTTGAAATGAAAGCGGAATAAGAAAGATTGATGCGGTGGAGAAAACATGGCTGAATTGCTTTTTTTCCTCCACATTTTACCACAGAGGAAGGCGCCCAATTCTTGAAGCCCATCTTTTAAAAGTAACTTAAACCTCACTTTGTCTTTTTAGAGCATATTATTTCATTAAATGTTATTTTTGTACTACAAAAACAATCCAGGTTACTTATACAAGCCTTAAACATACTTGTATAAACCTTAAACATGCATTCCATACAAAATATAGCACTGAAGCAACTCACAAACAAATTCAACTTACTAACGATCGTCCGGAACCGATCTCGTTCGTAAGTAGGGCAGCGTCTGTACCATATTTAAGCATTGATTGATTAGTCGAAATATATCGCTTCCCACAATTGCAAAACATTAAATGCAATAGTATTAGAAACCGGATCGCAGTCGACAGAGCAAAGTATCCTATCCATTAGACCCCTAGTCATACAGACAACACACAAAAAGGCATTACCTCATCACCACACTAATTTTAGTCACTGTACCATATTAGAGAATGGAGAAAATAGAAAGTCGTCCTGAAATAAATAAATGAACGCAAAAATAGCACGAGTGGGAAACAACTCGTGTGTATCTGATGATTCGGATTGTAAAGGACATTAAATTAATACGTTGTAAATTTTGTGTTGGTATTGTGTTCATAGTTTACGTTGTCAATAAATGATTTAAAAAATGTCTGCCTGTATCGGACAACATTTGTCACTTAAAATGTTTGGTTGGAGTCAGGAAAAGGTAAAAAAAAAAAAGTGTGCCAATTTTTAATCACTTTCTGCTAACATTTGTATCTGGTACTGTGACTAAAATAGTGTGATAATGAAATAACACCCAATGCCTTTTCCATACCCGTAGTGGCTTGGTTGTTAGGATTCTGCGGTCTCACAGTTGCTATCTTGTGTTTAATTCCAGTTGCCACCATTGTAATTATCCATCCATTCATTATCTGCACCGCTTACCCTCAGTAGGGTCGCAGGGTGCTGGAGCCTGTCCCAGCTATCTTCGGGCAGTGGGCAGACAGTCGCAGGGCACACAGACAGAGAACTCACTCACTCGCTCATACATACCTAGGGACAATTTGGACCGGCCAATTCACCCGAAATGCATGTTTTTGGAATGTGGGAGGACACTCACGCAAGCACGGGGAGAACATGCAAACTCCACACAGGAAGGTTTGATCTCAAGACCTCAGAACTGTGCCGCAGACGGGCTAATCACTGCGCCACGGTGCTGCCATCCCACCATTGTAATTAAATCAACTTTATTTGTGTAGCACTTTTCCACTCAAACTCAAGTGCTGTATTAAAACAATCAGTGTACAATAACTCAACAAAATCCCCTCTATCCCCGCCCGAAAACCCGTAACACACAGTACACAGACACACACAATGGTTAAAATGCAATAAAAACAGATGTTATGAAATTGTGGTCAAGCAATATTTATCGACTGATCAATACTTGAACAAATATTGTAATTGACCCGTATGCATTTTCAATTTTATCCGTAAAAAAACAGGCACTGGATTATTTGGGGCACGTTCAAATTTCTGCCCGATTTGCGTTTTTTAGGTGCGCCTTATGGTCCGGGAAAGATGGTAATTATAAATGTCGTGAGAATATAAGGAATAAAATTCATTCTGTGGGCACATACTTCTCATCCTCAAGATCGTAGTTCAAGTGCCGTAAGGAAGTGGACTGATGAGTAGTAGCAAAATAATTGTCACTCTGTTTGAAAGCTTCTCTTGATTAAAAAAAAATAATCTCAACTTGCTAGCGCCACATAGGGAATAAACCAGCACACTCCCATGTCCACGTACCCACTTAGGAAACATGATGTAATTGACCTAAATACAATTGCGAAAACAGTGGATCTAAAAAGTAATGGTCTCATAAATACGAGGATAATTCTGCATACATCTTCAAATAGAGACCATATAAATCATTTTGCAATTTCTATTCAATTGTAGAACCGCTTAAAATGTTAAAAATAAGCTAGTATGAAATTTTATCTATAAAAAAAAAGGAAATAAGCCAAGAAACGTTTTTTTGCTAATATATATATATATATATATATATATATATATATCTCCATCCACATGAGGATAAGCGGTCCAGATAATGGATGGAGATTGATGAAGTATTAAAATTGCCAAATAAGCTTGTAGCAATAACTACTAGACATATAATATCAGTGTCTGGAATAACGCACGCCCGGACCGTGCATCTTTTACGTCGGGCGTACAACTCACAAAACGTCTCCGCCCGGGTGGCCGACAACTTTTTCAAGAAAAAAATAAAAATCTTTTGTTTTTTTTTTCCAAATCAAACATTTGCTTTATTCCGATTTTGAAATCTTCGTTCGGTCTGGAAATTTGGGAATTTCGGTTCGTTTGGCTATTTGCATACTCGACAGCCAACCAGAAGCCTGCATCGAATAACTTTGTGCACCCGGAGCGTCATAAGGTCGTGCATTTGCATATCATTTTCCAAAGTCGACGCACAGAGAACACAAAAAAATTGATAAGTGGTTAGGAATCAAGCCAAAACCTCAGCCCAGAAGAAAGATTCAAAAGAAGCTAACAAAATTTACGACGCTACAAAACATAAACATACATTAAAAGCATCGTGGAAAGTTCACGTGGCTTGTAGCAGACGACGCAACGCAAACATTGCATGAATGAAGATGGGTACAGGTACATACTGATAGAAGATGGAAAACAGATGTCATGTACATGCAATGAATGTTATAACTAGATTAATAATAAACTTAATTTTAGAGTGTTGTTTTGTTATATATTCTGATTATCAATCCTTAATACTTTGCAACAATGTCTTTTTTTATGTGACTAGTCGTCTTATTGTGTTTAAAGTTGGGGAAAATGGGGCAGGCAACTTTATGGCTGGGCAGGCAACTTTTCAGAGTTGTCTGCCCTGGTGTCCTGTAACTTTTTGTCACTAGTTTAAGACACTGATAAGAACGCATGAAAATTATGTTTAATGTTTGAATAAAGGAAAGTACATTTAAAAAGGGTTTCCCTCAGTGCTTTTTAAGCCTGGCAGGTCACGAGGCAATCAAAGTCTGACAAAAGTCTAAGATTTAACATTTTCGCCCAGTTCAGATTACTTTGCATTCAGTCCCCATTCCTGACCACCAGGCTTAGCAAGTTTTCTTGGAGAAACCCTAGAGAAAGTTTGCCTGCTTCTGTTAAATATATATTGACTGACTAGCCTGCATGCAGCCATATTTTGACAAAAATCTGTTCTCAACAACCCTGTTAAATACATATTTAAGTTTGATTTAATGTTATCAGTTGTGCAACTTCGATGCAGATAATGTTCTTTTAAAAAGTAAATCCTTTTAATGTTTTGTCATATTTAGTAGCTGAATTATTTTTGTCAAACATTCCCACGTCAAAGCCCCGGTCACATATTTTCCATTTTCAAGATGTTCTCTTTGCCCTTTGAGCCAACACACTGCTAACAATGGCAGTTTTGAACTGTGATTGGAACGCAGCGGCAGCAACAACGCTTGTGTGGTTTTGCCGATTCATGGAGGAAGTCAATGAGTAGCTTCCAAGAATAGTTTCTTTTCTCTTTGACCTCCACATGCATTCTTAATTTGTTTCCACTCTAGCGAGTGTTCTGAGCTAACTCTCCGCTGGCAGCACCAATATTGTTTTAATGTCTTAAAGTGCCACGCCGCCACTTCCCAAATACCTTCTTTGTCAAATTGCAGTGAGAGCTAAACAGTTCTGGAGTTTGTCTTGGACCGATACCTTCTTTTTCAGCCTTTATTGCGTCAGAGCATCAACGTATGTGGGTTTTGGAGTCTGGGTTGTTATTTTTCTAGTATTTGAGGTCATGTTACTTCAGGTTGGGTTATCCTAACGATGATGGGGGAAAAAAAAAAGTTGCATATCGCAGAGCAACCAACCCTTGAGAATCATAATTGAGAATAGAGAATTTTCAGAATTTGATTTTTTTAAGAGCACCTTTTTTAAGTTGAAAGTGTTTTTTTACCCAATGTTATCACTTAACACTGCGTGTGTCCAGCACAAACGCACTATAAATAACTAAGGAACAATTAACATTGTCAATAGAAAAATGAGCATTGCTCGATTTTTATAACGATTTTCGTAGTTTTAATGAAAAAAATTCTCATATTGTT
This sequence comes from Urocampus carinirostris, assembly GCF_059441175.1. Taxonomy (NCBI): domain Eukaryota; kingdom Metazoa; phylum Chordata; class Actinopteri; order Syngnathiformes; family Syngnathidae; genus Urocampus; species Urocampus carinirostris. The sequence goes on from NC_142355.1 coordinate 30,006,268, forward strand.
TGGTAGCACTGACATCGTTGCTGTCATATTGAAAACATTTTCCTTTTTCAGGAGGATACTAAAGCACTTTTATCCCCCCAAAATAAATAAGAGATCTTTTTACATAAAACTATAACTACATTTATTATTGACAAAATTAGAAAACAATTAACTTTAAAATAACTAACAAACAATTAAAGGACAACTCAAATACAAAAATAATATTGGATATACAGACGGTCCCCTACTTACAATCGAGTTATGAAAAACGGTAGAAACGGAAAAAAACTTCCGGATGTCAAAAAATATCTGGACATTGCTGTTAGATTTTGTATGGTGTGCACCTTTTTTCGAGTAGAGGACATTACTGTGTTGCTTCTTTCCACCGCGTGGCGCTGTGACAGGTCATCTAGCATCCACCCCGAAGAAATCCAGCTTCTACTTCCTAGTTTGTGTGTAAAACATACTACGTGTACTGTATCTCCTGCGCAATTAGAACTTTGACATTTTTATTGTTTAATATCTCGTGCATCCATTCAATATAGTTGGTGTAAAGTGTCAAGAAGAGGCGAACCGTTTTTGAAATTAAAGTGGAATAAGAAAGACTGATGCGGTTAAGAAAATGGTTGGATCGCTTTTTCTCGGCCACTTTCTACCACGTAGGAGGAAGTCGCCCAAGTCTTGAAGCTCATCTTCCAAAAGTAAGTTAAACTTAACTTTATTTATCTTTATAGAGCATATCATTTTATGAAATGTTTATATTTCAGTACAAAACAATACAGGTTACTTATACAAGCCTTCAAAATACTTATCTAAACCTTAAAGATACAAAATATAGCAGTGAAGCAACTTACAAACATATTCAACTTCCGAACGATCGTCCAGAATCTCGTTCGTAAGTAGGGCAGCGTCTGTACGTTTTTTTTGAAAGCACAGCATTGCTACAATTAACAGAGTTTAGAGAAAAGGTTAGAAAGCACAGAGAGGAAACCCCAACCTTCAAGATGAGAGTTAAATTGCCATCTGCCCATCAGCTAAATACAGTAAAATTACAAATTAAAACAAAAGAGCAATCGACAATGCACTCCCCAAAATAACTGAAATGTCTAATAAGAATGTTAGGCTTGATGATTTTCTGGGTGTAAAACCGCCAACGATAATTCGAGCTACGCGTTGGGTATTTTGTACAGGAATGTAATACTACTTACAAATAATTCTAAGGCGATTGTAGATTTTGATCAATTATGGTATGCTTCATTTTTTCTCTTCAACACACACTCATGTATAATGAGCACCCCTTCTTTAAAAAAAAAAAATAAATAAACAAATAAATAAATAAATAAATAAATAAATAAATAAATAAATAAATAAATATATATATATATATATATATTGTTCCACTTTTCCTTGGATAAAACTTTTTTTAAAACTATTGTGCATTCTCAAAGTTTGGGTGTACGTATATTTACGTTTTTTTTAAAATTACCATATTGGTGCGATATACTTCTATGAAACCTTGTGTAGTAAAGCCCAAGCAAACGTTTGATCTTTTGAGATATGAAATATGCTTGTTACACACCAAAGAAATATGGTATATACTCAGTTGTCATTAAAGTACTTTTAAAGAAAGGGATCTCAAATTGGATTTGAGGAAACACCTAACGGGTTACCAAACCTTTCGAAGCTGAGCTACTTCTATGTTACTGATTAGCACAAAGGAAAACTAGTTTGATATACATTTCCAAAAGAAGAACTTTTCATGTAATACAGTGTTAGTACTATACTATAAACAGGTTGTAAGATGTATGGTATGGTTAAAATAGGATCAAGTCAACCCCAAAACATCACACTCCTAAAAAATCAATTTATAAAAGAAAAACAAGATTTCCGATGACCCATCACTGGTGAGCTATTTTCACAACCGTTCCGTGTGCTACTCAAGTGCTCTTAGGAGGCTATCTAGAGCCCGTGCGCACCAAGTTGGTGACCCCTGCACAATAACCATCAAATTGAAGGGGTCTTGTTATAAGTACAAAGTAGAGGACACAGCGATGGGAAGCTACGTCGTTGCTGTTATGGACTTTCTGGACTAGTTTACAGGCTTGGTGCGTCGTTGCTGTCATGCACTTTCCAGAAAAATGTCAACAGGTTACCTAGTGATCTCTTTTATTGATGTGTACTATGTTTGTGTACTGGTCAACCTGTAAGGGGGTTACCACTTGTGAGGCCCCTTCTCATGGTTTACTTTTTCCTCACGCTGAGGTTTTGAGTATTTCCTTGCCCGCATGTTGGTTTAAGATCAGGCGATTGTGTAATTGTAATCCTGTGCAGTCCTTTGAGACATTTTTTAGATTGAGAGCTATATAAATAATTGTGACTTGACACTAAAAGAACGTAGAGATAACATTAATTTAATATTAGTAGGACATGTGGCAAAAATTATGAATAATTCAACATTTTTGAGTGGGAGGAAGCTTGTTTTTAATAGGTAAACAAAGTGCACTTACCTGATTCAGTGATTCCTGAATTAAATCCGAAAAATGTTTGCAAATATTTAACAAAATTCTCAAGAAATAACATGTTAAACAAACATGTTTTTAATCACGCCGGTGACTTTTCTCTTTAAACTCCCTTTTACGACGCCAGCCGAACTTCCAACTTATAAGAGTTGTTGCTAAGTTAGCGGCTAACAAAAATAGGATGAAAATAACAGTAAAACTCAACACGCTTAATTCGAATATGTTAACGATGGCGCTTTAGGGAGGAAGACTTTGTCGGCGTGGGGTTCGGTAAGAAAAAGTAGTCGCGAGTGGAAGCGAAGCGTTCCACAACAAGGAAGAAAAGCAGGTTTTAGTCAAACGGGAAGCGGCCGCTTCCAAACCGGGGGAGGGGCTGCGGTTCCGAAGCGAAAACAGACACACAAACAAAAAAGTTACGATATCAATGTATTCCATGGCGGGGGTCACTTTCTCACCTTTTAACGGTGCGGTGTTCGGAGCCATTTTTGTCCCGCAGCTGCATTTTTTTTCCATCCACTTTGCACCGCCGAGACGTCAGTTCCTGTGGAGGCTGTGAGGTTTTTGGAGAGGCCGGCCTGGAGTGTGGAGCTGTGAACCGCGCGTGGGGGTTGGAAGCGCGGGAAGCGGCGCCATCTTGTGGCGAGTTTGAACAATGGCGTCGGTAAACGTCGACTAGGCTACTTCCGCATTTCGTGGCTTAAGATTCCGGATTCCCTCGCTATAGCGCGGTTCACTTTTCACGGGTTCACCGTTTCACGGATTTCCACCAGGCAACGTGTTCTGTATTCTGATTGGCCCCAAACGTTTTCCTGTGAGGCCCACATAACTTTTCCGTTCTCTCAAGAGGGGCCGGAGTCAGTTTGTAACAGAAAAAGTGTGACAATTGCGAAAGAGGCCACAAAAAATATTGTTTTGCGGAAAGCCACAATCAAACCACCCTTCTAGATTATTCACAGAACAAATTTTGAGATGAATATTATCACTAAATATTATTAATTAAAGAATAGCCAAATTGCCCTCTCTGGATTCTTCAGAGAATAAAGGTCAGGATAAATAATAATAAATAAACAATAACAATGATTATGAAATAAAAAATAATCAAATAACACTCTTTGGGTTCTTCACAGAAAAGAGGCCATGAAACATGTCCTAACACAACCAAGATCGAAAACGCAGTGGATTTTATCTCATTATTACACTACTTTTACTACTTTCATGCCATGAGGCTCTTTAACTCCACCCAGGGGAGTAAAATCCCACATTAAACCCCACCCCCACATTTGCATATTACCCTATTTTTATTACAGTGTGTATTTTCCGTAGCACTATTTAAATACTCCATAGCAAAACGTTATACTGGGGATTTTTGTTTTATTTGTTTTATTATTTTATTTTTCAACTCAAGGATATTGCTGGAAGTGTGAATTTTCCTGCTGGGATCTATCTATCTATCTATCTATCTATCTATCTATCTATCTATCTATCTATCTATCTATCTATCTATCTATCTATCTATCTATCTATCTATCTATCTATCTATCTATCTATCTATCTATCTATCTATCTATCTATCTATCTATCTATCTATCTATCTATCTATCTATCTATCTATCTATCTTTTAGTCACTGTAGCTAACAGTTTGCCAAAGGTAAGAATATCAGTAATATGCAATCATCATAAACGTTTGATTTTTTCTTACCTTACATGGAGTGTGCGCTGCAAACCCGAGCATTTTTGATGAGTGCCTCGGTCCAATCTTTGGCTTTAGTGCATAACACAACACAACGTAACACGCAACTCTCTTATTTTTATTCGATCAAGAGTGTCCAGTAGGATCCTGTTAAACTTAAAATTTACGATCATTTAATGTTTTCTCCTATTCCAGCACACAAACACGCAACATGATGAATACTAGCGGCATTGACAGCTTTCTTTTCATCTTTTTCTGACCAGCGCAAGTACTGTTTTGCCTCCAGGCTCAGCCCCGCCCACTGTATACGTCACAGTGTTTCCAACAAATATGGAAAGCATTTCATATTGAGAAAGATAAAGCTAATATAAAATAAAACATTTCAATGTCCTTTTTGGGAACATTTTCTCTCCAGTAAAATATTACCCACTATAAATACCCACCAACCGGCGGATACCTTCATAAATATTGACAATCCAATTATTTGTATGTGACTCCGCCCACTGAATGGTTGACAGAGCGCCACGTACGATCCTGGTTAAATCAGATCGCCGCCAGCCGGATTGACAAGCAATTGGTCCAATCAGCGATCAGGGTGACTGAACCGCTGCAATATCGTCCAATTGGGGTGAGGTGGGCGGATCGTCACCATGGATACCTCCCCCGTCTGTAGGTTGATGCCACGAGCGGCTTGTATCAGGAGCAAGCAGCAGGTGGCGGCTAGAAACATTCACAAGCTAAGCTAGCAAGAAGCTCGTTCCTGAGACCAAAGTCCAGCTGGGAAAAAAAGTAAGTGCTGTTAAATGGTCTTTGTTGACCTTTACTGTTTTTGTAATCACAAATGATGCTGCCTTAAGGTGTTAGTCAACCCCCCCACGCCCCCCCGTGCAAAATCGTTTCTGCAGCCAACAGATGGTTCGTTTCTGTGTAAACAGAGTTGAGAGTTCACTGAGTTAAGGTTAAAAACAAATCATCATGGTTTTCTTATATCTGGATCGCATGTTTTGACCCCAAAAAAAATAATTTATTTTTTATGGCACATCCAAAATCAAAATAGCAAAAGTGAAACTTTAATTAGAATTGTTTATTGTTGTTGTCATTTATTCTGCATTACAAGTCAAGTCAAGTCATTTTTATTTGTATAGCCCTAAATCACGAAGAGTCTCAAAGGGCTTCACAGATTATTACACTATATTACACAAACTATTTTCAACCGACAAGAGGAGTAGGTTATTCGTATGCAATGGAGTAGAAGTGAGTTTTAAGTTTAGATTTAAACATTTCCACTGAGGTTGCAGATCGGATCTCAGGGGGAAGAGCATTCCACAGCACCGGTGCCCGGATGGAGAACGCTCTCGAACCAGCAGAAGACTTCTTTGCTCTCGGGGTCATCAGAAGACCAGCACTCTCAGATCGTAGGCTTCGGACCGGGACATAGTGGCAGATCAGATCTGAAAGATAAGAGGGAGCAAGTCCATGTATGATTTTGTACAATACTAAGAGAACTTTGAAGTCACATCTTTGGCTAACTGGGAGCCAATGCAGGTTTGCCAAAATCGGTGTTATGTGATCGTACTTTTTTGTCCTAGTTAAAAGCCTCGCTGCGGCATTTTGTACTAGCTGAAGAGACTTGACTCTGGACTTCGGGAGACCGGAGAGTAGTGCATTACAGTAATCGAGACGGGAGGTAACAAATGCATGAATTATTGTTTCCGCATCAGACTGAGACAGTATTGAACGGATTTTAGCAATGTTGCGAAGATGGAAGAAGGCAGTTCTAGTAATTTGCTTTACATGCATCTCAAAGGATAGATCAGGGTCAAATATGACACCTAAATTTTTAACTGAGTCACTCTGTGTGATGTGACATTTGTCAATGTTCACAGCAGTTTTTGAGAATAAGTCACGGCATTTAGAAGGACCAATGACTAACATTTCGGTCTTTTCAGAGTTAAGACGCAAGAAATTGAGTGACATCCACTCTTTTATCTCAGTGAGACAGGCCTCCAAATTTCCACAGTTTAGTATGGAAGATTCCTCCAACGGAAGATATAGTTGAGTGTCGTCTGCATAGCAGTGGAAGCTGATATTGTACTTGCGAATAATATCACCTAATGGAAGCATGTAAATGTTGAAAAGTAGGGGGCCGAGCACTGAACCCTGCGGAACACCGCAGGTAACATTAAAGGGCTCAGATGTCGTTTCACCATATTTAACACAGTGCGTCCTATCTGAGAGGTAGGATCTGAACCACGAGAGGACGGTTCCTGAGAGACCAATCCATTTTTCCAACCGTTCTAGTAGGATATTGTGGCGCACTGTGTCAAAAGCAGCACTAAGATCCAGCAGCAGCAAAAGTGATGATGCGCCAGAATCCATTGACATTAGGAGATCATTTGTTACCTTGATCAGAGCTGTCTCAGTAGAGTGGTTAGCCCTGAATCCTGATTGCATGGATTCAAAAAGGTTATTCTCAGATATGAAAGCATTCAGCTGCTGTGCCACTACTCTTTCGAGTACTTTAGAGAGGAAAGGTAGGTTTGACACAGGTCTGTAATTACTTAAGATTTCTGGATCAAGGTTGGGTCGTTTCAGTGTGGGTTTAATAACGGCGGACTTAAAAGCTGCTGGAACTACACCTGAGGAGAGTGATGTATTTATAATATTTAGAACTGAAGGCCCAAGGACGCTAAAAAGACTTTTAATAAGTGAACCTGGGAGCGGGTCGAACTGGCAAGTTGTCGGTTTGGCCGCATTCACCACTTGTTTGAGATCATCAAGTGACAGTTCACTAAAACCGGCCATTTTCCCAGGGCAGCCACCCTGTCGTGCATTTGTAAATTTCAGTCCTTTAATACGTGTGGTACTAACAATATCTTTTGCAATTTCTTCCTGTATGCATTGAATCTTCTTAGTGAAGAAGACCATTAAGTCCTGAGCAGAGTGTGTCGAACTATCTGCGATAGTCTGTTGCCTTGTAAGGGATGCTACAGTGTCAAAAAGGGCTTTGGGGTTGTTCTTTTGAGATGCAATCACCTTCGAAAGGTAGGCAGATTTTGCAGAGGCAAGGGCCGCTTTATACTTTAACAAGCTGTCACACCAGGTTTTATGTAAAACCTCAAGCTTGGTAGCGCGCCATTTTCTCTCCCATTTCCTGCATTCTTTTTTAAGGGTTCTAGTTTCATCAGTAAACCAAGGTGTGCGTCTTTTAGGACGTGATTTTAGTTTTATGGGCGCTATTGAATCCAGCACACTAGTCAGGGTGGTATTGAACTCATTCATGAGTGAGTCAATCGAGCCATTGTATTTAGGAAAGGACGCAACTGCTCCAGGAAGGAGTTCAAAGAGCTCAGAAACTGTGCCAGTGCTTATATTGCGTCCGCTAAATCCCTCAGCTTTTTTAACACTACATTTAGTTAGCACCTCAAATGTCACTAGATAATGATCAGAGATAACGGTAGTACACGGTAACACCATAATGTTTGAGGTTAAAACTCCTCGAGTCAGAATCAAGTCTAGCGTGTTCCCATTTTTATGGGTTGGCAAATCAACCAATTGATTAAAACCAAATGCATCAATTAGAGAACTAAACGCAATAGTAAATGAACTGTGTGGGGAGTTCATATGAATGTTAAAGTCTCCCATAATTATCATTTTGTCTGCATAGGTTACTAGTTCAGACAAAAGTTCAGCAAATTCGTCTAAGAAAGTTGTGTATGGCCCAGGTGCACGATAGATAGTTATTACGTCAATTGACAATAAAGAGGACCGCATCACAAGAGCCTCAAACGTTTTGTAATTATTAGAGGTACGTGGATTAAATTTGAGCGATTTTTCAGAGATTAGCGCAACACCACCACCCCTTTTCAACGTGCGCGCTAAATGACTACTCTCGTAGTCTGGGGGAGAGGCATAATTTAGCGCTAAGTACTCATCCGGGCGCAACCACGTTTCACAAAGACCCATACAGTTAAGTTTATAATCACGAATAATGTTATCAACAAGTAAAGCTTTTGGAGCAAGCGATCTAATATTTAACAGACCAAATTTCAGCTTTGCTGAATCATTTGACTTAGCTGAACTCTTTGTAGTCTTTGTCGAGATCTTCAAAAGCTCCCGGCGTTGTGGCCGTTCGTGAGCGCTGAGTTTAAAGCGTCGGTTGTCCGGCGAGGAATGAATGGTGGAATTAGTTACATCCTCGCGTCCATCCTCGCGTCCATCTTGCTGCTTGGACTTCACACGCTTCACACATCTACCTGCACGGCAACCACGCTTCTGTTTCCTTTCTTTACGGCGCCGTCGGCGTCGTTTATTAAGAGGAATAGCTGTCCACAAGGATCCCGGGTCTCTTTGAAGTTCACTCGGTATATCATGGGCGGTATAAAAAGTGCCCGAAAAGTCGAAATTTAGACGCTCACCCAACCGAATAAGTTCGTCCCTACTGTAAGTGTTTTTGGCCACACATGTGTCCAAAAGTGAAAGCAAAAAAGACAAGAGAACGGCAATAAATAGAAGATTAGCTGGAGAGCTACGAGCCGCAAGCATGTATCCAAGGCTTCCTGATTATTGTCAAAAAATTTCTCAAAACAAAAACATGTAAAATGGAAAGACAAATGAGGACGCTACATTAACCAGAAAACAAAGGAAAATATATCAAAATACATTTTCAGACAGGAGTGAGCAGATGCGTAGCTTGTTAGCTCTCACCCCTTTACAAAACTAAATGAAATATTAATGTATTTTCACATAGATATATAAACATATACATACATACACACTCATAACAACGTCTTGAACATTATTTACAACAAGATTAGTCGTGGCACTCCAGGATAAACATGTAATAAAAGGGTTAAAGGGGAAAAATAAGATGAAAAAGAGTATTATGATAAATATAATGCAAATATCTACCAGCTAGATCTTTCAGACTGGCGTAAGTGCATCAGAACAATAGTGCAATGAAACATACTGCAATACAGCAACATATTCTCCAAATAGGAGTTGAAAAATGAAATATGAATATATTTTTTTCTGTACATAGGCTGTGTATATATTTTTCAGTCTTTTGTTTTTGTTAAGGGTGACGATGGCACTTGGGAAGCCACTTTCTATGAGCCTATCATTCCTTGTTTGAAGCGATCTGTAGCGTCTGCCAGAGGGCAGTATGTCAAAAAGTGGGAGGGCAGGGGAAGCGGGATCCTTTATAATGTTGTTGGATCTGCGGTATAATAATGTCCTTCAGACTGGGCAGAGAGCGGCTTATGATTTTCTTGGCTGTGTTGATGACCGTTCTGTGATTCTGTAGGACAGAGCCACAATTTGACATGTAAAATAAACAATAAGACAAACCCCAGTATGCTGGAAGCATATGGTAAAAGTGCATTCCACACCTCCTTCAAAATTTTAACAACTCCAGCTCTGGTTTTGATTCGTGAAGATTGCATGCTTCCTCTGGCAATCTAACAAAAAGCATGTCGTGATCATAAATGTTTGCATGTCATTATTTCTATATTTCAAAGCGGATGGCGCTGGTGCAAAGTAAAGCGCTGGCCAATTGTGCTCTCGTTCTGCTGAGTCTCTGGCTGTGCATCTACTCCCTGCCCATCGTTGAACAGAATAAAGACAATACATCCCCTAAAGAAGATGACAAGAACGCCCCACAAAGTACAGTAAGTCACAATGTTTTTTTGAGAGATGTTAGAAATAATCAACATGACATGTATCCAGATAATTAAAAGTGTTCCATGTGTCAGGAAACCGGGCTACACTACGACCGCTACCTCAGGGAGGTAGTCGAATATCTGGAAAAAGACCCTCACTTTCGTGAGAAGTTACAAAACGCCAACATGGACGACATCAAGGTATAATACGGGGAGAGCGGGAAAAACCCATCTGTTGACTCGCACACATGTGACGTCAATTCGCAGCAAGGCAAACTGGCCAAAGAGCTGGACTTTGTCCACAACAATCTGCGCACCAAACTGGACGAACTGAAGAGGGAGGAGATGAACAGGCTGCGACTGCTCATCAAGGCCAAACATGACATAGTAACCGGAGATGGTGAGTTGCTACCTAAACAACATGGGCTTAAATTGTTGCACAAAACGTGTTGTCATGCACTTCAGCTGTTGAAATACCGGACGTGACTTTAAAATTGAAAACGGGAAGAGGGTGACGACATTCTTTGGCTGTACTGGTTCTAATGTGACTTAATCCTACATCATAAGGAAGTGTCATGTCTTCCTCACAGGATGGAAAGTTGACCATCAAGCCTTGCTGAAACAGTTCGAGCACCTCAACCAAGACAATCCGCATTCCTTTGAGCCTGAGGACCTGGACCGCCTCATCAAATCGGTATGAAGAAGAAAAAACACAACGATAACACAAGTGCAGAAACCCCCCGAGATACGTTGTGGAATAAGGCGTAATTTGGCCCCTCCATACAAAATTTGTCACGATTACCTCCATTGTTGACTCATGTTCTTTTTTTTACACAGTAGACCACCGGGTTTACATTATTTTCATGTTACTATGTGGACTAAGATATTATTATTTTGGCCCCTCGTTATAGCATTTGCCTTTCTACACGCCATCAAAGACAATAATTTTGCTAGCCCAAAAACTGATCAAATTCTAATTTGCAGTGTTCGTGCGTATGACAAGATGTCTGCTATTGGTCAACGTCATATAAATTGCCGGTCTGCCATTGGTTTGCGCCACAACATCAAGAAAACACAGATATGTTATTGTCTGAACTACTTCCCACGATACCTTTCTCTTTTTTTATTCAGTTCGGAACCTTCTGTTCTTCGTATAATTTTGCTAGTCTGTGATACGATCCTATATTTTTATTACTGTTTTTTAAAGTAGGGGTTAGAGCAGGGGTCGGGAACCTATGGCTCGCGAGCCATATATGGCTCTTTCTATGAGTACCTATGGCTCAGAGACCAATTTGATTGCATGCAAAATTTCTCCATCTTGTTCAAAACCGGGTATGTCTATGCTATTCAGGTACACGTAAAGCCAAACCAAAGCTAAATGCAAAGGGAACACTTCGCAGTATATATAGGGCACGTTTTTCACTACAATTTACAGTCAAGGTGTCACACAAAAAAAGGGGGGAAAAAAACTTGTTTTGGCTGTACAACGCTAAAGAATCCTTTATTTAAAAGTTCACTATATAATCTGTGTTCAGTGTTCAGATACTTTATGATGAATCCACAGAACTGTAAATACGCCAAAACACCGGAAGAGAACTTAGTCATTTGATTGGGTGAGTGGGTGGGATGGGTGGAGCTATGCAAAAAGTACAAGCATTCCCTCCCATCTCTCGCCAAAGGTAAGCACATTAGGCTCCCTATGCTTAGAATGTTGTGACGTTTTTACAAAATAAATGCTTGCATCTGGTTTTGAAACCAATATGTATGAAAAAAAGGGTCAAAAGGAGTTTAACCGATCTTGAGTAATTGCAAGAAAGAGACAAGTTTAAAGTGGTCTGTTTGTTGAATTTGGGACAGGGGCTCTGGCATTATTCTCTTTTCATAATTTTTATCAAATCATCAAAAATAAATGTGCTGAAGACTATGCTTTTGTCTGGGGCGCGGGTTTAGCAATTTAGTAAATTTGTCTCATAATATATGGTGTGGCTCTTTCCCAAAATAAAATTAATATTTTTTGCTTTTATGGCTCTTTGAGTCAAAAAGGTTCCCGACCCCTGGGTTAGAGGTTTCCAGTGATGCTAATGAGAGAAGCAAAAACATGACAACCATGGAAAAGAAAGTTGCGTTTATAAAAAATACAAAATAGGCAAATGAATGGCTAAGCATCGTAAGCTTCGCTAAGGAATAAGGATGTAATAAAAGACAATTTTTAAGAATAAGGAGGTGATTAAAACCAGCTAAGGCTTCTAAGGGCATGATATTCCTAGATATTGGAAGTTTTAAAATCAGTTTCATTTTAATCCGCCTTTGCCATCTCCTCTCCCCATCTGCATTCACCCGGTACTCCACTCGACCAGCTCAAGTCACAACACGGCTCGCTACAACGGGTCAGGTGTATCGACATTTCGTTCTGTGTACATTGTTACAAAGAATGACAATACAAAGGAAATTATTTTTATTATTATTATTATATCACACCTTAGGTAGCTGAAATGTCTGTTTTTCTTCGTGTGTGTATTAATTTGTAATGTAGTTTAATCTTATGCATGTATTCTGAATTACACATAGGTACACACATAAGTAGTACTTACGACCATATTTTCACTACCATAGGGCGCTCCCAGTTAAAAGGTCTCTTAGCTGGTTGTATTTCTGTATTTAACACTACACAGGGCGCACCGCACGATAGGGAACGAGAGCCCTCTGCCTACAACAACACAGACAAACATACAAGTGTGCGTATATAAAAATACAACAGAAGCAAAACTGAGTTTGGTTGTAGTTTATTTAAGTATTGATTACAAACTAAAATACACAGATAAAACAAATTGTAAAAACAAATAGATGTTTGGCACTCACAAACAAAAATGTCAACATTCTCGTCCTCTTGTTTCTCCATTAAAAGGTTGCCAAGGTTTCCAAAAGCTCTAACAGTCCATGCAGACACGTAAGGAAGTTTCTGCGCTACTCCGTCCCGGTCCAGATTGAAAAATGACACTGTTTAAGGAACTATAGTGGAATAAATGATGGATAAATTATTCCACAGTAAAATTAAGCACTAAGACAATAACAATATCTTTTAAATTGCTTTTAAATACGTTACTGCGTTAGCATCCATGAGTGCTTCCGCGAATAATGCATTGCTTGTGACGTCACGTGTCCTCTTCTGCTTGTGAGAAACTTGTGCTCACACTTGAGAAGGCATAAAAGTCACAGGAGCTCACATAGAAGTAGCATTTAGTTGAACTCATGGACCATCCCACAAACACATCGGATTTCACCCAAAAATGACAAGGCTCGAACCTGTGACCTCCCAGTCTCAGGGCCGTGCGCCCAACGCTAAGCCACCAAGCTGGTCTCCATCCGCGGCTTTGCATTACACACAGGCGCGCCCCACAATTCAAAGAAAATCCTAGACTTTGATGTGCGCTTTATGGTTGTGAAAATGCGGTATGTACTATTTTGTTGTTTTTAGCTTGGGTACCGGGTGTTCGGAAGGAATTGGCTAGTTATACGTTTGGCTATCCATGGGCCCCACCAGGTTGTACTTGCCCAAAATACACCACAGGAAATGGTGCCCTAGCAATTGGAAGTTTTAGGGTTAGAGTTTAAAAAAACTGACAACAAACAATTTAAGCTTTAAGTGAAAGTCAAAGTGGTGGCGTGAAATTGATCCAAGGCTAGCTAGAACGGCTCCTACGACCCTAGTGGTTAAGAGATCCAACTAAACACCCTGCGCTATACGGCAATTTCAATTTGCGATCCCAATTCACGGATCATTGTTGGGGGTCTAGTGTACTGTAAAATCTTGTCTCTACCGATCGGCACTGGTAGGCTACGAAAGACCTTGAGAACTTCGATGTGGAGCGGCACAACGAATACAAGCGCTACGAGATGATGAAGGAGCACGAAAGGCGGGAAAAGCTGAAGGTCATGACGGAAGAGGAGCGCAAAAAAGAGGAGGAACGCTTTGAGGAGTTGAAGAAGAAACACGCCGATCACGCTAAAGTCAACCATCCGGTAAGTCAACCAAACCTTTTTTCCTCCATTTTTGTAGTTGTTAAAAAAATGACATTGTACCCCTTGAGGTCTGATACAGTTGCGTCCACAGGGAAGCGAGGACCAATTGAAGGAGGTCTGGCAAGAGTCGGACGGGCTGGACCCGGACGATTTCGATCCGAAAACGTTCTTCAAAATGCACGGTAGCCCTGAAGATTTTTAAAGTAAATAATTTATTTAGAAATACTCTTAACTGGCGTGCATGTGCAGACAACAATGGCGATGGCTTCTTTGATGAGAACGAGCTCGAGGCCCTCTTCACAAAAGAGGTATGATGACATCGTTCCATCACATTTATTATTTATCAGTCATCCATCCATCCATTATCTGCAGCGCTTATCCTCAGCAGGGTCTCGGGGGTGCTGGAGCCCATCCCAGCTATCTTCGTGCTCTGTGTATAACCCTTAATCTCAAAAAGTCTACTAGGGCTGTACAGCCTACAGACTATTATTACACTATCCCCTGATCCACAGACAAATTTTTCACATTTTTCTATTTTGACACACTCAGGCCAATGTTAGCTAATTACCTTAAAGACACATTTTGTGTGTTATTCCCAAAGAAACCAATTACCTCAGTTTCTGACATTTTATTTGTTCACAAATCCCTAAACTTCCTGGGTTGTGGGGGCACCACATCCTGTAGTGTGTCTTGGGCAAGTACGGCCTGCTGGCACCCGTCCCTCTCCAGGCTGTTCTCTGGGTTGGGGTTTGCTGGTTTTCGTATATACCAGTAGCAGGGGAAGCCTCCTGATCTGACTCAGATATAGCACCTTTATCATCTGGTTGCCGTTGTTGTTGAGCTCAAGTGTCCTGCTCTTCTGAGAACACACCAGATCCTAAATTACCAAGTACAGAAAAAATCCCAGAAATTATAATTGAACTATCTACCGCACTTTAAAGACTTAAAAATACAGTAAATGAAATCTGATTTATTAGCCCAATATCTCAACCAGAAAACATTATCGATGCTAACTTGTGAGTTTATCTTCATATCACCCAACCCCAAAAATGGAAAAGTACAGTTTTTTTTAGAAGAAGCAATATACTAGAATTACAGTATGTATTTTTTTCTCTAAACTGTTGGGTTTTTTATATTATACTGTCAGAAAGAACTGAAATTTGGTGAGGTAGGTACGTTTTCTAATATATTAATTTCCATTATGTTACATAATTATACTTCATAAATGATTTTATTCTGTTTTTATTATTGTGTTTCTAACTTATTTTATTGATTATTGTCAAGGTTAAAACTTGAGATTGTATTACGATAAAGAAAGAACACACTCTGAGTCGGGGATTAGGTTTTCGATAGCCCTTCCATTGGATGTGCGTATTACTTCCCGGCTAAATAATTACACACCCCCAATGGCTACAGACACATTTATTGCAAAAACAGGCATAAAACAACACAACTGATTGGCTTAAACGAGATCACATGAATACACGAATCTGAAAGCTTACACAAAAATCACATGTTTAATTGAGTAGAATAATGCTGGTCGCTAGGTGGCGTGCCAGCATAATAAATGAGCAGTAAGAAAAGTGAAACTTTGTAAGACAAAAGGTACAAGGAATGTAGATAAGGGAGGCAAGCTCATGAGCACACTTCCCAGCACCAAAGTGAAGGCCATCTTGATTAATAGTTAGCGGGCCCCAAGAGGATACAATTGTTGCTAGAATACAAACAGCACCTAGATATGATCTTTGGCTTCGTTAAGGTACTTTTGATGATGAAATCATACATAGGCACATACAAACTATAATCAAGCTATAATTTCCCTTACATTTATGCATTATTGAATTGAAATGAAATTATCTGCATTTAAATAGCGCTTTTTAAGTCAATGAAGACTTCCCAAAGCGCTTTACAATGTGCTTCACATTTACTAATTCACACACACTCACACACCAATAGCAGACATTCAAGGCGCCAACCTGCTTATGGGGGTATTAGGGGTTCAGTGTCTTACCCAAGGACACTTCGACATGTAACACGGAGGACCCGGGATTCGAACCTGCGATCTCTCTCTACCTCCTGAGCTAAATACAGGACTGTCTCAGAAAATTGTACTTTATTTTCTGGAATTCAATGTTTAAGACTAAGATTTCATACTTTATGGATTAATTACAAATATTGCAAGTATTTTTTTTTTTAATATTGCTGGTTATGGAGAAAACTCAAATATCCCATCTCAGAATATTGGAATATGATGAAAAAGTATACCACTAAGCTGTAAGCCATAAAATTCAATTTTGAAATAATAAAAGGATTGCAGTTTTATTTTATTTTATGATACATTAATATTTTTTTCCAGGTAAAAAAGAAAAACATTTAAATATAATCGCAGTTCCTGTAGTTGATTAAAATATTTTGTATTATTTGTAATGCGAGTAATCTAAATCTTTTGAAAAATGAAATTTTATTATTATAAATTATAATTATTCAAACACATTGTTACACAAAAAATCTCAAAGAAAATGTAAGGTGTTTCATTGTGTTGAGGAAAACAAAATCTGAATTAAAGCAATTTCTGGCACTCGGTGGTATTTTAATTAATCCTGATGTGGTTTAGACAATTGCAGTTTTGAAATATTTTCTTGAATTACACGATATACAGACGCTGCCCTACTTACGTAGAAGACGATCGTTTGTAAGTTGAATTTGTTCAAAAGTTGATTCAGTGCTATATTTTGTATGGAGTGTATGTTTAAGGCTCATATAAGTATATATAAGGCTTGTATAAGTACCCTGTATTGTTTTCTAAAACATTTCATAAATGAATATGCACTATAAAGATAAATAAAGTGAAGTTTAACTTACTTCAAGAGTTAGGCGACTGCATCCTCCGTGGTGGAAAATGGACGAAAAAAGCGTTTTGACCATTTTTCAACCATATCAAGCTTTCTTATTACACTTTCATTTCAAAAGAAATGTCTCGCCTGTTCTTCACACTTTATACCAACCATATTGAATTGATGCATGAGATATTAAACAGTAAAACGTCAAAGTTTCTTAGCGTGTTGGAGATACAGTAAACGTAGAATGTTCGTATCTACCGTTTTTTGTAAGTCGAATGTTCGTAAGTAGGGGAGTGTCTGTACATTCTAAAATGTTTTGTTCATTTCAATGCATGTTTAATTATATTTTAGGAACCAAATCAAGACGATCTCGACTGTAGATTGAGATAAAGCATTGTATGATCTTCGTTTAAGCTTGAGAAGGTGTACAACCCCAAAAACCAAGAAGACGATATGGTGGCTATGGAAGAGGAGAGGCTGCGCATGAGAGAACACGTTATGAATGAGGTAAAACAAATAAAGTCGCATGTAGTAATACATTTTGTCATGTCACAGGTATATGCCGTAACGTATTAAATTCTGCAGGTGGACACAGACAAGGACAGACTGGTTTCACTTGCAGAGTTCCTTGCTGCCATGAAAAAGCAGGAATCCCAAAAAATGGAGGACTGGGAGGTCAGATTTCTCTAACAAGTTTAATTATTAGACATTAAGTAGACAACCAGGATGGTGCCCCTGCCTTCTGACATTTTTACTTTATGGTGTGGAATAAGATGTTTTTTTTGCCCCTCTTTATGGCATTTTTCCCACTATACGGCATCAACTACAAATTATTTTGCATGCCCCAAAACGTACCGAATTCAAACTGTGCAGTGTTCTTGCTTATGTGGAGTTACATCTCTTAAGATGTCTGCCTTCTATTGGCTGACGTTGTGTAAGATGCTAGTCTGCTATGGGATTGCGTCACGACATCATGAAAATGCCTAAGTGCTATTGACTGAACTACCTCCCACAATGCCTTTATCTCTCTTCGTTCAATTCAGAAAGATGTGTGCTTTGTTTAATTTTTTTGTATTTGCTATGGGTCACAAGGCATGCGGTCATGCTAAAGGAGGAAGCAAAAACATTATAACCATGAAATCAAACATGATGTAATAAAGAAATATAAGGAAGGCACACGCATTGTGAAACTCGCTAAGGAATATTGTCGTAACCCATCGACGATCTGTACTATTGTAAGGAACAAAGAGGCAAGTGAAGCTGGAAAATAGTCTATGACAGTCCTTGCAAGCTAAAATTTTAATTTGCCTTCTCCTCCCCGCTCTGCATCCACCCGCTACTCCATGAAATCATTTTTTTCTTTTAGACGTATATTTAAAATGTTATTTCATTATATACAAGTATTTTATATGTAAGGAATACTTGCCATATAGAATATTGTTATTTGACAGTTTTATTTGGAGTACTTTGGGTTAGGAAGGCATTATCTTATTACCGTTGGGTTCTATCCCCCACTCGACGACAATTTCACTTTGTAATCCCCACCTCAGAACGGATAAACGTCTTATAATGGGTTCTACTGAATTGATTATTACATTGCTGTGGTTTAAAAATTTTAAATATCTTTCTCGGCTTCCAGACTTTGGACCAGCAAAATTCCCCTTTCACCGAGGAGGACCTGGCAGCGTATGAAAAGCAGCTGACCCAGGAGGGCAAGCTAATCATGGAGAGGGCGGAGGAGTTGCAGAAGCAACGTGAGGAGCTCCAAAAAAAGCAAGATGCGCTTAATGCTCAGAAGGACGACATTCAGAAGGTCTTTAAATGCAGCACGGGATGCCATCATCCTTCATGGTTACTGGCCATTCAGCTTGTATGCACTTTCTTCTATTTAAGGCCATGGATGAGCTGGAGAAGAGAAAGACCCAATCTAAGTCTGACGTCAAAGGTCAGTAAAGTGATGCGCCCATAAAAAAGTATTGTCCTTTGATGCCTGAAGGTGGCGGCAAAGATGGCTTTAAAGGGACACTGTGTAATATTTAACTGTTAGATGTCGCTGTATAATGCAGGGGTGTCCAACCTTTTTCAAGCTAAGAGCTACTTTTTACTACTAATTAATTCAAAGGGCATCCAGCTTGATATGAATTTCTAAAATAACAACTTATCATGTTGTTAGTTACAATGTTATAACCAGGTTCATGATTGAAAGTAGGGTTAACCGACTGTCAACCACTAAAAACATAATTTTACCAGAAAATCACAATGACCCAGCACTGGTAAGAACAGGTCCGCGGGCACCTCAGCTGTCCTTAACGGGAACCACGTTGGAGACCCCTGGTGTAGTGCGGCCGAAAACGAGTGCTACAAAGCGCAAAGAAGATCACAAACTACAGAGTCAAAGTGACCAAACTCCACCATTTTTCTTCTCGTTTTTTTGCTCAGCTTTTCACAAGGTTTTTTTTTTTGGGGGGGGGTACCATTAGCAGCAAGATGGCGAACAATTGTGTCAGTTCCTCTAGGTGAACCTGATGTTATGTAAAATAAATATAAATTTCTCGACTTATTAGTATTTTAAAAGATGCACGTTTATATGATCGTTCCTCTATTTTTGCTTCGCATGAAAACAAATTTGTACCAATAGGAGGGGCCAAATAATACACACTGTGCAAAATGTACTGTGGTAGTGAGTGAAAATGCTGCAATAAAATCAATATTTCTATTTCAGCAATTTGAGCCCTGAGATTCCAATTATAAAGCTCATGAAAATATGGTAAAATTAATTCGAATTGTTATTGTTCTGTCGACAAACGTATTTGTTTTGAAAAAACCCGCGTCTCTATGATAGTTTAAATATTTGTGCTTAAATCAATATTGTTTTAACTTGTTTGCAACTAAACATAAAATGTCCCTTTTTAAATAAAACACAGCTCATCTAATTTTGTGCCCATGCCACTACAATAGGCCCAAAAATACTCTTTATCTTTCATTGGTTTATTAAAAAACAAACATGACAGAAAGCCCAAAAAAACATTAAAAAAAAAAGTCAAATTATTGTTCGGCACTTTGTTTGCATTACATTGGTTTGAATGAACTACAGACGCTGCCTACTTACGAGTGAGATTGAATTGGATCGTAAGTTGCTTCAGTGTTAAATTTTGTACGTTTCAGGTTTATATAAGTATGTTTAGGGCTTGTTTAAGTAACCTGTATTGTTTTCGACTAAAAAAATAAACATTCATAAAATAACATGCTCTGTAAAGATATATAAAGTGAAGTTTAACTTACTTTTGGAAGATGGGCTTCAAGAGTGATGCGACTTCCTCCTCCGTGATAGAAAGTGGCCGAAAAAAAGCGATCCAACCATTTTCTCAACCGCATCAAGCTTTCTTATTCCATTTTCATTTCAAATGAAACTTCTCACCTCTTCTTTACACTTTACACCAACCATATTGAATGAATGCACAAGATATTAAACAATAAAAATGTCAAAGTTCTTAGCGTGCTGGAGATACAGTATAGAATGTTTACACATGAACCAGGAAGAGGAAGCGGATTTCTTCTTCAGGGTGGATGCTGGGTGACCTCTCACAGCGTCACTAGCCGGTAGCGGCGGAAAGAAGCACTACAGTAATCTAACAAATCTAACTTACAGCAACGTCCAAGTATTTTTCGACATCCTGAAACTTTTTTTTGTGTCTACCGTTTTTCGTCGAATTTTCGTAAGTAGGGGAGTGTCTGTACATTGAAGTCATGGGAGGAGCTTCAAATGCATCAATTCAAATGACAAGTTTAGTATTTTAAAGGTTTTTCTAGACTCCGTAACACATGCTGTTGTAGTAGATGTTCACTTTAACCATTGCTCATAATAATTTTGACGTTTTAATGCATAATATGGTGAAGCTTTAAAAGCATGCTACTTCAATCTATAATCATGCTGCTATTCAGTTAGCAATGCTTACTCCCCACGTTTTGGCAGTCTCATTAAAGGAGCAGTAAAACAAAAGTTTATGAATTGACACAGTTTATTTTCTATTACAGTTTCCGGACCCGGAGGAGTCGAAGGTGAACAGGGACTAAACCGGCACCAATCGCAAACTACTACGGCTCTCTGACACGTTTGTTGAGTCCTATCGTGAAGCTTGTGTGTGCTCGTCTTCATTTTCTGCCCAAATAGATTTTGTTGTGTTTTGGACTATTAATCTATGAGAAGCCAAACATTCTCTTAAGTTTCTTACTTTAAGAACTACGATTTCCTATCCCTCGATAAAAGTGGGCCTAAAACAGACAGGTTTTTTTGGGGGGTATTTACAGTTTTTGCCTAGGGGTACATTTATTTTATTTATTAATTTATTCGTTTAAATGTATAGTATCGTCGTGAAAACCACAACTATGAAGATGTTTATATTTAATCTACTGAATGAAACGATATGATTTTATATAATGATTCCTTCGAGAGTTTTCAGGGCCCCGACATTTCACTATCATTTTGTTTGGACTGACAATAAAGCAAATGAGGCAGCAAGTTGACTGTGTTTTGCTAAGTAGAAATTGAAGTTATAACAAGATACTTATTTGGTTCTCACGTGCAGCAGTGTGTTTTCAACAGAGCTAAG
Organism: Urocampus carinirostris; assembly: GCF_059441175.1. Taxonomy (NCBI): domain Eukaryota; kingdom Metazoa; phylum Chordata; class Actinopteri; order Syngnathiformes; family Syngnathidae; genus Urocampus; species Urocampus carinirostris. Next base: position 30,027,587 of record NC_142355.1, read on the forward strand.
AAAAACAACGCTTAATGATGAAATACGCTTTCAGACTTTTAAGTAAAGTTAATTCGTTTTTGTCTTTCCAACACTTTTGTAATCATTGTGGGCATTTTAAAACTGAAAAAAAAAGCTTTTTGGAGGACATAGCACAACTCTTAAACAGCAAATAAAACGGTAAACGATCAATCAAGGTCGTTACCAATGCTTGAAAAGTACACAAGAGCATTTCTCTTTAGAAAATGCAGGCCTTCTTGCTAGCACTTTCTGTATCATGTGATCAAGCTAAACCAATCAACCATTAGCCTGTCACGGTTGCTATGGCGCCCAATTGGTCCCCGCCGTGTGGCGCCAGCTTCTGTCACGGTGGCCATGGCGCCCGATCGGCCCCGCCCATGGGCGCCAGCTGTAGCTTGTTGACGGATTGGCTCCCTGTCAGTATTTAAACTCTCATGTCAGTCCCCTTTTGTCGGTCCGTCTGCGAATCTCCAATTTTACACAGCAAGCCCTTTTTTTCGCCTTTCCTGTGTTTTTGCTCTTGTTTTTTTCCCGCTACTATCTGTTTGATCTCGACCACGGCTCCTCTCCTCTCCGGGTTTTCGACTTTTTTTCCGTTCCCGCCATCGCTTGCCACGGAAGTCCCCCTTCCGCGGCTGAGCAATCTACTCCCCGCGACCAACAATTTCCGGATCAAGTGTGCGCTCCTCTCCCTTCTCCCCAATAAAACTGAGTAACATTACGCGAGTGGGTCCTGTTTCCTGTTCTGGTCCTGACATAGCCAAAGAAAACAAGGAAATCTAGCTGTGCAAAACCCCAAAAAGTTTACTTTTTTGAAGAAATGAGAACCTTCAAAATATGATCAAATCAACATTGTAAATATCCTAAACATAAAACAAGACTGTAATGTAATAAAGCAGTTTCCGGGGCTTAATTCGTAAACGAGCAGTTAGCTTTAGAAAATGCAAGAATCTTTCTTGCCAGAACTTCCCGAACAAATGGATCATGTGACCAAGTTAAACCAATAATCCGTTAGCAACAGAAAACATGGAAATCTGACAGAACAGAAACTAAAAAAGTTTACATTTGAGGAAAATATATATTCAAAGTATGACAAAAATCAACATTTAAAAGCTCCCCCCAAAAAAACAAGACTAAAGTAGCAACCAAAGCCGTTTCCGGGGCTTAATTAGTAAACGATTAATTAGCTTTAAAAAAATGCAAGGAGCTTTCCTGCTGGCACTTCCTGAACACATATGGCACGTGACCAAGTTAGACCAATCAATGGTTAGCAACAGAAAACATTATACAATATAACGCTAAAAAACATTTAGCATTTAACATTTAAGGGGATAAAACGGAGGTTAAAATCATGAGTATTCAGTAGGTCCTTCAAAGAACTTTTGCAACAAGTTCGATTTAAAATGAATAAAGAAATAATTGCTATTCAATGGAGTTCAATAGAAAGATTATTCCCGGCAGGAAATGTTAAAAGGCGTTAAAAAATTGCATATTGGTAGTGATCTCCATTAGTGTTCCAATTCTATGCAAAGGTTCAGGACAGTGGCCAGTCGGCATGCTGGTGAGGAATGTCTATTGCAGTTGCCAGATTCCCCTGCATGTCCACTGTGTTGATTTCCCGGCAGTTAAGTGAAAAAAGCTACTGGGTCGCGGCCATCACACCCGCAAGTAGGTGTCTTTCAAGCGCTCAAGGACAAAAGCACGGGCCTCCACTTGTGGATACTTGTCCGATCCGTCAATGCAGCGGATCATGCTCTTGTCGTCCGGGTGCACGAAGAATGCCAGAGATTGGCGGGTGCTCTCCGAGTCGCCAGCCGGCGGGAGCAAGACTCGGTGGCGCTGATGGACATACAGTATGTATGAATTGCGAGCTTCGTACTCAATACCTGTTAACACCAGCCAATCGCTCCCTTGAATAATAAATGCAATTCCCCTTATTAAACGATAATGAACCCTAAAAAGACAGCACAGCACCTATTTACTCATAGTAAGACAAAATATGTACAATACCGCGACTACAGTGGAACCTCGGTTTTCGAACGCCTCTCAGTTCGAACAAATCGGTTCTCCACCAAAAATTTCGAGAAATTCTTGCTTCGCTTTTCGTTCAAAAAATCAGAGTTCGAACGCCGGTACGCTAGGGGCGATTGCTGAGCGGCGTACGGGTGTAGATTGCCCCCACCCCTCGTGAAGAAATGTTGTCATGTGAGCGCGCACTCCTTTTTGCTTTAGTTTTTAATATCGGTGAACGGTGTGTTTTAACCCCTAATTATGCCTCGGAAGAAGGTCAGTGCAAGCAGCAAAGTTGCTACAGGTGAAAAAAGAAGAGTAGTGGTACAACTATTGCATTAAAAAAAAAAATAAGAGCAAAATATGAAGAAGGTGTGCGAGTTTCCCTTCTTATGAGGGAATAGAGCATGGCTTCTGCAGACCACTACTAAGGTAAGAAATCCTATTCATAAATCTTTTCTTTCATCCTTTAACCGCTCACCACTTGTTGTGGAGACCTGGGTGCTAAATGACGTGTAAACGACCTGATTTTTTTATTTTTACACGTTCATGTTCGCGTAATCTTTCGTACGGAAGATTACGATAACGCGAACATACGATTAGTCTTGGTTAGCTTTGTTTACGTAAAACATTCAGGGTGTTGGAATGTTCCAATGAAGCGCTAGCCACTTGTTGTGGAGACCCGGGTGCTAAATGACGTGTAAACGACCTGATTTTTTTATTTTTACAAGTTCATGTTAGCGTAATCTTTCGTACGGAAGAATACGCTTACGCGAACGTACGATTAGCCTGGGTTAGCTTCATGTTTACGGTCATGGTAAACATTCAAGGGTGTTGGAACAGATTAAAACGATTTTACATTACTTTTAATGGAAAAAACGATTTTCAGTGATCGACCAAATCAGTTTTCGAACAGGGTTCTGGAACGGATTATGGTCGAGAACCGAGGTTTCACTGTATATTAGCAATCGATAATGAAACTTGTCTGCTACCAGTGACCGAGACAATGTGCCGAAATGGGCAAGACGAGATCGGTGTTGTTGAAATCCCATACAAAAATTGATACACGGCATAATTGATCAAAAAATATATAAAATAAGGGCAAAACCCACTTCCTACCGCACATATTCTAGTTTCATTTCCCCCCCAAGACATTTAAAACACATTCAAATAGGTAAATCTAACCTGAATAATTAAGAGATCACTTTGAGGCGAAGAAAACAGAATGAATGACTATTTCTAGGAGTTTTGTAGGGATTTTACAGATGTGACCTAAAATGAAAAGCTACCACTACCATTAAATCACCATTGAAGTAGGGGTGTCAAATAGGCTGCCCGCAGGCTGGATCAGGCCCGCTAAGGGATTGAATCCAGCCCGCGAGAGAGAGAGCTCAGAGAAGCGCAAGAGAAAAGTGATGTTGTTGTTGATGTTGCCAAAGCCAGGTGCCTCTCACGAAGACGCTGCACTTTTATTTCCTTTTCTCTCTGTCTATCTCTCTTTCACTCTCTGTGTCTTTTTTTCTTTCTTTGTTCCTCTTTGTCTCTTTCTCTCTCTGTGTCTTTTACCCTTATTTTGCTCTCTTCCTTTTTTAATTTTCTCTTTTTTCTCTTTCTCTCACTTGCTTTCCCCTACTCTTTCTCCCCTTCTGTCTTTTCTCTCCTTTTCTCTCCTTGTATTTCTTTCTTTCTCTATCTTTATTTCCCACCCTCTCACTATTTCTCTTTTTTATCTCTTGTTTCTCACGTTCTCTCTCTTTCTTTGTCCCATCCTCTTTTTCTCTCCCGCTCTTTCTCTTATTTCTTTCTCTCTAATCTACTAGTCCGGCCCCCTAGAGAATGTTCTATCCTGTGGCCCTCGAGTTAATGAGTTTGACACCCCTGGTTTAGGGCAATGATTCTTAACCATTGAGTCAGAACCCAAAAGAGGGGTAACAGGCCTTTGCCCGGGATAAAGAATGCGTTTATTTAAACTCATTACCAGTAGATGGCGACAATTCCCTGCAAATGAAGTGACGGACATACGCCATTTCACACCTCAGAAAAAGAGCCATAACATTTGTTCACACGTGTTGAGCATGATCAAACACAGATCCAGGGGAAAATATACCAGACATAAATTTTAGCATCTTAAAAATAAAGCCACAGGAGTTAAGCGGGTTGGATTTCAGCAAATTGAGCATTAAAGGGAGTATTATTACCCTAAATAATTTTGTTTTTTCGGATTTTTTTTTCTTATATGAATATATTCTATTACCTCTTGTTCAAACGGTATTATTTTATTTTTTTGAGGGCAGCTTGAGATATACAGTTTCCCACTCGTACTATTTTTGCGTTAATTTCTTTCAGGGCAACTTTCTGTTTTCTCCATTCTCTAACATAGTACATGGTACTAAAATAGTGTAATGATGAGATAATTCCTTTTTGTGTGTTGTCTGTATCACTAGTGGTCTAATGGATAGGATTCAGTGCTCTGTCTACTGCAATCCGGTTTCTAATCCTGTTGCATTCAATGTTTTGCGATTGTGGTCAGCGATATATTTCGACTAATTAATCAATGCTCAAATATGGTACAGACGCTGCCCTACTTACGGACGATCACTCGTAAGTTGCTTCAGTGCTATATTTTGTATGTGTCAGATTTATATAAATATGTTTAAGGCTTGTATAAGTAACCTGTATTGTTTTGTACTAAAAAGATAAACATTTAACATTTAAGATAATATGCTCTATAAATATAAATAAAGTTAAGTTTAACTTACTATTGGAAGATGCGCTTCAAGAGGTTCTCCTCCGTGGTAAAAAGTGGCCGAAAAAAGCGTTCCGACCATTTTCTCAACCGCATCAAGCTTTCTTATTCCACTTTCGTTTCAAATGAAATGGCTCCCTTCTTTACACTTTACACCAACCATATTGAATAACTACATGAGATATACAATAAAAATGTCAAAGTTCTTAGCGCGCTGGAGATGCAGTATAGAATGTTCACACACAAACTAGGAAGAGGATTTCTTCTTCTGGGATGCTGGGTGACCTCTCACAGCGCCACCACACGCCAGTAGCGGCGGAAAGAATCACTACAGTACTGTCCTGTACTCGGAAAAAGGTGCACACAACACAAAATCTAACTTAGAGCAACGTCCGGATATTTTTCGACATCCCGAAAAAAATGTTCGTATTGACCGTTTTACCTAAGTCGAATGGTCGTAAGTAGGGGAGCGTCTGTGTTTGTCTTTTGGGATGAATATTGCTGTTTAAACATTTTGGGTTGACGACCCCAGTTATAACCGTTTACCCAACGTTGTACCTTTCCTTATTTTTTTGTGTTTTAAGTACCGTATTTTCCGCACTATAAGGCGCACCCCGAAAAAATAGTTTTTGGTCCTATTTTTGACATACATAAGACGCACCGGATTATAAGGCGCTACAATAGGAACGTCGACAAAACAGTCAGATAGTTCAGTCAAACTTATTACCCCCTTAACATTCCCAAAGGTTGCAAAGATGCAAATACGTGTCGAGAACACGTGCAGATGCGGTGTCCGTACGATGTCACTCAAATGCATCGTTCCATCATTCGGAAGGTTAAAGTCTTGGGATTCAAGAAATGCCAGCCATTCCTTAGTTTCTATTTTCTTTTTCGCTCGCAACTTTACTGTATATATGACAATAAACACTTGGAATTTAGTTTAATTTAAAAATAGACACTCCATTTCATCCATTATCCGCACCGCTTATCACAGAAACATCGAGTTCAGTCTGAAACAAGATACAGGGATAATATATATAGCCAGAGTAGCTCACCGAAGTCGTTGTGTTCATAATAATGTGCAGCCGTGGTCCTCTTATATCCGTGAGTTTAGTAAATCCAGGAGAATAAAATATTTACAAATACAAAATAGTAAAAAAATGCTTTCTGTATGCCGTCAGCCACGTGCTATAAGCATTCATCTTTTTCGGCCAATTGCAGGCTTTGTTTTGCCGTTCAAGCCAATGCCAGCCTGTAAATGATAAAAAGGATCCGCCCCTTGACCTCCGAATAACTTTAGCCAATAGTGATCGATTCAACTGATGATTGACACGTCTTTTTTGGCTAATTGCAGGCTTTGTTTTGCCGTTCAAGCCAATGCGAGCCTGTAAATGATAAAAAGGATCCTCCCCTTGACCTCCGAATAACTTTAGCCAATAGTGATCCATTCAAATGATGATTGACAAATTAATTAGCCAATGAAACGCCGGTAAATAAATCCCAGCATACACCGCGGACTACTTGGCGTTCGGGGGAAAATCTAGTCGGCGGCTGCAAGTTAGTTGCAAGACTTTGCGAATTAATTTTGTTCCATAAATAAGGCGCACTGTATTATAAGGCGCATGGTCGGCTTTTGAAAAAAAATAAAGGCTTTTAGGTGCGCCTTATAGTGCGGAAAATACGGTACTTGTTTGAAAAATGCTCACCACAGAAACAAAGTGATCACAGGTCCAACGCTGCATCAAATCGGCAATGTTGACGAGAACAGCCCCGGGGACAAGAGGAGCACGGACGAACTCACCGGAGCGATGCCTCACCTCAACGTAGACACCAACATGTTAGCAATCGGCATCCAAGATAGATTCTACTTGTTTTGTTTCCATACTTGTAAACCTTCTGCGGTCTGGAACAACAAGGTGATGGTTCCATAGTCGGAATGCTCTCCGCATCGCACCTGGCCCTCCTTGGCTTGCTTGCTGTTGACTGGCGGGTAGTACAGTGAACGCAGCGTAGTGCAATTCTCCTCGGCTAGGTGGAACAGTTTGATGGATCAAAATCCAGAGACACAGGCTTAATCAGCAGAGAAACGCGACCAAGAACATCGTACTTCCAATGAATCGGTGAGCGCTCATGAAGATCTCAGGGTCCACGTTCAGACTGTGGGCCATCACCCTCAAGACACGCAGGCTCAGCGCTTTACAGCGGCGATAAAAATCCAAATGGTTCTCCCGGAATCCTGGCGCCTCCTCGGATGTGGGCCATTTCTACAGGGGAGGATGATTCACAAAGAGTCCGATCGGAGAGGGTTCATCTACCAGGATGATAAAAAAAGATTCCAAAATACTTACTGTGTCGGGATGCAGTGAAGTCATGTTATACGCCTCTTTTAGATCTCCTGGTCTGCTGGCCTCTAATCTAAAAGAAATTGTTCTCATTGGTTACTTCCAAAATATAGATCTCCACTCTTGTCTGCATTAAGTGCACTAAAATCATAGAAAAAGCTTCCGAGTGCAGTAGAAAATAGAATATTGGTCGCAAGAAATTGTCCGATTCCATCACATTTCTGGTAGCAAAACGAGTGTGCTTAATTTCAGAGATTAGCAGAGTAACATTCATCTGTGTCAGTAGATTGCAGCATATTATTTTATTTCATTAATGATTTTTTTGCTCATGAGGTAGTATGGAAATTATTTGGGTAATTTATTTAATAAGTTTTGTCAGCAAAAACAACCTTATTCCACTGACAGATAATAAAACATCCACTCTCAACTTAGAAATCTTTTAAATCGAACCTCATTAAATGATGTCTGTTTAGTGTTGTGATACTTTATGATGAAGTGGTGGCCACATCTCTGCCATCAGTACAAGGAACTCCTTTCGTTTTCTCACTCTGTGCAGACTCCGTCGCAGGTAAATATGACGATATCTTTCTCGTTTGCAGTATTTGGGGACATTTTTAAAAAATAACTTTGCTTGCACCTCATTTTGAAACCATTATTTAGGACAAAAAGCCTCAATGCTCTTAATTACAAGAGGGCGGGAGACACATTTTAAGTGGTATATTATTGATATGGGACATGGGGTCTGGCATTATCATTATTTCATAGATTTGATCAAATCATCAAATGACACAGAGTAAAATAAATTTTGCTGAGGAATTACCTATTGTCTATACTGTAGAACGAGTTATTGGGTTTTGTTGACTTTTGTCCTAAAATATATGATGTGGCTCTCTCAAAAATTGTTTTTGAATATTTTTTCTTTTATGGCTCTTTGGGTGAAAAATGTTCCTGACCCCTCCTGTAATGTAATGCATTATGGAGGGAGTGTTTGCCCCATTTAAATTCTTTACAACTTGGAAAAATACTCGAGCCTAGTGGCTTTCTACTCTTTCACTGTCACGGTCGCCTTGGTGACCAGTCTGCCCCGCCCCCTGGGCAACAGCTGAAAGCAGTTCCACTAATGGTGGATCTGTATTTAAGACTGCATGGTGGGCTCTGCGGTTGCGGGTTCATTACTACTCATTCTTCACAATCCCGGTCTGTTATGCCTTGTCCTGTTTAGTCTGTTATGCCTTGTCCTGTTTTAGTCTGTTATGCCTTGTCCTGTTTTAGTCTGTTATGCCTTGTCCTGTTGAGTTCGTGCCGGAGGAACTCTGTGTTGTTCTGTTTTGCCCCGGAGTATTGGGCGACTTTTATTTTATAAAATAAAACTTATGGATCGTCAACGCATTTGAGTTCTCCCTTCATGCCCCCTGCCTCTGTTCTGGTCCGGTCTTCTTCCACGCCACCACGTCTCGTGACAGAATGAACCCGCCAACAATTGAACTCAGCGAACGATCCCAGCGCGACTTGGGGAGAGCTGGAGTGCGCAGTTTGGCAGGCGCCTACTGAGTTGGCCTTCCCTGCCCATTCGAACCACGGCCCCGCCCGTCGTGGCCCTTGCTGTGCCTCGAATGGGGTCCCAGGAAGAATTGACGCCTGCCTGCCCGACTCCCGTGCCGATTGCCTGCTATTCCCTCTCCCCTGCGTGCAAGTCCGACTCCGACTCCCAAGCCTGCCTGTTCGACTCCCAAGCCTGCCTGTTCGACTCCCAAGCCTGCCTGTTCGACTCCCAAGCCTGCCTGTTCGACTCCCAAGCCTGCCTGTTCGACTCCCAAGCCTGCCTGTTCGACTCCCAAGCCTGCCTGTTCGACTCCCAAGCCTGCCTGTTCGACTCCCAAGCCTGCCTGTTCGACTCCCAAGCCTGCCTGTTCGACTCCCAAGCCTGCCTGTTCGACTCCCAAGCCTGCCTGTTCGACTCCCAAGCCTGCCTGTTCGACTCCCAAGCCTGCCTGTTCGACTCCCATGCCTGCCTGTTCGACTCCCATGCCTGCCTGTTCGACTCCCAAGCCTGCCTGTTCGACTCCCAAGCCTGCCTGTTCGACTCCCAAGCCTGCCTGTTCGACTCCCATGCCTGCCTGTTCGACTCCCATGCCTGCCTTGAGTCTCCCTGTACTGATTTTGTTCAGTCTTTCCTGTCCTGTCTTGTCTGTTCTGAATCTGTTCCCCCCTGAGTCTGACTCTTCTGAATCTGTTCCCCCCTGAGTCTGACTCTTCTGAATCTGTTCCCCCCTGAGTCTGACTCTTCTGAATCTGTTCCCCCCTGAGTCTGACTCTTCTGAATCTGTTCCCCCCTGAGTCTGACTCTTCTGAATCTGTTCCCCCCTGAGTCTGACTCTTCTGCATCGGCCTGACCTGAGTGCGACTCTTCTGCATCGGCCTGACCTGAGTGCGACTCTTCTGCATCGGCCTGACCTGAGTGCGACTCTTCTGCATCGGCCTGACCTGAGTCTGACTCTTCTGCATCGGCCTGACCTGAGTCTGACTCTTCTGCATCGGCCTGACCTGAGTGCGACTCTTCTGCATCGGCCTGACCTGAGTGCGACTCTTCTGCATCGGCCTGACCTGAGTGCGACTCTTCTGCATCGGCCTGACCTGAGTGCGACTCTTCTGCATCGGCCTGACCTGAGTGCGACTCTTCTGCATCGGCCTGACCTGAGTGCGACTCTTCTGCATCGGCCTGACCTGAGTGCGACTCTTCTGTAGAGGCCTGACCTGAGTGCGACTCTTCTGCATCGGCCTGACCTGAGTGCGACTCTTCTGCATCGGCCTGACCTGAGTGCGACTCTTCTGCATCGGCCTGACCTGAGTGCGACTCTTCTGCATCGGCCTGACCTGAGTGCGACTCTTCTGCATCGGCCTGACCTGAGTGCGACTCTTCTGTAGAGGCCTGTCCTGTTTACCTGTTCTGATTCTGCCCTGATTTTGCCTGTCTGTTATCCCCTGTCCAGCTTGCCCGCCGGACCCCCCCTGCCGAGCGCCGATTCCGATCCGCCCGACGCAGATGGCGCCTGCCTCTCCCCGTTCCTGCGTGTTCGGAGGAGGGAGCGGGGTTGCCCCAATCGTGAGCGTCGAACCATTCCGGGGCGTGAGGTTGTAATTTTTTTCTTTTTTGGGACCTCGGGAGCTGTCCCTTAAGAGGGGGGCTCTGTCACGGTCGCCTTGGTGACCAGTCTGCCCCGCCCCCTGGGCAACAGCTGAAAGCAGTTCCACTAATGGTGGATCTGTATTTAAGACTGCATGGTGGGCTCTGCGGTTGCGGGTTCATTACTACTCATTCTTCACAATCCCGGTCTGTTATGCCTTGTCCTGTTTAGTCTGTTATGCCTTGTCCTGTTTTAGTCTGTTATGCCTTGTCCTGTTTTAGTCTGTTATGCCTTGTCCTGTTGAGTTCGTGCCGGAGGAACTCTGTGTTGTTCTGTTTTGCCCCGGAGTATTGGGCGACTTTTATTTTATAAAATAAAACTTATGGATCGTCAACGCATTTGAGTTCTCCCTTCATGCCCCCTGCCTCTGTTCTGGTCCGGTCTTCTTCCACGCCACCACGTCTCGTGACATTCACGTCTGCCATTAGTAATCATTTGTTGGGTTTGAAATAGTGTTATTTTACACATTTTAATTTAGAAGTAATGAGAACAATTTTATATAGACAACCTATTGTAAATGTAGGTTACATTGAAACGCATCTTGACAAAAATTAAACAGGGGCCACGATTAGTTTTTTACATTTTTGATTGAGAGTATGGATCGTTTTCCGCAAAAAGATGTGAGCAAGGGCTCATAAGGTCCAGAAATATTGATACAATGAACAGATAAGATTAAAAGTAACTGAGTAGCTAGTAATGTGTTTGCATTCAATACGTCATCCTACTTTGTTTGCAGTAAGACATGTTCAACAAGCCTTGAGTGATGTGCTTTATATCCCTGCTGATACTATTAGGCCTTAGGCCTTTATGTGCTGTAGCTGTGAGAACCTCAGAACGATTTTGGGGCAGGGTTCCTTAGAAAATATGTGCTGAATCAACTTGTAGACTACAATTGAATTGTGTACTCACTGGCTATTAGCATAGCAGGGGGTGGATGAAAGCTAGGTAGTCCTTCAGGCTAATAAAGCTTGCAAGGAAAGGCAATTTTCACATAAAACAGACAACATTGCCATAAAATACACATTATTTTGGAAAAACCTAATAAATGGCGTTGCAGTATCACAACAGTGGCCTTCTCAATTGTGGAAGCTAATTAAGGATACAGTAGTTCATAAGATAAAACGACTGCATTATCAGCTTAAAGAGGAATCATATTTTTTGAGTATGTATCTGGTAAGTATAAAAAACAAGCAGACAAATGTGATTGTATTGACAAATAATGCCCCTTGTTAATAAAACAATTACTTTACGTCTTCAAAAGAAGAAAACACCTTTCGGTTTCTATGGGAATCCAGCCGTGGCTGACCAGGTCTTTGAAAAAATTCCTTTTGTATGGCTCCTTCAACTGATCAGGCAAGAGGAAGAAGTTTTTGGCAGCATCCATGACATCATCGACCTGCACAGAAATTTTGAGTTACTGTATTTGTTTTTACTCTGTGGTGTAATTCATGGCATATGGTTTGTACACACTATGATGTCACTCATACTTGCTCTTACATATAACATCATACTCTCACACATGCATAACTATACTTTTATAAAGATGCAGTCATACCCATGTAAAACACTACTATACTCTCTCACGCACAACCACACAACTATACTCTCTCTCTCACACGAACATGCACGCAACTGTACTCTCTCTTACACACTATAATCTCTCACGCACTACCATACTCTCACACACATACTATTATCCTCTCATACTCACACCACTATACTCTCACACACAACTATACTCTCTCATACACACACATTAATATACTCTCTATCACACGCACACGTACACACACTACTATACTCTCTCTCTCTCTCACACACACGGACACACACACAACAATACTTTCCCTCACACACACTACTATACTCTCACACACATACTATTATCCTCTCATACTCACACCATTGTACTCTCTCACACAAAACAATACTCTCTCTCACACACACACGCACACTACTATACTCTTACACACACACACACACACACATTACTATACTCTTTATTACCAACACACACACACATTACTATACTTGCACACACGCACACACACACACACATTACTATACTTTCTTTCACACACACTATTATACTCTCACACACATACTATTATCCTCTCATACTCACACACCTTTACTCTCTCTCACACATACACACACACACTATTCTCATCTCATACTCTCAGTACTATACTTTCACACACACTATTATACTCTCACACACACACTACTATACTTTTGTACGTATGTATACACACACACACGCGCACTACTATACTCTAAAACATACAGTAGTATGTAGTAGTAGTATACCCCACACACACGCTACTATGTTCTCTCACACACACTACTATACTCCCACATACACACTTCTATAGACTTTCACACACACTTCTTTTTCACAAACCATTAAAATACTTATGGCGATATGGGTTTTCCACATCTAGTGTAATGATCACCTCAACTCTCAGTGTCGTTTTACTCCTGGTACCTTTTGTAACCATGGCAATGTGTGTCTATGTTGTACAGTATGCGTGAGAGAATATGGTACTATATGTGAGAGAGTAGAATAATATGTGTGGGACAGCAAAGTAGTGTGTATGACAACATAGTAGTATGTAAGAGAGAGTGCAGTAGTGTTTGTGCATGGTGTATGACTATCTACTCGAGATTATTGTGCATGTATGATAGTATGTTTTTAATATGAGAGCAGGTAGGGTTTACCTTTCAGATGGCCTCTCATATCCCACTTCCTACAGTGCATTATTTTTGAGCAGGTAAGTACAACTGACAGACTTTTTTTATACATTTTTACAACATATTTTTCTGAATCTGGACATAATATTGAGTATTAGGATTACACTAATATATTGATGCAGCACAACACCCGAGTGCTTGCTTCTTCCAAAACTGTTATCATATGGACTAGCTTTAAAAAAATCAAGCATACATAGACTTAAAGTTGCCTACCTGGATGAGTTCCAAGATAGCTTAGTAAATTGTTTTTACTGTTCATTTTTAGCTCTATGAACAAAATAACCAAAACAATCCCGGAACCGCATCCTTGGTCAGCACAGTGACCGTTGCAAAAGGTTTACTTCTAATATTACATTCCACTGGCACAATGCTTTGTATAAATTATAAATTCCTCTTCTTTTAACCCTTCTATGGACTCGAAAATAATAGAAACTAAAAAACACAGGAGGATAATAAAACACCCATGGAGACAAAAATATCTCATATTTAAACATACATTAAATTACTTAAAAACGACCCATAAAAAATGATTGATTTCTGAATGGTCTAGTGTAGGTCTTAGTGAATTATTCGGTAATAACACCACTTTTAGGGATAATATGGTGTCAACTAGTTTCACCTCCTCCTGCGTGATGCCAGTATTCTTCAAGAAGACGAAGCCCACTTCTGTAAAAGCCTTATTCAACTCTTTACCCAGGTGCTGCAAATCCGCCTTGGAAATATCCTCGACGCCGAGGCTGGCCACGCTAAAGTCTACCACCGGGATGCTCATCGCTTAAAGAAGAAAACTATTCAAAAGCAAAATCAGGGAAATGAAAAATCTGCGGTTTTTCCCAATTTGCAGACGCTTGAAAATGTGGGACACGTTGTTATTTGGGAACTTTGTAACCACGTGACCTCCCTGCCTCCAATCAGAAGCTGTTTTGTGACGTCATCGCCCAATACTCACCTTTGGACGCCAACGCACAGAGCGCAGGAATTTGTAAAGTAAAGCGAAAATTTGGAAACCGTTTTTTTCAAGGGTGTTAAATCGAAGGAGAAAGAATGGGCCGTTATTTTGTCGTTTATGCTTTGTATTGGCGTTTAAGTGGGAATTTAGCTTCATCCTGGAGTGTTTCCCTTCTCTCATCCGAAATGCATCGAAGGCAGGAGTCAGGAACCATTTTAAAGGGAAAGTGTGTAATGTTTGACTGTCTTGCGGGGGTCTCCAAACTTTTTTAATCCGAGAGTTATTTTTGGTTACTAATTAACACAAATGGTGCCCAGTTTAGAACATAGGGCAGTCAGTTAGATATGCATCTCTAAAATAACAAAATATGGTAAATGGTAAATGGTCTGCATTTATATAGCGCTTTTCAAGTCAATGAAGACCTCCCAAAGCGCTTTACAATGTGCTTCACACTTACCCATTCACACACACACACCAATAGCGGCCATGCAGCCATGCAAGGCGCCGACCTGCTTATTGTCACATTATTACCATGTAATTACTATGTTATTACCAGGTTAATTATCATAAGCAGGGTTAAATAGCCTCAGTCAACCACTAAAGAAAATCATCTTTTTGGAAAATTACAATGACCTGCCACTGGTGAGCATTTCAGAACAGGTCTGCAGGCACCTCAGCTGTCATTAGTGGGCACCTTTGGAGACCCCTGCTGTATAGTGCAAGCAAAAACAACAAACAAAACAATTAAAGAGATTGCAAATTATGGAGACTGAAAGTGACCAAACCACGCAATTTTTTTACCAGACTTTAAAAAAAGGGAAAAAGGAAGAAAGGAAAAAAGAATAATAAAAAAAGAAGAGAAAAAAGGCAAGATGTTCAAAAAGATTGAAAAAAAAGAAAACAGGAAAAAAAAATTGAAGGATGAAGAAAACAAATAAAAAAGGAAAAACAAATGAAAACAAGGAAACAAAACGAAAGAAATGAAGTGAAAAAATAAACAAATCAAGAGAGTAAAAAGACAAAAAACAAGAAAAAGTAGATAAAGCTAAGAAAAAAAGTTAGGAAAAAGGAAAAAAGACACGTTTTTCTTTTTGGGGGGGTTCTTGTAGCAGCAAGATGGCTGACAAACATGTCAGCTCCCACTAGATGAGCCTCAAATTACGTTAAATCAATACAAATGTCTTGTCTTATACACTTTCATATAAAAGTACATGTATTTTTATTAATTATCCAAATACATCTTGATTTTTTTTTTTTAATGGATGAAGATTTCTCTTTAACCACTCGGAGACGCGGAATAATACACGCTGTCCCTTTAAGGCTCAGAGCTTCTTTTTTGTTCCTGATGATTGCGAAGGGCTACCAGTTTGATATGCATTTCTTAGATACCAACTTATCGTGTTAATACTACGTTGTTACCAGTGTTGGACGTGTTACTGAAAACAGTGATTAGTTACAGTTACTAGTTACTTATTTTAAAAAGTAATTGAGTTACACTCCAGATTATTGACACCAAAACGTAGCGTAAAGACAAAAGCAAACCCCCTAAAAATTCTTAAAAATGGCCACATAATAAAAAATATAGATTGGAATGTGTATACCACCTTGTGGAAGTAAGCTTTCATATTTCTTGGATTGTGCAATATGGAGAGTTTGGAGACAAACACTTTGCTGAGACACTCCATATCCATTTAGTGTCTAGGCCTCATTTTCTTTCACCAAAAGGCAGGTCAATAAAAACCTGCCCACCTTTCAGATAATAATGTTGTCAGACTGATGGTTGTATTTGACCAAATGAATAATGCAGGAGTATTCAGCAATCAGAGGACACCGTCTCACATATTCTGCATGTAATAATTAACATACCGACGGCCAATGTTCCCTCTAATTTTCCACGGGTCTGAGCGTTCACACAAAAGTCAGTGAGCAACGCTTGAAACAACAGTGAGCAACCATAATCCCAAGTGTGGTAAGATAATTAATCATCAAACATGTCCAAAACTTGACATCAAGTTACATTTTGCTGAGTTTCCGGCAATGCAAAATTATTTTTCTCTTTCTCTGAATTGACTCATGTACTATTGCAAAGGTTGTACGGCCTACAAACGTCGTTTGTTCTTACAATTCTTTCACAAGATATCCATTTCTTTTTATTTCCTGATATATTTTGTAGCATAATATTAATATTTTTGGGGGCTTATTTAGTCGGTTGTAGGATACAGACCTGTACTTAATCACATGTTTAGTGGAAGTACAACGTTGGCAACAAGATTCACTTGATATAATTGGAAATTATTTGAATGCAACAAAAACTTTTTCTTCTTTTTTTCCGTGTTTTTTTTCTACTTTTTTAAAAATCCCTTTAATAAAAAAATCTCATTGTGTTTATTTTTTCAGAGCTGTTACTTTTTTCTTTTTGTTCTCTATTTACTTTTTTTCTTACATTTCTTCGTTTTCGTTTTTTCTGGCTTTTTTTCAAAATTTTTCCTTCTTTTTTTCTCAGCTTTTCACTACTTTTTTATTTTGTTTGTTTTTTTTTCGTTTTTGTTCTATTCCCCCCTTCTTTAAAGTCATTTTGTGCACAATTTTACATAATATTTGGTCATGTTGGGATTAAAGAAGCAAAAACAACCCGGAGAGCCGTTTAGGACCCGAAAGAGCCGGTTCCTTTTAGTGAGCCGAGCCGAAGAAGCCGGTTCCCCGACAAACTCTACTAACTTTACTTCGTTCTCCTTCGACTCGACTTCAAAATACCGCATTAAGGAAACAACGTCAGGGGAACCCGTGTATTTTTACCTTCATGCACTGTAACTTTGACTTAAGTCGCTTCTTAATTAGTAATTTTGAGCCCTCATTTTTGTGCGCTGGCGAGATTTTCTTGTGCTCTGAGAATGTGCGAGCGGTGCGCAATTGCGCACGCGCGCAGTTTAAAGGGAACACTGCCGACGGCAAGATTTTATTGATGATTTGTTGCAGTATTTGTTAAAGGGAAAAGTCATTGCGTTCCCAATACTGCTAGAGAGCTATTTTCAGAAGCAGTCCGCGAGCTACTATGGTGTTATTAGGGGGCCACCCGGCACCCAGTCCCCGAGAGCGACCTGTTTGTGATCCCTGATATACGGCGTTTATATAATCCTTGAATGGCAGATGAAATTACTTTAAAATTAATGTTTTTATTTAGTTCTACATGTTGGAGTGCCCTTGAGTATTCCCATTCTACCCATTATTTGTGTCGCTAAGGCTTGCAGTGATGATAAAGGGAGAAACAGAAACATGATAACCATGAAAACAAAGCTTGGGATGATCAAGACATACAAAGAAGGCATATAAGTAGCTACCATCACTAAGTTGCAATTGACTATCGGGATATTTATTAAGAGTAAAAAAGCGATTAAAGCAAGGAACTCTACTGGGGGCAAGACAATCCTCACAAGTGGAAGTTTTTCAATCAGTTTCACTTTTAATCCACCGTCGCCGTCTCCTCCTCCCCTCTGCATCCACCCGCTACCCCACTGTACCAGATCACAGGTCACACTAAAGGTAAATACAAATTAATTTTTCCTTTCCATGTATATTTATCTATAATGTTAGTTTATGAACTTAACACATATTATTATACTTCAAGAGCTTTTTAGTATCTACTATTTTGTTTTTATTTGGAGTATGAACCCATAGATTTATATGCCCTTCTACACAGCAATTTCACTTTGAGTTTGGAACCTCAGAAAGGATAAATGTTATATATTTTGGGTCTACTCTAGTGATTCTATTTCCATATTTAATAACACATTTCATAATGATGTTTACGTGTACTGTACTGTACATTGATCCTGGGGGGAGGACCGACACTTGCCCCTCCCTCACTGTTATAAAAACAGCAGTGTGGTAAAGTGATCTAGTTTCTTGCACAACACTGGAATTTGTGTGTGGCGTGTTTGAAAACCTGAGCTGGTGTGTGTGAAGGGTCGAGGGGCTTGAGAGGATGTTTTGTTCCCGGGATGAAGAGTGGAATATTTCTTTTGCGGGCTGCGGCTTCCGTAGCGTTTACTACATGGGGGCCGTTTCTTGTATTTTGGAGCGGGCCCCCTACTTGGTGCACGGGGCCTCCAAGATTTGCGGGGCCTCATCGGGATGCTTGGTGGCGGCGGCGTTGACTGTTGGACTTCCAATAGGTGAGAGAAGAAAAGAAACAGGGGTCCTGGTAACCCCTTTATGAGGTACTTTCAATATATATACTAAATATATAAATATATTACAAAGAAAATCATACCTGTCAACCTCAGCCAATTTCTCCTCACATTTATGATCGAAAATCTCCTTATCAAGCGATATTAAACCTTACAAACACAACAAGGAACCTATCTATTCACAGCAAGAGAGACTATGTGCAATAAAAACGAAGATCATTTGTGTAAACAAGTTTTTTAAATCTACTAAATAAACAATACAAACATTTTTTCACCATCTTTCTTAGTTTTTAAAAAAATATTATTATCATTATATGTAGCAGTGCATCAAAAAATAAAATAAAATCGTATACGGCATACACAATTTGAAATGAACCAAAAGCAAAAAATCCAGGGGAAAAGTATAATCAAAGTGCTTGCTTCCATTCTACTGCAAAAAAAATCTTGTTTTATTTCTCATTTAAAAATAAACATTAAACAATCATTAGAATACGAAAACCTTTTGTGAATGGCAGATGATATAACATTTGTTTTTGCATTTCTTTTATCTTTTTTATTTTTGTTTGTTTTCTTTTTATTCTGTTTTACTAAAATAAAATCGAATTGATATACAAAAAACAGATATAAACTGGTGTAAACATGTATATATATATATATATATATATATATATATATATATATATATATATATATATATATATATATATATATATATATATATATATATATATATATATATATATATATGGTCGCATAAAAATAAGAAATATTCTAAGTAAATATAAAATGAGAAAAGTAACTATAGTAGGAAAACCAAATCTAAACTACAATAAATATAGAATGTACACATTAAAATAAGAATACCTCTGCGTATAAATATTAAATGTTATCAAAAAACTATTTTGCTAGAAAAAATAACTTTAAATAGTCGAGTGAAATGATTTTAAAATTATTTTGAATAATCTAAATACTGTTTTTAAAGAAAATATTTTTTACAAAAGAAGCCAACTATGATTTATTAGTTATATAATGAAACAGTTATATTTGTAAAAATATAAATAGTTAAATAAGAAAACATATACTTCAGTTAAATTGGGCAAAACGATTTCTACGTCGAAATATAAAAATGTAAGATGAAGAAAAGTTTCAAATATTAATTTCAAGAAATCAAATATTTTATCTAGTCTTTGACTCCCTAGATAAGTTTTAGTTTTCTTTGGAGCAGTGTATGAAAAGGAAAAAAATTAAGGGCACTATAATTGAACCCTGTGGGACACCATAAGAGCACAGTGGTGCAGCCGCGATCTGAAATTTGACGGCTCTATCTTTGGGGAAATATTGACTTTTGTGTTTGGACTCTTTCTATGTATATATAAGTCTTTATGGGTTTTTTTTTTATTTCAACATGTGTAATTAAAATCAAATGTGCATTCAATGAATCGAAACTTGTAAATACTATAGTTACTCTCGTTTGTTTACTTTGTTCAAACAGAGGTTGTACAACTTCAACATTATTTGAACTCAAGTTTGTTGAGCAGGGGTCACCAACATGTTTTGGTAATGTGTATTAAACTACAGTACTGTACCTAAATACCTGTTTATTGCGGTTATTATGTATATATTTATTGGGATCTGCAAAACTCTCTTAAGTTGTTCTACCCATTTTTAACATTAGTTCTGCTGACCCCATCTCTCACCAAACATTGACAGAGGATAATGGATTGCTGCCGCATGGGTGCTGTTCATTTTAGGCGGAAAAAAACGTAAAGAAAAACAACCAGCATGACAAAAATTTTGCACTCTTGCCCCTGCTCTTAGCAATAGTAAATGGGGATAAAAAATTGCGGAAAGAACAGTGCAGTTTATCTTAGGCAGACCAAAACAGAACAATACAACGGCCAGAACAGAAAAAAAAATGCTTTGGCCCCTGCTCACACCATTACTCAATAAGCATAAGTCTCCGCTTGCAGGAATATGTTATTGGGTGCATAAGTGAATTTCACTTTGTTTTGGAAAGAACAACAAATAAAAAACTGGAAGGGCTGACAAAAGTGTGATCTGTCAGTTCTGCTCAAAGCAATATGCATTCAGGGATAATGAATCACGAGTGCAGTTCATTTTAGGCAGAAATAACAGCAAAAAAAAGCTGCCAGGTCTGAAAACAGTGTGCTCCTCCAGTCCCTGCCAGGAGCAATCTGCAACTGGAGATAATGGATAGCAACTGCATAAGTGCATTTCACATTTTGGTGGAAGGAACAGCAAATATAGAACTGCAAACCCCGACAAAAGTGTGATCTGCCTGTCCTCGCTCAAAGGAATATGCATTTAGGGATAATGGATTATCATCGCATGAGTGCAGTTCATTTTAGGCGTAAATAACAGCAAAAAATAGCTGCCAGGGCTGACAAAAGTGTGGTCCTACAGTCCATGCTCGCAGCAATATGCATCTGGAGATAATGGATGATGACCGCATGAGTGCAGCTCACTTTTTGGTGGAGAAAAGGGTAAAAAGAACTCGGCATGTCTGACAAAAGTGCCCTCTACCAACCCCCACCAGCAACAATATGCAGTAGTAGCTCCTAATGCTAACCAGGAATAAAAAAAGTAGCTCTCAGCTTTAAATACTTAGTGACCCTTGCTCTAATTTGTCCAGTTCAAAGGGAGGGGTTTATTCTGAGTAAAATTATACCAACTTAAAGTGTGTAATTATTTAATTAGGTTATGTTTCAAGTCAAGTCACATTTATTTAGCCTTTAATCACAAAATGTCTTAAAGGACTGCATAAGTTACAGTGACTTAAACCAACATGCAGGCAAGGGAAAACTCAAAACCTCAGCACGAGGAAAATAGGAAACCTTGAGAAGGCGCCTCACAACCGTTAATTCCCCTTTCAAAATGAGGTCCTCAGAACAATTGTGCACGGACGCGTTGGCGGTGGCCGAAAAGGCGAGGACGCATCGCCTGAGCGTCTTCCATCCGACCTTCGACCTCCTGCGGACGGTGCAAAAGAACCTGCGGCGGAATCTGCCGCCGGACGCCCATCGGCGAGCCTCGGGAAGGCTCTGCGTGTCAATCACCAGGATAAGTGACAGGAGCAACGTGCTGGTGTCCCATTTCGACAGCAGGGAGGAGCTCATACAGGTGGGCCACAATCTATGGGGGCCCGAGAGGGCCAAAATAAGATACGAGAAAAAAATGACCCTTTGAAATAAAACTTTTGGTCAATTAGGGGTATTTATGTACAGTATATTGGCTATTCCTTTTTAATAATAGGGTATCTTTATTAGGAAATTCTCCCTCCCATTCATACTCCTCGTGTAGCCAGGAATATAATTTAGTCCATTTTTGCAGAAAAGTCTGTTTCTTGCTAGGAGTATTCTTTTGTTTAATTTCTTTCGTCGAATCGTTCGCTTCAACACACGTGTTTTCCTTGCCTCCGCGATCTTCCAAAGAATTTCTCCGCCACTTTTTCGTGCCGGGATTATTGCCGTTGTTATCACTTTCTGCATTACGTTTCGACTTATTACCAGGGTTGGGTAGGGTTACTTTAACTTGATTACTTTCAATTACTTTTGGATTACTCCAATACCAAATATGCTAATAAAAGACAAAAGAAGCTAAATATGAATAAAATGCTGACTCACAACACATGGTAAGCTTTCTCTCCTGGCTTTGATCTCTTTGATTTCCGGCAAAACTAACATAAAATGCGACAGAAGCAAAATGAATCAAATTATGCTTAGTGCCCCATGAAGGTGCGGGCCTAAATAAATGTAACTCGTTACTCTTCACCCACCTGACTGTAACTAATGACTTTTTTATAGTAACGTGTCCGACACTGGTCATAACCTAGTCAAATATTTATGTACAGTAATCAATGAAACAGTACATTCCTGTGTATTCATTTTAGGTTCTTCTGTGCAGCTGCTTTTTTCCAGTCTACTGCGGTTTCATTCCCCCGACCTACCGCGGGCAGGCGAGTGAACCTAATGAGTTACTTTTCATTTGGTCATGATACAATTATTTGTTCATGAAATTTGAACTCTTCAACATGATTTATGTGTTAACTTAGTAATCACATGAGTTAGATATGATGGTATTCTCAGTGATAGTTTTTAAAAGCAAAGGTAGTCCAATGTTTTTTAATGTGACTGATTTTGAGTTGACTTAAACTAATTTTACATGGGATAGTTCAAAAATACATTGAAAATTGATGCTGTTGTTTTGTCTATTTCTTTGTCATCTGAATGCATTGAAAGTACTTTAAAAACACGGAAAACCCATGAGCTCCGGGGGGGACTTCGCCCCACTAGTCCCCCCACCGGGGCACTGCCCTGGACCCAGTTGGGGGCCCGCACCCCCCAGACCCCCACCTAATTTTCAGGTAATTTCACTTTGGTCGAATCATGTCCTTGTAACAGGCAGAACAGCACCGCATCTGGGAGGTCCCTATAAGGGGCCGCCACTTGAGCAACTACAAAACACTACAAACTGAACTGAGAGACTGAATGTGACAATTGACGGCTGTCATCTACTAGCTGGTTAAGAGACAGGAGTCCAAGGTCGAACAACCATTTGAAAAGACGTCCCAGGGGATCTCGTGTACATCAAGGTCGACGAAAGAGGAACCATCCGAGGCGTGAGGGACCGTACACCGTCGTGAGGGCAACGCTGGCCGCAGTCCAGGTCGAGGGCTCACGCTGCCACCGTCAACGAGACCAAGCAAGATCAACAGGGCAGTAACGTTCAAATTAGGAAAACAAGATGTGGATAACAAAGCTGTGTGTGATAATAAATTGTCTGATATGATTGTTACTAGGAGCAGAGCTCGAGAAATCGCAGCGGCGAATGGAAATTGCGGTTCCGAAAGTGCAACCGGAGATCCAAAAAGCGACGTTGCAGACCATGACGCATCCTAGAGACAGCGGCCCGGTTAAGTGTGACACTACTGTATAACATGCCAAAACGGTTGGTGATTTGGAAAGTACAAGTACACTTTACCTCATGAAGGGCTCACTGGCCCTGAGGTAGATAAGCTCTAAAGTACCAAAATCAAAAACATTACAGGAAAAAAGAAAAATGTGAGATGTGACGAAAATGTGTAAAATATAATTTTTAGAATATGGTTTCATAAGAGACATGCACTCGAAATTTTTTAAAGGGACAGTGTGTATAAATTGACCGCAAGAAGTCTTTGCACTGTGGAGTGCAACCAAAATAAAAGTGCTTAACAGGATAATAAAGGGGGGGTTAGTGCATGGGTCAGATGTTTGGAGTGTTTTGTAGTTGCTCAAGTGGCGGCCCCTTATAGGGACCTCCCAGATGCGGTGCTGTTCTGCCTGTTACAAGGACATGATTCGACCAAAGTGAAATTACCTGAAAATTAGGTGGGGGTCTGGGGGGTGCGGGCCCCCAACTGGGTCCAGGGCAGTGCCCCGGTGGGGGGACTAGTGGGGCGAAGTCCCCCCCGGAGCTCATGGGTTTTCCGTGTTTTTAAAGTACTTTCAATGCATTCAGATGACAAAGAAATAGACAAAACAACAGCATCAATTTTCAATGTATTTTTGAACTATCCCATGTAAAATTAGTTTAAGTCAACTCAAAATCAGTCACATTAAAAAACATTGGACTACCTTTGCTTTTAAAAACTATCACTGAGAATACCATCATATCTAACTCATGTGATTACTAAGTTAACACATAAATCATGTTGAAGAGTTCAAATTTCATGAACAAATAATTGTATCATGACCAAATGAAAAGTAACTCATTAGAACATACCTCTAATGTCTTTGTTATGGCAGAAGAGTTTATCTATAAATGAAAGTACTGTAGTGGGTTGTACCTAATTCACCCATGGAACCATTGTTTAATGTGTAGTTTTTGTAAGATGCCCTTCACAACCTTTAGAACAAACAAATTTATCTGATATAAAGTCAAAGGTATTTCCCTGTTACCTATTCTCCTTTCCTCTGGAGACACAATCACCGATTTCCTGGAAAGCAGATTCAAAATACAATTTTAGCAGTATTTCTGTGTTAAAAATAAAATAATTCACAATCCAAACGTATCAATATTCCTCAGATTTGTAAACACTACGTCAATCAACAAGATTCTAGCGTGATTCAAAGCAGATTTGTGTTGTTAGTTATCACCGCCCTGTCGACGGCCTTGGCCGTCTGGCTCAGTCCATCGTGACGTTCCACTCGCAATCCGCTGCAGGAATGTGCGCATGAGCATTATCAGTGCCACACTGACCTTGGCGCCCAGTTGTCTACCTCTTTCTCCTCGAAACTGGCTGCAATCAGTTCAGATTGCCACCTGCTCACTGTTTGAGGACAGCCTGGATGTGCTCCAGTGTCCCCACGACCCTGCTGTAGACAAGCGGCGCAGACAACGGATGAGTGAACGTCTTTGTTTGTTTTTTGCCATCTTCAGCCCTTTTCAACAATCGGGTGTTACCAATGAGCAAACGTTACTGCTTTTATATTTAATATTAAAAAGAGGTAATTATATAATAAAAATAAATACAAGTAAAAGTGTCCTAAACGTTTGTTAAAGACCCTTTTGAAATGTAATATTTATTTGACTGTTTATGCAAATTATATTCTGTATTTTTGTAAAAAAGGAAATAAAATATCTTATTTTGTACACGGGTGATTTGTACGACGCTGCGCGGAGGAGAACCTTTGATGTTTTTGTCTTTTTTGTTTTTTCTTTTGTTTGGCGTTGGGTGTGGAGTTATGGATGCATGGATGAATGATGGAGTGACTGCTTCTTGGTTTTTGTGGGTTATTAGCGCAAACCGTTGGTTCTTTTGGTCTTTTTTCTTTTTTGTTTTTTGTTTTTTACCCCCCTCCTTACCCCCACCACTCTGTCTATCTCCGTGTGAGTTGAGCTCGACCGTGTGTATTATTTTCCCTTTACTTTATGTGACGTTATGTTAAGTGGTGTCATAAAAATAAAAAATGGAGGGATTACTTAATTCGTCAAGTCAAGTGCTCCGTTTGCGTGCGGCCTTTTGATTTGTGAGATCTTGTTCCGATAAACGTAATAAGTATAGTTTGGGTAAATTGAGGAAACAATTTGGCAAGCATTTTCAAAAGACAATGAGGGGCAGATTACTCGATCTTGAGGAAGACCATGACAAATTTAAGAATTTAATTGCTTAGGTGATCTC
Source organism: Urocampus carinirostris (assembly GCF_059441175.1). Lineage (NCBI taxonomy): Eukaryota > Metazoa > Chordata > Actinopteri > Syngnathiformes > Syngnathidae > Urocampus > Urocampus carinirostris. The sequence continues at coordinate 30,052,940 of NC_142355.1, forward strand.
TTCATGGTCATTTAACCTAGACTAAACACCCGAGTTTGTAAACATAACCGATTTAACAGGATTCAGAAGTCAGACGGACTGTTGAAAAGGGCTGAAGATGGCAAAAAACAAACAAAGACGTTCACTCATCCGTTGTCTGCGCCGCTTGTCTACAGCAGGGTCGTGGGGACACTGGAGCACATCCAGGCTGTCCTCAAACAGTGAGCAGGTGGCAATCTGAACTGATTGCAGCCAGTTTCGAGGAGAAAGAGGTAGACAACTGGGCGCCAAGGTCAGTGTGGCACTGATAATGCTCATGCGCACATTCCTGCAGCGGATTGCGAGTGGAACGTCACGATGGACTGAGCCAGACGGCCAAGGCCGTCGACAGGGCGGTGATAACTAACAACACAAATCTGCTTTGAATCACGCTAGAATCTTGTTGATTGACGTAGTGTTTACAAATCTGAGGAATATTGATACGTTTGGATTGTGAATTATTTTATTTTTAACACAGAAATACTGCTAAAATTGTATTTTGAATCTGCTTTCCAGGAAATCGGTGATTGTGTCTCCAGAGGAAAGGAGAATAGGTAACAGGGAAATACCTTTGACTTTATATCAGATAAATTTGTTTGTTCTAAAGGTTGTGAAGGGCATCTTACAAAAACTACACATTAAACAATGGTTCCATGGGTGAATTAGGTACAACCCACTACAGTACTTTCATTTATAGATAAACTCTTCTGCCATAACAAAGACATTAGAGGTATGTTCTAATGAGTTACTTTTCAAATTTCATGAACAAATAATTGTATCATGACCAAATGAAAAGTAACTCATTAGAACATACCTCTAATGTCTTTGTTATGGCAGAAGAGTTTATCTATAAATGAAAGTACTGTAGTGGGTTGTACCTAATTCACCCATGGAACCATTGTTTAATGTGTAGTTTTTGTAAGATGCCCTTCACAACCTTTAGAACAAACAAATTTATCTGATATAAAGTCAAAGGTATTTCCCTGTTACCTATTCTCCTTTCCTCTGGAGACACAATCACCGATTTCCTGGAAAGCAGATTCAAAATACAATTTTAGCAGTATTTCTGTGTTAAAAATAAAATAATTCACAATCCAAACGTATCAATATTCCTCAGATTTGTAAACACTACGTCAATCAACAAGATTCTAGCGTGATTCAAAGCAGATTTGTGTTGTTAGTTATCACCGCCCTGTCGACGGCCTTGGCCGTCTGGCTCAGTCCATCGTGACGTTCCACTCGCAATCCGCTGCAGGAATGTGCGCATGAGCATTATCAGTGCCACACTGACCTTGGCGCCCAGTTGTCTACCTCTTTCTCCTCGAAACTGGCTGCAATCAGTTCAGATTGCCACCTGCTCACTGTTTGAGGACAGCCTGGATGTGCTCCAGTGTCCCCACGACCCTGCTGTAGACAAGCGGCGCAGACAACGGATGAGTGAACGTCTTTGTTTGTTTTTTGCCATCTTCAGCCCTTTTCAACAGTCCGTCTGACTTCTGAATCCTGTTAAATCGGTTATGTTTACAAACTCGGGTGTTTAGTCTAGGTTAAATGACCATGAAGAGATCACCTAAGCAATTAAATTCTTAAATTTGTCATGGTCTTCCTCAAGATCGAGTAATCTGCCCCTCATTGTCTTTTGAAAATGCTTGCCAAATTGTTTCCTCAATTTACCCAAACTATACTTATTACGTTTATCGGAACAAGATCTCACAAATCAAAAGGCCGCACGCAAACGGAGCACTTGACTTGACGAATTAAGTAATCCCTCCATTTTTTATTTTTATGACACCACTTAACATAACGTCACATAAAGTAAAGGGAAAATAATACACACGGTCGAGCTCAACTCACACGGAGATAGACAGAGTGGTGGGGGTAAGGAGGGGGGTAAAAAACAAAAAACAAAAAAGAAAAAAGACCAAAAGAACCAACGGTTTGCGCTAATAACCCACAAAAACCAAGAAGCAGTCACTCCATCATTCATCCATGCATCCATAACTCCACACCCAACGCCAAACAAAAGAAAAAACAAAAAAGACAAAAACATCAAAGGTTCTCCTCCGCGCAGCGTCGTACAAATCACCCGTGTACAAAATAAGATATTTTATTTCCTTTTTTACAAAAATACAGAATATAATTTGCATAAACAGTCAAATAAATATTACATTTCAAAAGGGTCTTTAACAAACGTTTAGGACACTTTTACTTGTATTTATTTTTATTATATAATTACCTCTTTTTAATATTAAATATAAAAGCAGTAACGTTTGCTCATTGGTAACATTTTTTTTTTTTTAATGACTGTTATTATTTAAATAAAGAGAAATCACATTTAAGCAAGCGATGTTATCTGCCATTGAAATAAAAATCACTCAGCGAAGCCCACGACCCTGAGATTAAGAGTCTCATGCTCCACCGACTGAGCTAGCCGGGCGGGGGAGAACACACATCCACAGACAGAAACACACACGCACAGTTCTCGCTAGCTGGCACACACCAACATTCCCGAATGAGACATCTCCCACACCAAAACATGTCATCAATTCCCACACATTCTTTGTATCGCCTGTTCTATGCGAAAGTATTTTAATAATAAAACATCGATTACTGCTCATTTTTTAACGTCGGTCTAATAAAATCAGATTTTAGAAAATGGCGATCTCCCACGCACCACACTTTTTATTAAGTCAAGGTTACATGTCGGACTCCCAAATCATAAATCCACTAGGGAAACAAATAAATATTTCCCGTATCAACCATATATAGACCGTCTATTTTGAACTGTCACTAGCCAATGACGACGTCTTATCACAGCTTTACACAGATCTCAAGACAATCATAAATTATATCTAAACCGACGCCGCTGCACACCATTTTATCCAGGTAAAATTAGCCTTACTTAGTCTTTAACGCAGCCATGTCTCTTAACTAACAGGGTTCCTGAGCATCGAACTCCCGTTTAGACAACAAAATCTCAACACAGTTCACATATCACATCCGCTCGAACTTGGGCCAGACTACGGATGGAGAAATTCACATGCATGCATTTAATTTAGCTCCGAGATTCTGGCTCCTGTCTCTCCACAAATATCTCGACAAGCAAACTGAAATAAGGAGATAAAAAACATTCCTTACCTCAGTCGCTGGTGCGAGACCGATGAGACAATGAGAAGTTTTCCTCCCTTTTCGGTTTTATTTGATTAGTGGGTCAATTCACGTTGTGGCGCCATTGATTCAATATAAGGGGGGGGTTAGTGCATGGGTCAGATGTTTGGAGTGTTTTGTAGTTGCTCAAGTGGCGGCCCCTTATAGGGACCTCCCAGATGCGGTGCTGTTCTGCCTGTTACAAGGACATGATTCGACCAAAGTGAAATTACCTGAAAATTAGGTGGGGGTCTGGGGGGTGCGGGCCCCCAACTGGGTCCAGGGCAGTGCCCCGGTGGGGGGACTAGTGGGGCGAAGTCCCCCCCGGAGCTCATGGGTTTTCCGTGTTTTTAAAGTACTTTCAATGCATTCAGATGACAAAGAAATAGACAAAACAACAGCATCAATTTTCAATGTATTTTTGAACTATCCCATGTAAAATTAGTTTAAGTCAACTCAAAATCAGTCACATTAAAAAACATTGGACTACCTTTGCTTTTAAAAACTATCACTGAGTGGGTGATTTATACGACGCTGTGCGGAGGAGAACCTTTGATGTTTTTGTCTTTTCTGTTTTTGTTTTGTTTGGCGTTGGGTGTGGAGTTATGGATGCATGGATGAATGATGGAGTGACTGCTTCTTGGTTTTTGTGGGTTATTAGCGCAAACCGTTGGTTCTTTTTGTCTTTTTTGTTTTTTGTTTTTTGTTTTTTACCCCCCTCCTTACCCCCACCACTCTGTCTATCTCCGTGTGAGTTGAGCTCAACCGTGTGTATTGTTTTCCCTTTACTTTATGTAACGTTATGTTTGGTGGTGTCATAAAAATAAAAAAATGGAGGGATTACTTAATTCGTCAAGTCAAGTGCTCCGTTTGCGTGTGGCCTTTTGATTTGTGAGATCTTGTTCCGATAAACGTAATCAGTATATGGCAAGCATTTTCAAAATACAATGAAGAGCAGATTACTTGATCTTGAGGAAGACCATGAAAAATTTAAGAATTTAATTGCTAAGGTGATGTCTTCATTCATTCATTCAGTCATTTAACCTAGACTAAACATCCGAGTTTGTAAACATGACCGATTTAACAGGATTTGGAAGTCAGACGATCGTTGAAAGGGCCGAAGATGGACAGAAAAACGAGCAAAGAACAAACAAAGACGTTCACTAATCCATTGTCTGGCCGCTTGTCTACAGAAGGGTCGTGGGGACACTGGAGCACATCCAGGCTTTCCTCAAACAGTGCTGATTGCAGCCAGTTACGAGGGGAAAAAGGTAGACAGCTGAGCACCAAGGTCAGTTTGGTACTGATAAGCTCACGAAAACATTTCGGCGGCAGACTGCGAGTGAACGTCACAATGGACTGAGCCAGACGGCCAAGGCCGTCGACAGGGCGGTGATAACTAACAACACAAATCTGCTTTGAATCACGCTAGAATCTTGTTGATTGACGTAGTGTTTACAAATCTGAGGAATATTGATACGTTTGGATTGTGAATTATTTTATTTTTAACACAGAAATACTGCTAAAATTGTATTTTGAATCTGCTTTCCAGGAAATCGGTGATTGTGTCTCCAGAGGAAAGGAGAATAGGTAACAGGGAAATACCTTTGACTTTATATCAGATAAATTTGTTTGTTCTAAAGGTTGTGAAGGGCATCTTACAAAAACTACACATTAAACAATGGTTCCATGGGTGAATTAGGTACAACCCACTACAGTACTTTCATTTATAGATAAACTCTTCTGCCATAGCAAAGACATTAGAGGTATCTTCTAATAAGTTACTTTTCATTTGGTCATGATACAATTATTTGTTCATGAAATTTGAACTCTTCAACATGATTTATGTGTTAACTTAGTAATCGCATGAGTTAGATATTATGACATTCTCAGTGATAGTTTTTAAAAGCAAAGGTAGTCCAATGTTTTTTAAGGTGACTGATTTTGAGTTGACTTAAACTGTAATTTCTATGGGATAGTTCGAACTACATTGAAAATTGATGTTGTTGTTTTGTCTATTTCTTTGTCATCTGAATGCATTGAAAGTACTTAAAAACACGGAAAACCCATGAGCTCCGGGGGGGACTTCGCCCCACTTGTCCCCCCACCGGGGCACTGCCCTGGACCCAGTTGGGGGCCCGCGCCCCCCAGACCCCCACCTAATTTTCAGGTAATTTCACTTTGTTCGAAAACATATCCCTGTAACAGGCAGACCAGCACCGCATCTGGGCCACTTGAGCAACTACAAAACACTACAAACTGAACTGAGAGACTGAATGTGACAATTGACGGCTGTCATCTACTAGCTGGTTAAGAGACAGGAGTCCAAGGTCGAACAACCATTTGAAAAGACGTCCCAGGGGATCTCGTGTACATCAAGGTCGACGAAAGAGGAACCATCCGAGGCGTGAGGGACCGTACACCGTCGTGAGGGCAACGCTGGCCGCAGTCCAGGTCGAGGGCTCACGCTGCCACCCAGGGGTCATCATTAATTGATTTTTGGAAGAAAAATAATATTTAAGTGCGAAAAAATTAAAATTATTTTTTTTTGCGGCAAGGCCAATTGATGGGTATTTATTGGATTTCTAGCCATTAATTGGTAATTTAATGGTATACTAGCCGTGTCAATGTGGTCGAACAAACTGGTCCTTTAATCTTTACTTTTAGTACAAAAAATATCTTCTGAGTTATTGGTGATCACATCAGCTACCGTCATGTTGGGGCTTGTTTTATAATTATAATTTGTCGATTCCTCCTAAATTAATATGCGAATTGACGGAACACTAACTGAGGTTAGATGAACAGTGAATGATAGAACATTCACGCCAACATTATCATGCGCAGTAAGACACCTTAGTAATGAGAGGTTTTGCTATTTATTACACATTCATTTATGAACAAAATGTGTACAACATAGAAACATCGGATATAGTGAAAATGTTAGAGATTTTCATTAGATGAAACGATGTGGGAAACAAATTCGCTGTCCCAGAAGCGGTTGTTAGAAAACAAAAAAAGTTGGGCTTTTAGGCAATTTGTTGACAAGGTTGAATTTCATTTCTCATAAAAAGCTGGGCCTTATAATGGGGGAAACACGGTAGCTTACGCGTATACATGCACTGTCCCGATTGTGCGTGTATGTGCCCTTGACCGCATACGAAATGCTCGCGCGGCGAGAAAATTTGCACGTTTGTTGACGCAATCGACTAACAAAAAACCCGAATAATTTCGCAATTAATGGGTCGCAAACTCGCAATAATTGCTAATTATTTAAATTTTGCAGTAAATGGATTTATGAATTTAAGCAACCATTCCATTAATTTTTCGCAATTAATGGCATTAATTTTTCACCAATCATTTATTGCTGACCCCTGCTGCCACCGTCAACGAGACCAAGCAAGATCAACAGGACAGTAACGTTCAAATTAGGAAAACAAGATGTGGGTGACAAAGCTGTGTGTGATAATAAATTGTCTGATATGATTGTTACTAGGAGCAGAGCTCGAGAAATCGCAGCGGCGAATGGAAATTGCGGTTCCGAAAGTGCAACCGGAGATCCGAAAAGCGACGCTGACGACCATGACGCATCCTAGAGACAGCGACCCGGTTAAGTGTGACACTACTGTATAACATGCCAAAACGGTTGGTGATTTGGAAAGTACAAGTACACTTTACCTCATGAAGGGCTCACTGGCCCTGAGGTAGATAAGCTCTAAAGTACCAAAATCAAAAACATTACAGGAAAAAAGAAAAATGTGAGATGTGACGAAAATGTGTAAAATATAATTTTTAGAATATGGTTTCATAAGAGACATGCACTCGAAATTTTTTAAAGGGACAGTGTGTATAAATTGACCGCAAGAAGTCTTTGCACTGTGGAGTGCAACCAAAATAAAAGTGCTTAACAGGATAATAAAGGGGGGTCACAGCACCCACATAAGCACTATTTTTCACTGCCTCTAGGTGATGCTCATGTTATGTTATGGAAAACTCCAGTAACTCCAGTTTACAATCGCGTAGTCATTACAGCAGTACCTGTTTTGGATATAAATTGCTAAAAATACTTTATAAAAAAGCTAATTAAACGATTTAGGTTCACTATCAAGACATTTCTAATAAAAACTCGCAGGATAAAACCTTAACCGACAACGAACGTTTTATCCAGAAGCTGTAGCAAAGAGACTCAAACGTTTAGATTGGGTAAGTGTAAAGAAATAAAGACATGACATGCGCATTTTGCTCCATTGCACAGCGCCCGTGCTAAAAGTAAATACGTAAGTATCTTCAGTTGTAGGAATTTTTGACATTTTCACAAAATAACTTGGCTTGCATCAGGATTTGGATCAATAATTTGAGACAAAATGACCCTTAGCACTCATAAGTGTCGGCAGGAGTCAGTCGAATTTTAAGTCACTTAACACTCAAAACGTTACACGGTAAAAATTAAAATCGCTGAAGGAAAGTACCGTAGAAATACTACGACAGTAATACGGTAATAGAGAAATGCCCCTAGAGGTATACTAAACAGTATCACAAAACTAACGATTCAATATAGTACTTTAAAACAAAGACATAGTACACTACATCAATTAAAAATAAGTAACTACAGAACTAAATACCAAGTTAAGTGCAAGAAAAGCATTTATGAGAGGGCTCTCTTCAATAAATTGAGGAAAGAGCCGTTTTGTCCAATGAAAAAGACGGACTTAACCAATTACCAACAACAATGACGTAATCTCGAAGCGACGAGATCTCGTTAGCTAAGATCGGCGTGCAGAAAAATAAAATCTCATACAGCAAAACCAAGAATCTTTGTTAAAGAGGAATTAAATGATAATGAAAATTTACAGGAAATGGTTGCGTCCCCAACATAGATGATGCGTCTGGGACACAGGAACAGGGTGAACTGTGAACACTGAGTGTATACTAGATAATTATACAGAATAGTTTAAAAAGAAAGAATGTTTAAGTAACAAAACTATTCATCTCTCGTTGAATATGCGAATGTAAAAAGGGTAAGAACTTTTAAGACGTGTAGTTTTGCTAAAGCAGAGGCGTGTAAAACAAAGAAGACGACTGGAAACCATCCATAATTTTAGTGTCCATCTTTTCGTTGGTTATAAACGGACATATTCAAAAGAGGCGTAATACATAAAAAGATTGTTTCCTTAGTTTTTCTCATATTCAATAATAGATTACTAGTGGTGTGAATGATTTCGAATTATCAAAAATTGAAAGAAGTTTGAAGATGACGACATAGTATCACAGGGAAGAAAATTGGAGACTAGAAATCATTAATAACGTAGCTGAAGCTATTCCAGTCACTGAATGAAATATTTCTTTTAAAAAAGAAAAGAAAAAGAAAAACAAAGGGAACTAAGACAGTTGAGTAAAAACGAAGATTGTTGCGCGGAATAAAAGATTAAAATAGTAATATAAAATAAATACGATTCAACAAGGTAATTCATAAGTGACAAGTAGGTATTGCTTTATATCGAATCAACAATAAGAGATTATGATTACAGAGGGATGAAAAGACAACTAGAAATTTTTGACATTGAGTTCGAGTTGGCAGTTTTTTAGGACAATTGATTCCACACTGAATTTTGGCCGGACTAGTACATTAGAGAGAAAGAAAATGAGAAAGTGCAAAAGAGAGGGTGGGACGAAAGGAAGAGAGGGAAAGATTGTATAAATACAGCGATTGTGAGAGCCACATCAAGTTGACATATTTCAGCCTACAGCTTGTTTTTCTCTTGCGCTTCACTAAGTGTTGTCGCTGGCCGGATTCAATCCCCCCTGGTGCTGATAACGCCAAGGTCGCGGGCCGCCTGTTTGCACTAAAACATCTCAGTACGTAAGCACGATAAAACTTAACGAGACTCTAAGTGCCCCTGAATTCCACAAAAAGTTAACCTAGTATATTTTATGCTTTAATTCTGAAAGAAAAGAAAAAGAAACACTAAGACAATATACAACATAAGTTATTTAAATAAGGATAATTTGCTGAAAATTGGGTATGAAAAACTTGCGACGAAAGTATGAAAGACAACACATTATGTAGTGTTTTTGGAGTTCCTCAGGGTATTGGAAGGCACTACATATATGCGCATCATTTATGATAAGAAGGAATATAACTTTACGGACATAGTTACAAAACGGGTGCACATATTGTAACTGACAATTAAATTTGGCATGACACTCCATCTTCAAAGTTAGGTAAAGGAACGGAAAAGATAAGGTTATAGTTATAATTAATACAATATGTACACAAGAATGTGCATTTAAAATGTTACATACGGTTGAGGTTTGTGTAAATATGCATTTGGTGAAAAATAGTCAATATAGTGCAAAAGAAAGTTGTACACAGTTGTACCTCTACTTATACGTTTAATTGGTTCTAGCAGTAAATATGAAATGATGAAACTATTGTAAATCGAAACACATTATCAATTTGAATCAATTGGATTGAAACGGGATTAGTCCGTTCCGAAAGCAAACGAACCTTGTTGAGTCAACTGCAATTGCCCTGAAGGTATACTGATGTTCAGTAGGGGTTCGTACGTAAACAAAATCTAAAATTCTATGTTTTAAAACTAACAATATAAATGTGTTAGAATAGCCAAGCCCAAGTCCAGACATAAATAGTGTTTGTGGAAAGATCTGAAAAATGATGTACCCAAACGATCACCGTCGTACCTTTGGGAACTGGGGAGCGGTTTTGTAAGGAACAATGGAAAAAATAACAAGGAACAAAGGGCTAATATTTCAGTTTGATGTGCAAAGCTTACACAAAGTAAATAAACAGGAATTAAATATAATGAAATACAACATCATAATTGTAAATGAGAAAAACTGGATGTGTCCCTAGGCCGTGACGACAAAAGTTTGCCCACCATTGACTTAAAACTATTGTCTTTGGGACGAGAGACTGGTGGTTAATTGCGCTTTTAATGACTGATTTTTTTTTAGGTTCTTTTAAGAAGCAGAATGTTGGAAAAATTTTAAGCTGATTGTAGGCGATGATGAAATAGGTTGGTAAATTCTCTATAGAGCGTGACGTCTCGTTTGGTTTCATGTTATAGTCGTCATAGTTCCATTCCACTCCTTGTAGTTATTAGTATCGATACGACGACACACACACACACACACACACACACTGCTGTCGTCTTAATAAAACTGAATCGACTCTGCACCACACAACACAGTGGCCACGATCACACTCTCAGTCCACTCTTGGCGCCCATACTCAGTCATCCCTCTCCTCAAAGCGCCCTAAACCTTGCTTCCTTGATTGAGTAGAAGGACGTGTATAAATAGTGCAATTTGCGATAGAAGACAAGTTTGAATTACTGAAATTCCGGGTATCATGGGATGAGTCAGAGAAACGTGCAACCAGTCGGAGTGCCGACGGCCTACCAGAAACCAAATATGTTAACGACAGTACAGACTAAAGTGACGGATAATAGGGTAAACCTTAATGTGACGGTACAGGCGAGAAGAGTTCCGACGACCAAAGTCCAGGGAAACCTACACCCACGGCGGCAGCACTAAAGAGTGAGGTTACAACGCCGACAGCCAAAAATGAGTGCACGGCCAGTACGTAAAATTCGGGAAATTGTGTAGAAGAGGAAAACCGTAACCCTAACTCGGTAGTTGTGTAGGCGCATGGTCTCAATGTGCACTGACTTAATTTGACTAAACAACTTAAATTTTTGTGGGCCATTTGTCTTGTCATATGTTTTATGTTTGTTCAATGTTGTAAACGTTTGTATTCTTTCCTGTATTCTCTTTTTTCTTTGTCTTATGTTTGTCTTGCGCTCGCGTTTAAGCGGCCCACGTAACTGAAAAGGAAAAATAGAAAAATACGAAGGAAAATTGCCGCGGACGAGAGCGCGTGCGTTTTTAACAAAGAAGAAAAAGGATGCGAATTTAAGTGCACAATGCAACGACAGATACGTTTTATTTTCAACAGTAAGACCGTTTAAAAATATTGTTTTTGGGTGGAACCGAGAGCACATCGCGTCAGGAATCGAAAATGTTCGTTTTTTGGGAAATCAGTGTTTGACGCTAAGGGTGTACGACATAACGCCTACGGGCCTAAGGGGTTCCAATAAATATTTTTCACGGTCCAAATTTTTTCTGTTTTTTCAATTGGAAAACGATAAATTCAGAAGTGGTAAGTTTGGAAAAGTTGTGTTTGAGTTATTTCAGATTCATAGAGGTAATGCCAAAACCACACCATAGAAAGATGGAATAGTGACAGAAAATGAATTAAAATGTTTCGTTTTCAGTAAAAATTGGATAATAAAGGAATGTGAAGATGATGAAGAATCCAATTGAGTGGAATAAATGGAGTAATTTGAGAATGAAAAGCATTGTTGTACGAGAGTAGTGGAAAAGCGTGAGTAAATACTTTTTTTCATTGAATATGGAGGAAATATTCATTGAATTGAATACAAATGAGTAAGATGAATCGCTGTAGATCAATGCACGTCGTTTTCAAATGAAGTAGGTGAAGCTAGGATAGTAGATTTAATTGGTTTGGAAAAAATAAATAAATGAATTGAAAGATTAAGTGAGATGGTTATATGTCAATTTCCCATTAAACTAGTGGGCTAAAAAGCATGTGTTAGGGGGCGTAGGAGAAGGGAAAGTTATGTAGAAAATGGTTTGTTGGCAGAGCAAGTAAGGAAGTTACAAATACAGAAAGATAAGAGTTAGCAAAGGAAGAAATAAAAAGGCGAAAAGAAAGTAGGCGTTGAGGAAAAGAGAAGAGAGGGATATACAAGTGGTAAAGGAAGAAATGAAAAGGGGAAAAAGCAATTAAATGAAATATCTTTGTTGACAATTGGCCGGAGTAAAGAAAACATATGTATGTGGACGGGTATGGCTAAATAACATCGGACAACCGAGAGTAATTCCAGAGTAATTTATAGCTAGCAATGAAATTAAGTCTGGATTAGGATCGGTGTTTATCTGGATAACTCAGAATAAGAACGCAAAATGGATTAACTACATTTATTACAACCAACAACGTTTATTGATTACATTAACGAGGCCTTTAGTGCAGTAGGAGAGCAATTACATGAGACATCTAGGATGGCCTGGCAGAATCATCAGGCCCTCGATTTTCTCTTGGCCAGTAAAGGAGGCGTGTGTCATATGATAAAGGAGGAAGGCTGTACGTATATACCTTTAAATTCATCCGAAGCAGGAAGCTTCACAAAAGCACTGACTGTTATGTCAGTGAGTTGAGCAATGAAGTGACAGTAAATACTGAAAAGAACAGTATCTCTTGATTGGTACTGGGGTAGTATGTTAGCGAAGGGGGGAAATTTCCGTACTAACTATCGTAATAATTATGTGTTTGTTGTGTTTCTGCGCCATACCTATTCTTAAAAGAGTAATTCTTAAGACTTTTGGAGAACAAATGACAGTAGTAGCTAATACTTGAGTGGCAAGAAGCTCAATGAGCACAGTTAGTGATTAAATATCCAAGCCTATTCCTGTGTGAGGAAGAACAGATGACTCAACTAAATTCAAAACCTTGAATTTTACCAACGACAATGACGACTTTTCGCCTTTTTACTTCTTCCTTTGCTAACTCTTATCTTTCTGTTTTTGTAACTTCCTTACTTGCTCTGCCAACAAACCATTTTCTACATAACTTTCCCTTCTCCTACGCCCCCTAACACATGCTTTTTAGCCCACTAGTTTAATGGGAAATTGACATATAACCATCTCACTTAATCTTTCAATTCATTTATTTATTTTTTCCAAACCAATTAAATCTGCTATCCTAGCTCCACCTACTTCATTTGAAAACGACGTGCATTGATCTACAACGATTCATCTTACTCATTTGTATTCCATTCAATGAATATTTCCTCCATATTCAATGAAAAAAAGTATTTACTCACGCTTTTCCACTACTCTCGTACAACAATGCTTTTCATTCTCAAATTACTCCATTTATTCCACTCAATTGGATTCTTCATCATCTTCACATTCCTTTATTTTCAAATTTTTACTGAAAACGAAACATTTTAATTCATTTTCTGTCACTATTCCATCTTTCTATGGTGTGGTTTTGGCATTACCTCTATGAATCTGAAATAACTCTACATAATTATCTAAACTTACCACTCCTAAATTTATCGTTTTCCAATTGAAAAAACAGAAAAAATTTGGACCGTAAAAAATATTTATTGGAACCCCTTAGGCCCCTATGCGTTATGTTGTACACCCTTTGCGTCAAACGCTGATTTCCCAGAAAACGAACGTTTTCGATTCCTGACGCGATGTGCTCTCGGTTTGACCCAAAAACAATATTTTTAAACGGTCTTACTGTTGATAACAAAACGTTTCTGTCGTTGCATTGTGCACTTAAATTCGCATCCTTTTTCTTCTTTGTTAAAAACGCACGCGCTCTCGTCCGCGGCAATTTTCCTTCGTATTTTTCTATTTTTCCTTTTCAGTTACGTGGGCCGCTTAAACGCGAGCGCAAGACAAACATAAGACAAAGAAAAAAGAGAATACAGGAAAGAATACAAACGTTTACAACATTGAACAAACATAAAACATATGACAAGACAAATGGCCCACAAAAATTTAAGTTGTTTAGTCAAATTAAGTCAGTGCACATTGAGACCATGCGCCTACACAACTACCGAGTTAGGGTTACGGTTTTCCTCTTCTACACAATTTCCCGAATTTTACGTACTGGCCGTGCACTCATTTTTGGCTGTCGGCGTTGTAACCTCACTCTTTAGTGCTGCCGCCGTGGGTGTAGGTTTCCCTGGACTTTGGTCGTCGGAACTCTTCTCGCCTGTACCGTCACATTAAGGTTTACCCTATTATCCGTCACTTTAGTCTGTACTGTCGTTAACATATTTGGTTTCTGGTAGGCCGTCGGCACTCCGACTGGTTGCACGTTTCTCTGACTCATCCCATGATACCCGGAATTTCAGTAATTCAAACTTGTCTTCTATCGCAAATTGCACTATTTATACACGTCCTTCTACTCAATCAAGGAAGCAAGGTTTAGGGCGCTTTGAGGAGAGGGATGACTGAGTATGGGCGCCAAGAGTGGACTGAGAGTGTGATCGTGGCCACTGTGTTGTGTGGTGCAGAGTCGATTCAGTTTTATTAAGACGACAGCAGTGTGTGTGTGTGTGTGTGTGTGTGTCGTCGTATCGATACTAATAACTACAAGGAGTGGAATGGAACTATGACGACTATAACATGAAACCAAACGAGACGTCACGCTCTATAGAGAATTTACCAACCTATTTCATCATCGCCTACAATCAGCTTAAAATTTTTCCAACATTCTGCTTCTTAAAAGAACCTAAAAAAAAATCAGTCATTAAAAGCGCAATTAACCACCAGTCTCTCGTCCCAAAGACAATAGTTTTAAGTCAATGGTGGGCAAACTTTTGTCGTCACGGCCTAGGGACACATCCAGTTTTTCTCATTTACAATTATGATGTTGTATTTCATTATATTTAATTCCTGTTTATTTACTTTGTGTAAGCTTTGCACATCAAACTGAAATATTAGCCCTTTGTTCCTTGTTATTTTTTCCATTGTTCCTTACAAAACCGCTCCCCAGTTCCCAAAGGTACGACGGTGATCGTTTGGGTACATCATTTTTCAGATCTTTCCACAAACACTATTTATGTCTGGACTTGGGCTTGGCTATTCTAACACATTTATATTGTTAGTTTTAAAACATAGAATTTTAGATTTTGTTTACGTACGAACCCCTACTGAACATCAGTATACCTTCAGGGCAATTGCAGTTGACTCAACAAGGTTCGTTTGCTTTCGGAACGGACTAATCCCGTTTCAATCCAATTGATTCAAATTGATAATGTGTTTCGATTTACAATAGTTTCATCATTTCATATTTACTGCTAGAACCAATTAAACGTATAAGTAGAGGTACAACTGTGTACAACTTTCTTTTGCACTATATTGTTTCTACATGTGTGCGAATGCAAATGCAAGTGTATTTGCCACAACATACCCCGTCTAAAAAACCGACTCTAAATACTAGTTTTTTCCTCTTATGACAAATGAACACTCGGTATTTAATCTTAGCTATACATGGACGGAGCCCTGAGCAACAACGTGCCCATGTGGGAGTATCCCAACACGATTACCCTGGCCCCCTTTTGCAGCGAGAACGACATCAGCCCAGAAGATGGCGCTTGGAGCGCTATCTCCGTCTACTGCAATAATCTGAGTATACAGGTTACCGCTCAAAATATGCAACGGATTTACACCTCGTTTCTGCCGCCGGCACTAGAGGTTAGAGTTTTTTTCTGCAGAAATTTTGATTTAAAAAAAAAAAAAAAGTTATGGAGGCAGGGGAACCGATCTTCTTTCAGAAGTTGCTGCCGGAACGTCTTTACAGCTGTAAATGTTCCCTCTTTACTCTTCTTTTTCGCTCTGTTTTATTTATTTCCCTCTTTTTCTGTCCTTTTGTGATTTTTCTTTATTTTTTCTCTCATTATATTTCTGGGTTTCTTCCTCTCTTTCCTTTTGTTTCTCTCTTTCTTTGCCTTTTTTCCTCTCTTGCAAACTGTCAATCTCTCTTCATTTCTCTCTCTCTCTCTCTCTCTCTCTCTCTTTCGATTTCTCTTTCTTTCTCCCTCTTTCTGGGTTTCTCCCAACCTCTCACATTCTCTCTCACTTTCTTTCTTCTTTTTGTCTTTAATTCTTTCACCTTTCTCTCTCTTTTTTCTCTCGCTCTTTTTCCTTTGAGCGCTCTCTTTCTCACTTTTCTTTATTCTTTTTCCCTATTTCTTTATCTCTCTCTTCCCCTATGACTTTTTCTCTCTCTTTCTTTCTCTCTCACTCTTTCTGTCTTTCTCTATTTTTTCTCAATCTCTCTTTATCTTTTTCTTCCTTTCTTTCTTTCTTTTTTTCTTTCTTTCTGTCCGTCCGATCATCCGTCTTTCTTTCTTTTCACTTTCTCACTTTCTTTCGGTCTCTCTCTCTCTCTCTCTCTTTTATTTATTTCGCTCTCACTCTCTCTTTTCTTTCTTTATTTTGTTCTTTCTTTCTTTCTCTTTCTTTCTCACTTTCTTTATTTGTTTCCCACTTTCTTTCACTCTCTCCTTCTCTTTCTTTCTTTCTCTCTCTTTTTTCTTTCTCTCTTTCTTTGTTTCTTTCTCTCCTTCTTGCTCTCCATCTCTCTCTTTTTCCTCCCTCTCTTTCGCTCTGTTTTAACATATCAACCGTGTGGCCCCAGGGCTCAAATGAGATTGACACCACCGCATTCGACTCTCGCTTTACTGCATGCATAGTTTATGATGTTTCATATGAGGCACTCGGATTTGTAATCCTGCCCACATTTGACTTTTGTTTATTGATGTATTCTATTTAACACCAGTTGGCCTCCAATTTTCTCTACGTTCCACTCTTACAATGCCAAGGCAGCACTGAAAATTCGACTTTTGTTGATGTTTGACTCTGTTTGACTCACATCGATGCTTGAATTATGGATTCCACCGTCTCTGTTTTGCTGATTTTTCGTCCATTTTTGACTTTTGAGACATGTCCCCATTTTACTCACACAGGAGCTGGCGCTTATCTTCCATGATGGTTACCAGGATGCTCTTCGCTTTCTGAGACAAGGAGGTAAAAACATTATTAATACTGACTTTTTTTTATCTTCATGTTTACCATCAAGAATAAATATTCCAGATCCGCTCGACACAACTATCCAGGAAGAGCCGGGCGATATTAAAAAAGCATCTTTGCAGGGACAACATTGGTGGCTAGAACAAAACGTCCCACCGAACATCAAGAGAGGTGAAGCTATCTAATATTTATGGAAGAAAAATGTAAAAAGAACATGTTGATACTGTGTATTTGGATCAACACATAGAATCCAAATGTATGAAAAATAAATATTGTCTATATTAGGGGTTTCAAATTCAGAGATTACAGCTTGAGCCCCCTGCCCTAATATGAAAGTTAAAGGGACAGTGTTTTGTCAAGGTTAAAACTCGAGATTGTATTGGGATGAAGAACAGAACACACTGAGTCGGAGATTTAGGTTTACGATAGCCCTTCCATCGGAGGCGCGCGCTTCCAGGATCGGCTCAGGAAGGAAAACACACTCTGCCTATGGCTACAGGCTCATTTTTTGGAAAACAGAAGAATGAAACAACACATCTAATTGGTTTAAACAAGATTACATGAACACAGGAAATGAATCTGATTGGTTTAGACAGGAATCACATGTTTAAATGCAGTGTATAATGTTGGTCACTAGATGGCGTGCGAGTATAATAAATGAGCAATAAGGATGATGAAACTTTGTAACACAATGCGTCTTTGTAAATGTAGGGAGGCAAGCTCTCGAGCAGACTTCTCGGCACTAAAGTGAAGGCCATCTTGATTAACAGTTAGCGGGCCCTAAGAGGATATAATTGTTGTAAGAATACAAACAGCACCTGGATATAATCTTGGGTGTTGTTAATCCACTTTAGAGGATAACATCATACAAAGGCAAATTCCCTTACAGTGTATTATTTTACCAGAAGATGAAGCTGTATTCTGTCGTGCCACCGAAAACAAGTGGTAAAAACACAACTGGAGAGGACAAAATATGGAGACTCAAAGTGACCAAAAGACACCGTATTAATTTGAAAAGAGAAACAAGAACATAGAAAATACTAAAAAAAAATGAAAAAAGGACAAGAAGAGAAAAAAACAAAAAAGAAAAATGAAAAAGAAAAAAAAGCACAAAATGGTAAAACTAAAAAAAAGGAAAATGGATAAAACAAAAGAAAAAAAGAGAAATAAGATTTAATTTTTTTGGTCTTGTCTTTATTCTTTTCTTTCTTTTTTCTACATTTTCCTTTTTTGCTTTCCTTTCTCTTACTTTTTTTAATTGCTGTTTTCCTTTTTGTTGCCCCTTTTTCTTATTTCTTCTTCCCAATTTTTTTCCTTTTCTCAAAAAAATCAAATTTCCCTTCTTTTTGTCTTTCTTTGAGATAGGTTGGGTAAAAAACACATGCAAAATGCTTTTTGCCCACTTTCAGTCTCTGTTGTTTGTAGTCCTCCTTGGACTTATTTTTGTTTCCACTACACATTACAGCGACATTTAGTGGATAAATATAAAACACTGTCCCTTTAAGAACAGCGGAATGTTTCTATCATCGCTGTTTTTTGTTGTAAAACCCGTTTGGCCCGACATTACCCTTGTTTCAGCGGCCCCCAACTCAATTGAGTTTGAGACCCCTGCTTAAATCTATCTATCTATCTATCTATCTATCTATCTATCTATCTATCTATCTATCTATCTATCTATCTATCTGCAGCAGAGATGTCAAACTCATTTTAACTCTGGGGCCACACGATAGAACAAACATTCTGTCGGGGGCCAGGCTAGTAGATTAAAGAGAAAGAAAAGAGATAAAGAAATAAGAGAAATAGGGAGGGAAAAAGAGAGAGGGAGAGAGCATGAGAAACATAAGATAAAAAGTCATGAGAGAGGGGGAAAAGAAAGGGAGAGGAAGAAAGAAATCCAAAGAGAAATAGAAAGACAAAAGGAGAGAAAAGAGAAAAGAAAGTGCAAAGGGTATGAAGAGAGAAAGAGAGAAAATGAAAAAAGGAAGTTAGAGCAAAAGAGGTTAAAAGACACGGAGAGAGAAAAGGACAAAGAGCAACAAAGGACGAGAAAAAGAGACACAGAGAGTGAAAGAGACAGAGTGAGAGAAAAGGGGTGGAAAAGAGAGAGAGAGAGAGAGAGAGAAATACAAGTACAGTGTCCTGCAGCTTGTTTTTCTCTTGCGCTTCTCTGAGTGTTGTCTCGCGGGCCAGATTCAATCCCTTAGCGGGCCTGATCTGGCCCGCGGGCCGCCTGTTTGACACCTGTGATCTACAGTACCTACAGTATCTATCCATCTATCTATCTATATCTATCTATCTATCTACAATACCTACAGTATCTTTCTATTTATCTATATAAATAAAACAAATCATATTTTGTGCAGCGTGCAGGGAAGATGCCATCGGAAGCCAGGCCTTGCGTCTAGTCGAATTGTTATACTACATGCTGACTCCCTTGGTGCTTGCATTGAAGTTCATCTTTTTCCTTTCAAAGAGGTAAGGATGACAAGTTCTTGTCTTTCATACAGATCCATGGCTCACCGACCTCTTTGAACCTAAAAAGGACTTTATAGTCAATGTTTAGCGTAAAGTTTGCTATGCATTTCGAAAATAACTTCTCATGTTGTTAATAAGTTATTACAAGGTTTTAAATATCAAAGGTAATGACTACTCAAACATCAAACTAGTAAGTCAAATTTCCCAGAAAATTACAATCGAAAATATGTTAAGATCATTAGCATTTTTTTAAGATCCTGTTGCGTATTCCCATTTACAAATAACGTTTTTTTTTTAAATGCTGTTTTCAATAAAAGTGTGATAAAGAGATCAATAGCATATTTTTGATTTGGTATTGGGTATTACTATTTCACTTTTTTATGCTATTCTTAGTTTGTATATTAAGTGTATTAGTATCTTTTTATTTTCATTTCATTTTCCATTTCTATTTATATTAAACTGTTTTTCCCCCTCGCTTTTGTCACTTTTTAGTGCTATATTTAATTTTTATATAAAGATCATTAGCATTTTTTGATACCCTGTGTCATGATTACCGATGTGAATCACCTGTGCCCGCTCTTTTGGCACCAACTGCCGCGGGTTCTGATTGGCTCCCTGTTCCTATTCAAACCCAGTCGTGTCAATCACCTACTGTCAGTCCGTCTGCGAACCTCTGTGTATACAAGCCAAGCCTTTTTCGACCCTGACTCCCGCCTGTCCTGCTTTTGCTCCCGTTTGTCTACGACTACGACCTGTTTTGTCCCCGACCACGTCTGCTCTCCTGTCCCGGCTTACGACCTATTTTTGATCCCGACTACGTCTACTCTCCCATCCTGGCTACGACTCTTTTCCGACCCCGACCACGCCTTGGTCTCCCGGCCCCAGCTACCGACCAGTTTTTCCTTCCTTGACACCGCCATCGCTCGCTATGGAAGATCCACTTCTGTGTTCGGATCACAGTCCGAGTCAGACTTGCTTCCTGCGTCCAGCGAACACCGTTTCTTTCGGGAAAAAAACCTTTTGGTGAACGTTACGCAATTGGGTCCGGTTTCTGCTCTGGTCTTGACACCCTGTTGCCTATTCCCATCTACTAAAAACTGTCTTTTAAAAATAAAATAAAATGCTATTTTTTGTAAAAGTTAGTATATAAGCTCATTTGCATTTCTATAATTTCCTTTCAGGTATTTCTATCTACATTTACAGTAACTGCCTGTTTTCCTCTTTTGTCACATTGATTCAATGCCATTTTAGTGCAACTTTGATCGTCATTTGCATCTTTTTGATTTCTTCTTTAGAATACCTGTTTGCATTCAACTCGCTTTTCAAACTGTTTTTTCGTCACTTTTTAAAATAATTTAAAATGAAAGTTTGTTGATAAAATCTTGAGCATCTTTTCTATTTCCTGTTTAGCTTTCCCCCCCCCAAATGTAATATGATTTTTTATTACTATTTTTTCACTGCTTTAAATACAATTTTTGTTTTTTTAATTGGGTCATTCTATTATCTAACTGTACTTCACGCTAAATTTATGCACTGTTTTTTTTTTAAATGTATGTTTCCTCTTTCAGTGTGTCAACAAAGAAGAAAAGCAAAAGATCCAACTCGGACTTTGAAAGAAATGGAAAGAAATATTAACAAATAGCGTGAAGCTGAGAGATACTTTTTTGTTACTGATTGGCACTAAAGTGCTATTAGTTTGAAATGTATTTTTATCAAAACAAATGTTTGTGTTATTACTATGTTGTTACTGTGTTATTATGTTAATATCAGGTTGTATTTATTGTAAGTGGGGTTCGAAAAGGCTAAGTCAAACACTGAAACGTACTTATAGAGCAAATCAGCCCAGCACAAAATTGACTTCCACCTTCTTTTGTTTCGGGTGGCTCACTTTCAAATGGATGGAACGACAGCGTCCCCTTTTGGACAGTTCCCGGTCGTACTAATTTACCATGTACCATTATGAAATCTGATAACATGAAGTCTCATCTCATCTCATCAGCCGTACCGCTTATCCTCATTAGGGTCGCGGGGGGGCTGGAGCCCATCCCAGCCATCTCCGGGCAGTGGACACCCTGAACTGGTTGCCAGCCAATCGCAGGGCACACAAGGACAGACAACTCATTCGCTCATTCACACCTAGGGACAATTTGGACCGGCCAATCCACCTGAAATGCATGTCTTTGGAATGTGGGAGGAAACCGGAGTGCCCGGAGGTAACCCACGCAAGCACGGGGAGAACATACAAACTCCGCACAGGAAGTCTGGAGATGGATTTGAACCCACGACAGGTTCTCATGACATGAACTGTGCCGCACAAGCGCTAACCACTGCGCCGCCGTGCTGCCCGATAACGTGAAGTTTTGAATGTAATTAAAACATCCAAGGCTATGTCTTGATAAAATAATGTCCTCACTGTACGTAATTATGTCGCATTCTCAAGTACAAAACATTACGCAAACTTCTCACTTCTTGGGCTTTCGAACAAGTCTAGCAACTTCAAACACCGTCATCCGATCCTGGTGGTCTCGGATATCTGAGACCGCGTCCCTGGTCTATATAAAAAGAGGAGCTGATAGCTCATTCTCTTTTTTTCTCCTCCCTGCCTCATTTAATACTGACCACTTGACACGGTCGTGTGGGTCAGCACTGCGGCCTTGAAATAAGCACGTAGGCCATACGTTGTGACCATGCGGTGCACGAGACCAAATCTCTTCACAACAAGTCAGAGGACTGTTTCAGATTCAACAGCATGTTTGCTGGTTCTTGGGAATGAGCATTCTTTTCGGTATAAAGTAATCTCCCCAAATCGACGAGCATTATAGCGGGAAACTTCGACTTTCAGCGATCGAAAACTCCCATAATCTCCGGCGCCTTTCCCTCCCTTTTTATCCCCTATCATGAATTCTCTGTGTTAATAAATTGTTTGTTCTATTTCCATCGGCCGTGTTCATTGAATATATTTTTTGGGGATTAGTAATTCATATCAGAACTCAAAGTAATATCGTAATTTAAATTTTCATCAGTGAAGGAAATTCTAGCATCCTTCAGTGAAAAAAAAAGATTTATGGTGGAGCACAAGCAACACCGAAAGGCAAATTGATTTACTGAATGCAGTAAAGAATAATTCGTTTCCATCCTAACGATTTTCAAAATGTAAAACTAGAAAAATCCCTCCAAGAAATACAATTTCCTAGAAAATCACAATGACCCATCACTGGTGAGCTGGTGTTAAGGTTGAATATCTCTTTTGAAAATATTCAACTTCATCGTGTACTTTATACTATGAGTTCTCTTTGAATGTTCATGTTCAACTTCATTTATAAAACATTTCAACCAAATCAGTAAATAAAAATTAAGTGCCAAGTGATATATAGAAAAGCATCATCAGGACATTTTAATAAACAAGCATAAATCTCATTGCGTGTCATTTTCATACACTTTCTAAAAAAATTTAAAACTCAAAGGAGGCTGGTGAGGTAATTCGGATGACGTCATCCCTGCCATGAAAACTTGATCGTTTACATACGACATCAGTGTGCAGTACTAATGCAAACAAAAATAAAAATGAAGTTGCTGTTGTGAGGGGGGGGCACATTTTTCTGTAGAAGAATAATTGTTAGGGAAGTTTCCATTCTCCGGTTCTGCTTTCTTTTTGCTGCCCCCAGCTGATGAGGAGTACTAAGTGCATATACAGACGCTCCCCTACTTACGACCATTCGACTTAAGAAAAACGGTAGATACGATCATTTTTTATTTATTTTTTTCGAAAAATATCCGGACATTGCTGTAAATTAGATTTTGTATTCCGTGCACCTTTTTTCAGAGTAAAGGAAAGAACTGTAGTGCTTCTTTCCACCTTTACCGTCGAGTGGCACTGTGAGGTCACCCAGCATCCACCCCGAAGAAGAAAACCACTTCCTCTTCCCAGTTCGTGTGTAACCACTCTATACTGTATCTCCAGCGCGCTCAGAACGAAAGTGGAATAAGAAAGCTTGATGCGGTTGAGAAATTGGTCAGAATGCTTTTTTTCGCGGAGAGGGACATCTTGAAGCTCATCTTCCAAAAGTAAGTTACACTTAACTTTATCTTTATAGAGCATATTACTTTATGAAATGTGTATTTTCTTAGTATAAAACCATACAAGCGACTTATACCAGCCTGAAACATACTTATATAAACCTTAAACATACAAAATATAGCACTGAAGAAACTTACGAACAAATTCAACTTACGAACGATCGTCAGGAACCTCGTTCGTAAGTAGGGTAGCGTCTGTACTAAGGAGTCCTCTATGCACAAAGGTCTTTGTCCCTGCATTTCACACCTGTGGTGTACAAAGCAGTGGAGATCCCGAAAACACATCTACAATTTCAAACCAGTGCAGAAAGGAAATTCTGCAAAATGTCTACAAAGTCTATCTAGGCGTGTATATTCCACTAAGGAAGAGATATTTGAAAACAATTGGGGAGTCCGTCCTCATACTGCCGAGGCCTGACTAGTATCTACTCCTCTTTCTCCTTCCACCTCTCCTCCTCTTTCTCCATCTCCTCCTCCGCATATAACTGGAATGTGAACAGCACCCAATTGCGACTGTCCGTCGGGAAATTGGGAATTATTCGATGCGCTTGGCTCCTGTCCTTTGTTTTCTGCTGGGAAGAAAGAAAACGATGACACAAATAACGTTTCCACCAATACGCGGGAACTCCTATTAAAGGTATAAACACGAGGATAAGGTGTGTCAAAACTTCGGCCTGAGGGCTGTATCTGGACCGCTGATTTAAGAGTGCTCCCAATTTTTTTAAATTGTATATAATGCAATTAACAGTTATGTCATAATTGCTGAAAAAAACAGGGATTTCTGTGTGCTTGGCAAGATACAGGGAATAATAAAATGGACCTTTTAGTATGAGGCTTCTCCAAGTAAAAAATAAAAGTGAAATATAAAATAAAATGTATAAATTCCATCCATTATCTGCACCGCTTATCTTCATTAGGGTCACGGGTGTGCTTGGAAGTCAAACAACTTAATTAATTTAAAAAAAGATAAGAAAAAGTACATTAACTATCATAAAGACATGCATTTTTAAAATCAGTCAGTCAAGAAATTAGCATTTCTTTTACGTCACATTTGCCTCACGTAAAGGGAGAAGACATATTCGTCTGTCCTCTTGCTGCTACGGGTACCCAAAAACCTCAAAAAGGCTGGATGAAAAAAATGAGACGTAAAATGAAGCGCTTGGGTCTATTTGAGTCCTGTAGTTTGTATTCTTCCATGTGCTTTTCAAACTCGTTTTTGGTTGCATTACACTACGCAGCGACATCTGGTGGCCAAATAATACACAATGCCCCTCTAAATTTTTAAAATGCGGAACGAGAATTCATTTGTGCAGAAGATTTTCCGGGTACCTACCGGAATTGTTTTCCTGGCCTGGCGATGAGGCATCGTGTCCATTGGCTTGACTTTGGCCTCCCTCCGCCGGCATTTCACCATAACCTCCGCCATAAGCATCTTCATAGCCAGGATCGTACTGCTCCTCCTTGATGGCAACTCTCTTGGCGTCGTCTGCAGGGGCAGACAGCAAAATCAGTCACGCAGCTTTTTGCAACACGATTCGCTTACGCAGGGTTCCTACAACTTAGGCAAGGTAAGTTCAAGACTTTTTAATGCCTTTTGATATTGAATTTAAGACCAAGTCGATTTAAAAAAAAAAGGGAAAAAAAGACAATTTTTTCTTGCATTTAATACACCGTGCCTCATACACATTACTTGGCACAATTTTAAGCCATGGCGAAAAACATTGGTTGGACAGCCACTTCTCATGAAAGGTCCACTTTCCAGGCATGGCCCAAAGTAAACGTCTCTGTCCCAAGTTGCTACGTGTATCGTAAGGGAAATTATAGTTTGATTATAGTTTGTATGTGCCAATGTATGATTTTATCCTCAAAAGTACCTTAACAAAGCCCAAGATTATATCCAAGTACTGTCAGCAACAATTATATCCCCTTGGGTTCCGCTAACTATTAATCAAGATGGCCTTCACTTTAGTGCCGGGAGGTCTGCTCAAGAGCTTGCCTTCCTTGACTTTACAGTGACGCATTGTACCATTTGTGTTACAAAGTTTCACTTTCCTTACTGCTCATTTATCATGCTTGCACGTCATCTAGCGACCAGCATTATTCGCTTAATCTAAACATAGGATTTCTGTCTAAACCAATCAGATTTGTTTCTTGTATTCATGTGATCTTGCTTAAGCCAATCAGAGGTGTGGCTTTATGCCTGTGTTTTAAATAAATGAGTCTCTAGCCATTGGGGGCGCGTGATTGCTTCTGCCTTATTTTTAGAGTGATGAATTCAATGCCGTTTAAGACTTTTTAGGATCCATTGGAACCCGTTTCAGTTCAACGTACCTTTCGCCTGCTGCAAGTCGAAGGAGTAGTCTATCTCCTCGATCTCCCTGGGCCGGTAGGCACCCCGTAGCTGGTCCCGGAGTTCCCTGAGCTTAATGTAGAAGTGAACTTTATCCTGAGCGCGCGGGAACTGAGCGCAACGGGCGCTGGATGACGGCATCAGGTACAGAGCCTGGCAAAAGTGGAAACACAATTTAAAACCTTCCACTTCTGAATTATCCTGACCTATGGTTTCCAAACAAAAACTGACATCCATGATAAAACTGTTTCATACATTGCAGGGATCACCAACATGGTGCTAGCGGGAGCCAGAGGTGTGTTCAGGAGAGTGAGTGATTGCTATCGCGAGCTATCGCTAGCTTCTGAACGGCCAGTGATTATTGAGCGCTCGCGTGCCCGAGTAATCACGGGAGAAAGACCGCTTACTTTGATTTCCAACATGGCGTCGACAGTGCAGAAGATTGAGGATCTCGCCCTGACGAGTGCTGTTGGCTATGTAATATATCGTCTTACATTGCCTGGTAATGTTTGTGAACAATGCAAGACAGGTATGACCCTTCCACTGCGTTTAGGATAACCTTAACTGTGTCAATATGCGAACTGTCGCTCATATCAGCCAACTCGCTCAAAGCAAGCTGTAGAACGAAATCCATTGTACTGTCGTCGGCCATTTTGGATCAGTAAGGCAATCACAGTGAGCGATTACAACCGTTCAGCAGTGCGCGGCAAGCGATTAACAAGAGACTACATGTCTGATCACTCTCCTGAACACGCCTCAGGTACCTCTGAAAACGCCCGAGTAGCACACAAACCAGCGTTGAAAAACGCTGAGTGATGAGTCATTGTGACTTTCTCGGAATTTGATTCCGAACTAACATGAGAAATCATTGACATGAACAGTTTTCTTTAAACATATTATCCCTTTTTTTAATCACCCTAGAATGTATATATATAAATCACTCACTGCGCTTATACAAGGAAGATGTTTTAGTCGTTGAATGAGCCTCTTTTAACTATGCTTCTAATAATTGTAACCTGGTAATAATAATAATAATAATAATAATACATTGTAATTTGAAGCCCCTTTTACGAAGCCCAAGGTCGCTGTATATATGAGAAGAACACAACAATAAACAAAGAGTAAAACAAGCAAGTATTAAATAGCCAATAAAACACATTATAGCTAAAAGGGGCAGTGTGTGAGGCATATGGTCAAGAACAGGCAAATCTGAAGAGGTGAGATTCAAGTCCGGATTTGAAGGTGGACAGGGTCGCAGAATTCAGGAGAACAGTCGGAAATGAGTTCCAGAGCTTTGGGGCAGAGTGGCTGAAAGCTCTGCTCCCCATGGAGCTGAGGCAGGCAGGGGGAATAGTGAGATAGAGGGAGGAAGATGATCTGAGGATGGCGTTGCAATGTGAAGAAGGTCTGAGAGATAGGGACAAAAATGTATAACATCGCAACAACATACAGTAGTAATACCTTGGTAACCTGTTATTTTAGAAATACGTATCAAAATCGGAATCAGTAACAAAAAAAAGGTCTCAACTTCAAAAAAAATGTGGTAAATCCTAATATATTGTAATTCTATCCCGAACATGCACATATGAACGGTTTTATATAAACATTAGGGGAAAATATTTCCCTTTACACTGCATAAAAAACCTTGTTCTGCTATTTGTTTCTTTCATTTTGTGTCAGAACGCGCACAGACGGAGGACCCAGACCCAGACGCGTAACGTTTTCACACAAGCTTTATTTTACGGGAATGGGGCAGTCATGGGCGTGAACACAAACGCCAGGGAGGCGGCCATCGCTAGGCGGAAGAAGTGAGACGAGATCGAGGCCAGACCGAACAGGATCGATACAGGACACGGGGGTAGATACCAGATTGGACAGACGGGATCAATACCGGATACTGGACACGGGAGCAACATACCGAACAGGACGAGACAGGCGGGATCAATATCGGTTACTGGAGACTGGAGCAAGATACCAGGGCAGGAAGGGACAGACGAGATCAATATCGGATACTGGAGATTGGAGCAAGATACTGGACAGGAGGAGACAGACTGGATCAATACGGGATACTAGAGACGGGAGCAAGAGATCGGACAGGACGAGACAGGCGGGATCGATATCGGATACTGGAGACTGGAGCAAGATACCGCACAGGAGGAGACAGACGGGATCAATACCGGATACTGGAGACGGGAGCAAGATATGGGACAGGACGACACAGACGGGATCAATACCGGACAATGGAGTCCGATATCAAACAGGACGAGATAGATGGGATCGATACTGGACAGGATTCACGAGCAGGATACCGGACAGAGTCAAAACACAACTCTTGCAAGAGCAAAGGTTTGTTGACGGACTGACAAGGAGTGAATGATAGCATTGAGTTTAAATAGGAGGGAAGACAATCAGGCAACAAGCCGCAGCTGGCGCCAAACGGGAGGGGCCAAGTGAGGGCAATGGGCAACTGTGACATTTATTTATATAGCCCTTAATCACAAAAATGTCTCAAAGGAAAAATAATGTGTCCTTAAGTGTCAACTACTGTACTATTATTTTACGATTATTTTTCTGTGTTGAAAAAAATATATATCTTTAATACGGTTCTTTCTCTTGTAAAATCTTTTTTTAAACTTGGAAACCCTTTATCTAGACGAATAGAAAAAAATATATACAGGGATCTAAAGTAGCATTTTCATTGATAACAATGGTCACACCCTTCTATTTGTGGCAATACAAAATGAACTTATATATAAACAGAATTATTTTATAGAATGATGGTTTGTAAATAAAAAAATAAAAAAAAAGACTTGCAACTTTATTTATTCCATGACCAAAAATCTGGTCGCATTTGCGGGTAAATTGGTCACAGCCTCAAGCCCTGATACATGTGAAGATTAGAACCCCGCATGCATCGCAACAATGAAGAAGTTTGTGTTTACTCACCACCTCACAGTCGGGAATCTTGTGCGGCTGCAAACCAAATTCCAGCTTCTTTGGTTTTTTACCAAACATTTCTCGACAGAACATTTCATATATGCCTGGAAACAGGAAAGGAAATATTTTTTTTTCATGTAAAATACTGAAAGCTCAATGAAGGATGACAAACATTACATACAAGACTTAATTACATTTTCCGTTGAATACCGCGATAAGAGGTTTGTATTTCATCAGTTTCTCCACTAGAATTTTGCCCCCTTCGCGTAACTCTTTGCTGTCAAGAAAAAAAGAATGAGAACGTTTCCATACAAATTTTCAACCATGAATAATAAAGGGGTATTACTTACCTTGAGAGGTCTTTACTGCCTGGCGTTGCCCTGGCAACCATGTTGGTGAAGCCCATTTTGTACTTGCCAGGCAAAGTGGTGTCATGCATGTGGTTGAGCTGCTCTTCGGTGAACCCTGAAAGAAAGAGGCACTTCCCTAAAAGGGGAGGAGAAAAAAAAGTGATCAAAAGTTAAAAAGACATTATCCTTAGCCTCACGGTTTTCCCATGGAAGACTTGATAAGCCCGGTGGTCAGGCAAAGGGCAAATTGGGACATAATTCAACCAAAGTTAATGTTAATCAATGAGTTCAGAGGTGTGGGGAAGACAAGAAATGACCTAAGACGAAAAACGCCTTGTGGCCTACCAGACTTAGAACTGGAACTAGAAAAAGAGGAACCCAAAGACAGCATTCATGATCACACTTACAAAAATGATTTCCAGGACCAGGAAACCATCGTCCGATATAAGCAGCCATCAACCCTGGATTGATACCAATCTGCAAAGAGAATAAAAAGGTTTCCAAGAATACATGAGAAAAAACCTGCTAGGCTTTTAAAGCCTGTACAAAAAATGCCACTCACAATGACATAATCCAGATTGAAGTCTAGCAGGTCTGGCAGTGTCTTTTTCATCACTTCCTCTTCTGACATGCCCTTAAATCGATCAATTTTCCTCTTGACCTTTTTGACGGTCTCGTCAATCTCCTGCTTGCCATCAGGCGCCTGGCCTTCCTTGCCCTTCTTGGGCTTGGGGCCCGGTTTGCCTTTGGGTCCTTTGGGCTCCTTTGGAGGTTTGGGTTCCTTAGGGGGTTTGGGTTCCTTAGGGGGTTTGGGTTCCTTTGGGGGTTTGGGTTCCTTTGGGGGCTTGGGAGCTTTTGGAACCTTGGGAGGCTTTGGCGGCTTGGGTTCCTTGGGCTGAGCTGGTCGGCCTCGCTTTTTGGGGGGCGCTGCGTCAAACCATGAAAATACGATTATTTCAAGGTCATAATGGTTTACAAAGGGTTCATATCTACATAACGAAAACCTGGAATTCAAACAGGAGTGTGGAGACTGTGTAAATCCACTGTACGTTTTGTCAGGTTAGTGGGCTCCTCTTGTTCCATCATGGGCTGAGGGTTCACAAGATGGGGTATCGCTGCTATTGGTACCCCCGTGTGGGGCTCTGGATAGTGCGGTGGAGGGTTGTATGCTGAATATTGGGCTTGGAACTGTTGTGCCGATTGAATCCTATGGAATGAAATTAGGATTATAGAGGAATACAGTCAAAAGCATTTCCCTGATTGCTCCCAAAGGGGCAAAAAAATTTAAGTAATGTATATTGAACTTAAAATCAGAGAATGAACAAAGCAAATTAAATTAATGTAAAACAAAGTAAAAGTAGGACTGCATTGATATTATAATGTATCTGACCTATGTTGTGGAACTCACCACTGTTGCAGATATTCAGATGAGCCATGAGACAGTGATCCATTCTGATTATTGTCCATCTTGTGAGTGGGTGCTTTGACTTTATTGAATGATAAACCAACATGCTATGTGAGGGACAAAAAATGGAAATGGCAAATCCATGCAAAAAATGAATGATTAAGCATCACACAAAGCAAGGTGTCAAAATAAATACAACATGAATGAGAAGAAAGAAAATCTAACTGTCCGGCAATTAATTTGCATTAATATGAATCACTTGTTTGCATGAAGATTTTACCAAATTCATCATATTTATGAAAAGGGGGTGATTATAACTTATGAGTAAAATAAGACCTTGCAAGTTATTACTCTTTTTTTTCTGATGCACTTACAAGGTGGGTCATTCTACAGGTACAACCTGGTGAACATTGCCTAACTATCCTAATGTTCTTTACCATTTTTGTTCCCCTTTAAGTATAGTATTACATGTTTATACTGAAATGGCTCGTTGTAAGTAATGTGCGCTATTTTGGTACTAATGTCAATGAAGCCATTTCTATTCTATAGTGAATTAGACTGCATTCTTTTTTACCCAATATGAGTGAGGTATTATTAAAAATGTGATCAAGTTTTAAAATTTGCATTAATTATTTATTGGATTGATCATCCACTCCACGTGAGTAATTGTTAAACATAAATATTCCCTTTGTCCAAAGCTAACCATGCTAATACAGTACCCCATAATGTAAACATCACTATTCACTGGAAAAAAACACGCTACACATCAATCAAATGCTCGACTCCTTTAACAACATTTTCCTCTATTTTTATTAACTTTAAAAAATAGAAATTAGACATAATAATACAAGAGAGACGCATCTATCACACCACAATTACAGCTAACATTAGCAACTAGCTAGTAGCTAAGCTAACACGGATGAATGATGTTGTTCGTATGGGATGCAAAAATGGTACATTAGTTGCAAGTGTTAAGATGCACGAAACGTACCAGGTTAACGGTTGGTTTTATTCGGATTTACTACTTTTATATTCTCCCCATTTCCAATGCGTTTTATTCAGAACATTTAAAAAAAATCTTCTGGGGGTAACAAAAGAAGTGACAGCGCAGTCCTATTCAGTCAACTCTGACACCAGACGGTTACAATTCTGAAAAATAGGGGTATAAGAAATGACATATTAAAGGAAAATTCATGAATCACGATTTGTTGATCATTTAAACCGGGATAATTCGGATTTTCAAAAGTTTTATTTCCATATAAGCATTTTTGCTCTCATTTGAATTTTAAATAGAAACAAATCAATACAAAACTTAAACATAAACCCCTAATAAGGTATTGGTTTGAGCTGCTGGGCTTTTAAACGCGAGGGTGTTTTCTATTGGCTGGAAGTGCGTGTGTGCGTGCGTGTACATTGAACTCATACTGTTCCTGAAACCTGTTTTCATCTAATTTAAATATATGCTTTATACATGTATATGTAATTACATATTTTTACTTTTATATTCTAACACTACTGGTCCCCCCATAAGAATTTAAATGTGTAGCTCGTATCGTCTTTCTCCATGCGCATTTGAGTGTGACGTAATCATTATGCGACCTTGTGTTACCTTGCAGTGAAACTCGAAACGGTCATTATGGTATCCATAAAGCTTTCCCAGAACCAAAAATCCATTAAAAAATTGCAAATATTTTAGCTTTTTTTGGTAACTTTTGGTTTCCTCTGGCATGTTTTATCCTACTGTTTATTTATCTTTTTCTTTATCGGTATTTTGATTTGTTGTACACATTGCAAATACTATTTGTGCAACATTGTAGTCACATTTTTGTATGGAGAATTTTTGGTGTTTTTCAAATAAAACATTTACAATTATTAAAAAAAATATTAAAAAAAAAAGATGCTTCGACACAGGCAACTGATGACCCAAAATGGATGACTGACAGCAAAGAGCCGTGCGCATGCGTAATTTCAGTACTGTAAAATGTAGCTCAAATCAATTTTTGTGCCATGCTTTAATTTCCTTTTAATGAATATGTTCAACTATTGAGTTGTCAAATTGAATTATTAAAAAACAAAAACATTTTTAGTTCATTTAAAAAATATGTATGTACGGTATATATATGCATATTAAATATAGCATTAATACAGTGTTGCCAATCAAAACACCACTGGTATCAATAAGAGTCTATATTTTATGATTTTTTTTCTCTCTATGTACATTCCAGTGTTACACGAACAACACCTTTGCTGATTGGCTTAAGTGAGATCACATGAAAACAAGAAACAAATCTGATTGAGTCGCATACTTGATGTCTAAACCAATATATTTTAACAGTGAGACCGCTTGAAGCCGTTCTTAGCTAAATTAAAGAAGTGCCTCATTTAGATATTGTGAAATGTAGTTTTTTACTACTCCAAAACCAGTCTACATCATACCTGTCAACCTGTACGGTTTTGCCGTACAAAGTACGTTTTTTATGTATTTTAAGATGAGTACTACATACAAGGAAATCTGTAGGACAAACGCAAATTTGTCAATCGCATGCGTCTTCCGCCTGGGGATTTCCCATCATGCATCATTCTGAAAAATAAAAAAAATATGGTGTACGATTATTTTGTACCGAAAAATACGACAGTTTGTATGGGCATGGAGCCGTGGAGGTTGACAGGTATGATACATAAGAATCACCTTTTGACAGTCCGTAAACAACCAAAGCAGGAAATTGGTTTTCATTACGATTTTTAATAGAAATCGTGGTCAAATTACTTGTTTACACAGATGAGCACACATAAAATTCAATTATTCCAAAATACAGTACAAAAATAAGTAACTAAAGAAAAAAAGATGATACCAAATGCAATAAATAGTGGAAAAATATTACACCTAGTACAATACATCCACAGTGAGGGGTAGGCTCAATCAGTCGTGCACATTCCATTTTTAGTGCATTGCACTAGATTTCTGCAATAAGCTTTGAGATTCCTCTTGTGTGCTGATTGCAGTTAGTAGAAGATTCCCGGATTGTTTTGCCTCTCGTTCTCGAGCGGGCCGCTACAGCTTTCGTACTCGGGATCCATGCTCTCCTCTTTGATTGTGATCCTCTTTGCGTCATCTGCACACAAAAAAAAAATATCATGTACATTATTTTGTCGATATTCTCCTAAAAAAGAAAAAAAGGAAGTATCGTAAATTCCGGACTGCATGCCGCTACTTTTATTCTAGATTTTAAACACTGCAGCTTCCATATGATGCTGATTATTCCTTTTTTTTTGGTGCGGACCAGGCATATCCGACAGTTGAATTAAAACGAAGCATAGCGAGGGCACGTGCCAGGTGATGATGCAATCTAATTTCGGCTTAGTGCTCTGAATGTCAAAGTATAGAAATTCAATGAAGTGCGGGAGTAACTATGGCTAGGTTTGCACTGCAGGAAAGCCTGTTTTTATCTTTATTCGATCTGTTAAAGTCCGTCTGAACGGCACATATCCAGTTTTTTCAAACTAGACTTAGCCACTTTCATATGTAATTCTCAATCGGATATATAGGTAATCTTTTGGAATCCTCTGCTGTGGGAACAGTCGAGACGCGTTCATGCAACATGTTTGTCATTTATAGGCCACGGACTTCACTATTCTGCGTTCAACGAGGCGGGAGTGAGCAGAGAAATCAACAACCACGGCGGACGAAAACACAGAGAGTATTAGATGGAGGGGACAGTGAGGTTTTGGATCTTTTCAGAACCTGGCAGTTTTTAAAAATATTTCAAAAGAAAAAGCCAAACCCGGGCATAGACATTGCGTGTGACATCATGTGTCTTCATCTGCGCATGCGGGACACTTGTGGTATCACACAGGAGATCACATACAAGTTGCATTTAGTTGGAAATGTGAAAAATTTCGGATGTCACCAAAAAATGGGAATTGAGTATTAGCTCTGCAGTGTGAACCTAGCCTAAGACTCTTCAGTAGCCAGATGCCTCATCATCTAATTCAAGACGCGCATGGATGGATGAACGAGAGTCCCACTTTCTCTATGGAGTAAGTTTGCGATAATGGCAGAATCAGCGGGTAAATGTCTAGTACAGAAAAGTAGCAAATTATGCAGTTATAAAGACATTTGTTTGCGGACCGTGTCCTTGTCAAACTCAATAACTAGCGCAGTGGTTAATATGTATTAAATTTGCATTGACATTTACGCACGTGTGTGACAAAGATTCTCAAAACAAAACTCAGTCTACTGTACTGACTACAATACAGAGGCCAAATGGCTTTTGTGTATTAGTAGCAATACTTGGTCTCCTCTCAATCCTTTTGTCATATGAACAAGGGATGAGAGAGCTTAAGACTATGCAACTCGAAATAAAAACCATCAAATCAGGATTCTACATTTTAGTGTGTACAGTAAATTGAGTTTTGATTTGAGAATGCAGTATTAATAGTCTGTAGTTTGCAATAGTCTGTGGTCTGTGCAGCCCTTTGAGACTTCTTCTGATTAAGGGCTATACAAATAAACATGACTCGTAGTATAAGTTAATGCCCATTTAATTAGTATTGATTGCTGCGCTAGTGGATCAAAATTGACAGGACAATCTGCAAAATGTGCCTTAATCGCGGCACAATGTGTTACTTTTCTGTACTCGACATTTCCCCGCTGATTTTGAAAAAAGGTAAGATATGGACTTGAACACGTTCAGTTTTATGGCCGTTTCTTAAAATCTGGTGTGGCTTGTACAAAACAAAGTTAAGATTCTTCCTCAAATTTCAGTAGCTTTCAATTAAGTGCACTCTGTAGTCCGGAATTGACAGTAGTCCTGCAGTTGCTGTATGGAGCAACAGTTTACCTTTAGCTTGTTCCAGATCAAATGAGTAATCTGTCTCCAGCACCTCGCGGCTAGGCGCTATGCCCTTTATGTGGTCTCGTAGCTCCTTCAGTTTGATGTAGAAGTGCACTTTGTCTTGGGCACGGGGGAACTGAGCGCATCGTGGACTGGAGGAAGGCATCAAGTAGCACACCTAGACCCAAACGATGACATTTTGAGTTTTTTGGGTGAATTTGATTGGATGGATGATGGTATCATACCGTGCCGGTGTCTGGGATCTTGTAGGGCTGCAAGCCGAAGTCCAGGTTCTTGGCCTTCACGCCAAAAATTTCCTTGCAGAATATTTCATAAATACCTAGGAAAATATTGAGGTAATTCATATCAGAGACCTATGGCTTTTTCAAGACAGTATACAGTACACCCACGAGATAGGGTTTTGGTTTGAACAATTTTTATTGACACTTTCAACAGCAAATATATATACGTTCACAATTTCATTATGTCATATTCTAACAATATGAGATAGGGTGTCCCAAGATTACAATGTTTTAACATTAGGTTGTTGACGTGCCATACAACATCAATAAGAAATTATTTTGCGTGCCCTAAAATGTAACTTTTGGTGTTTGTGCCTATGACTGTGAAAGTTACATCCCTGAGATTCCTGTCTGTTATTAGTTGGCGTCATATAAGAAGCCAGTTTGTTTTTGGTTTGCGTCACAGCCTAGTGAAAATTACGATGGGCAATTAACTAAACTCCCTCCCATAATGCCTTTCAATTTTTAAATTGAGGCTTAAGACACACTTCTATTCCAAAGCATATGATTGATGCCCACCTCGTATTCTGTTTTGTCCTGTCTTTTTCTGAGGCCTGCCTGGCTGATACGAAGGAGAAGGATGATTTGGGATGGGTCAGCGGACCGGGGTCTGACCTGCAGCATGTCAACCCCTGCATTTACCAGCTGGCGTCGTCGTTGATGTCATGCTCTTTCCGGACATTTTCAACATCTTACCTAGTGTTTACTATTCTGTGTACAGTAATGCTAATTGTAATTCACCCTGTTCAATCCTGGAAGGGGGATTACCACATGTGAGGTCCTTTCTCAAGGTTTCTCTTTTCTCCTCACACTGAGGTTTTTGAGTTTTTCCTTGCCCGCATGCTGGTTTGCTGGTTTGCTAGTTTAAGATCAGGTAATTGTGTAATTTTGTAACTGTAATCCTGTGCAGTCCTTTGAGACATTTTTGTGATTAAGGGCTATATAAATAAATTTGACTTGACTTGACTTGACTTGACCTTTCTCTCTTTTCGTTCACTTCTTAATCTCATGTGCTTTGTACATGAATTGTGTTTCGGTGATACACTAATGTATTTTTTTGTACTGCATTAATTTACTACGGTTCTCAAGGCTGGCGTTGATGCTAAAGGGAGAAGCAAAACACGATGACCAAGGAAATTGAGCTTGCAGATCAAATAAATACAAAGAAGGCGCACGCATCGTTACCTTCACTAAGAATATGCCCGTAATTTATCGACGATCAATTAAAAATAAGGAGGCAATTAAATCAAATACATCTTCTAAGAGTATACTATACTTGCGAATGAAAGTTTTAAAATAAGTTTTCATTTTAATTCTTCATCTCCCCACGCTGCATCCACCCACTAACTCCATTATACCAGCTCAAGTCATGTCACAACAAAGGAGGGCAAAATTTCATTTTTATTTTACATCTAGATTTATTTTAGTCTAAAAAATATCATAAACATATTTTTTTTTCTTTAAGTAGTACTAAATGTAAATGTCAATTTGATTTTTTATCAGGATGACAGGCGTTTGGAACACCTTAGCTAGTTGTTATAAAAAAAAAAAAATTCCCCCACCATATGGCAAGTTCACTTTAAAACTCCCTTCTCAGAACAGTTTAATGTTGTATTCCAGGGCTCTGCTCTAGTGTATTTGAAAAATATGAATGAATAAAACCTTTATTTTGACAGAAAAAAATCTTTTTTGTCAATTAATGTACCTTTTCCGTTGAAAGCTGCAATAAGCGGCTTGTATTTTTGCAGCTTCTCCAGCAGTTGTCGCCCTCCTTCACGGATCTCCTTACTGGGAATAACATATGGAAGAATTAATTACTTACGTTAGAGGGGAGATCTTGGGCCCAAGCCCGAACCCTGTCCGAAATTCGGACTGGCTTAAATTGTCAATCATTTACGTTAGGCCAGCCAGGCTTCTCTCTCGCGTTTTCTTTTCCCCTGCTTGGAGGATCGGCTCAGCATGTACTTACTTTTACTTAAGTAATTATTTAGATGGACTGGTAGTTTGATAAGCATTGTCTCTAACTCCAAATCACTCAATCCAAAGAAATTGTCATCCTTGGGGAAAAAGACGCGTGGATTCCTCCTCTACCTCCCTCATGTCAGACGTCATTGCCGCATCTTGCCAATAGCTTACAAGCTTTACAAACTT
Source organism: Urocampus carinirostris (assembly GCF_059441175.1). NCBI lineage: Eukaryota > Metazoa > Chordata > Actinopteri > Syngnathiformes > Syngnathidae > Urocampus > Urocampus carinirostris. The sequence goes on from NC_142355.1 coordinate 30,090,643, forward strand.
TTTTTCTACGTCTAGGAAACACATTTCAATATTTGCAGCTTGTAATTTGCAGAATATGATTTTCGTTCGGTTCCAGTTTCCCCAGGTAAACTCCAAGCTGCGTCGTTCAGCCGAAAGGCACAGTTTGGCGCTAAGGTACGTACAGCTGGAGTAAAGCTTTGTGTTTACTTTGGTAGCAGATTAATGCTTCGGGTTCATTTCGGCTCGGTTAACGAATCAAGTGAATCCGTCGGATTTGGGCAGGTACGGGTTTGGATATGCGCAACTCGGGTTGGGCTGAATTTTTTAGTCTTGATTTTACCTTTATTATACATGCTTACGGTGCCATTTTTTTCTAAGAGCCATGATCACCTGGAAAGGTCTTTGCTCCCAGGCGTGGTCCTCTCAACCATGTTCGTAAATCCGATGCCATATTTCTCCGGCAGGCTCTCATCGTGCGTAAAGTTCAGCTGCTGCTCAGTAAAGCCAGACATGAACAAGCATTTCCCTGCAAACAAAGTCGAGATACAGTTCGGTCAGTCCGTTTTCTCACATTTTGGAAATCTGATAAAGGATTTATTGCCATTTCCTCATGCTGTTACTGTAGTCTCTGTTGCTGTAAAATGGGAATTTTATCTTCACAGGTTTAATGTTTGATATTTTATCCGTATTGATTTATATAGAATTCATTTAACCTACACTGCGCACTTTTTAGAAATGTGCATACAAGTCATTGTCAAATTATAAATACACACCGGTATATTTTTACTTTTTATGTGATCTTGGTCAACTATGCTATGAAAATAGAATTTTTGAAATGAAATGTCAACATACAAAAATGGTTGCCAGGGTTTGGGTAGTGGTGTCCTTTGTAGGCAGACATAAGTCCCGGGTTAATTCCAATCTGCAGAGAAATATGGAGAGGTTACCATGGAAACAGATCTACAATTCCTACAATCTTTACATAAAAGCCTGACGCCGCGTCTTCTTAGAATCATGCACCTTTCATGATGGAATTGTTTTCGATCTGCGCTCAATAACTCACGATCAAAATGTCAAGATTGTAGGTTATAACGTCAGGCAGCGTTTTGGCCATAACTTCAGCCACTGACATGCCGTTGAAGCGGTTCAGCGTCCTTTTGGCCTTCTTTGCAGCCGCCTCGATCGCATCTTCTTCTTCCTCTTTCGCCGTTACTCCTCCTTCGCGTTGATTCTTGGGCGGTCGGCCTCGCTTTTTCTTTACCGGAGTCACGGCTAAGAAAAAGAGGGTCGGAGGGATCATATTACAAAACTTTTAACAATACTAAAATACAAATATTTGGGTTGGGTAGGATCCAAGATGCCAAATGTTTGGTAGATTACAAGTGTTCTGAACAAAAGAAGTCCAATTATAATGTTGCATTTAAAGCTTTCAGTAAAAATGAGGAAAACAAAGATAGTAAAAACAGACAGCTAACCCACAGACAATCCCAAATATGATGAGCTTCTTTAAAGCACTTAACCTCAAAATGGTGCTTTTTGTTTTTGATAACACAAGCTTGCTCCCTATTGGCTGCAGTCAACTAGCTTTTAAATCAGTTGTGTTTATTAGTTGATAAAAGAAGTAAGGCATCCAAGACCACTATGACAAACTTGTTCCCGGTGTCCCGTTGTGGAACACCACATTAAAATGTATTTTTTAAAACGCATCTTAGCAGCACATTTAAGTGTACTGCGCTCAAGGCCAACAATAATAAATAAATATTCTAAATGTCTTGGCTACATTTTTCTTCGGTCACCTACATTAATTCTACCGTTTATTTATCATTAAACAAAAATGCACAAAGTTTTTCGCGATGTTAAGCAAAAAAAAAAAAAGACTTCTGAGCTTGCTCTGTAGCATTTGATCAAATTTAGTGCTTAAAAAGTGGGGTACGTGGTTTGAAGTGTCCGTAAGGGTTTTAAAATTAAATATTTACAATACCCAGCTAAGTTCAAAGAGCCCATCTGCTTTGCTCTTACTTATACTCTAGGTGGCCCCAGAGCGCATTACACAGGATGAAAAAAGGTGGGGGATATGAGGGACGGGCTTGTGGGTGCGTGCTTGTGGTTTTATTTCATTCTAGGATGAGACCGTTGAAAATGAGAAAATATTTTTTTGTATACAGTCCAAATGCCAACCCGAACCCCCTAAAAAGCACGTCTAAGCATTTCACATACTTGCACGCGCAACAAAAGGAGCTTGAAAGAGGCTGCAATGATGATTTTAGCCAGAAGATGGCATCGGCAAGTAGAATATTTTGAAGTTACGGACACTACGTTTAAAAAGGGAAATATTTGTTTTGGATTTATACTCTGTATTAGGAGATATGAAATGAAATGATCTGCATTTTATATAGCGCTTTTCAAGTCAATGACTTCCCAAAGCACTTTACAATGTGCTCCACATTTCCCAATAGCGTCCTTGCAGCCATGTAAGGCGCTAACCTGCTCATTGAGGGTATTAGGGGTTCAGTGTCTTACCCAAGGACACTTAGACATGTAACACGGACGAGCCGGGATTCGAACTGGGATCCCTTGATCCCAAGACGAGCGCTCTACTTACTGAGCTACTGCCGCCCCACGGGATACTTAAACTGAAATAAAATGTTTTATTTTTCACCTGACCTGGCCATCCCGACAAGTTCTAGAACCACATGTCAATACATTTTCCAACACCTGACCTAGAGGTTTTCTTGGTACATACTTAAATGGACATTGCGTATTATTTAGCACCCCTTAAAACCAAATCAACTGATTTTTTCCCACAATGTCTGTACCCGCTGAAAGGTTTTAGAACCCAAAGAGTCCACAAGTTTGCCCATCCCTGACCTTGCACTCTTAAATAACAAAAACAGTGTTTACCTTCAGGTTGAGTAGCGGGTTGAGATTGGTCGTGAACATTCAGTTCTTCCTGCTGTGTTGTATGTTGGTACTGATTTTGGTGTTGTGGCTGTATTGTATGCTCGTACTGCTGCTGCTGTTGCACTGTATATTGCTGTTCTTCGTGTAGATAAGCGGGATGCTGATCATGCTGCTGCTGTTGCTGCTGTTGTTGCTCTTGTTGGTAGATTGGCTCCTGGTAGTGGTAATAATTCTGATAAAACTGCTCCTGGTAGAGCGGCTGCTCCCCGTGCACCGACAGTTCGGTCATGACGGGCTCGTCTTTGGGGCCCTCGCCATAGTAGTTGTGTTGGGACGTCACGTGTTGTGCTTCTGGATGCTGCTGACTCGATTGGTACCTTGGAATGAAAGGAACCGAGTAAATCACCAGAAGTAGAGTGAGGATTGTGACGATACCATTGCATAAGGATGTAGAACTTAGTGGTTCATTGATTATGTAAAGAATACTGGACTGTCTCAGAAAATGTAATTATTGGGATGACGTTATTCATTTTCTGTATGCAATTTAAAAAATGCCATACATTCTTTATTAGCTCAGGAGGTAGAGCGCTCGTTCGATTCCTGGCTACTCCGTGTTATATGTGGAAGTGTCCTTGGGCAAGACACTGAACCCCTAATGCCCCCAATAATCAGGTAGGCCCCTTGCATGGCTGACCGCCTATTGGTGTGTGAGTGTGTGTGTGTGAATGGGTAAGTGTGAAGCACATTGTAAAGCGCTTTGGGAGGTCTTCATTGACTTAAATGCAGACCATTTACCATTTATTGTTTTAATATTTCTTATAATGGCTAACACCATACTACTATACCATACCTGTCAACCTCCACCATGCCCGTACAAACTGCCGTATTTTCCCGTACAAAATAATCGTACATTATATCTTTGCTTTTCTGAATGATGCATGATGGGAAATCCCCAGGCGGCAGACGCACGCGATTGACAAATTTGCGTTTTTTCCGTACAGATTTCCTTGTATGTCGTACTCGTCTTAAGATGGATAAAAAACGTACTTTGTACGGCAAAACCGTACAGGTTGACGGGTATGCTATACTTTTTCACAATATACTACTATTTGAAGATGTGATATTTGGGTTTTTGCCATAATCATAAATATTAAAACAATATAAGACCTCAGTTGATTTGTAATGAAACCAGAATGTACGTTTTTGATTGCATTGCAGAAAATAGAGAGCTTTATCGCAATGTTCGAATTTTCTGAGACGGTCCTCGGCACAGTAAACCCTCGCTATAACACAGTTCACTTTTCATGGTCTCCCTACTTCACTGATTTGCATTGTGCCTCGTGTTCTGGATTCTGATTGACTAAACCAGAAGTGTAAAAGTCCAAAGGTGGAAGGCACAAATAATAAAAAATTAAGCTATTAGCCGAGGGCCAAACTGATAGAATTTTAAACATTGTCAAGACGCATATAGTGTAGTGAACCTAATTTAACCTACTGAAAAACTAACAGATATATTCCAATATAATCAGATAAATCCCGCAATATAAGCTTTCATTTTCATCAGGCACAAAAGATATAAAAATCCCAATGACAAAAAGATTAAATAAAATAAGCTGCTATTATTCAGGTGCCATCAGTAGCTTATATTCTATACGACAACAAAAGCAGACTGTAATAATTACTAAAAAGAAAAAAAATATAGCAATTTCCTATCATTAAGTGCAAGGAGAACGTAAAGTGAAAACTAATACACGAGTCCTGCTCTATGAGACAATAACGGATCAAGATAATGTAAAGAACCGGAAAAAAACGTTCTCGGGGCCCATATGTTGCTCTTGACTTAGATATAAAAGGCCTAAACAGTCTCTCCCCTTGTAATCTTTTGACTGGACAGTACTTAATGGTAAAAAGAAACTTTATGCAGTGCTCAACAAATGCATGGGCCTGTTAAAAGGGTTTGTTCTACAGTTTTATTAGATAACAGTTTATTTAATTTGGTATAGTCATAATATAAATAATGTTTCTGTTGTACAGATTCTGTCTATCATGGGTTCTTTTTAGACTGCAGGTTCCTTGCGATAAAGGAGGGTTCACTGTACTCCAAAAGTTGGGAAAAAAATTGAGGTTTGACGGCAAAAATAAGGATGAACCTCGAATGCATTGGACCTTTTACATTTAACGTCATTTGATCCGGATTGAACTATTCAAATGCACTGTCCAAAATGTTAAATAGAACTTTTCACACAACTATTTCTAGAATCAGGTTCATCCTTAAATTGCATGAAAACGTGTAACAGCCAACATGCAAAACTAAAAAGAAAAATACGCACACATACATTGATCATTTCATCCTTTTAATACGGTTTTTTTCTCACGAGATTTGCATCACACTAAATTACATTCACAAAAATGATCATTAAAGAAAGGAAAAAAAGGGACAAGCGAGCTTGATGGTTGCATTCCCACTTCCAGCGATAACTCACCACTGCTGGAAATAATCCGTGGGGACCGTCAAGGGTGTAAACTCGTTTTCCTCCATATTAACTGTCGATTTACTTGACAAAAAACAACATTCATTGGCTTGCAATTGTAATCATCGTGAGAACAACAAAGCTGCACGGAAGAGAACGCAATGCAACGCTGCGATCAAAAACATCGATTGATAATGTCACTCGGCGCGCTGCGTTCATTTTAAATATATAAAGTGCAGGATAGAACGATGAGATAAGAGACGAATTGGACATACCTGTCATACATTTTTAAGGCTTCCGATTTGGAGACGAGGGGGCAGGGAAGCGATTCCAAAACAAAGAGCATTTAAACTTTGCGAAACGTTCGCCTAGCGCCACCTAACGACCGGAAGGCGAACGATGGCATTCTTCTTTTTCTTCTTTTTGTTGCTATAGATTACATTACCGCTTCTAGCGGACATAACAGACATGTGTTGGATTTTTTTCGATTTTTTTTTAAAGCAAAACGAATGTGGTTTCAGGAGATCTTTCCATCCATCCGTTATCTGCACCGTTTGTCCTCAGTAGGGTCGCAGGGGTGCTGGAGCCAATCTTAAGGCAGTGGGCAGAGGACACCCTGAACTGGTTGCCAGGACACACAGAGACAGACAACTCACTCGCTCATTCACACCTAGGGACAATTCAGACCGGCCAATTAACCTGAATGCGGGAGGAAACCGGAGTGTCCAGAGTAAACCCACGCAAGCACAGGGAGAACATGCAAACTCCACACACAAAGGTTAGATCCCATGACCTGAGAACTGTGCCACGGACGCGCTCACCACTCAGCCGCCATGCTGCCCTTCAAGAGAACTAACGTGTATGTAAATATCAGAGTAAACACAGTTTAAAACAATTATTAAGGGGAAAGTGTGTATTATTTGGCGCCTCCTGGTGGTAGACCTCTTCATTTGGAAAAAAAAACAAACAATATTGATTGAAATAATGAGCAAAAAATATATGAACTATCACGTAAACATGTAGTTAAAAAAATACTTAGCAGTGGAGAAAATCGCATTTATTTGACTCCAAATGATCTTCACCTAGACTCTAGGTCCTAGAGGGAGCCAAAGCTACCCTTAACACCTGTCTTTTTTTTTTTTTGCACATAATTTTAATTGTGTCTTTTTTAACACACACACACACACACACACACACACACACACACACACACACACACACACACACACACACACACACACACACACACACACACACACACACACACACACACACACAAATAGAAATAAATCAGTAAGTAGTAAAAATGTTCCAATGTAGGATAGTTTTAGCTCATTTAAAGTATTATTTTTGTTACTTTTCATCTTTCACTTTTTTACATTTACTTGTTCCCCGCACCCCCTATTTTGTCTTCTTCTCTGCTTTTTCCCCCTATTCTGTGGCTTTTTTCTCTTGTCATGTTTTCATAATTTTCTTTCGTTCCCCCATTTTTCCTCTTTTATTTTTATTTGCTTTTTTTGTCCATGTTTTTTCACCTTTTCCCTTATTATTTCCTTTCCTTTTCTCTTTTTCCGTTCTTCGCGAAAGGCTCGGCAAACAAGTGAGGGATAATAATGTTGTGTACTGGTCATTTTGAACCTCCGTAGTTTGTATACTTCCTTGGGTATTTAGCACTTGTTTTCGGTTTCACAACTCCGTACAAAGATGTTTAGTGGTCAAATATTACAAACTGTACCTTTAAAAATATTGTGTGGAGTTTGCATGGGGCCCCACCACGTGATAGTGAGGATGACAAAAGTAAGGATAACACTCGTTCTAAAAAATAGCGTTTATTTAAATCTTATAAACTAATGTAATTTTATTAAAAGTTGAAATTCAAACAAACATAAAAACCATCAAATCAACACTTCAACAACAGTAAGTCATGTTTTGCATAAGGCACTCAATATGAAATGACTAGTCATTTTTTTTTATCTTATTAACCAGAGTAAAATAAATAAATAAAACTCTGATAAATAATAAAAAACACCTAATTACGTATTACAATACTGTAAGTATTTTTGTGTTATCCATAAATTTAAACAGAGTGGAACCTCTTACTGCACAACAGCGCCTGTGACATAATTTCCCCAGCGAAGAAGAATATGACCAAAGATCATCAAAGTAAGCATACCACTCAATATAAAACGATCAGTCTATTTTAATCTTTTTAAGTAAGGTAAAACATCGAATTGTTGAAACTAAAATAAATACAATAACAAGTAAAGTAAGTATAACACACTAGTTGCAAGTGCATGATTTATAACATCACAGCGGAGTAATACCTCTTACCACACACTGTATTTTACTCACCGAAGAAGAATCCAAAAGAGATCGCAAAAGTAGGCGTACTACTTGGTATAAAAACAAGTTGGCAATTTGAATCTTCTGAACAAAAAAATAAATAAATAAATCATTAATACTTAATCCAAGATAATAACTATATTAAGTACTAGATTACCGTAAGTATTTACATGGAAATTTCACGTTTATTAAATTCAAGCAGAGTGAATCCTCCTGCACCTCACTTTAAGGTTGTACTAGTTAACATGAGTACTTGTCCGAAATGACCGAGGCATGTTCAAATGTTTCATAAAAACGCGTTAACGCGCGTTGCAGTGGATTAATCTCGAAAGGTACGTATGCAAAAGATAAAATCGCGGGGTGCTCTTGGCTCCTCTTTCCCAATAAGGGCTCTTTATCCACATAGCTTGACATAGCAATGTGCAGTATTGACATCTATGGGAAATTTCATTTTTTGTGTATGTTTTTCTCAGTTTGCAAGGTGATCCACGCTGAAGGGGGGAAATGCCTGCTGGAGTATCTTGGTCTCGTTACCTGAGGTTGTACGCATCCTGTATATTCTCCATGTTTGCTGGGGCACAGGTGGTCCATCAGTATTACTTACCTGATTTGGTGAGATATGTTAATTTAAAAGAAAATCAAATATTTGAATTGCACAACGTCCCCCGGAAAATTTGCAGTTTACTTTTCTTTTAGAGTATACCAGACGTCCCTCCTAAGCCTGGCGAACTTCGGACAGAACTCCGCGGCTTTAAAATCAGAGAAGAAGCCCTACAGCAGCGGATGGAGGGAAACCCCAAGTTGGAATAATGTAAAATATAATGGAAATAGTATAATGTACAGCAGTGGTTCTCAACCTTCTTCAATATTGTAAAATATAACGCAGATAATATTCCATACCTGTCAACCTGTAGTTTTGCCGTACAAAGTACGTTTATTAGGCGTTTTAAGACGTGTACGACGTACGAGAAAATCTGTACGGAAAAACGCAAATTTGTCAATTATGGGTACCATCTGGTAGATAGATAGATAGATAGATACTTTATTCATCCCCGTAGGGAAATTCACACTTCCAGCAGTCTACCCTGTTGTTTATTAACAGATGAACATGACCCTAGGGGTGCTTGTAGCAAAGTGGATGACGTCACGCCAGTCCAAAATTTCGACATCCCTGCGGCAGATGGAAAACTTTTCTTTGTGAAAATCCAGGGATACACCACCTCGTGTTAGCAAGTCCGCCTCCTCTCCGATTCTCCCCGGTTTTCGTGTCTCTGTTTAGCGGCGTTGAAGCCGGACTGCTCCGGGTAGCTCCTGGTGGCTACACGTTAGCGTCCGGAATGCCGACTATCACGAAACGGCAAATCAATCAAGTCAAACGAGTTTGCCGCGCAAGCCTCTATCTCGGTATCGTTTTTTTTTTCGTTGCAAACGAAGCGAGCGGTTTGATGTAGTGAAAGGAAGTCCGTCTCTTTTTAGAGAACCGGCTTTTTCGGCTCAACTCATTAAAGAGAGCCGGCTCTCAAACGGCTTCCTTGCTTTGATGCATACGAATTATCTCATCTCATCTCATTAGCTGCACCGCTTATCCTCAGTAGGGTCGCGGGGTTGCTGGAGCCCATCCCAGCAATCATCGGGCAGTGGACAGGGGACATCCTGAACTGGTTGCCAGCCAATTGCAGGGCACACAGTGACAGAAAACTCTCTCGCTCACTCACACCTAGGGACAATTTGGACCGGCCAATCCACCTGAAATGCATGTCTTTGGAATGTGGGAGGAAACCGGAGTGCCCGGAAGAAACCCACGCAAGCACGGGGAGAACATACAAACTCCGCACAGGTAGTCCGGTAGCTGGAATTGAACCCACACAGGAGGTTCCCGAGACTTTAGAACAGTGCCGCACATGCGCTAACCACTGCGCCGCCGTGCTGCCCGCATACGAATTATTATGTTGTATAAAGAAGTTAAGAAAAAAAGGAAGCATAAAAGGAGAAAATGAAAACACACAGGTTTGTGGGTATCCCTTTAATCAGTATATTACCAACAACAATTTAACATTATGCAGAAAAAGGAATTCATAATTTGAATAAGAAAATGTATTATTCTAGTTAATTATATTTGCATGTATTTTTTTCCTTCTACAGTGAACGTCCAAGCTACTTAATTTTTTGAACTTTTTTTATAATAAACCTCATTCATGTCAAGCAACTCAGGATCTCACAACAAAATGTTAATTAACAATATATGTGATATAACAAAACACATGTACAATATAACATGTTAAACTACATAAATAAACATGTTTGAAAAAAAAATGGTGTAAGGTTATTTTGTATTTTGTAAGGGAAAATATGACAGTTTGTAAGGACATGGAGGTTGACAGGTATGATATTCTGTACAGCAATGGTTCTTAACCTTCTTTTTCAGGATTGCCCTCCTTACAACGAGGACACTATTGTACTATTTCTGCATTTCTTTTTCTGTACAAACAAGCCGGATTGCAAAAAACACTGGAAATAATATCTGCTTGCAAAAGTTGTGTAAAAAAAAAAAAAAAGGTCAATGTAATTATAAATGGATTAGAGTGTGTGAAAATATCTGGACAACAATTGTTTTGACAGTTGAACTTTGTTTAGAGTTGTATGGCACTTTTAAGTGTCAGCCTTTTTATAAATAAAAATTTTAAAGGTTCACAATAGTTTTGCATATCTTTCTCCAGGGTTCCGCAGATCTTTAAAGTCTTTAAAGGCAGTGAATTTGATCTTTTAAGATAAAAACCGTAATCAGCATTACAATGTCTTAAGTCAGATTTGTTCCATGTATTCATGTGATCTTGCTTAAGCCAGTCAAAGGTGTTGTTTAATGCCTGTAATTTCAATAAATGAGTCCGTAGCCGGCAGCACGGCGGCGCAGTGGTTAGTGCATGTGCGGCACAGTCTATGTCATGGGAACCTCCTGCGTGGGTTCATATCCAGCTCCAGACTTCCTGTGCGGAGTTTGCATGTTCTCCCTGTGCTTGCGTGGGTTTCCTCCGGGCACTCCGGTTTTCTCCCACATTCCAAAAACATGCATTTCAGGTGAATTGGCCGGTCCAAATTGTCCCTAGGTGTGAGTGAGCGAGAGTTTTCTGTCACTGTGTGCCCTGCAATTGGCTGGCAACCAGTTCAGGGTGTCCCCTGTCCACTGCCCGATGATTGCTGGGATGGGCTCCAGCACCCCCGCGACCCTACTGAGGATAAGCGGTGCAGCTGATGAGATGAGATGAGATGAGTCCGTAGCCATTGGATGGGTGTGATTCTTCTCTGAGCGTTTCTTGGAAGCAGATCTCAGGTGGGACACACTTCTGATGGAAAGCCTATCAAAAACCTAATCCCCGAATCAGAGTGTTTTTTTTCCTTTATCCTAGTACAATCTCGAGTTTTAACTATGACTGTAAACACAAAGATTGAGTAATAGTTCTCAATTGTCCACATCCAGGGAGTACTAATTTTTTTTCCCCAAGCATGGTTTTTTATGATACCCCAATCAGAATTGGTCATGAATATAGCAGTGTAATGTTTTTTTTTAATCACTGAACTAAAAAAATAATTTTTCATGCATCATTATAAAACAGTTTCATGAATGTAGTAGAAAAGTTATTTGGAATTAGTAATCATCTGCCAGTTTTGACTGAGGATCCACGAAGTACTGTACACATCCTTTTTAATTTATTGTTTCGTTTGTTTCAAATTTTTTTGGGGGGTCGACTACGTCTTAAATTTGACTTAAAAGGCATTTAAAAAGTCTTGAATTTAACTTGCCTCAAGCTGTAGGAACCTTGTTCTCACTTAGGGATTGAAATAGATTGCAAAATACATGATGACAAAGAAGATTATCAGTGAGTACATTTATGTTAAGTCAAGTCAAGACGTATTATTTTTTTATATCTCTTAATCACAAGGAGTTTCAAAGGGAAAACCACAATGACCCAGCTATTTTTAGAATTTTTTTGGTTTGAACAATGTTATTGACACTAATAACAGAAAACAATCTTGACAATCTCAACAGCAATCAAGCACACCCACAATATTATATTTCATGGGCACCTCAACTGCACCATGTTGGAGACCACTACTCCAGAGAAATCCAGATATTTCAGGTGTCCCATTTAGTACAAAAATGTGTGTTTCATCACTTAATATTGGCCTTGTAACAAAGACCTTTTAGTGGTGAGGCAACCCCGTATCCTAGCAACCAATATCAACAACAAGAATGGACGACAGCATGGCGACCGAGAGGGAGAAGGAAGCTTCTGCTTACCTGGAAAAACACAAAATTTTCGACCTCATGAAAAACCTCACCAGCATGCTCTTCTTTTATAGACCTGGTTAGTATTTCGATGTTCCGGCCAGCATCTGTTTTCTTTTTCTTTTTGTGTAGGCGTTTTTGACTTGATTTCAGCACTTGTGAGTTAGCTAAACTAGCTAGGTGAAATGCGTGTGTGTGTGTATATATATATATATATATATATATATATATATATATATATATATAATGCATTGTGATTTGTGGATCCCTCTTAAAGTGGACATGCACCTACTATATATATTTCAGACCCCTCCATGATTTCTAAGTGGGAAAAATAGCAGGGAGTTTAAATTTTACATACTTATTTTATTCACTGTATATATATATATATATATATATATATATATATAAAATATATTCCACAGTTTACTATTTTGGTGAATTTCATGGACAATTCAACTAACTAAATCACTATAAGCGATATGTATACCACACATTTAACTGTTTTATTTATATTAGTACCAATTTCTGTTTGTTATGTCCAAATTTTAAGGAAACCTCTTATTTTAGTCGAAGCCTTTTGATCAATCAATGGATTTTTTACATGCAGGCAATAATCTGATTGGAAAATAAATATTGCCAGTATTCCGATGCTGTAAAACCATGCAAATGCACAAAAAAATCCGATTATGGTCCTAGTCCAACCGCGAGTACTGTATTCTGGTTACCATGGTTGTGATTAGTCTATTAATTTTCCGAATAATCGTGCGTGTACAATGCCGGAGTGACTAATTGGGAAATAACGTGAGTTTTCCCTAAAGGCCCGATTATGTCATGTATCCGTTATTTGCACTGTCTAACCTTACCCCTGCATTCAGCGAGTCAGCTTTTTGTCCACATTCAGGGCAACTTATAAGGTGGGTTTTACGATTTGGGGGAATTTCCCCCTCCCATATTTTAAGTTTGTTTGGCCCACGATCACTCTTCTCTGTCAAGGTAAAATTAATGCAGAACATGATATGATATGAGGGCAGCACGGCGGCGCAGTGGTTAGCGCTTGTGCGGCACAGTTCATGTCATGGGAACCTGTCGTGGGTTCAAATCCAGCTCCAGACTTTCTGTGCGGAGTTTGTATGTTCTCCCCGTGCTTGCGTGGGTTTCCTCCGGGCACTCCGGTTTCCTCCCACATTCCAAAAACATGCATTTCAGGTGAATTGGCCGGTCCAAATTGTCCCTAGGTGTGAATGAGCGAATGAGTTGTCTGTCCCTGTGTGCCCTGCGATTGGCTGGCAACCAGTTCAGGGTGTCCCCCTGCCCACTGCCCGAAGATGGCTGGGATGGGCTCCCCCAGCCCCCCCACGACCCTAATGCTCCAGCAGCTCCCGTGTTATTTTCGATTGTTCTCAGTTATTTTTGATTGTTCTCAGCTTAGGGATGCTGCTGGAAAAGTGAATTTCCCTTCGGGGATGAATAAAGTATCTATCTATCTATCTATCTATCTATCTAATGAGGATAAGCGGTACGGCTAATGAGATGATATGATATGAATGATATGAGTCAGGTACAATAGCCAAGAAGAGATCTGCAGGTTCGAGAGCGTTCTCCATTCGGGCCCCGGTGCTGTGGAATGCTCTTCCCCCTGAGATTCGATCTGCAACCTCAGTGGAAATGTTTAAATCTAAGCCTAAAACACACTTCTATTCAATAGCATATGAATAACTTATATTATATTGACAATATCTGTGTATTATTTGCCCTTATGTAGGTTTTAGATCAGGTGATGGTGTGATAATAGTCTGTGATTTGCAATAATCTGTGGTCTGTGCAGCCCTTTTAGACTCTTTGTGATTAAGGGCTATACAAATAAACATGACATGACTTGAGGGCAGAAAGGTCTTAGAGCTGAAAAAGCCAGGAAAAGAAATAGAAACGTGTTAAAAGAAGGACTGTTATTGTTTGTTTCACTCATCTTGCACTTTTTGCCTGTCATCTGTGTCTCCTTGTGTGTGTTGTGCTACATGTTTGCAGAATTTATTAATTCTCTTTTTTTCGAGAAGCGGCTTTTTTCGGCTTGGCTCGCTAAAAAGAACTGGCTCATCCGGCTCACAAAAGCCTCTTAAGATTGTTTTTGTTACTTTTATCCATATATTAAAATTTATAATCTAACATTATGCACAGCATTACTTTTGGGGGGGCGAATAAAGCACCAAAACAAAAAAAAATAAAAACCAATGGAAAGCAGAAACAACAGGAGAAAAAAAATAAAAATAAATGCAAACAGAGAAAAAGATGAAACACTAATAAAGGAATACAAAAAATAATTAAAAGGCTAGAAAATTCAAAAGAATACAAGGAAAATGAGAAAAGAATGCCTGCTTATGTGCAGGTGCAGTTTCCCTTATCTGTGATATTTGTATGCTACAAAGCATTGTGGGACTTGTAGTCTGTAGACAAATGATACATGCAAACTACAGTTTAATCTCTAAAAAAAGACTTCTGTATTGATGGGTTTCTCCAGGACATTTCCTTTTATTTTTTAACCTGCATGGCGAAAATGCCCCGGATGCATCTATCCTATATATTGTGGATGCCGCATTTATATTCTTCTATATATAGTGTAAGTCTATGCTTCTGGCAATCCATGTACGTGCATACCTTGTAAACACACCGGAGTTAGCAATGGAGCCCACTTTCAGGAACCAAGCACAGTACTTTGTTGAATTTGCTCACTGACATATGATAAATTATCTCATATGCGGTCCCTTCTCAAGGTTTCTTCATTTTTCTCATGCTGAGGTTTTTGAGTTTTTCCTTGCCCTCATGTAGGTTTTAGATCAGGGGGTGGTGTCATAATAGTTTGCAATAGTCTGGGATTTGTGCAGCCCTTTGTGACTACTTAAAATTAAGAGCTATACAGATAAACATGACACAACGTCTATTAGTGTAATGACCCTCTCCTTTTGCTTTTCTAATCAGAATACTTGCAAACGCAAGGCATAGGGGGTATATGTTTGTAAACAATTCATTGAAGTTTTTCAAAAAATCTGACTTTGGATCCAAGTAGGACTGTTTTCTGCATGTAAATCGTTGCCTATGTCATTGTCTTTTCAGCTGTTTTGTTTCTCAACTCAATTTATCCATTTTATTGAATTCAGATGACCCCAAAGAGTTTCTCATCGAGAAACTCAAACAACTCAAACAAGCTCGTGATAGTGGTGAAAAAGCACCTAGTCTGTTGAGCCATTCCAATCTAGATGCAGTTTTTGGAATCGTGGACCCAGCCAATGAAAGACATGTCACTTTTGCACAATATAAACAGGGTGAGTACGGTATTCCCAATCACAGGATTATTTTTGTTCTTTGTGTTAATGCTCTTCTATTTGTCCACAGCTCTAATCTCATTGGGCATGAAAGACATCAACGAATGTCCCGATGGTGTGAACGATGACAAAATATCTTATGATACTTTCATAACAGAAGGGTAAAAGAATTGATCATTTATTAAAAGTCAGTGTTTCAACTATTTAACATTGATCAATATTATGTTTTTGTTACAGGATGCTAAGCTTGGAGAAAAGCTCTGCGACGTACAAGAAACCTTGACCTCGATAATTTGAAAACAGACTTATTTTTTAACATATGGTATTGCTGTGTAAATCAAATATTTTTATCTTTTTAATCATTTGGCTTTTGATTAAGCATTAAAGTCAGTTTTGCTTGATGTGTTTGACAATTTAGCGACAATTAATATATCTACTTTTTCTCAAGGTTAAAACTTGAGATTGTATAAGGATGAAGAAAAGATGAGTCGGAGATTTAGATTTTTGATAGCCCTTCCATCAGAGGCGCGTGCTTCCGAAATTAGCTCAGGAAGGAATAACGCTCCCCCTATGGATAGACTCATTTATTGGAAAACACAAGAATGAAACAACACATCTGATTCGCTTAAACGAGGTTACATGAATACAAGAAAATAATCTGGTTTAGACAGAAAACATATCTTTAAAAAAAGTGAATAATGCCGGTCACTAGATGGCGTGCGAGCATAATAAATGAGCAGTAAGGAACAGAAAAGAAACAAATGTAGGGAGAACTATTGAGCAGGCCTCCCGGCACTTCCCAGCACCAAAGCGAATGCCGTTTTGATTAATATTTAGCGGGCCCTAAGAGGACACAATTGTAAGCTCTCCCCGGACTTTTCACCACCAAAATGAAGGCCATCTTGATGAATAGTCAGCAGGCCCCAAGAGGATACAATTGCTGCAAGAATACAAACACCACCAAACACAATCTTTGGCGTCGTTAAGGTACTTTTGAGGACAACAGCACCCAAAAGCCCATCCAAACTATAATCAGACTACAATATTCCTTATATTATTGTCTTTTTTTTTTGTTTAACCTAGTTTTATTACTTGCGCACAATCTTTGGACTGAACAAAAGTGTCTTACAGTTATTACTATTTCAATGAAATCAAATTTAGCTATGTTTCGGGATGTGCGATACAATATTTTATCAAACAAATTCTGACGGTCAACTATTGAATAATCATCATTACCTATACATGTATATAATAGTAGTATTAATAACTTTTCCTTTCCTCTGTAAAAAAATGTCTTACACTTTTAAACAATCATTTTAAATCCCAATATAATATTTTCTTTAACGTTCCATTTAGTTAAAGGAGCTGTACACCATTTTGAACCTGTTTACGCTCTGCCGCCTTCTGCCTTAAAGTCATGATTGCGCCTCAGTTCTCAACCGCATTCATGATGCGTGTGCGAGTACGTGCATTTCTTAAACGTACTTGAATAAAGTTTTTTAATCTTTTTGGGGGTTTGTGTTTGCGTTTGTACTCGACTAAAAGCAGGCCTTTTCTTACGTCCACCCTTTTCCACCCTTTTCATACTCCACTGTCAAATAAAAACTAAAAAAACTGCGGGGACGAGTATGACGTCACTCTCTGGCACTCCGTCCGGCCCTCATTCATCGAACCGAATGTGTTCCGTCTTGAACAGCTCTGATAAAAGTAAGATAGAAGAAGATAAATAAAGCATAAGGGCTGTTTGAACTCATTGGCATTGTTAACACATACTTAATAGAGAAAATATTCCAACTTTTTAAGGACACCTCACATGACGCACCCTACCTTTAATATGCATGTATTCCAGTTTGTGGTACCTAATTGTTAAATGTTGATAACAGACGTACATACCTAAAAAAGCTTGGTATCAGCACTGATACTGTTACTCTGGTGTTGATACTGATTCCTAGTTACTTTTCAGACATTTGTTTTACAGCATTATGGATATCTATGTTCATTTTTACAGCCTGTATACATAATTGAATTATAAAAAGATCATTTAGCTTTGATCAGATTTTAAAATCTATTAGGTGACACTTTGTATTATGTAAATGTTAACAAAGTTTACATTAATATTTAGTATATTTACAGATTTAGTTTTTTGTATTTCCAGGTTTTTGTCTCTGTTATATTCAAAGTAAAATGTACTATTAAAGTCTGAACACATACAGTAACTTAAATAAAAATATACTGTTCAACTTTGCTCAATTGTAAATAAAATAAAATAAAATTAGAAAGGAAGTCCCTTTAAGGGACATATTGTAGTCTTATTTACAGGGATAGTGTTTATATAAACCCTAACTTTATTCAATTAAACAAACCAATAAACCGATAAATAATATTTAAATAATAAGCAAAAATACATACACACATGTAATTTTCAAATATACTCATAGCTTGAGACATGTATTTTTTACACATAACATGAACCCCACCTTAAGGGCCCTGGCATAATTGTCCACCATCTTGCTGCTACGGGTACCCAAAAACCTCTAAAAAGCAACGCAAAAAAATGAAGTAAAATGGTACATATTGTGCTTTTTAGCACTTGTTTTCGGTTGCACCTACACTGTCCCTTTAAATTTGTATCAAATATATCGTTTGTATTTATATTTGTACTTGTATTCATAGTTTATTTGTAGGATCTTTTGTTGTGGTCATTTTAGGATTTTAAATACATGTTTTTGTAGGTCATATCAACATTCATTTTGTTTAGCACTTTTCAGACAACGGATTGAAATTCAAAGTGCTGTATCAAACAAAACATTTTCCTCAACCCAAATAAATTTACAGTAAAAAATACAGTTTTTTCTTTCAATATTTACGTTATGAAATAATGTGTTGCAGTTTATTTGATTTAATAATTCAATATATTCGCGTTTCTGTACAAAAGTTGACTACGTCACAGTGGGCGCGACCAAAATCCGGAAGTAATATGGCCGCCCCCTTGCAAGAAGCTCTTTTTCCCGTCTCTGTGTAGTCTTCCGTATTTCTTCGTTCTTTCTCTTCTCAAGTGTTAACTTTTTTCACCAAATCGCTGTTGTGTGGAATTAGGCATGGGCACCGTCCACGCTAGGGTAAGCAAAAGCGGTTAAATCGGCGTGTGACCTCTCGGCGTCTAAGTCTGCAAAGGAGAAATGAAAGGGGAGGCCCTCGGTGACAGACTATGGGCACGACTCGTGCTGATAATAACAAACAAAATATGCTTATTCTCTCATCAATAATCATTAATTGTAATAGTTGCCTTTTCTGAATTAATTTTACAAGGCTTACTTTTGATCAGTGGCTCACAGATATCAGCTTGTCGTCTCTGGAAGATTATTTTCTGCCTTTCTGCCATTTCGGGATTCTCACGCTTTATGAAAATATGTGTACAACAGAATTGGATTTGCCTTTATTATCATTAATACGTTGTGTACATTGTTCACAACGCGAGTAGACGTGGCACTTCAAAATAAATAAACATGCAGTAAAAGATTTAAGAGAAAGACAAGTATCATCAATAAGAATAATAGGATAGATATGCAACACTTACAATGTCGTGCTTGTAGAATGGTTGCAAGCTGTAAGTACTTCGGAAAATAATGCAATGACAGTTAGCTGCAACCACGGGCGCAACCAGCTCATCTATGGGGGTGCTAAAGCACCTCCAAATTCAACCCTAGCACCTCCTAAAATTATAGCATTTTTCAAACTCTAGCACTTTCGCCTAACATGCGAAAGTTCCCCGGTTCAAGATCGGGTGGAATGTCTTCCAGACTAGGTAGAGAGCAGCCGATGATTTTCTGGGCTGTGTTGATTACTCTGTTAGGTTTTCCTAGCCTACCACACCTGGATATCATGTATCGAAATAATATTTAATAATAATTGCAATATTAACACCTAGCTCTTGTTTTGGATGTCTGGATTAAATTGGGGGATTTGAGACGGTAAAATACTTTATCTGCAAAAACAGCGTTAATCCAAAGTTGCAGCAGCTGCTTCCCTGCGACCTTGCTACCTAAGCTGATGGATGGATTGAGGTATAAATAACAATCTTGTACTATCAGGAGGAACTTTTGTAAGATGACGACTGCTTTTGCTTATTTTACTATATCTTTTTTAAGTTATTACTTTACCATAAATATTTATAAGAAACTTCTTAATGAACCCATTCATACAAAAATGCCCATTTTAAGTAATATTTTTCTTATTTTAATAGAACATTTTACAAGATCAATGATCTTAATGAGCAGTAAATCTTGCTCTTTTCAAGGCTAGTCTCTTTTTATCCCATTTAAAATTTTCAACCCGTTTCCACTAAAAGAAAAAAAAACCTTAAAGAGTGTCTATCAATCCATTATCTGCACCAATTGTCCTCAGGGGTTCTGGAGCCCAGCCCAGCTATCTTCTTGCAGCGGGCAGGGGACACCCTGAACTGGCTGCCATTCCGCCGCAGGGCACACAGGGACAATTTGGACCGGCCAATTAATTTGAATATGGAAGGAAACCGGAGTTCCCGGAGGAAACCCATGCAGACATGGGGAGAACATGCAAACTCTGTACAGGAAGGCTGGTACCTGGATACGAACCCATGACCTAAGAACTGTGCCACGGACGCACTAACCACTCATCCGTCGGGTTGGCCCCTTAAAGAATGTATAATTACTAAAATAAGACAATTAAAACACCACTTCATCAAAATAACAAAATTAAGACTTAAAAGAAGCAAAATGATCTTTCACAACAGAAAATGTTATGATATTTTTAGGTATGTTTGTAAATATAGTAAAATGATAAAAGTAAAGGTAATTATTTGATTATTTTACCGCTTTTCTTCACAATAGATTTTTACAAAAATTGTATCCCACCGGCATATATTTTTTCTCATTTTAAGAATTGTGTTATTAGCTAGGAGTGTAATTGTGTGCGAAATTACTTCACGAGGGGTATTTTAATAAAAACAACAAAAAAGAGTGTCCAGTTAATTTTAAAGATAAAATAAAAATAAACTGTTACTGAAATAACCTACAGGTACTTAGGCACAGAGCTTCTATTTTTATTGACTAAAAATTGTCATTTTAATCAGTGTGTCTCAGTTAAATTATTATCTTTGTGTAACATTGTATTGCAGAGCCTGGACCCTCTGCCCATGCAGGGTCCCGAGCTGGGAGTTCAAGCTGACGACATCGAACCCCCTGATATCGAGCATGAGGCGAAACAGGAAATTCTTGAAAACAAGGATGTAGGTTACATTTATTCACAGAACACACATCCTTTCCAAACACACATGTGATGATTCTTCCCCTCTTTTTTTTTCTTTGATATCCAAAGGTTGTGGTGCAACGGGTGCACATAGACGGCCTCGGGAGGACAAAGGAGGACCTGCTTTCTTATGAAATTGCTGACGTCTTCCGCGCCAGGAATTTAATCGATGTATGTACTGTAAATAAGAAAGGGATCTCCAGCCACGTCAGTGCCTGGCTCCTCAATGCTTTTTTTGTGTCGTATCAGGTGATGAAAAGATCTCATGAAGCAAGACAAAAACTGCTTCGTCTCGGAATCTTCCGGAAAGTCGAAGTTGTTATTGACACCTCCAGAGGTACATAAATCATAAATTAGATATATTATATAATATATTATGTTCATATATGTAATATACATTATGAGAAATCTGGCATTTGCATTGTAATGTGTTCTTTTTTCCTTTTGTTCTTCAAATTTTATATATATATATATATGTATGTGTATGCATGTATGTATATATGTATATATATGGGGGATTTACCCAAAAAAGTAGAACTAGTTGCATTAATCTTCACCCTAAGAATTTGTTTAGTATAGCATTATGCACTGCAAAACTTAGTCATTCCCTCCGAAGGAAATGGTTGGATATGAAAGAAGGCTTTATTGACTCGGCTCAAGTGGGTTAGAAGGAGATATTTTTTTTAGACAAAATGATGCCTTAGCCAGCGAATGACGATCTCTCAAAAAAGTAGAACGCCTTGGTCAAAACTTTCTCAGGAACTTCACAATGCTAATAACACTAGCCCCTTTGTATGGTACTGTGTCCCCTTGAGTAATAAAATGTATTATTCTCTACCCTGGAGTAGGACAACGCTACACTTCTCAGTGGGATGGTCTGCTACCTAGCAGCTCTGCCACATGTTTTCTCTTTGCTTCAAACATCCCATTTGGAATTAAGCTGTCAAGTAGGAAAGCATACCTCAGTTAGAATATTTTGTAATATGTGCATCAATGTTTGTAGAAAAAAAGAGCAGCAGATAGGATGCATATAGGGTTTTCGTCTTTAAAGGCCATGTTTTGCTTTTCTCGTCGCCATCATGTGAAAAACATGTCAAACCCTTTTAGTTTGCCTTTTTCCTTTTCTGTTTTTGAATTAATCCCATGTTTACAATGCACATACATATTGACCATACAACATGGTTTTAACATTACCTTTAAAATTTTACCAGTTGTGCTTGATTTAAAATGATTTTCAATGTCTATTTTTAATTTGTATAAAAAAAAAAAAAAAATATATATATATATATATATATATATATATATATATATATATATATATATATATATATATATATATATATATATATATATATCCAATAAAGAAAATAAGTATGTGAACACCCTGCTATTTTGCTATTTCTCCCACTTAGAAATCATGGAGGGGTCTGAGATTTTCATTGTAGGTGCATATCCACTATGAGATGGATAAACTAAAAAGAAAAATCCAGAAATCAAAATGCATGATTTTTTTTTTACAGTTTATTTGTGTCATATAGCTGCAAATAAGTATTTGAACACCTAAGTAAATGAATGTTAATATTTGGTACAGTAGCCTTTTTTTTTGCTATTACATAGGTCAAACGTTTCCTGTAGTCTTTCACCAGGTTTGCACACACTTCAGGAGGGATCTTGGCCCACTCCTCTGCAAAGATATTCTCTTGATCAGTCAGGTCTCTGGGCTGTCGCTGAGAAACACGGAGTTTTGGCTCCCTCCAAAGATTTTTGATTTGGTTCAGGTCTTGAAACTGGCTAGGCCACTCCTTGGTTTTTCCTGGCTGTGTGCTATATAGCGAATGCATAGCGCTGATTTCTGATAGGATTATATGTCTAATTATATATATATATATATATATATATATATATATATATATTATTAGTTTGAAAAACACTCAATCCAATTAAACTTAGTTTCCGAAACACTAGTAAAGCTACTTTTTATTATGGCTTTACTTGAATTATTTATCAGTTTACGCCGTTTAAGGTGACGATGCTCTTCCCAATGGTCTCGATGTGACATTCGAGGTCATCGAACTAAGACGTTTGACCGGGAGCTACAACACTATGGTTGGAAACAATGAAGGAAGCATGGTGAGTCCAATATACAGTTTCCATTTTGTCGCGAAGAAATAACCATACTATAATATTTTGTGACAGGTGCTGGGAATGAAGTTGCCCAATGTGTTTGGCCGGGCAGAGAAGCTCACATTTCAATTTTCATACGGCACAAAAGAAACTTCCTACGGCCTTTCATTTTTCAAACCTCAAGTGGGGAACTTTGAACGCAAGTAAGGATCATCAGAAATGTAAGAATTTTTGGTGTTTTTGCCTTCAATTTTTTTTTTTAGATTTTGTACGCACACAGGTAAAGTTCTTTACTTCTTGTATAACATAGCGGACCCTAGTGGTCACTCAATTAAATAAAACACAATTGATTATGATAAAAATAATTTTCTTGTTAAGAGACATAGGGTAAGAAATTGGTATTTATATTACACAACTCAAGATTCACTTTAAAGAAACTGACTTGTTAGGCTGACAGGAGGCCGAATGACCCTTTTGTGAAGGTGGCATGCCCTGCTGGTGTTTTTTTTAGCACTTAAAGGGATTAGAAAAGACCCATTTTTTTCAATTAGGCACAGAACGTGGAGTGTTACTCCCGACAATCATTCAGATATGTTTCAAATATTCAACCAACATGGATCTCGAAAAAATTGTTTTCAAAGTAGAGTTTGACCTTATATCCTCTTGAGTTGTTACGTCAGCGAAAACTCAAAATAATGATCTGACCTGTTGAAAAACAGATGCCGATTGTAGTAATCATCGAATGCATCACGCTCAATTTCACTTGGAGTATTTGCAACTTTTCTTAATGTGTCGCTGGCGGAATTTTGGCTGTTTTTTTCCAAATTGCGCGCTTTGATCATCTCAAGCTGTGTGGCGTGGGTTTAGCTGCCATCTTTTACGGTGTGAGTTCCTTTTTCTGCCATCGCCTCCTTTTAGGTATTTGATATGACGTTTCCTTTTGTGTTTTTCGCTGCGTGTCTCGTATATATTTTTCAGATAGATCCCCGTTAGCGCGCAGGCTCTAAAAGTCTTTCAGCTTTGTTTGGTCTAGGTTAACCCCGTTAGCAGTCGGCTAACTGGCTTGCCTGCAGTGCTCATTGTTTTCTCTCCTGGCTGAGTCAGTGTTTGTTGGCGTGGTAGATTGTTTTTTATTGTTGCCCTGCGGTTATCCTGGCTGCTTACTGCATGTTTTTGATCAGCCATCCTCTCTTCTTTATTGATGATTCGTTTCGATTAGTTCTCTATAACATCTGGGTAGCCTGCCGTGATCATTTAGTCTATTTTCAGCTGGGTTCGTGTTCATTACCTGAGTAGGTTTTTTTGTTGTTGTCGGCTCCCTGTTATCCTGTTTGCCTACTGCTTTATATTACATTGTCTTAACGATATTTTTTTTTGTGGTTTGGTTTATTTTTTTGTTTAAATTCTTACAAATCTTAACTGTCGTAAAAGATAAAACACTGTGGTTCTGGAAGTAACTTTGAATCTGTTTTTCTTCTGTCCAGCCTTACACTCAATGCCTACAAAGTAACCGGTCAATTTCCATGGAGCTCACTGAGGGAGACGGATCGAGGCGTCTCAGCCGAGCTGAACGTAAGTGACGTTTACATGATCTCCTTCTTTGGGGAGAGAATTTCACTGTATGCCCTTTCTCCATTCTCAGTTCCCTGTATGGAAGACCAACCAAACCCTCAAGTGGGAAGGTGTGTGGAGAGATTTGGGATGTCTGGCGCGCACCGCCTCCTTTGCCGTCCGGGAAGAGAGTGGACATTCCCTCAAGTCATCACTCGCGGTACTTTTTGTCTTTGAATTTGGGTTTCAACATTGTAATTTTCTCTCTAAAAGTCCAGCACTTATAAAATAAAACACTGATAATTCAAATAATAATCAAAAACACAACTCATAACACGAGGTCTCGAAATTTGTTATGACATCAGACAACTTGAGATACCCTTTGTTTACATGTTTGGCCGACATCCTACTACTCTGGGAGCCAGAATGACCAATTCGCAATGTTAGCTTGTCCTGGTGGTGCTTTTAGAACAGCCACTTACCTACCATAGCCCTTAATGTAATGGTTGTAGAGGCTTGAGACTCTGGCATCTTTGAAACTTTTTACCACTGTTTCCTTCTCTAGCCACTTATGTTAGCAAGTTGGCTGCAAGTTGTGGCTCACCCTGAGCTGCTATTATCTTTGTTAACTAGTCCATGTATATAGAGATTGTTTTGTCTATTATTGTAATTTGCCTGCAGCAGCTGCCCATGCAAAAAAAACATCACTGAGTTCTATGAATCAGGTACCTAGCGCTTGAGAAATTCCAATTTGTCCTTGCAATGTTTTTACTCTCCTTATTGTAGCTTCTCTCGCTAGCTGCTAATGTTAGCCTCTTACACCAGCTCCTAAACACTCCAGCTTTTTGTTATCTGCTAAAGTGGGTCACTTGCACAAGCTAGGACCAACTCCAGCTATTAGCTCTTTCCAGCTGCTTTACCTGTATCCAACTCAGTTGATCTTTCATTGTTGCGTGTGGGATTTAACACCAGCTTTAACGTCCTGTTGCTGGCTTACAAATTATGCAAGGTTGTATCCTTGGAGATTCCATCATGTGTCTTCTTCAAATGTAAAACTTCGGATCCGTTCTAAGCTACGAAGAACTCTAACTGGTGAATTATTACACATTGTCAATTTAGTATTAAATGTGTGGTTCAAGACAAGAAGGTGTTTTGTTAAAGGTTGTCGAATAAAGCGGTCTCCAAGTGTGTAAAGAAAACCTGTGAGAATACTTGTTTACGTTCAAAATGTTTAAAAGTAATAATTAAATCAGGACAGAAAATATGAAATCTGTACACAACTAACGAGACCCTGATGGTTGTGTTTTTCCCCAAACATAGCACGCTATGGTCATTGACACCAGAAACTCCTCCATCCTGCCCAGGAAAGGTGGCCTCCTGAAAATCCACCAGGTTTTTCATCAATAATTCATCCACTCGAATTTGTAGATGAATTCCCAACTCATTCTTTTACGTGTTTTGTTGTGCAGGAGCTTGCCGGCTACACGGGAGGAGATGCCAGTTTCCTCAAGGAGGACTTTGAAATCCAGCTCAATAAAAGCCTCTTTTGGGACTCGGTGAGGTTCATATAATCAAATATCATACAGTTTTTATTGGAATTTTCTTCTTTATATCTTTTTTTTTTTTTAACAGGTTCTGTCTGCATCCTTTTGGGGTGGTTTGCTGCTGCCTATTGGTGACAAGCCAACATGCATAGCAGACAGGTACTTTGCATCTTTTCTTTGAATTTTAAGTGGGACAAAAGTCCCTAAAAATGTCTTCTCTCCAGGTTCTATTTGGGCGGGCCCACCAGTATTCGTGGTTTCAGTATGTACAGCATGGGCCCGCAGAGTGAAGGTGAGATTGTTGGCACCCTTTTCCCTATATGCTCTTTTTATATTTTAATGGTTTTTGCTCGGGTAATGTACTGGTATGACAGGCGATTACCTAGGAGGTGAAGCCTACTGGGCAGGAGGCCTTCATCTCTACACCCCGCTGCCCTTCCGGCCAGGCAGGGGTGGCTTCGGTGACCTTTTCCGAACTCATTTCTTCCTCAACGCCGGGAACCTTTGTAACCTCAACTATGGTGAGTTTGCTGAGCTTATAAATGTTCTTTTTAACCTTTGTTTTACAACTTAAAATGTTGTTATTTTAAATATTTGGTTGTTTGGTTGGATGCCCTTACCACTTGGATCATAGGGGCACCGTTTCCTGTGTGTCTTGGGCGAGTAGAGCCTGGTGGCGCCCATTCCTCTCCAGGCCAACATATGTTCCCAACCGGTCTCAAACAATTTTTGATATTTACACCTTTGACAATGTTAATTGGATAAAACAAGACCATTGTGATGTGGAAACTCCTCACATTGCTCCTTTGTTACACTCAGGACATTAATTAGACAAAAAAACAAATGCTATTTCCGTTATTTTAGTGGGAAGATTTGTTTGGCTACTATGATCTTGACCATGATGATGTATTACATGGTTAAGTCAAGTCATGTTTATTTGTGACGCCCTTAATCACAAGGAGTCTGAAAGGGCTGCACAGACCACTGATTATTGCAAACCACAGACTATTATTACACCATCGCCTGATCTAAAACTCGATAACCCCAACATGAGTAAAATGAAGAAACCTTGAGAAGGGACCCGCTTGAGGTAATCCCCCTTCTAGGATGAACAGGCTGCAACGGATGTTGTTGGAAATTCATTCTAAAAGATATGAGGGAGCATGACCTTGCATGATTTTGTATAATACCAACAGAACCTTAAAATCACATCTTAAGCTAACAGGGAGCCAATGCAGGTTAGCTTAAATCAGGGTAATGTGATCATACTTTATTGTCTTTGTTAAAGGCCTCGCTGAAAGCAAAATGCACTGCAAAAAAATAAACTATTAAACCATTTGCTGAATATTTAGCATATTTTGCCAATATTTTTTCCTTATTTTAGGGTGTTTTAGCTCGTTTTATTATCTAGATGGGAGCAAATAAGAAAAAAATGTCCTATCTAGATGGGAGTTTTTATCTAATATTCTAGGACAAGCACATTTTTTTCACATTTCTTATTTTCATTTCAGGCATGTATAAAACAAACATCTCTAACAAACCGCTTGAAATATGTGATAATTGATTAAAGGCTTATGGGTGACCCTGTCCCCTAATTAACTTAGAAAGCGGATTCCATGAACCATTTAATATCATTACGAAGTCATATTTTCTTCTTACATTATTATTACATGAAGTCTCAAGTCTTCCAAGGGCTGGTTTTATCCGGTGCACGTCATCTTTTCTTATAAACATGTTAAAATAATAGAAAAAAAAATTATATCACGAAATGAGTGAACTTCACCGAACAAGCTTGATAAATTTCTCTTAAAAGTATTTTTAGGGTTGATTTCTCCTTTTTTATATGTTCTGATAAAAATAATCCTCAAAGGAGGAAGATTTTACTTAAAATGAGCAGTATTTTCTGCCAATTGGGTCACTTTTTATTTAGTTTTTTTGCAGTGTGGAGTTGTAATACTGATAACGCAATACAATCTAATACTATTTGTTTTTCTTAGGAGAGGGCCCTCAAGCGCACTTGAAGAAACTGGCAGAGTGTATTCGCTGGTCATACGGACTTGGCATTGTGTTGCGTTTGGGGAACATTGCTAGACTGGAGCTGAACTACTGCATTCCCATGGGAGTTCAGAGTGGAGACAGGTAAAGATGTGCTTGGCCTAAAAATTTAATTTTTGATGTCAGGCCACATTCAGGTCCAGTAATCATCACTATTTTTATATAGAATAACCAAATGAACAATATTAGGGAATCTATTCCTTGTAACACAATCTTCGAAATGCTATCTTGCAGGATATGTGATGGGGTCCAGTTTGGAGCAGGAATACGCTTCCTCTGAAGCCTCAAGTCTGCTTTTTACCATAACGACATAGCCACGTCGCTGAAATGGAAGACTGCTTGTAGTACATGTATGTTTGCAACGAATCACTTCAAAGATAAAAAACGTTTGCACTACGTTCAGTTTGTCGTGTATTTATTGATTAATTACTTGCGCACACAGTCAGTTCATTTCATGAAGAAGTAGACTTTTGATGTTCATAGCCTCATTGGCAGCACGGCAGCGCAGTGGTAAGCGCCTGTGGCACAGTTCTGAGGTCGTGAGATCGAACCTTCCTGTGTGGAGTTTGCATGTTCCCCCCGTGCTTGCCTAGGTTTCCTCTGGGGACTTTGGTTTCCTCCCTTGTTCCAAAAATATGCATGTCAGGTTTATTGGGCGGTCCAAATTGTCCCTAGGTATGAATGAGCGAGCTGTCTCTGTGTGCCCTGCGACTGGCTGGCAACCACTTCAGGGTGTCCCCTGCCCACTGCCCAAAGATAGCTGCGATGGTCTCCAGCACCCTCGTGACCCTACTGAGGATAAGCCGTGCAGATGATGGATGGATGCATATCCTCGTTTTTTTAAACAGCTAGGTTGTGATAGACTATCATAGACCTTTAAATTGTCAGCACACGTAAGTTATTTTTTAATATACAAGGGTCATTGGTTATCCTGAGGGTTGGAAATCCCATTTCCTTGACAGGGGAAAAATATGTGAGCCGTGACATTCACCTAAAGTAACTGCTGTTTGGAAAGGTCTCAATTTAATACTAAAAATGGACGAATGAAGAACACTCTCGAACCTGCGGATCTCTTCTTGGCTCTTGGGATCACTAGTAGACCAGCATTTTCAGAGCGAAGGCTCCGGACTGGAACATAGGGGGAAATTATATCTGAAAGATATGAGGGAGCAAGTCCATGCATGATTTTGTATACTACCAACAGAACCTTAAAATCACCTCATAGGCTAACAAAGTGTTTGAAATTTTCCTTAAGACAATTTACCCTTCCAGATTGCATGTTCTAGAGAGATTTAAAAATATATATCAATGTTACATGTACACTTTCTTCTGCTACCTTGAAACTGTAACACAATTTTTTTTACCATTGTCGCTTGAAGAAAATCTGGTCTGAAATTTGTAATTTTTTGCTGATAAGATTGACAAAAGGTTTGAATTATTTTCGAGGGATATTGTGTTTGGAGTATTTGACCCAGAGAAATTTAAATCAAAGCCAAAAGAAACCTCTATTGGGAAACATTTTAGCTAAATTTCACATTCATGAGTGCAAATTCACAGGTAGAACATTTTTTGTCAGTCTTCAATGTGTAATAAAACAAAACATTTGGTCAATCAAGTCCCCATCAACTAAAGGCCATCCTTGGGCAAGACACTGAACCTCTAATGCCCCCGACAGGCATGCATGGCTGACGCTGCTATCGGTTTGTGAGTAGGTGTGTGTGTGAATGGGTAAGTGTGAAGCACACTGTAAAGCACTTTGTGAGGTCTTTAGTGACTTAAAAAGCGCTATATAAATGCAGACTGTTTACCATTAAAACCAATATTTGTTTAAAAAATGGTATTTTATATAACCAGTGTTTCCTGCGTTTTATTTATCGCTATCTGTATTAGTTTCGTTGCAATGCAATTTGAATAGAAGTGTGTTTGGCGTTTTTTTTTCAATAAAGATTTCAATAAAGACAATAAAAAAGAGCACCACTGCGCGGCAAAAGTGGCTCGTAAATAGTCACGTGTGCGCCAAACAAGCTTGTGATTCGTGAAAAACGCGCACGCGCCTCTTCATCACTTCCGTAGCTCATTAGCTTAGCCTCCTCGTCTCTATAACGTTGCTACTGCCCCGGAATCGAAGACGATTATAGTGCGTTTCGTTATTCTCACTTCTTAAAATTCAACTTCCAAATTCTCTACGTCGTGGTAATTCTACACCGAATTGGTGTAATTAGGGCTACAACCTCGATAAAAAAACATTAAAAAGAGCGATTTTGTTAAGGGGGTGCAGCGGTTTCCTATTTGAGCTGAGCGCCAGGCATATCGGACGCACGCTGATGGCGGTCACTATCGAGGATCTCTATCGATGCTACGGGATCCTTGCTGATGCCAAGGACGACATCGGCCAAGTAAGAAATATAGAAGGACAAAAAAATAAAAACGGTTTTATTCACAAAACTGCTAAATATCAATTATAGGGGCAATTTCCCGGCTACTAGTTTACGTAATCCTATGTTGTGAGTTGCGGTGGCTAAGCTAGCTATAAGCTTTAGAGTTCACAGCGCTACCGTGCAAGTTTAATTTTGCAACACGATCTTATAGTTTATTTTTTCCCCCATGAAGTCTGAGTTTGCCGTTAGTTTTATCTTTACATGTTTATCCTTACTTGAAATAATTCTAATGGAAAGCATATGATCGGAAATGTTCAGTACGACATTTTTAGTACAAAACTTGAGGAATAATCGAAACTGATACTAGGTATTCATATATGTAGTGTAGAAAAAAATGGCATTGTCTCTTGCAAAAAGTAGCTGATGTTTCAAAGGAATGCATTCAAATCCCAATAGAATATTTTCTTAAGCGTTACATTTACATCACATGCACATTTTGATGGTAATTTATTATTCGACAATATTTTGGTTTTCGTTTTTAAGCGTCCACTACAAAACATCGTTGTGAATCGCATTACTGAGGCTTGGTTCCTGTTTATCAAAACGAGTATAAATAACATCTGATTTCAATATTTGTCCATCTGTATCAATTATAATAAAATGACTCGTATATGTTTATATTATAACAGTTAAGTGTTTCACATTACCACTATAAAAACGTACACCAAATCTTCTTACCTGAATTTAAAAAAATGAGTATTCATAATTTGTTTTCGTGTCTCAATTAAAAAATATATATGTTGCTGCTAATGTTATTGCACTACTTTCTTGCAGCAATGTTCTTATGCACTGAGGCCAGTCCCCCAAGCAGTACCCTGTAAATATTTACCTCGTTAAATTTACATTAATCTTATTTTCCTTTCTTTTTTTTTTTTTTTAAATATATATTTTGTTACATGTTAATCCTGGAGTTCCACGTCTAATTTTGTAAACAATCACGGTTAACGGATCCCTTAACCGCAAGGGTCGCCAGGCACCAATGAGGACACAACTCTGGACATTCTCCTCTGTTGACGGTTCCTGGCCTGTTTTTGGGTCCTGGCATCAGTTTGCACCTGGCCGCTGCTTAATGTTGTCAGCCCAGTTCTTTTTCGGTCTTCCTCTTCTCCTGCCCCCTTGGACTGTGCCCTGTAGAATTATCTTGGTCAGTCCTGATGATCTTGTGACGTGACCATACTACTGAAGTTTCCGTCCGCGCACAGTTGACAACAGTTCTTCATAGGGTCCAATGTGCCCACAGTTTCGGTTGTCACACGGGCTAACTAGCTGATGCCTAGAAGTTGCCTGTAGCATCGCATCTCCAAGGCCTGGATTTTCTTATGCAGTTTTAAAGTGGGAGTCTTGTGTCTTGCAAGCGTGGATGAAGATGGAATTAACCAGTGCTTGCATGAGTCTCATCTTTGATTTCACTGCTGTTCCCGTTTCTTGAGATGGGTTTGAGTCTGCCAAGTGTGGCTGTGGTTTGAACTATCCTGGCCATAATTTCTCATTCAGACTCTTTTTCTGATGGGATAGCTTCAAGATATTTGAATTTGATGACTGGTTCTAACTCTCTGTGATTGATGATGATGTTTGTGGTGATACCTTGGGGACTTTGGTCATTAGTTTTACCTATTTATTAATGACAGAGAATTATTTTATTATAATTCTGTAATAGAAAGGTGTGTAATGTACAGAGGCTATCATTTCCTCTGAAATAAAATTACTGTTTTCTTTCTCTTTTCCCCTCTTGTTTTTTTG